>NC_059433.1:38800075-39400075 GCF_021028975.2 Sphaerodactylus townsendi | reverse complement strand
CTTTCTAGGATGTCTGAATAAACGGTCTTTTACACCCAAAAAGCCTTTTATTTCTGCTTCTATGGAATTCCTTACAGTTATGTTTCAGGAAAGGGCAGGGGCTCAGGCTTGCCTTAGTGTTAACTTGAGTTCTTCGGTCCAGCCCGATAATAGGGCTATGGTCCGTTTTAGGATTTGGGTTTTTGTTCCAATTTTGGGGGTCAATTTATGATGGAATAAATTATATAACAATAAAATGTTAAGGTTATAGATCAGGGAAGGGCAAGGGTTAAGGCAAAACGTGAAACTGACCATAGCCCTTTTCTTGGACTGCACCCTAGAACTCAACTTTACCGTAAGGCAAGCCTGAGCCCATGCCCTTTCCTTAATCTAACCTATTATTTTTATTTAATTTATTCTTTGTTACAATTTTGTGAACAATTTATGACTGAATAAATTAAATAAAAATACTAAATTAGGGTTAGTGTTAAGGAAAGGGCAGGTGCTGTGGCTTGACTTAGTGTTACGTTGATTTCCAGGGCGCAGTCCGAGAATAGGGCTATGGTCCGTTTTAGGTTTCGGGTTTTTGTTACAATTTTGGGGGTCAATTTATAATGGAATAAATTATTTAACAATAAAATGTTAAGGTTATAGATCAGGGAAGAGTAAGGGTTAAGGCAAAACGTGAAACTGACCATAGCCCTTTTCTTGGACTGCACCCTAGAACTCAACTTTACCGTAAGGCAAGCCAGTTGCATAGTGAGGTCAGGTAAGGGGTGTCTTGCCATGGTCACCAGGTGTCTGGGGCACCCTGGCCACCCCTTCTCACTGCCACCCCTGCAAAAAAAAACCCTGTGGTTACTTTAAAATTAAGCTTATTTTCCTTCTAGCTTAGCGATGTTGAGGCCCGCAAGAGACTGGGGTTGGGGCAAGGCATGCTCCTTCCCTGGCCTTGTCCCTGCCCCCAGTCTCTTGGCAGCCTCGGCACAACTCAGAGGAAAGTAAGCTGAATTTTAAAGGAACCACAGAGGTGGGGGGCATTGTGGATGTTTGGGGGGGGCACAATTTCACTTCTTGCCTCAGGTATGGTTTTCTGTAGCTATGTCCCTAGATCAGTGGTGGCGAACTTTTGGCACTCCAGATGTTATGGACTACAATTCCCATCAGCCCCTGCCAGTTGGCCATGCTGGCCCTAGATCCAGACCTTTGTACTGAAATCTCAGATCCAGACCTTTGTATTGAAATCTCAGAGGAATGCTGATCGCTTCATTCTCTAGCTCCAAAAATAACCAGGATCAGAAAGACAGCTTAGAGGCTGCCTGACCAGGCATCTGATGGCTCCCATGCAGTGCCGTTTCAAGCAACCTTCAGGCTTCTGAGCTTCCTTTATCTGAGAGACGCTCTGCTGACAGCTGGTTCAGAAATCTGCATTCCTTTCATTTCAGTTTTTCCAAATGACTGTAAATTAGCTTTTTTATGCGTACAATAAAACACATGCTTCTTAAAAGCTCTGTTTGAAGAGAAGAGAGTCAATATATCTGAAAAACTAATACACTTAGAACCATCATATCTATTTTTCAGTGTCAGAAAAGGGAAACAAGCTGAGTACTGATGTGATTATTGATGACACCGAATTCCTCAAAATCAGCCAGATCTAATATTATGAAGCAATATAGCGCAAATATGATTAATGGTTTTAATGTGTTCTCTCCTGGGTGTACGCTGCTCATGGATGTCAGAAAAATCCCACCGGGTCAGCCAGGATACTGAGGCAAAGAGCAATTTTTTGCACAGGATGTCCAAGGCATTTTCCCAAGTTCTGCAGTCTAAATAGATGTCCATAGTCCTGTATCCTTTTGAAATCAATGGGATCATCAATTCAAATGGGAACAAGATTGGTGTGTGGAACATGTAGCTCACAGTGCAATGGAACTGTAGTGTGCTGAACGCTGCTTTGTGTTTTATCTATTAAATATTTCAGAGAAATTCATTGTGTTCTTGAATAAGGTTCATGCTGATAGAATGGGAGCATAATTTAAAATAAGGAACAGCTGGCAACCCTTTCATTTATGAATTATAATAGTTAGCTGGCTCCAGCATCCTACTTCAGTTCTGGGTAAAATTGGTACTGGCTTACCTTGAAAGGGAGACTTTTTTTCCTTCAGTGTGGCATAAAATATTTTAGTAAGGTATGCTTGTCATTACAACAATTAGTTCCAAAGGGCTCCAAAATTTTGGAGGACTGAGTGCAGTGTTCTGTCTAGGTAACCAGAAAGTGGTTACCATGACTATTTTGGACCATTCAAGACAAATGAGAATGGAAGTGGCATTTGAATGGAGAAAGACTTAGTATTAGCTTTCAGGAAAATATCTATCAGGACCCCTCCTGGGTGGGACTTAAATACAGGAATGGACTCCTTAGCCAAGGATGACTGGGGCAATGCAGAATGGGGCAGAATGAGGATCCCAGGTGAACCTGGCTTCACTGGCCTCCCCTCAGATCTCTGGGTCTTGAGACCTCAATTGAGGAGCCTTCCCCTAAAGCCTCAACTCCAGATTGAGTTCCTAAGAAGCTGGCAGCAAAATGTCCTGCCCCTTTTATAGAGGCTTAATGTGCGGAAATGGGTGATTGAAGCTTTTTATAATGTGAAAGTAAATAACACTGCCTGATAAATAACATCCTATTAAGCTTCTAGTATAGGGACAGGACATTTTCTCCAAGCCTGTATAATATAGTCTTCTCTCAATGTGATAGAATTAGATTGTGAGGGTTTTACTGTTAGGGAAATTGCCCTCCTCTTTCCACAGCACCATAGTCTTCATCTAATCTCCTCATCTGCTTTGTAGGTTTAAAGAAATCATTAGAGATATGATCATGGATTTCTCAAATAATGTGCAGTTTGACCCTCAGGATATAGTATATCATAAACAGATGTATGTAGCTTCCATTGTGTCACAACTGATTTATGGCAACCACAGGCAAGTGGGAAGGAGAGGTGATTTGCCATTGTCTTGCTCTGTGGTGGTATCCCATCCAATACTGACCCTGTTTAGCTTCTGAGATTCAACAAGATCAAATTATATTATGTTACATCCCATTACAAACAGAAGAGTAGTTTAAATGTATTGAGGAAATAACAAATAGTGAAAACAAAGATCTCAGAAAGATATGTAACTGAAAGATATCTCCTCCCCAGAGTCCCAAATTTCCTTCAAGTGCCCAAAGGAACTTTATTTGATTCCACATTTCTGACCAAGTATTGTAATAGGTATATATCTGAGTAAGGTTGACCCAAGTTTCAATGCAGGGAGACTGAAAAGAGCATCTCTACAATACAAATAAATTTTTTAAAATGTTTTTTCGTTATGTGCTTTATTCACATTACTAATCTGACTTGAAAGTTAAGAGGAAGAATCTCTGTAATGCACAGGTTTTCTAGAAATTAAAAGCAGGGAGTTTGTTGCTATTGTTGCTATAAAATAAACTGTGCCACTTTCCACCACAATTATTTTTCATTTTCAGGTTTTGCATTTCAGAATGAAAGTACCTATTTAACTGAATTGCCTTTATATTCCATAGAATAATGCATTATAATAAGAGGCAGCTGGCTACTTTGTTTAATCCTGGCATCCAAGGGAAAGAGAATAAAAGTTGATCAGAACTAAAGTACTAAGGGCTGGTCAGAGGCGTAGCTCCAAGGTGACCAAGGAGCGCGCAACACACCAGGGGAGTGCCCCTGTGGGGGTGTGGTGAGGGCATTCCAGGGACATGGCGGGGGCGTTCTGGGGGTGTGGTGAGGGCGTTGCATGGCAGGGTCATTCTGGGGTGGGACAGGGCAGAGGACGCACCAGTGCACCAAGCGTTTTCCCCCCTTGCTATGCCTCTGGAGCTGGTTTGCTGTGAAACTTACAAGTTTTGTGCATGCTGATACAACAGGAGTGAACACTCAAGTACTGTTCTAAACCACAAACTGGTTAAGTCTTGTGGATTCTCTTTAAGTGAATATCTCCAGTCCCACTTTTTCTGGTGGACAAATTGCATAGGCATTGTTATTCTCACAGATGTGTCAATCCCCTGGATCATGACCCCAAAAAATACTCATTTGATTCAAGGATTTTATTGGCAGACTTCAGAGAACAAGGAGAAAGACAATTTTGGCAAAAATGTGCCAAGCAATTGATATGTCCCACACATCCCCACCCCTACATGAGAACAGTACAGCACAGAGAAACCCAGACTTGAGGCCCATCCCAGCAGTAGACACTCAAGACCAGGCCAAAAGATAGCCAAGCAGCTGCAAAAGTGAAAGCAACTCCCCAAAACACCCCTTCCCATAGCCAGGCTTGACAAGGTGCCAGTGAACAAAAAGAGTTAAGAGTATACAGGAAAGCTGATGCAATGACATTCATACCTTAATCCTATTGACATTCACATTTTTCCAGACAGTTGGCAGTCCTAGCTGCAGATGCTCCTGTCAGCTCACAAGACTCCAGACCACCCATTCCCTCAAGTTCTCCCCACATTTGGCAGGAGCAGTGCAGACAGTGGTCCCAAGAGGACACAGCACAACAATCAAGTGTAGAGTAGTATCAGACTAGGATTTGGAAAACTCAGATACAAATTTCCACTTTGCTATGGAAGTGTGCTGGGTGATTTTGGGCCAGTCACTCCCTCTTTTTTAAATAAATCATTTTATTGGGGCTTTTATTTTACAACTACAACAAAGCTAACATAAAAAGGAAAAGGTAGAGATGATCCAGATCCCCCATTTTACTTACACAACAAAAGCCTTATACTATATAAACAACATAAACTAAACATAACTAACTGACTTCCTGCCCCAAGCCTGCCAACCATCTTACCCATAACTTATTTCATTGTTTGTTTAACCTAAAGCCCAAAAGAGCACCCCTCTTTCCCCCCTAAATCTTCTCTAATATCAACTTACAATTTGAGGCAATTTGAAACAAAAAGAAAAAAAATCTTGTCTTCCTAACCTAATTTTCCATAGCCAAAGATTTTTTAATATAAATTCCCCCCCTTTCCCCTTCTGGCCCCTTCTGGCCCCTATATTTGGAAAAAAATATTTTTTCAACCTTTGACATAATTTCTTCTTCTTTGATCTTCAACAGATTGGCCACAATTTTCTTGTTTAACTCCTCTTTTGCTGAATTTGGATCCTCTGGTACCTTTCTAAGTCTCAAGGCCTTTTAAAAAATTTGATACTTTAGTCCAAGAAAGGTTTGATCATGTATTTTAATCTCATACAGCATTCACAGCTTGTTTTATGGTTCTAACTTCTTTGATCTTTTCCACCTTCTCTTCTATTTGTACTATTTTTAAAAAATTCAACTTTCATTTCTTTAAAATCCTTTACGAACTCAAACATCATCTTGGGAATGTTGTAATTGACCGAATCTTTCAGAGAGTCTATTTCTGCCTTGGGACTCAGCCTACTGACAGATATAAGCTTAAGATTCATGGCCATCTTGCCTATTTCAAGGGACACAGAGCCGTCCTAATTGTTGCAATTGCCCACCAGATGTCACTGTTTCCACAGTTTCTCAAAGTTTTCAGAGTTTTAATGCAGGAATCCATTTTTCCCCTCTCTTTGGTTGCTGACATATTTCAAAAATAATTTATTTTCTGGTTTTGTTTTGGCAACCCACCAACTGAGAGGGAATAAGTTCAGAAATCTTTTTTGTCTTAATACAACTGTCTCACTCTAACGCGTTCACTCTAACGTGTTCTCCTCTGGGCGTATATTTTAGTACAGCCTTATTTAAAATGTTTTTCTGCATTCTGCATTTGCTTGTCATTCCATAACTCTTAGGAAGATCTCCTGGTTTTTGTTGGGCATATCAGCAGCAGGTTATTTAAATCTCTTTCAATCTCTTTATAGCTTCATTCCATCCATTAGGGATAAACGGCTTGGATGTTTCCTCCCAAGTGGGGTCAGTAGCTCAAATTGGAAAAGATGTCGATACTGGTAACCCCAGCTTCTCAATGCCAGCAGACCACTATGGTGAGTGATACTGCGTGATCCTGGCTAGAGGAGATCCCTTCAGGAGTACCCTTCTCTGGCTCTCTCCTTCAATCAGAGAGGTTTTTAAGAACTCTTTTAAGGACTTACCACTTGATTTTCAGTGCCTAGCTAACCTAGAGCAAAGCCAGGCACAGCCACCCAGTGCCATATTCTGTGCTAGAGGTTGGCCAGTCACACTGTCAGCCTAACCTCCACAGAAGGGTTGTTTTGAGGGTAAAATGGACAACAGGAGAATGATGCACATTAATTTGGGTCCTTATGGGAAAAAGGCAAGGTGTAGGAACACTCCACTAAACCAAGCAGCAAAGAGCCAGGTGGCGGGAAACCAGTGGCAGAGGTTTCCCTGCAGAGGCAGATTAGGGCTACCAAAAATGGTGGACATGTTTTTTTTCAAACTGGCTTATGCTGTCTGTGATCAAGGAATGACACTAAAGCTTTGCACTGGTTGTGATTGTGATTTCTAACAAACCTGTCAGCAAAGGAAGAAGCAGCGGGGGTTGGTGCCTGAAACCCCCGGTAGACTGGTTGAGGGAGGGGAGAAAATGGCCTTTTTCCAGTCTGGGCTTTTGCACCATTACCCCTTCTTTTGCAGTTGCTTTAATTGTAGTTAACTATTAGGAATGTGGCAGCTAGGTGTAGTTAGTCTTCTCCTGTATCTTGTTAGTTAGTTCCTCTTTGTATATTGTTAGGGACTGTAGTTAGTTTCCTCCTTGTATATTGTTAGGGAGTGTAGGTTGGATAGCAGTAGCCAGTTCCTTTGTGGAGTAATTGGGTAGTATTGTTAGGTTATCTTTTTGCAGCAGTTGTAGTTTAGCATGGAGTAGTTTTTTGCTTAACTGTTATGCATTGATATAGTGTTAATGTATTGATACACTGTTGACGTATTGTTGTAAATGTATGGATAAATTGTTAATGTATTAATATTGTCCGTGTATTGATATTTTGATATGCTGATATACTGTTAATGTATTGCTGTTAATATACGGATTTATTGTTAATGTATTGATATAGTATGGATTTAGTATTGATATGTATTGGTATAATGCTGCTATTATTGTTACTAGGAAATTGTTAGGCTTGATGTGTTTGAATCACCATCTGTAATTTGATCCCTATTTTTTAGTTCTTGTGTATTTTGTTAGTATTTATTTTGTTATAATGTATATTGTTTTGCTATGCTGTTAGCCATCCTGAGTACTACGGGGATAGGGCGGGGTATAAATCGAAATACAAATACAAAATACAAAAAAAAGTAAATACAATAAATGATAGGCTGATGCCTTGTATTGGTACTGATGGACCCTGTCACATATAGTTCATTGCAGATGAATGCTCAATCAAGACCTGGCTGGGTATCTCCCAGGAGCAGATGGTGCTTCATCCTCTTCAGGATAGTTAAACTCTGGCCTAAGCAGAGAGCCTTACTAATACAACCAGTTTGCATGGTCTGTGTGTGCTTGCTGTGGCTGTATCCAGCTGATCCCAGACTGTAACTTTGACTCATCTCATTCTCAATGAAGAAGAAGAAAAGAAGAGTTTGATTTATACCCTGCTTTTTTCAACAATAAGTAGTTTCAAAGCAACTTACAGATTCCTTCTCTTCCTCTCCCCACAACAGACACCTTGTGAGGTAGGTGGGGTTGAGCAGAGGCATAGCTCCAAGGGGGCAGGTGTGGCAAAGGCATTCTAGGGGCCTTCTGGGGCAGACGGGGGCGTGGCGGGGCGGAGGATGCACCAGTGAACCGGGTGCTTTCCCCCCTCACTCTTTCCCTAGGGCTGAGAGAGTTCTGATAGAACTGATAGAACTGTGACTAGCCCAAGGACACCCAGCAGGCTTCATGTATAAGAATGGGGAAACAAACCTGGTCCATCAGATGAGAGTCTGCCATTCATGTGGAGGAGTGAGGAATCAAACCTGGTTCTCTAAATTAAAGACCACCTACTCTTAACCTCTACACCATGCTGGCTCTCTGAATGGTGCTTTGAAGGCCAGACAAAGCCTCCAAGTACTTTGTAGATCCCTGCTCCTGAGGAGTCAAGACCCTGCTGCTGATGTCAGAACTATGTCCATGTCACCAATCTCTGAAGCTAGCTTTGGAAGATGTTAAGAATGACTAGAAAAATGCAAGATGGGTTGGGGAAAACCCTAACCAAACTTGCATTTTATGTGAGACCTGGCACACACCTTAAAAGTAGTGTGCATATCTGTAATGGCAGAAGGGGCTTTATCATCCCATCCCTTCTACCCTTGCATTTTTGTTAGCAGAAAAGGGCCATGTGGGAAAGGCTGTTTGTCTTACTGATGGTGTCTGCCCAAGATACACATAAAAAACAGCCTTGGCTTTTTTATAACAATATTCCCTTGATGTAGAGCTAGGCAGAGCTGTGGAGCATCCTCCAGTTACAAATGTTAATCACAAGACAGTACATTAGCTCTTTTGTTTCGATCTCACATGGATTCTATAATTGGTAATCTACCAGTATTTAAATTGCGCAAGAAATATATGAATTTTTTTATTGCTGTAACAAAAAAACCTCTCAGTCATTCTTTTGAGAATCTTTAAAATATGGATCAAAGCATTGCTTTTTAAACCCTGTCGCTGATACAGAGAAAAGCAAGTGAAAGTACTACACTGTTAGTGTTCATTAAGGTTTCCCTATAGCAGCGGTTCTCAACCTGTGGGTTGAATGACCCTTTCACAGGGGTCGCGTAAGACTCTCTGCATCAGTGTTCTCCATCTGTAAAATGGATTAATGTTAGGATTGGGGATCACCACAACATGAGGAACTGTATTAAAGGGTCGCGGCATTAGGAAGGTTGAGAACTACTGCCCTATAGAATGTAGTGTAATTTGGGATTAGCTTTATAAGTAAAATAGAGATAGGGTTGCTAAGTTCCCCTTGGCCATTGGTGGGAAAATAAGGGATAGGGTTGACAGATCCTGATTGGGACAGTCCTAGAGATTTAGGGGATGGAGCTTCCTTGGAGGACAGGGACCTCAGAGGCATCCATTTTGTCCAGGGGAACTGCTTCAATTTTGGGGGATCCCCAGATCCCACCTGGAGACTGGCATCCCTAAGTAGAGAGACGGAGCACTATAGCACTTTAACACTCATGTTCAAGTCAGGCTGTAAAAGAGAGCCCCTAATCTTCAGTGACAGCAGAGAAATGACTGTTTTGGTATCACAAAAGTTGAAGCAATGCATTTTGTACCATCCTATCCAGGGCCTGGTTCAGATAACATCCCTCAGATCTCTCCTATGCGCTCAGCTTTCCCACTTTCAAAGTCACCAAAATCAATGGGTAAAATAAGTCTAATATCCAATGCATATATCTCTGAATAGTGCAACTGATAACCCAGTGTAGATCTGGGAATATACCACATGATACGTACCTAAGTACATTGGCTTTTATCCTTATAACCTCTGTACAAACACTGGCTTAGATACCATTGTAAGCTTCCATTGACAGAACAGAATTTGGTCAGTGGAAAGGGATTTCCTCATGCTGCTTTCTTACTACAGTTCAAAATGATCCCCAAAATGTTGCTCTTTGGCAACAGGGGATCTCAAGAAACAACAAGAGATAAGAGTTGGGGTGTTACAGCAGGATTGAGGGGGGGGTGTCTCAAAGTTATCCAACCTTTCCATTAGGATAAATTTTCCACAGGATCCAGGTTATTAAACTTCTGTGGGAATATTCTGTGACCTCAAAGGCGGAGTTGTGCAATGAGAGAAAGAATGATCATGTTTCTTTACATTGTGAAGGAGTAAGATGTGGAAGAAGTAGTATCTGAACATCATTCCTAAAATATTAATGCTGACTAGTTGAAGCTATGTATTAGACAACAACACAAGAAAAACCACAATACTGGCCATGAAGATGGGAGACTTTGTTGGCAAAGGCTGTTTCCGCACGGGCAGAATACAGCGACCCAGGAATGCTAAAAACAGTGTCCCTGGGGAGGGGTTCACATGGCCACAGCGGCGGGCTCGCAACCCCCAAGCAGAGTGAAGCCGCTGTTTCTGAACCTCGCTCCCTGGGTGAGGTTTTTCAGAAACAGCGGCTTCTAACCGCTGCTGTGCGAATGGCAGTGGCTGAAAGGCGTCATTACCCCCCTTTCCCGAATGCCTTACCTTCTCTCCGACCTTCTGGCGCATCGCCCAGGCCTGGGGACACCCCCCCTGCCCTGCGACTTCAGGCCAGGGCGACGCGCCGGAAGGTCGAGGGAAGGTAAGGCATTCCGGCGATGGCGCAGCCTCCGCGCAGGCTGCGCCATCTTCCCTGCCCCTACCAGGACCATTCATGTATGCCAACACACCCCCCGATCGTGGCCATGCAGAAACGGCCAAAGACTGAAAGAGTGGTGAATTTACTTATTCTTTCAAAAGAACTGTAAAAGCAAATAGATTGCTGACATCCCATTGGAAAAAGGAATGGTTTAATCTGTTTCCAAGGTAATAAATCTAGAAATACCAAGATGCCTGAGAGAAAAAAAGATTAGAGATGAAAATATTCAGACATTCCCTTGAGGTACAGTAGACTCATAATCAAAAAGGTTAGGTTAGCAAGGTTCATCCGAATGCCTTAGATTCTTATGCCAAATTCAAAATACAAGATTTTGCCAAACAAAAGAGGCCCAAGAGCAGAGTGAAGGGGGGGGGGGCAGGATGGAGTTACAGAGTAGAAGTGGGTGAGAGAAAAAAAACAAGGACATGGAAGCAAATTATGGGGATGGGAGAAAATGTGAGAAATTATGTCAAATACTGTTTGTGTTGCAGAGTGATCATTGTCTCACATTGTCAAGAAAAAGTTTGAAAAAAAAGCCCTTCAAAATGTTGGGGACAAGAGAGTTCTTTTATACCTCACTAGCAGTACATTCTGCTTTGGTAAGCAATACAGCTGTTGGTGGCGGGAGCAGCAACAAGGCAGCATCTGTACTTTGAACATCAGCTGTATTTCTTTCTGTCTCTGTTCCCACTCACTCATCCTTTTTATTTCCCTATCTCTCGCCTTTTTATTTCCATTTTTCATCTTTTCTGCCTTCCTCCCTCAAACCTTTATCTTCATTCTCTCCTATCTTTTATTTTGGCACTCTGTCTCCCCTCTGTAACATTGACTGTCTGCTCACTTCCCCCTCTCAATTGTTGTCTCTCTGCTCACTCCCCCAATTATTGATGCTATGTTTGCCTGGGTCTCCACTTTTGGCATAGTGCTTGCCTGCCTACTCCCCCCACCCTCAACCTCAGCAGGGTCCTCAGTTGTTCCTGTTAAGCTGATTTCTTCCTGTACACCAAACACAGAGATAGCAACTGGACTTATGTTTTGTCTTATGTTGGCCCCTTCCGCACATGCAGAATAATGCACTTTCAATCCACTTTCACAATTGTTTGAAAGTGGATTTTGCTATTTTGCACAGTAAAATCCAGCTTCAAAGTGTATTGAAAGTGGGTTGAAAGTGCATTATTCTGCATGTGCTGAAGGGGTCTTTGATTATTTAATTCTTGCCTATGAGAATCCAGATGACTGCAAAGAAATAGTGCATTATCTGAATAAGCATGTGGAAGTCAAGAAACTTGGCAACATTGCTCACTAGTACTTAGGCAATCAAGAGCAAAGAGAGGTTTCCTCATTGAACAAGAACAGAAAATGAAAGAACGGATAATCTTGCTAAGACTGGAAAATGCTAATCCTACTCCAATGGAAGTAAACTACACAAAGCAAGAAGATCAGAATGAACCACTATCAGACAACACCAGATATCATGAAGCATTAGGTAAGTTTCTATACATTAGTACACTCACAAGACCAGATATCATTATGGCGGTTGCCTTACTGTGCACAGAGACTGCATCACCAGCAGTCAAGGACTCAAATGCAATCAAGAGACTTGTTAGATAACTAAAGGATACTGCAGAGCTTAAGTTCAAACTGCCAGCCCACAATGATCCTAAACTAGAAGCATATGTAGATGCAGACTGGAATGGAGACTTAACAGAAAGAAAATTCACCAGTGGTCACATAGTTTTCTATGGAAATGGTGCCATAAGTAAATCAAGCACCAAGCATGCATCGAATGCACCACGCTGTCATGAGATAACAATGGCTGTGTCAACTACTGAAAAATCTGGGTGTAAATGTAACAAACCCCATATGAAGACAACTAAAGCTGCATTCAGCTCCCCAAACAAGAAGATGTAAAGAAAGGCACCAAGCATACTAATGTGAAATACCATGGGGCAAAAAAACTGCAAAAGGATGGAGTAATCTAGCTGATCTACAAATGAAATGCTGTCCAACAAATGAAATGCTGGTAGATCTTCCCACTAAGCCACTACCAAGACCCTGCTTTGGAGAATTGAGAAAGAACATGAATCTGATTAACTGAGTCATGAAACATTGAGAAGGGGTGTTGGAAGCGAAGGACTTTATGCTGTCTCCTGCCTCAGTGACAGAGGGGGACTTATCAGTGGCCGAATCCCCACCAAGAAATTAAATATGGATACAACCAGGTTTCAAAAGAAAAAGTACCTTTTCATTCTCTCTTCCCACTCCACTGAAAACTTAGACGTCTATCTCAGATTCAAATAATGTAGATCCAAGCAACACTCTGCTCCGACACACAATCCATTCAGAGGGTGTGTTCTTCCTCATCCTGATTGGCCGTCGTGTTGTGTTGGGGTGAAACCTTTTTTTGTGTGTGCGGCCACATGGTGACGTCACAACATCACTATGTGGTGTCATCAGTGAATGTGATTGGCTGTTGGGTCAGAACGGGAATGTTACTCTGCCCCAATTGAAATTTTATAATTTTTTTGCTTAAACGTCCCACGTTGTGACGTGGGAACAATATTGCATAATTGCATGCAGGTGTGCATGTTCGCTTGGTGTGTCTCTGTTTTCACATGTCCCTGTTTTCACATGGACATGACCAGTGCACAGCAAAACAAAAAAAATCTCCACTCAAGACTTCAATATTTGCCAAGAACAAAATGCAAATTAAATGTAAAACCTTAAGTATCGCCAAAGGAATAATCAAGAAAAGTGTCTCCAAACTTCTCACTTATTTACTACGCTAGAGTTAGAAAATGCAGCTGACTGCAGCCTAACAAGACCTCAACTGAATAATAGAAAGCTTAACATTTTCCTGCTCGAACTGGATCAAGCTTGGGGGGGGGCGGGCAGGATAACTCCCCCTCCCCATCCTTTCCAAATCTGCAGAGAATCAAAGCTTGGTGGTGCGCCAGCAACTTTCCCTTTCCAAGAGTGCGCCCCAGAAGGCAGTTGCACTAAACGAGGGGGGAGGGAGGAAGGAGATGGGGGGGGGCATCCTGAGTTTTCAAACATTTCTGCTCTTAGTTGATGGCTTGTACTCAGGAACAAATGCTGGCCAGGTGACTGGCAGCATTGAGGATGACTTCTCAAGGAAGTCGAGCTTTGGAGCAGATGGTCCAACTCTCTCTGCTAGGAGAGGGTCATCTTCAAACATCCACAACTATCTGCTCTGCTCCTCTCTCCCCCATCACCTGGAAACCAAAGGAGAAAGGCAAATCTTCCCTTTCTCCCCACTCCAGGGCTTTTCATCTCCCACTCCTGCCCGGCCTATTCAATAATTAAAGTGCTCTGATTCACTGGAAAGCTGTCGCATCACTCCAACGGCACAAAAACAAACACAGATTCGATCCCTGATTCTTCCCTCTGATATGACTTCAATGTGCATTTTTTCAAAAGGTTCACTTTCCAGCAGGTCCTGGAAAAACCTGTGCTTAGGGGTGGAATGTGCGATGGAACTCGGATGAAGATGGCTTCGGCAGGTAAATGGTGCGGAGTGCTTGCTGAAACTGCGTTTATTGCCGTGAATAGCATGAGTTTTATTGACGGTGGGGATTCAGCCAGTGAGTCAGATAGCTAGAGTGGGTCAAGATACTGGGCACCTTTTCTCTACTGCTCTGACACTATGGCTCTTTCCACATGGGCAGAATACAGCGCCCCAGGGATGGCAAAAACGTGGCTTAATGCTTTCCTGCTCGAACAGGATCAAGCTTGGGGGGCAGGATAACTCCTCCTCTCCATCTTTTGCAAATCTGCAGAGAATCACAACTTGGTGGTGCGCCGGCAACTTTCCCTTTCCAAGAGTGCGCCTGAGAAGGGAGTTGCGCTAAACGGGGTGGGAGGGAGGAGATTGGTGGAAAGTGTGTTGTCGTCAGGCATTCTATTCTCAGTGAATTATGTCTTAGAATATTGGTGCCTTTTTCTGCCAGTGATAGGACACTAATATTCAGGGTACTTCAATCCTTCAGGAGTGGACAGTATATTAAGTGAAACAAACAAACAAACAAACAAATTAAATTATTGTGAGGGAGGTGATAAAGAGGTAGGAGATGACATTAGCCTGGTGATCAAAAGACCTGATTTGGATGATATTTAAGTGAACTTGATTAGATTTTTGGGATGGTTTTACATTGTCAGGGATTTCATCAATCCTTTCCACTCACATGGCAACCATTTTCTCTGTACCCATGATGGTTATTTTAAGGTTGTTGATCCAGAAGTTTGTTTTCACTTAACGGAACAAAAAACTTGGCTTTACCTTGAGAGATTGTTGCTGTATATTATACTAAGCATTTATAGACAAATTTCACAGTGTTTTATTTTTCTTTCATTTTTTAATATTGGCAAGTGAACACTGAAGTATTGTTATTGTTATGTATTGTTATGGCAATGTGATGCTCAGGACCTTGACTTCCAGCTTACATTTTTGTAAACATAAATAAATCTCTAACCCCTATTGTTGCAGAGATATATCTTTCTCCTTTGATCTGTGCAACAAATCCAGAGAATCTGATTCACAAATTGTTACAATGTTATAACGATATTCAACTGCTTTTTTTAAAAAAATGAAAGCCCCTGGTAGGAGTGGTGGTGAGAAATGGCTGCTGTTGGGAGGCTGCGGTCAGGGAAAATATGGTAAAACTGCCATGCAGAACCTCCATTGTTTCTGCAATGTATCAGCCACAACAACGGCAAGCTGATCCCCATGTGGAAAACACTGAAATCTCCCAAATCTCCCTACGGGTTGTCAGATCTGAGTTGGGACTATTCTTGGAGATTTCGGGATTTGGGGGAGGAGCTTGAGGAGGGTGGAATTTGAGAGGGAGCACAGCATGTTATGTACTGCATCCACTCTCTGAAACTGCCCTTTTCTCCAGGAGAACTGATTTCTGTATTCTGGAGACTACCTGGAGACTGGCTGCCTAGAATCCTGGGAATGAAGGGAGCTTCAGGGTTCATGGGTTCTGTCAGGGAGGCAATCTTGCTGTAACATTGGATACAATCTGGGCTTCTGCTGGTGAAAAAGTAAGCATCTATACTGGACATCATCTGACAGGGGATTCTAATAAAAGTGGAGTTTGCACAGCATATGTATAACATGTTGCAGTCATTTTTCTTTTTCCTTTTCCCCATTTGCATGTGTGCCCTTCACCCATTCAGGCAACGATTGCAGCCCATGGAAATAATCTGGGTTGCTTTTTCGCCTTCAAAGAAAGATGCTTCTCTTTTAAAAAATTTTCTGCAACTCGTGTGTAGCTATTCAGGCATACAGAATTGACCCCCCCCCCGCCATGCTGATTGCCCCACAATCTGATGGGCTGCCCCTGCGTAACTGCACATGTGCAACACACAAAAGGGGGGGGGAAGAAAAAGGGGCCTCCCTGCAATAGCTGGTCAATAATGAACGTGTTGCTGTAGATCTATATGGCAGTCATACTCGCTGCCACTGAGAGAGAACATGCTTGGGGGACTTTGTACACTGTCTGGCGCTCAGAGAATCTGCCCATAATGTGGTGGGCTACCTGCACAGAATGGCGTGGGGGCAGATTCTCCCTGACAGTGGACGGTGCAGAACCTAAAGTGAATGGGTATAAGGGAGCGGAATAAAGCGTCTCCTGCCTGTTGTGTTCACACAGGAGTGCCTCCAACCCCTGATTGTGCAAAAGGGCAACGCTGGTTTAGTGGTTTTTTAAAATCCTGGGTTGAGTGGAATTAAACAGAACAAACTTGTTTGGGGAATGGGACCTGTGCAAAGTCCCCCCCCCAAAAAAGGTTTATATAACATCCTACACCTGTTATATTTGGCCTGTGCGGAATCCACCAGAGACAGGAATTAGATGAGGGTGAATTTTTTTTAAAAAATGACTGGATCCAGCTATTTAGGAAACATTTGAGCAAACCTACATATTATCCACATATTTCCAGTGAAAAAAGCTTTACTGGGGAATTGCAAGAAAGCACTGTTTCAACCTTTTGACATTTAATTTACTTTTAGACTTAAGTATCTTTGATAAAACAGTTCTTTTAAGTCTGATTCTGATCTGTTGAATATATCAACTCGAGGGTTTATATGATGTATTTGTGTAACTAACTATTGCCTAAGGGAGTGGAAGAATGTTCTGTGAGGTTAGCACAAAGAGTCTTGGTGATTCAGTGCAAAATCAATCAAGAGACCTTCAGCTGACAGCTCTGTTTGGCAAAGCTTCTATTCATATTTTTTCAGTAGTCCATTTAACGTTTGAGTAAGAGTATTGTCATAAAGAAACAACAATGAAGCTTAGTTGAAAGGAATGTTACTGCTGAATTGATAGTTCTGCCTAGGAGTTCCTTCAATGTTGCTTTGTTGTTTAGATTTTAGAGGCTACTAATATTGTCTACATAAACAATGTAAGCAAATGAACCATCAGGCTATTTAAAAAAATCTTACCAGGGGGAGGAAAAACAAAAGACAGGGTTCCTTATTTGAACAAATAACTTACTGTAAAAAATTGAATATAAATCTACTGTGTGGAACTTGACTAGAAAGTATTGACAAATAATTTACCACTGCACTCAACACAATTTGAAACCTTCCTCTAGTCTATTGAGACTTCATCCATTTTAAGGGGCTTTAAGTAGGTCTTTCTGCAGAGGAAGAACTCTGATTCTTATTCTATGGTGAGCCCTCTGGGGCTTTGGAGGGTGTTGTTCAAGGTAGAGGAACCACATTTTCAATGGAGCTGCAGATGTCTCTTCTTAAGAGAAATGCATCACATTAGAGGGTCTGCAGATGACTCAGGCAAGCAAGTCAAACCAGAAAAGAGGAAAAGAAGAAACCCCTTCCCTGATCGTATAAGCAATCTGAACTCTAAAATTTTATCCTTTTACCTAGATCTTGAACTTGGCAAAAAGAACGAAGGACCATGGACAAATTTATCAGATTTCAAGGTCGTTGTAATTAAACTATGAAAAAAAAGAAGGACCAAGGGACACAAAAGGGTCACTACAATAAAACACCAACATTTCTTAAGCTCAACCCCCCCAAACCTGTGTATATTTCTATATGTAGACAGAATTTCTTTCTTTTCTCCCTGTCATTGATTTTTACAACACCACCAGTTGTTACACTAATTTTTAAACATGGCGAAAATATCAATGAATATTTCATGTATATTATCTGTTATCAATGAAAAGAATGAAAAGAGAGGCTGGGAAATATCAGGCCCTCTGTGCACAAGTATCTGGAAGGTACAAGCAAGAAGTCATGCAAACATGTCATATTCATATTTGACATGATTCCTCCACAAGGTGTACTGAAGTACATATGTTGAAAGAGAAAGAATAGTGTGAAAAGTAGTGCTATCACCACTAAAAAGTTTGTCATTTGTATAGATTGCAGCTTAGCAACATGAAATCTCAACCTATGGTATTTCTGGCAATGGTTAATTAAGCAATAATGCACAGGGACTAGCTTGGTAAACCTTTCATCATCCATGTTTTGCTTTTCTTGCTTTCCCTCTTGCCAATGCCAGCTATTCCTCATTGTAACAAGATGGATAGAATGGTGTCCATATTGTGTGTCCATGCAGTACAGATATTAAAGTTTTGCAGTTCTCTCTTAAAGCTGGTCTAGAAGACCAAGACAGAGCTATGATGATCAGCTGCCACAGCCTTGTGGCTAATTTTGTATGCGCAAAAATTCTTCTGCGTGTTCAATCATGGCAACTTACTCAACTATAACCTACAGTGGTTCAGTTCAGGAAAACCTTTACCATTTGGTCCTGTTGAATATGGGCCCACAATCATTTTCTCAAAATAGAATGAATGAAGTAGCATAATTGCCTGGAATCATTTTTGGCCTATCTTGGATACTTAGGAGATAATCTAATTGTAAGTCAGTTAGAGATCATCATTATTATCACCCAATGGAAGTTGTCCCTGTTGTGACCCAAGCATCTTTTCTTCACACTGAGCTAAAAAAGGAAATCAGTAACTAACACAACTACCACAGAACAAAGTTTCTGACTTCTGAAAGCATCATAGAACTTCATAGGACACATAACATAGAATTGCAATATCTCTTTCCTTTTGCAACATAGTTTGATCTGGCTATTTTAGGGGAGCAGTTCTGGAAGATTATGTGAAAAACTCACTTCACATCCCATGGGGAATTGTGGCTACTCATATTTTATGCCGTCTCATTTCCCATCTGCCTTCCATCCATATAAAATTCATTAACACTTTGGAATGACATAAGAAAAAAGGAACTGTGGAGGTAGATTGTAAAAAGACTGCATGAGCCCACATGTCTATGAAAATTCCGATGCCCTATGATCTAGTCTGCTAATCACCATAAAGAAAGAATGCACCCCTGACCATGGGACCACTGGCACTGATTCTGTTTAACTCAGCTGTTCTAATGGTTTTCCCAGAAGTCATGGATACTGCTTTAAAAAGAAATGTAGAGTGAGGAGCTCCTAAGGGAGCTTGCAAGCTGTGCGCTTGATTTTTATCTCTGTTCCGCACAGAGGAAGAAATTAATTTTAGCTAGCTGGCCAAACACATTGAAAAAGGTGATGATTGGTTGTGTATGGAGACAACTTTGAACAAGCCAGAAAACTAGAAACCAAGTTAATCATTTTCAAGAAAAAATAAGGGGGGGTGGGGGGGAGTGCCCAGAAACACACATACCTTATTTGTGAAACAGCAATGGCCCCACAGAGAAAAAATGTCAGCAGCAGCTCTTAAGGGAAGGAGAAGTTTGTGAAGCTTTCAAAGAGTATTAATCCTTGTTCCCACTTTTCTAGCTACAGGCCATATTGCATTGCTCTCTTATTTTCCTGTTCCTCCAAAAAAAAAAAAGGAAAAGAAAAGAAACAAACTTCAGGTCAGAACGATGGTAAAGAGTGATGGCAATTGCCAGGGGAAGGATTGCTTATAATGAAATGAAGTCAACAGAGTCCTTGTGCAAGAAACAAACTAGAACATACAAATCAGAGAAAACGACAGGCATCATGTTATTAGAACCTTGGTGGAAGTCACTTTAAAATAAATGATCAGCTTTGTGCCATATAACTCTGTGTGGGCACAGGAGGAAAGATGGTTATATATAAACAAGGAGAAGAAGTCAGAGGAAAACATTCTCTTGCTTAATTTCTATCTGTTGGCTTCTCTTAATTGCACAGCAATAGGGTTAGTAAAAAAATGGAATAGAGGGCTAGGGATCAGAAACAGAGGTGATGTAGTTTGGACTATATTGTTGGATGAACTAAGTTCCAGGTCCAGTCTTCATCATCTCTAGTTCAAAGTATCTCAGCCCAAAGATATTGGGGAAGAGGATTATCTTGCTAGAACTTGACAGAGCAGCTGCCAGTCACAACAGACTCTTGGCAGCTTTCTGTTGAATCAAATATGGTATCCTTCAGGAGGGAATGGCTGAAAAAGGGGGGCACCATACTTCAGGGATTCCACTCCTACCTTTCTATCTGTTTTCAGAGGCTGGGCATTGCAGTACATCTTAGGTCCATGGCACGTCATGTGGCCCTGAAGGGTTCTATTCTGTCTTCCTTGTTGTTTGACATTGTGAAATTGGGACAGATCTTTCAAGGGTTTGGAAATGAGGTGCCTCCAATATGTTGATGACACCCAGCTCTATATCTGAATGGCTGTGGAAGTTCTCAACAAATGTATGAGAAGATCTTCTTAATGAAATTTTTCAGATGGCCAGGTTTTTTTAAATCTCCCTTCTTTTTTTAATCCCCCACTTGAAACCCCATTGGAGGTGATGTGGGTGCACTCCCCTGGAACATTCCCTGACTGCCGCTCTACCACCCTCCTCTTTGGATTGCATTGCCCATGATTCACAAAATTACTTGGGCTCATTCCGCACATGCAGAATAATGCACTTTCAAACTGCTTTCAGTGCTCTTTGAAGCTGTGCAGAATGGCAAAAACCACTGGCAAACAGTTGTGAAAGTGGTTTGAAAACGCATTATTTTGCGTGTGTGGAAGGGGCCTTGGTTAAAGTTATTATTATGATCTATACTGCTTTGTTTAACTTGCAGAAACTAGGATTGTGCTGTATAATTTTTGCATCATTTAATGTGTTATGTTAATGTAACCCCCATGCCCAGAATGGGTTGGCCCAGAATGGGTTGACCCAGAAAGGGGTGGAGTCTGAAGGGAAGCAGAATGCTGCAGAACTCAGAGCTCTTTGGAGAAGACAAGGGTACCAGACTCGGACCTTGATTTCTATAAGCCCTTAACACCTTGTTAAGGTAATTTGCAATATTGTTGGGAACTACTGGGAAGGTAGTTGTTGTTTTGCTGTGTTGTATGAAATGTTGCCAGAGTTTATTGTTTCAGGGGTTTTCTTTTTGTGGTTGTAATGGGTAGAGAGTTCTCCTGGAGACCTTCATCATGTTGCAACCTGTTCATCAACCCCATGAAGACTTCCGGAGCCAGCCAAATTGCAAAGAAGATTTGGACTTGGCAATATCAGTAGACTGTAAATAGAAAAGGACTTGAAATACAACCCTGAACAGGACCTTGAATTATAGCGTTAAATGTTGATGTTTTAAAAGTGTTAATTGTAAAGCAAAGACAACCATTTTTTTGTTTAAATTTGGTTCTTTGCAACTCATTCCAGGTTCTGCCCTACAGACCCCACAGAAGGAGGTTACAAATGGCCTTGCTCAGCGTGGGGCTTGGAAGTGAGATTGCAAATATAAATTGCTTGCAATGGAAATGTGCAGCAAGTTGGGGTTTGATCCCCATATAACTGTTTTGTTATGTGATGTAAGTTCAAGAGATGTTGCTGTGTGAATGTGACGACCATGATTCTGTTTCGCAGTTGCATGAAGGAAGGGATTCCAGTTCTGCAACCCCCCATCCCATCTGCAAACTAATTGGTTGAAGTGCAACATTTGCTGGAAAGATTTTGCAAACTTCCAGTGCAGCTAAGTTTGGAACAGTTGGAAATCCTTGCCAAAGGGAAAGACAATGTTCTGCATTCAGATGCGCAAATGTGGTTCCTCCAAGTACAGGAATCTCTGGGGAAATCACTGTGCAATGATTTCAAGAGTTGCATTGTAATTACTGTCGGGACTGACAGAATTTTAGTGGGGGAGAATGCCAAGCCCCCATGCCCAGAATGGGATTGGCCCAGAATGGAGTTGACCCAGAAAGGGGTGGAGTCTGAAAGGGAAGCAGAATGCTACCCAGAACTCAGAGCTCTTTGGAGAAGACAAGAGGAGTACCAGGACTCGGACCTTGATTTCTATAAGCCCTTAACACCTTGTTAAAGGTAATTTGCAATATTGTTGGGAACTACTGGGAAGGTAGTTGTTGTTTTGCTGTGTTGTAAATGTTGGAGTTTACTGTTTCAGGGTTTTCTTTTGTGGTTGTAATGGGTGAGAGTTCTCCTGGAGACCTTCATCATGTTGCAACCTGTTCATCAAGCCCTTGGAGTCTTCAGGAGCCAGCCAACTTGCAAAGAAGATTTGGACTTGGCAATATCAGTGGACTGTAAATAGAAGGACTTGAAATGCAACCTGAACAGGACCTTGAATTGTAACGTTAAATGTTGATGTTTTAAAAGTGTTAATTGTAAAGAAAAGTAAACCATTTTGTTGTTTAAATTTGGTTCTTTGCAACTCATTCCAGGTTCTGCCCCACAGAACCCACAGAAGGAGGTTACATTAACACTTGTGCTTTGCTTCAGTTCTTTTTTTTAAAGATTTCTTATTGGTTTGACAATTATAATCCTATTGTATTGTTTCATGAATGTCATATCCTGTCATTTATATTGACTAACACTGAATAATCTGCCTCGAGTGCATGTGAGAAGGGCAGACTATAAATGCCATAAATAAAATAAAATTTGTATAAGGCCCACATTGCACACAACTGAGAACTATATTGACAAAACTTGTAAACAGTTTGTGGAAGTTTATACATGTATTTGTGTTATTTATAGTCCACCTATCTCATAGATACACAATACATAATGTAAATCTATGCAATCAATAAGATGATAAATCTAATAAACTGTAACAGGAAGATGGAACTTTACCTTAATTTTATATTTAGTAAGTTGCATGTATATCTTTTCATTTGCATTCTCCAGCTATAAAATAACTATAACTTTTCTTTAGTTTGTCCCTGGAATCAAAAGCTCATCATCTTATTCAATGCTGAATTCAGTCAGTGAATACCCCATTCTGTTATCTTGCTGATCAAGAATAGTGTATGCACCTCACCTGCTCTTTCTCATACCCTTTCATGAAATATGAGCTGTTTTCCAGTTCTGGAGCTTAACTGACAGACGATGATCTTTTTCCTCTATAGATTCTTGCAATTTTCTCCTGTATTTGTGCCTCTGTCCTTTTGAAAAAGGCATCTGTTGTGGGCATTTCAAGTGTTTTAGTAATTACCACCTCCTCATTTCATCACTCATTCTTTCCTTGAGGTAACAACATCAAATCGTTTTCTGAATAAAAATCAGTCGTATTTTAGAATTTACTGCCTACGTACAACACATTTAATCATGCCAAAAACTTTAAGATGGGAAGGATAGTGTAATAAAAAGATAGGGTAACTATATGGGTTTCTGCAGTGCTTATATTTCCTAGGAATGTACAGTTTATTGTATTGCGGGCTGAAGGTTGAAATTATGAAAACCTTCAGTTAAATACAGTTTTAATCTTTTCTGGAAGCAGGCTTTTTTGCTTTTGTGTATGTTTTTTTTAAATAAAAAGAGTATTCCTATGGCAGTAGGCCATAGTTTGAATTTGGAATAATTAGGGCATAGTTTTGAACTCAATATTTTTGTTCATCTACCTATTTTACGAAGAAGGACACAAAATTAGTTGCAGGATAGCAATGTCTTGCAAAAAAAGGATCTCTGCCCACCCGTTGTTAGCATTGCTATCTCTGTTGCATGCAAACCTTGATTGGCATATAAAAATTACAAAATCACAGCCTAAAATATATAATCTATCTATATATATAAAAAGCTTTCCGTGTATGTGTTGATGACAGGGTACCTCAGTAACTGCTGGGCCAATTCCTCTGAAAATTCCCAGCCACTATAGTCAGTCAGGCGAGTGTTTTCAGATGTTCACATACCTGAAATTTCATACCTGGCCCAGGTAAAAACCCCTTTTTCCTGGCGCTCCCTGGTGAAGGACAGGGAGGGGCCTGTGTGTAACTGTCACTTTTAGAATGTTCGTGCTGCTTAGAATGTTCACTCAGACGGCCAGATATGAGCAGTGAAAACAGTACATAGGCAGTCACTCGAGTGGAAGTGAAACACATACACACACATACACATGAGGGAGAGGGAAGGAAGGGAGAAGAAGAAGAAGAGGAGGAGGAGGAGGAGGAAGAGGAGTTTGGATTTATACCCCCCTTTCTCCTGCAGGAGACTCAAAGGGGCTTACAATCTCCTTGCCCTTCCCCCCTCACAACAAACACCCTGTGAGGTAGGTGGGGCTGAGAGAGCTCCAAGGTCACCCAGCTGGCATGTGTTGGAGTGCACAGGCTAATCTGAATTCCCCAGATAAGCCTCCACAGCTCAGGCGGCAGAACGGAGAATCAAACCCGGTTCCTCCAGATTAGATACACGAGCTCTTAACCTCCACTGCCACTGAGAGGGAGGGGTGGCATCAGAGATGGGATCCAGCAGGTTCTCACAGGTTCCCGAGAGTAGGTTACTAATTATTTGTGTGTGCCGAGAGGGGGTTACTAATTGGTGATTTGGCCACGTGATTTTTGCCTTAGTTATGCCCCTCCTCTCAGAAGTAGCGCGCAGAACTTGAAGCAGTCTAGCAGGAGGTGCAGCGGTCTGCGTGGCAGCCTGCGCCTGCATGCATTCGTTTCCCACCCAAGGACTGGCGCAGCGGCTGCGTCCTTGCCACAGCCCTGCCCAGGAATGCCCTGCCCCTGGAATACCCGGCCACGCCCCCGTCGTGCCCCGCCCAGCCCCATTGGCGCTACACCACAGTTTGAATCCCACCACCATGGGAACCTGTTACTAAAAATTTTGGATCCCACCACTGGGTGGCATGCAGGGGAAGAGAGGGAGGGAGAGGAAAGGGATGGTGGGGGAGGCATGCAAGGGAAGAGAAGTGAGAGAGGGGAGACAGTGAGGGGTTGCATGCAAGGGAGGGGAGGCAGGGGGCCCAACATCTTGACAGGACCCACCCACCCTAGCGGAAGGAAAGGGAAGGGAGGGAGGGGGAGGGGTGGCATGCAAGGGAAGAGAAGTGAGGGAGGGAAGAAAGTGAGGGGTAGCATGCAAGGGAGGGGAGGCAGGGGGCCCAACATCTTGATATGACCCACCCACCCTAGTGGAGGAAAAGGGAAGGGAAGGAGGGGAGGGGTGGCATGCAAGGGAAGAGAAGTGAGGGAGGGAAGAGACTGAGGGGCGACATGCAAGGGATGGGAGGGAGGGGCCAGGCACCCTAGATTCCCTGAATACTGCAGTTACAGTTAAGAAAACCAGGCATGCATTACTCAGGAGTAAGCTCAGTACAGCAACCATGACATACTTTGAATGGCTGCGTCGCGCCCCTCAGAGGGTTTCCTCAGAAGCGACACCCATTGCCACCAACCAAACTTACTCCCAGGTAAAGGATCATGACCAGCCAGCCTAGATGTGTGGGAGGGGTGCCTTTCCATCCCCCCCCCAGGAATGTGGGCACACACATCACTGACATCGCACAGTATCAGGCTGCGTGTTTGCATGAGCATGTACTGCTGGCTTCTGCAATTGATTTGCTGCTACTGTTCCTTTCCCATTTCACCACAATAAGCCACAGCAATGCGTGGCCGGGCCACGCTAGTCTATATATAAATATATATAAAAATCTATCAGTGTGTTTTTCTGCTGACAGGTAATCTCACAAACTACTGGACCGATTACTTTGAAATTTTCACACAACATCACATTCACGTGCGGCCAGGTTTCCATACTGTTTCCACATCTCCTGTTGTGTACATCTTACAACTGTGCCAGTTATTGTGTACATGCCACACCTGTGACAGTTGGAACCACAGTTCTGTTCCGCAACAGCGCCGTCTGCTGGCTGTCAAAGCAACACCCTCTGATACAAGGGAAACAACCATGCCTTCCTTGAAAATCACTGCCTTATGGAGTTAAATGAATGGGGCCCGCCATCTGGACATGACCCACCCACCCTAGCAGAGGAAGGGGAATGTTAGGGAGGGTTCGGGGGTTTGCTGGACCAAACGCTCTGAAATTTGAACACAATGTAGCTCATGCCTCCCAGCGTGTTTTACGCTAGATAATTCGCCTGCAAGGGAAGGGAGTGAAAGGGACAGGATCAGCCACCTGCACATGGCCCACCCACCCACCGTAGCAGAGGAAGGGGAACGTTAGGGAGGGACCAGCCAGGTTGCCATGCAAGGGAATGGGAGAGAGGGAGGGGAGTGAGGGGCCACTTGCCCCTCCCCTCCCTTGCAAGCATTGTGCCATGACACATGTTCGAACCGTTCGCTTCCCCCTTTCTTTCTTTTCCACTTCACCAGACTCAGCCACAGCAACACGTGGCCAGGCCCGCTAGTTATACAGAAAATCAATCAGACCCTCACCAATTCTTAATGGTTACATACCCATATTTCACACCGAAGCATTAATTACATCTAAGAGAAATTTGGCTACCAATTCACAGAAAGCTTCATTTGCATTGTTTAAAAGAAAGTAATTTTTTTAATCATTCAATAACCCCTCACATTTTGACAACACTTGATTCCAATCTTTACTTCTTATGGAGGCAATAAAAAAGGGAATGCATTAAAGATTCTATTTGGCCTCCTTCACATGAGCAAGTTTTCTCCTCCCTTGGTTTCTTTTGGTATTTTTCTTGCAACATTGCCAATGGAATTACCCTGAATCTGGCCATTGCTAGTGCATGTTTCATATTTGGATAATTCAATATTTGGATATATGTTGACATGCAACCACTCTCACCTTCAATGGATAAATTTATTGGCAAGGATGTTTTGTTTGCTGCTCTTATTAATTTTTCATAATCCCATGTAATTAATGTGGTCTTTAACAGATTATATGATTCCAAATATATTAGTATAAGCAGTCTATCCAGTGAAAGACTTATTTCATCTATTTTTCTAATGATTTTTTTATGCCAGATGGAATTTGTTAATTCAGGTAGCAGCAGATTGATGAAACTACTCGTTTCAACATTATAATGAATGTACAGTCAGAACTTAAATGTTCTTAACCAAGCCAGGGAAATCAGTGTATTTTGACCCAATTCTGTACATAATGCCGCATATGGTGTACAGTTTGGCAGTGCCATGATTTTATGTAGAAATCTGTAGTGCATAGAGTTTAATGAATCTTTGGCCTCAGGTGCTCCAAATAGCACCTGTGTTCCCACTTTTAGGTTGAATGCATTAATAGCAGCTGATATATTGGTTTCCGTTTCCATTAAAACGTTTGGATAATGCATTGACACTAATGTTTGCCTTTGTTAATGCTACTTTATAATGGGCTTTCCAAGAAAGATTATGTGTGAAAGTAAGCTCTGGATATTTATATAGTTTAACTTGTTCGACCACTTGACCAGCTATTTTCCAAACTTGCTATCTCTGTTGCATAGGTACAAATGAGAAAGAAAAATCGAATCCTGCAGACTAGTTTTACACAGCACACCACAAGGTATATCTGTCCAAATAATGTACCTCAGTAAATAAAGGAGCTACTTCCAGGACTGGACTTCCAAGCAGTGTCAGGCAGAGTCCTGGAGAGTTGGTGAAAAATAATGGAACCAGAGGTGTAGCGAGGGAAAATGGAGCCCGGGGCAAAATCTGAGTCCCCCCCCTCCTTGGGTGGCCGCCCTCCCCCACCACAACTAAAGAATGATTCCACCCCCCATGCCTCACCTTACCCGGCCTGGTTGCTGCTGGCCTTGTCGTCCGGCCCTGCAGCTGGAAGAGTGGTGCCCCTTTGCTGCCTGCCTCCTGCCCTCCACCAGTGGGACCCAGTAGCGGGAGGCAGTTGGTGTAGTCTTGGCACAGCAGGAATGTGGTAGAGGCCGGCCAGCAGGTGGAGCTGTGCACAAGGAGGGAAGGCAGCGTGCTGCACCGCCTGACTCCCTCATGGACAGCCCGGAGGAGGCCAACTCCTGCCGCTCAGCTTGGCTCCCTCTGCCATCTCCATGCCCTCACCCTATGGACCCAAGCACTTGTGGAAGCAGGCAGGTGGTCACCAGAGGGGCTCAGCCGGGTGGCAGGAGTCGGCCTCCTCCGGGCTGTCCATGAGGGAGATGCGGGAGACAGCTGGAGGCCTGGCATGCTGCCTTCCCTCCTCATGCACAACTCCGCCCACCTGGCCTCCACTGTGTCCTGCTGTGCCTGGCCCACCTTGCCTCGATTTCGCACCCCCATGGCTTATGCTGGGGACATGTCCCTGTGGGCACTATGCCTCTGAATGGAACACATGGTCCCCAGATTCCCTATAGCTGGAACCTCATCTACTCTGCCTGACATCTTGTTGGATAGTCTTTGCCTCATTTTTATTAGGTTTACTAGGTATAGTTTATGTTGCGATGCATGGCAGGATGACCACAGTGATTTAAAGCAGGTTTATTTACTGCTAATAATACGAACTATTGAACATATAACAGCTACAGAAGTTCTCAGTCTTCCAGGCCTTGATTCCAACTGTTTTTTCCAGGTCTCTTAACTCTGTTAATCAATTTAAACACTTAAAGGCACACATCACCACAGTTTGTAGACAGGACTGAGCTCTGCCTTTCATTTTGCATATCAACTAATGAGAAGAGAATGAACCGCAGACAGGAAAAGATGGTCTGTGGGCCATTCTGCACAGTGCAAATAAGACATCTTTAGGATGTTTTGAAAAGAACCTCTTAGTTTTTTCATTCTGCATAGTAAATGTTTTATTTTTCTTCCAACCCCTCCTTCCCCTGTTACAGTACTTACTTTCATTTTTGCAGCAGCTTGTGTAACCCAACTTAGGATTTAAGAGGGATATTATCTTTAATGGGAAAGGAGTTCAAGTCTCTGACAGTGTGATCCCACCTTGTGACCCATACCATTCGCCAGACTTACAACAAAGAAACTTTAAATCTGTTCTCTGTTCATTATAACAATAATGGGCAATACAGCAATGAAACATAGTGAACCAATGCAGAAACAATAATCAACATGTAATAGTTCTGGCCTGTTGTGCAAAACAGACTAGCAGGGTCTCAGTCCTTTGCAATTTTCTCTAGCTGTGTCCTGTGGCACTGTTGATGGACTTGCAGCTTTGCTGTTCTTTGCTGGTTATCAAGCCTTCAAGGGTAGCCCTGAAATATGCAAATACAGTTCATAATAACAGAACTCTGTGAAGTAGGCTGGCTCCAGTCACAGGCCTCTAGCAGATCTGAGGGAATTGGAGCCCTTTCTCCCTTATATGGAAAATCTGAGCTCTTTAGCCCCCCTATTGGACCCTGGGTTACACTTGCACCTGCCATTTTGTGCTGCAGAGATTCTCCATGCTTGCCTCCATTTGCTGAAGGTTGCCTACAGTTTATCCGATTGCTATTTACTTAGAAAACATTCACAAATACAATGTGCTTTCCCTGATAATCCTGTGCACAGCACATGTCATTTCCCCCTCTTCTTGGTTTACAGGGTGCTGTCTTCATATCTCACAGATATGAGAATTGCAGCTGCTCAAAAACTGGTCTAGCTTTTATTAAGATGCACTGGGTAGACCTGGCCTCTGTGGACCATCTTGCATTTTTCTGTGCAGTAAGAAAATACTGAAATGGTTCACGGAGGCCAAGTCTACCCTGTACTTCTTACTCGGAGCTAGACCAGTTCTCTGAGTGGCTGCAATTCCGTTATCCCTGTCTGCGTAGCTATGAAGACAGCACCCTGTAAACAAAACAAAATAACGAAAAAGGGAAAAACTACACCAGTGCAGGATCTCTAGGGAAAACAAACTTTATTCTTGAATGTTGTACAAGGAAATAGCAATCCGATGATCTGCAAGCAAAGGAAACCTCTATGGGAAATCTTCAGCAAATGGAGGCAGGCACAGAGAATCTCAGCAGCACAAAATGGCAGGTGTAAACTTTTGTGAAAATGAAAGTAAGGACTCTAATGATGGAAGGAGGTGATAGATTGGAAAAATTAAATGTCTCCTGGGCTGCATTCCACACATCAAATCAGGAGATGTCTTCAAGATGACTTGTGGGGAAAAGTTCACATTTTAGCGACTTTTAAATAAGGTACTGACTTTGAGGTACTGACTTTTAAATAAGATGCCCTAAACAGAAGTAAAACATCCTGAGGACATTTGGGGGGAAAAGTTGTGTGGAGCTCCTCCCAAAACACTTATTTTAATGTTCTCAAGATGTTTTATTTGTGCTGTGCAGAACCCATATTGGCTTTCTTGCTCTGCATGTTGAATATTCTTCTTTTTCTTGTCAGTATGTTCATGACAGTATCTGAATATCTGCATTTCTCTGTGGGAGTGAGGCTTTTAGGGCCTGCCAAACACAGAGCTTTGATTCCAAACATCTGAAAAATGAAGACTTACCACTTCAGGAATTCAACTCAAAAACTCTGTGATGATTTCACGTGATCTTCTGGGCCTTTCACATTCTGAACATTTGCATTACTCTTTGGGAATGAGGCTTTCAGAAGCCGCCAAACACAGAGTCGAATTCCAAACCATCTGAGAAATGGAGACCCCCTAACCATCTAAATGTTCTGATTTGAGGTACTGACTACTATGGCTTCTTTTGTAAGTGATAAAAATTCCTCCGGAGTTCGAAAAGAGGGAAGGGAAAAACACATTAAACTGAGAAAGTTTTTTTTAAAAGTTATGTATATTCAATGCAGATTAATGCTTGCATGATGAACATTCATGGTAGTTACTCATGCCAGACATTGCATCACCAACCTGGAACATGGTAAGGTCTGTCATGTAGACCAAATCTAGAAATTGTATGGGAGGGGGACAGTAGTGTGGTTGCAAGTACTGTCCTGATTTGCACACATTTATTTCTATGAAGTCCTGTTCACTAGTGTGGTTCATATGTTGTAGTGAGTACATGGACATCCAGCATTTTTTCATTTGTTTCCAATGGAAGATGGTGGCATCCTCTTTGATGAGTCTATAAAATTGGACCTTCTGACCCAAACTTCATCAAATTTGGGGGTTCTTCAAGGCTGCAAATTTGATGCATCTACCTTAAAAAACCAGCCTCCCCAAGAACCGGAAAAAATCCCATAGATTTTAAGGGGCCAATGTCACATTCAAGCATTTGTGGAAAAAGTTATCACCACAGACTTTAATGGTTGTGGGTGGGTAAATGTTTTGCTCCAGTTGCATTCAATGGGAAATCTTTGTTCTGATATTTTTAGAGGCACAGATTTGTAGCACAACTGCTGGTGACTCTTTTCAGAAGAGCCTCCAAGTTTGGTGAAGTTTGAACCAGGGAGTCCAATTCTATGGACACCCAGTTTTCCTTCATTTGGGAGCTTATAGATTGAAGATGTGAGGGGGCACACATGCTGACCAGCAGCCAGTGCTGTAGGTATAGATTTTTAATGGGGTGAGTTCGGGTACTGAGCAACTATCCGGCTGTTCCATTCCATGCATTGTTTCAAGCAAGCTGGACATGTAATGGGAGGGGTTTGAACCCGTTAACCCCACCTTACCTACGTGCCTGCCAGCAGCTGTAGGCATATCTGGAGCTGCTTCCTGTGAGGAATTTGGGGCAGTCAGTTTGTTTCTAGGGGGACACAAAGAGATGGCCAAAGGGGAAGGGGTTGAGATGACAGAATTGGGGGGGGGGATCTATCTGTTTCTCTTGTCCCACTTCTTTCCTCTCCTCCTATCTCCCCTTAGAAGGTCTGCTGGGCTCTAGAGGAACCAAAGTAAGAGATGGTGCACATAGCTCCTCCTCTAGCTCTTCCAGCAGCCTCTTGATTCCTGGGGTGAGCTCAAGAGCTGTAATACTCTCCTCCCAAAAATACAGCTCAATCAGTTTCTCTTTCTGCTGCATGGAAGGCTTATCAAGAGCTGGAGGAGAGACAGTCTGAACAGTAGACCCTTGCCCAGTGCCAACACCTGTACTTACCTGTGCTGGCAGCAGCACTCCAGCTGCTGCCTCAATGAAGAGTGATTTGCTGCACTTCTTCACTGCACCACTCCAGCCAGAGGTTGGGGTGGTGGAAGGTGGCTGAAGAGCAGGTCTCCACACAGCTGGGGAGAAACCCCCTCCCATTCACCTCCTCTAGTCTTTTCCTTAACCTTTCCCTCAGTGTTGCGTTTTCTTCCTGTCACTCATTTTCCCTCTTGGGTAAACTCTGGCTAACTAACATAGGGAAGTTAAGTGCTGAGCTATCTGTCTTGAACTACAACCTATGAGACTCTGAAAGCTTTTTGTGAAGTTTCCCCCAAGAAAACTAAGGTTTTGTTTTGTAAAAGCTCACCTGACATGACCTTTCTTCAAAGTGTGGGGTTTTTTTTGTTTTGTTTAAAGAACAACTACATAGTGACTTCCTATTCTAGAACCTGCCTAGGGTTAACTTGCAACTATCCTAGAGAGATCTTTAAACCTTTTTTTAATAGGGAAAAGAAACCACACTAACTTTTGTCTTGGCTATTGACTTGCAAGCCCCTCAAGATAAAGCCTGAATTGAGGAACTAGTTTCCAAATGCTGCCCAGCTTCAAGTGCTATGAAGATCAAAGCTGACATTGAAAAGGAATAATTCTGAATTCCATCATGTATTCCAGTTATTACAAGGTCTTGCTAGCTGTTAGGTTCCTATTGTTCATCTCCCAAGTAAGTTGAAACTGTCATACCTGTCATCTTTCGCCCCAACCCATTTTCTGGTTAGGGGCATAAATATCATCAGCATTTCAAAACTTTGCTTCTGAGTCTTATAGTGCATCCATATTAAAAAAAGAAAACAGGTAGTTATTTCTATGGCTGATTCTTTTAGCTCCTTCAAATTAGTAGCAAATTATGTGTATAATGCATTTCCATAAGGGACTTCAGTTGATGGCTCCATTGTTCATTTTCATGATGAGAAGGGAGCCTTTGATTATTTATTTATTTTATTTAGACCATTGCAATGCTGCCTATTTACTCAATTTAGACTCGCCAAGAAGTCTAAAAATAGACTCCCCAAGGAGTCTAAATTAATATTGAAGGCTGGATATATGAAGGAAGACAATGGCAAACTACCTCTGCTCTTCCCTTGCCTAGAATGTCCCGTGGATGGCATCATCATGTGTAGGTTATGATTCATCAGCATTTTCTTCTTCTTCCATGATATATCTGCTGGCTATATGTATACTTCCCCTCTTGATCTGTATTCACCGCTGTTACATTACTAAGTAACTTCATAGGATGTGGCCATCACTTTTCCCTACCTGTGTTTCTTTTTTCTGCTGGAAATTACTGAATGGATTAGAATGGATTAGTATAAAAAAGCTAATATCATTTCTCTTTGTATTATGTAATTAGTAATAATAGCTCTCCCCTCCTCCGGATCATGTAAAAAAAAATCCCACTTTTCCATATCACTAGGCAGGGCTGCCCATTGTTTAGACATTTGAAAGAATTAAGCAGTGCATTGCCCTTAATGTTTGAAACCTGATTATTTTTGTAACTTGTTTGGAAAGGGCAATTTTAATAGGTAACAATATTACAATTGGCAGTCAAGTGCAATGTAATATTTTAGTGCTCATAATTATTAACTGTCAGATTGTAATTGCATTCTTCTAAAGCTCTGCAAAATTACAGCCCTTGCGTGTGGCATATCAATCTTTCCATGATTCATATGTGATCTTGGGTAAGATTATATTAATGATTATTATGAAATGGTGAAAACAAAGCAGATGTCAAGTGGAGATCTGTGACCAGGAAGATTTAATCACTAATGCACGTTTAAAGGCTAGGCTAACAAATAGACGGCTTTGAATGGAGGCAAGAGGAGAGAGGAGAGAGGTCCATCCAGGGCTGAAGTTGTTCAGCTGCTCAGTACCACATTCCCCTATTCCTGAGGCATTGAAATAACTTATGCCTTGGAGAAAGAGCTGAGATCTTTCCTCTCTGATTCATATGACATGACATTTTTAAAGAGCCATTTTATCACTTACACTATAGACTGCATTCGTAAGCACACTTACCAGGAAGTAAGTTGTGAATGAAGGGGCTTATATATTCTTCTCTCGCTGCCACCAAAAATACATTTTTCTATATAGCCCACTCGCTTAATGGTTGCAGATAAAGTTTGTTTCTAAGCTTAACGGTTGCAGGCACTTTACTTCAGTTACACAATGTATGAACACTCGCAGGTGTCACTTCACTCCAGATTTTACTTCAGAAAAAGATGTTTCTTTAAAGACGTTTCTGTAGAGGTTTCACACTCCCTCATAAAATAAAAAGATTTCAGTCCGCTGTACCTCACAAAAATAAAACACCCAGTCTACGCCCAGTGGGATTCAGGCATAACAGCCTCCCTCTCCCACACTCCCAAAATCTGGCTTCTCTGCCACAGGGACTGGGCCTCCCAAGACTGATGTTCACTGTGGAGGACAGACTTATAGACTTTTACAGGTTTCCCTCAAAAAGAAAACAAAACACCTGAGGGCAGACACTCTCCTCCAAACTCAGGGTTTTAGGTGACTGAATAGCTTCCTCAGCTATTCCTAAGCCACAGCAGTGAGAGATCTTTGAGGATTCTCCTCACTCTGTCACAAAAGTACCCGAAGGCACAACCGCCCAGTCAGAGCCAAAAAGTCAAAAGACTCAAAGAAAGAACCCCTCAACACTCTCGCTGACAGTATATATAGTATCTGCGTTTTTTCTCTGGCCAATCAGGGCTGGCCAGGGCTTAACTTTTATACCGCCCAGAGCCCTTGGGATGGGGCGGTATAAAAGTTTAAATAATAAATAAAATAAATAAATAAAACTCTTTCAGGGGCGGCTCCACCCTGTAACCTGAATGCAGGATAAATGCATTCATTACGTAAGTCCCATCCAACTTAAGGAGATTTGCCCATGATTAGGACTGTATTAAAACCTGAAGAAGAGAACTTTGACTCTTGAACAATGGTGTGCGGCCCTAGGGACAGGGGGTACCCTCTGTCCCCGGGCGCCACTAATCTGGTCCCATGGGGGTGCAAAATCGGGCCCTACATGACCAGCAAGAGGGCAAGGCAGCAAGAAGTTCTGCTGCCTTGTTGTCTTCAGGCGCCCTTGGCCACACCCATGTCATCATTGGACTTTTTCTACAAATCCAGGACAGCCCCCAGGTTTGCACAGAAATCTGAAAATAAAAAGCTTAGTTGCCATTCTGAAGGTTGTTTAGCAATGGGGCGGAGCAAGGGGAAACTGTACCCGGGGCATACGTGTGCTCTGCTCTTCTGCCACATCCTTGCCCGCCCCCCCATCCTGTGTGCGCCTAGTGCGTCATGTCCCCTCCATCTCCTTGGTGCTACGCCACTGCTTAGCAACCCCATAAACAGGCAAAGGTAGCAGGAATGTGCACCAGTGACAGTCAAGGCAGGCCGTCAGTCATGAGGAGAAACCACCACTGTTATTGCTAATAAGGGAGGAAGCGCCTGTAAATCTGGAGGCAAATGGAAAAGGTGTTGGGAAGAATGATAGAGGTGCCACTGCTAGGAAGGCAGTGCTGTGACAGAGTAATCAGGCAAGCCAGTACCAGGAGACATGAGGAGAAGAAAGGAGGGAAAAGAGAGGAGGGCAGGTGGGCACAAGGTGGAGAAGAGCAGTGGAGGAAGAGCAGAAAGAAGCTGCCGGAGGAAGCTGGGATGAGCAGCAAGTGGAATCTCTACTACCCCACAAATTCCTGATAGATTCCTACTTGTTACATTTTGTATTTTATGGTATACATTCCAAATGGGTGGGTCTTTGAATTTGTTTGGTATCTACTCCCAAGATGGGTTTGTCACATTAAAGTATTTACAATACACTCCTATGTTTTAGTTACAATGGCTGGAAAAATATATTTCTGACTTAAGTTGAAAACTAAACCAATTTGAAATCATACAATGGTGTGGCACTGCTATAGTTGCACCAACATCGAACATAACTCTTCAGTGTAGGAGTGTGGAGGAGTGTGATTGAGATATGATCTTTACATCACAGGATGTTATTCTGTTAAAGTCACTTACCACTGGAGTTTCCTGTGTGAACAGAAAAATCCAGGAGGTGAAATATTATGGGAGTACAATGTTTAATGGTGTGTGGATCCAGCCTTAGTCAGAATCCTAATCATTGTCAGGTCAAAATTAGACATTCACTTGCCATGAGCAGAAGTGCCATGATCTTTGCGCAATCCAATATGATGGTGGGGAACTGAAGTTCCCAAGAATGCTGGGTCCTGATACAACAGTGGAGTGGCTTTCGTCTTTTCTCCTGCACCGTTTTCCTGATCCAGGATGGCCTTGCCTCCACATGCACCAAATACTCACCCCTCCTCCCAGCAAAGCAAATAGGATCCTCTCAGGCCATTTTGAATCCGAAAAATGGTGTAAGAAGGAAGGTGGCAGCTGTTTTTCCCTTTGTGACACAGCCTCCAACTGAATTAGGCAGTAGCGTGGTTGGGAACTTCTGTTTCTAAACTTCATTTTCCTCAGCCATCAATCTCTTTGTGATTCTATCTCTTTTTTCCTTGCTGTAACTCACAGGGCTCTCTTTCTCTTTGATATCATTACTAGTCTTGCAGCTATCTCTGTTACCTCCTCTCTCAGTATCTCATTTAACCTACATTGCTTTCTTGTCTCTGCACCACCACAAATTCTTTTGTGCTCCTCTTTGATCATTTCCTGACAGTTTCTCTGTGCTTTTATGTTTTTCTTCTAACTGTTTCTGTTTTGGTCCCTCTCCATCCTGATTTCTACTTTTACACTTCCAGCACACAAGACTTTCAGTTTTTTGGTAATTCACATTTGGAGGGAGTGTTATAGGAGGGTTGTGATATTCTTTTGGCACATCTGAAATATGGTAGACTCAGGTTCTTGCTCTTAGGTTCACAAAACAGAAACAGCATGCATTTATTAGCAAGAAGATACAAGTATGGAAGCAACTGGCTCCAAGACATGGGAGCTCATGCAGTTCTAATTAACAAACAGAACTAATGAGCAGAGACTCTATCACATGAGTCTAAATCAATGCACACAAATATCAGAGGAGGGAACATGTTTGATTGTAATATCTACAACAAATTCACCATGAGGGTGGAGAGCATAGCATAGCTGTCTGGCTGCAGCATACGGAAAAATAGAGTGCCAACTTCACCATGCACTACAAGACCAAGGACAGGAGGAGCTATACACATCTAGACTTAGTTCCCACTACAGCTCAGTTGGTAAGGCTGTGCCTGGTGTGCACCAATTCACAATGCAAGCAGGGCCTTTCATGTGATTAAACACTTCCTCATCTTATTTTACCCTATATTATTGACTAACATACAAAGCGTACAAACCCTCAGCCAATGGGTGCGCATGACTGTCCTGCATGTCCATTGATTAAGCATTCATCCTCGCCTCCCCCATCTACCCTCCCTGCCTCCTGCCCAAGTATCTCTTCTGCATCAGTGAGAGATTGGCACAGCTCCCTTCTCTTTCTCAACTGACAGAAGCTGAGCAGGAGAGGGACTATTGCGTCCCTTCAGATGGCTGCAGCTGGAAGTAGAGTGGTTGGAGTGGGAGGGCAGAGAAGGCCATCGAGCCGATGATTGCTTCCCTTCAGGCTTGTGTGGCTGGTTGAGGGGAAGGGGACAGAGGGGGATCAAGCCAAGCAAAAGAGCCGGGCAAGAAGAGGAAGGGAAACAAGATGAAGTCATGCCTCTCCCTCGCTAGACAGCACCAAGGCTAGTGACACTGAAAGGAGAACAATTGGGGGGAGGGGAGGGCAGGGAAGGTCACCACACTCTCTGCCCCGCTAGAGCCCATTTCTCTGCAGTTTGAAATGGGGTTTCCTGCTAGTAATAAAACCGTGTAATAGTTATATAACTATCCTAAGCAGTGGGTGGTGCTGTTGCACATGCGAGTGTGTGGACTGGTTCTAAATTAGCTGACTTCTTTAACTATAGTTACTGTTTTAAGATCTGTGCTGGAGAACACTTGGAAACCTTTTATTAAACGATCCTTTCAGCAAGTCTGTTACATTACTCTGCACATAGGAAACTAGATGTTAGGCAAGATGGTTCTAGTTTACTGAAATGCCAGTTTCTTTCTGTACTAATCCTTGTGTATTGAAGGGAGTATCATACTGTCAGGAGGTAGACTGGACGGTTTTTGCCAATGTAATGGCAGAATGTTTTTTTTTAAATATATATTTGGTAAAGAGCTATGACACAAATAGTGGTTGCTTGAGTGGCCCAAGAATTTTACAATTAGTCTGGGAGGAGTGTTGTAATTGGCTATATTGTTACCAGACCGAACCATGGTGGCTTGGGGGAGTCCAGTCTCTACCCATTCTGCCAATCCTTGGGGTGCCTAGTACTGCAGTGCCAATGTGTTATTTTCTGCAGTGGCTTACAAGGACAGAAAACCTTGTCTGGACTTGCCCTCACCTACATCTCCCTTGCAACATACTCCCTTGCCTCAGCCCTTCCTAAAGGATTAAGGTAAGACAGTGCCTTCAGCTGGGAAAGTTCCACCTCCAGCCCTGGACTATATGTCTCCCTGAGACAAAAAAAGCATGCTAATGGGATCCCATCAAGAACTTCCTGACAGCCATCCTCCAAGGAAGCTAATTTCATTTTTCCTAATTTCTACTAACTTCTCTCCAAGACCACCTTATTTGCATTGCTGTTGTCTTTCAGCTGTGATTAAGTCAGCTTCCTTTCCACCTTCAGGCACTCCCGAGCTTAGCCCATAACACCAAGAGACCAAAACATTAGTTTAACTACCCCATACTTATGTGTAATGTTTCTTTTTGACTTCCCCAGGAAGACAAGGACCCTCCTTTGTCCAGGAAGATTAAGCTCTCTTAGCATGGCTAGAGGGCCCAATCTTCCCTATAAAGTAGCCATTCACTCTACACTCAGAGCCCAGTAATTCTGAGACTGCCTGTAGTCCAGTTGCACTGCATGCCATCTACTTTCTATCCTGCTTCCTTGGAGCCCAGTGTGGGTAGCTGAACTCTGCTTTTTAACCCAAAGCCTCTTCAGGATCTGGTAAAATATCACCTCTAAGAATCCCCCAAAACCTCTACATATCTTCAAACCTATCCACTCAACACTATCTATATCACAGGACTGCAATTTCTCTGTGTGCTTCGACTATTTGTGTGCTTGTATTTTTATAATTTTACTTTTCTTAATAAAATTTGTTAAACTTTTACAAAGTTCTCCTGCAGATTTCTTGTGGAGACTGATGTCCAAAAAAGTTGGCAACAAAGATTCTGAGTTTGCCCAACCTCTTGTTAAGCCAGGTCTGCCCTTGCTAATTTCCCTACACTAAAAAGGGGACACCCTAGCATTTCGGGTAACAATATGTTATGCTGGCCTGAAACATCCGAGGACTACATTCCAACAGTAGCTTAAAAGTGCAACCTTGTGCTCAGTAACTGCAGTCTAAGACCATTTATTTCAATAGGTTTAAACTGGAGTAACTGTGGGTAGTATTGCACTGATAGTAATGGTTCTGATTATACCTGAAAGAGAGCAGTTTCAGACAGAATTTCATTTTCAGTGGAATTCAAAAGAAATCCCAAATGACCTCCTGAAATGTGTAAGCGCAAGAATTTCTCAGATAGTACCATGATACTGTAAAAAACCCTGAATGAATAGAAATATGTTTATTTAATTGATATGTTTCAACTGTATGAGAGCTTGTAGATATGAATGTGGTGTGTGATTGAATGATATTTTCATATTTTGATGTAATATTTTTCACATTTTCACATTTTTAAATGTTAGCACTTTGGTATATTGAGGCTTGCTAAGTGAGGTGTATATTTCTAATGATTCAGGTTTTTCACTGCCACTAGCACTTTTGTTTATTTGGCTGTAAAAAAGCCCACATTAAGAAGACAATGAAAAGAATTAAAATATAATATTCTGCTTTTTGAATGGTCCTGCGAATTTTTAACAGCTCAATCCAGAGCTGTTGGGTGGGTAGGGACGGTGCCGCTTGAGCGTCGTTCCATCCACTCCAAAGGGCTTTCCCACCGAGTGGAAAGCCCAAAAAGGAAAAAAACAATCCTTCCTGAAACTTCCCCTTAGGGAAGAATAGAGACACACCATGAAAATAACAGTGTATCTCCATTGGGAGCTGAGTGGGCTCTGGAGGTTGACTAAGATTGGCCCTGCCCCCAGAATACCCCTGGGATTCTGGTGTAGCTCTGGACAGCATAGGCATGTTGGCATGGAGCTGGGTACCACGGCCAGGCATCCCAGGGCACTGGCAGGTTTCTCCCCTCTTCCAATATAAATGCAGCCTGTGCCACCTCCAGAGGAGGATTCGACCCTCCTCTGGATTGGACTGTAAAGCGACTGAATATAATTTTGTTAAACAAAAGCTCTGAAAATTATGCATCTTTTCAGTTTTTCACATTATATAATTAACAGGTGATAAAAAATACCAGTGCTGCTGAGCAAAAGGAAAATGTGTAAAAGTATTAAAAACAGTTTTCCTAATGAAAAATGCCAACATGTATGCAAATAATGTGTTCTGTTTATTTACAAAATTTATATCCTGCCATTCTGCCTTCACAGGAGCCACCAAGGCTGCTAACTATTTTAAACATAAATGATAAAATCACTTTTTAAAATAATAACAACTCCCAAAGTGCATAATTAAACAAATTTAAATTGGTTAAAATACATACAAAACATTAAAAATAGCAATTAAAACATTGATAAAAAGGAGGGATCACTGAGGGAATGCCAAATTAAACAAAAAAGTTTTCTGCTGGTAGAAGATAGCAACATAAAGGAACAGACAAATTTCCCTGGGGAAAGAGCTCCATAACTTTCAGAAGGCAGGCAAGTTCATAAGGAAGCAGGGGTTCCTTCAGGTATGTTGGATCCAAACCCTATTGGGCTTTGAAAGACCAGCATTTGAAATGTGCCCAGAAACAAATTGTGAATCAATATAGATGGACCAAGTCTAGAGTGATATAGTCCCTACGATCCACTCCAGGCAACATCCTGAATGTAGCACTGAAGTTTCTGTACAATTCTCAAGGGCACCACTCCTGACCACAGCTGCCACCTGCTTATCCAACTTGTGGTGTTGAAACAGATTTTTGCATAACATTTCAGAATCTAGCAGGTTTTCATGTTCTCTCTGTTTGGAATCATATCTGACATTACAAGTTGACTATATTGACAAATGAATTAATGATTGTCTCATATGTTAAAATCTGTTGTTAAACAGCTGTCATGCACTGGTCTCACGTCTATGGTCAACATTTAAATTCAAACAGATACTTGTTGAAGGGATGGAGATGGGTTGTGACCCTTCTCATCTCTTAGGCAGCCTGAAGATAAAAAATAACTTAGTAATTGCTGTTGAATGTTATTTGATTAGGAAAGAAGCTGCACCATAGTTTTCTGTTACTAAAAACTGAGACAGATTACAAAAACATAAATTAAAGCAGCTTTGTAGACACATATGGGGCTAAATTTGCCATTTAACTTAATTTACTTAACCATTGGTCTGGACTGCAAAAGTGTGCTCAGAGAATTTATACTTCATATTGAACAGACTGGAGAGACAGCCAATAAATACTTAAAATATTTTATGTAAATTGAGCTGTGCCTGTTACTTCAAATAAGAGAATAAGAAAAATAATATAAAATATTGATGGTATGTCATGGTACAAGCTGAGTAATCCTCTGTATAGAGTCTCAAATTTGTGAGAAGAGAAAGAATTAGAGCTGACTCAAATGTACTTAACTGAGGTGGTATTATATTGGCATAAAATTGTATCTCAGTGAAAAATGCACCAAATGAGATATTAGGCTACAAAATTTTTCCTCAGTCATAATATACATTTCATATTTAGGCACATTTCAAACAAATGATTCCTCCCAATAGTTTCTACGTGTCTCAAGCACATACATTTGAACAAGTTTTGAAGGGGGGAAAGGCACAAATGAGGGTGTGGGATAGCATGGCCATAAATATTCTATGATAGTCTGAAAGTGGAAAGTCCAGAGTACACTTTAAGCCTTAAATCACACTCATCTTTCCATTGTATTATTACAAACCCCATTTATTATGCACCAAGAGAAGTAGTAAGTGCATGATGGCCTTTGTGTATATATCTGCCCCCTCTTTTTGCTTACAGTGTTGATGCACTTGACCTCTTCTTCTTAAGTGGCATTCCATTATATCTAGCTATTTTTTCTACTTGTCAGAGGAGGATAATCACATTGAAGTAAGAATAGGGATTTCCTGTTTATATTGCTCACATTTCGGAGAATGAGCTGCAAACGTTTTTCTCTTCACTTCTTAGAACAAGTTGTTTAATTTCATCCCAGGACTTCTCTTTGTCCTGCAACAGCTAGAGCCTATATAACTTGCTCTGCTTCCAAACAACTTGCTCCAAAAGAGTGTATTTTCAAGGATGTAGGTAAGAATTGCATGTTATAGACCACCCCTCCAGGGTAGCATGGAACATGGCATGTGTTACAGCATGAGGGTCTGCAGTGGGAGGGCATATTTGAAGGAAACTACCTGCTCCTATTGTTACCGCCAGGAAAATAGGAAAATATTTTCCTGAGCCTATCACTGAACTACACTGGCTAAGGATCAGAGTAAAGAGACCAGTGTTGTCCAAAAGTCTCCATAAGGTCTGGAAAGAACGTGTATATATGAATGTGCTGATGTTTCACATGGTTTCCTTCTTGCCTTTGTCCCTTTTAAGATGTAATGTAAGCCCCTCAGTGTTGGATTTATTATTTGCCAAATGTTTAGGATTATACTTTAGCTAGGTTCTCCAGTTGATTTAAGGTTTTGTTACTGTTAATTTAGGATACTCTTGCTTATATGGGCTTGTACTGTATTGGAGGTTCTTTAAGATTTCCTCTAATGGTTAAGTTTAGAAATGTTATTTTAGATATCTATATCTGTTGGAAAAAGCAGCAGCTTGTAACAGCTGATATTAAGGCCCAAGGAAGTTAGTCCTGGAATTCAGTTTGGACCAACACCCAGGTAATCCCATCTTCACCAACAAAAGGGCCTTTTGACTAACAAAGGATGGACTCAGGGTGTGGACTGACTGTTGGAAGATGTCACCCTGTTTTGCTATTGAACTGTTTGAAGTTTTACTCTCAGGATTCAGAAGCTCATTGGACTGTTCACATTCTTACTTTCAGGATCCAAGATTTCATTGGATCATTTAAACTTGTTTCTGTCTAACACTCCCAAGGAACCACCTCAGGCAAGAACGTGCAACCTTTTCTTCTGGGATTTGATCTCATCAGCATGTGCAAAAGGATTGTTTTCTCTCTTTGGTGTTCTAGGATATTTTCTCTGTATTAGATGGAAGGAGACCACCCCCTTCCTGGTTTTTGCACTATAGGGGTGGGACTACCCTACACCCCCTTTCTGGGTTACTGGGAAAATGTATAAAAGGGGCTGATGGACAGCCATGTGCGGGTCCTTTTTGCTGAGCTGTGCCAAGAAATCACTTGCCAATAAAGAACCTCCCTGCTTTTGAAGAAACTCTGGTCTCCTGCGCCTTTCCTCCTTGCCTTGCTGTCACGAGCTGAAATCACTTGAAATCACTCCTAGAAATCACTTTATGTTACCGGGGCAGCGGTAACACTATTTCATGATGAGAAATGTGACTTGTGTGCACAGAAGAGGAGCAGCTTATTTTGGTAATATAAGTTCAGTGCATTTATTTATAGGTCTAAATTATTCCACACAGTGACCTGCTATGGTCTTCTTTATGTTTTGGAAAGTTTTCTTCATATTATGTATGGGAAAAAATGGCCCTTTCTGGATCATGAGGTACAACACATTGAAAGTTCTACATGGAGATCATTGTAGTTATACCACAAAATTATGGTAAAAGGACAGTAAAATAGAATTGCATGTATGTTTGTGTGTCTATGTGTATGGATGTGTAAAACTGATATCCCACACTCTCAACATTTAGGAGATCAAAGGACATCTCAAAATTATAAAATAGTACTATGTTGATATATTTTAAATCTTGAAATAGAATAGTGTTACCCAAAATGCTGGTGGGGTCTGCTCCTTTTAGAGTGGGGAATTAGTGAAGGGCAGACCTTACTTAATGAGAGGTTGGGAAAGCTCCAAATCTTGGTTGTCAAAGTTTTTAGAGGGTTGTTTTTGCGAGAAATCTGCAGGAGAGTGAGATATGGTTTAACAATTTTATTAAGAGGTAAAAATAATAAATCTACAGGCACACAATAATCAAAGCAGCAGAGCAAACATATAGTCCTAGGATATGGATAGCGTTGAGTGGATAGGTTTGGAGATAAGTAGAGGGTTTTGGAAATTGAAAGGGTGATATTACCTGATCCTGAAGGGGAGTGGTCTGATGAACAGAGCCTAGTGACCTGTGCTAAACTGCAGTGGAATAAGCAACCTGTTGGGGATTATATCAACAGCCAGAGAGGTATCCAGATGATATTAAACACTGAGTGGTCTAAGAGAGAGCTAGTTATAGGGAAAAATGGGCCCTCAGGATTATGCAAAGAGACCTTAATCTCCCAAGAAAAAAAAGGAAACCTTGCCTTTCCAGGGGAAGGCAAGAGAGGAACATAAACTTAAGTGCTGGGTAGTTAATCTAATAGTTTGAGCACTTGGTTTAATGAACTAAGTTTGGGAGTGCCTGAAGGTGGGGAAGGAGCAGACTTAATCACAGCTGTAAGACAATGGCAATGTAAAGAAGGTGGCCTTGCAGAAAAGTTAATTAAAAAATTAGAAAAATGAGATTAGTTTCCTTGGAGGATGGCTGACAAGAACATTCTCTTTGTCTCAGGAGACAGATAGACTAGGGATAGAGTTTCTCAGCTGAAGGCACTTAATCCCTTTAGGAAGGGGAGAGGCAGGTATTTTGCCAGGAAGATGTAGGTGAGGGCAAGTCCAGACAAGGTTTTCTGTCCTTATGGGTACACTGAACCAATGCAGAAAATTACATTTTAGTACTGCAGTGTTAGGCCCCCAAGGATTGCCAGAATATAGACAGGGCTCCCCCACCCACCATAGGTTGGTCTAGTAGTAACAATAACTGATAGAACATTTTGTCATGAATGCTATTTTGACGATTATTCACTTTCCATGTAGTAAAAAATTTAAAATACTACCATACTTTAAGCTTCTTCAACTACATTTCAAAAGTGTTCTTATATAGATCCTTTTCTTAGTGGGAAAATATACCTCAATTCAGACACTTGGCCTAAAACTGGAAATTGGATAATAGGTTAGACTTCTCAGATGAGTGACAGTTTCCTTAATAGGGGTATTATATTGGTCTTTAGTGCACCAATGGTGCTAATCCTTCTATTAGAATTAATAATCTCATTCATCCAATGAGTGTCCATCTCTGGCAGAAGAAGTGATGGGTCTCATGTCTCCAAGTATGCTGTTCACTAATTGCAGACTATCTCTATACGAACCTGAAAATTAATATCCTCTACTTAATGTGGAATTCAATAGCTGACGATTAATTCACTATTCCTGTGAGAACTGTTCATACTATGATTTTTTTTTCCTGGTCAGTTATATTTCTACATATTTTATGAAACCCTGTTGTTTGTATGTCTAAATGAGCAAACTGTCTGTTTTATACCTGTGGAAGAATTCCCTGATCCTAATACTATGTACTTAGATGTTGAACTCTTGTAATACTGCTGTATTGATTATTTCCTTCTCTTTCTGCCTTTTAAAAATGTACCTTTGAGTTAATGCTTTTTAAGGTTTTTATTTATTATTTTTTCTTGTATCTATAATTTATTCTTGTATTTATTTCAGATCCCTCTCCTCGAAGAAGCATATGCAAATTTCAAGTTGAATTAAAATTAATTATCCAACTGACCAACCATCTCCTGTTTTTTATTCTTAATCAGAGCATTGCTTTATCAAGGTCAGTATTATCTATTCATTCTTATTGGCAGTCTGTGCTAGAGTCTGTGCTAAAGGTCTTTCACATCACGTATTGATCCTTTTAAGTGGAGATGTTAGGGACTGAACCACTGTTAGGGACAACCACTGTTGTTCTCCAAATGCAAAGCAGATCTTCTACCACTCAGTTGGAGCCTCATGTATAAGATATACTTTATTAACTCTTGGAAGGTTTAAACGTTTGCTGTGTTTGAACCTGTTGTGCTTTGCTCCTGCTATGCTCACATTCAAACTACTTTAATTTCCTGTTTTTCTTTAAGCACAAGTTTCATCTATTGAAGTCAAAGCTGTTCCATATGGTTTGAAGTCTTGGATTATAAAGATAGGCAGGACTGACAGGTATATTAAGGATGTGCTTTCAATGCCATCAACCCTTTCATTAGATGTGAATGATTCTTTACAGGGCATTGAACAGGACTGTATACTATTATTTCTGATTTTTTAATGTAATTGGTTGACATTATAAGAGCTGCAGGCTGCTGTGGCATTTCTTTGCTTGCCCCCCCTCAGAAAATGAGCTAGAAACCAGCTCTTTGCCATTTGTATTTGTAGTCTCTTTTTATTACTCGTTTTCAGCAACCCAGTTTTGCATAGAATTCCGATGTCAATAACAAAGAAGAGGTGGCATTTTAATTACTAAAATGTGTTATGATATGAACTTGTGCATAATCATTTTTAAATATATCACAGTGACAAAAGTTCTAAGTCATTAGCTCTGAACTGTCAGTATAAGCTATTAGTGTTGCACATGCTGCCCGTTGTCAATATGTGTGACATACAAATTTAAATGTTTGCCGCATATAGTTAGGAGCAAGATAAACTAAATTAATTGGTGACTGTAAGAAAGCTAATTAAAAGGCAGCAATGGAAACAGTGCCAAATGTCTTTCCATTTAACATAATATAGCATCAAATGCAAGCTTCCCCCCCTCCCCAACCCCACTCCAGTTTTATGCTCAACAGCTGCAAAGGTTTTGTTGAAGTAGGCAAATGACAATTGGGAAAAATATCCCTGGCGGAGGGGGTGACTTGTTTGCATAGATGAGGGATATACACATTTTTAATTAAACCACTGTTGTCCTCCAAATTTAATATTTGACCAATTTACATTTGTCTTGGGGAATGGCAAATTATCCACAAATATATAATACTTTAATGTAATTGATGCACTATCCAATCTCTGCACTTTACTGTGATAATTTCTATTGCTGAAAAGGCAGTCTATCAAGAAAACATGTCACTTCTAAATGTGCCTGAACTTCTGCATAGTAAGTCAATCCAATTTGATATTGACATATTTCCTGTATGCTCCTATTTACGCATGAATAACAGCTATTATTATATTTTGAGGATATGTACCTTCAGTAAAAATGTTCCTTATTTCCATGATTGTAGTTCACTGATCATGTGAACTTCATGTAATCCATGACAGGTTTTGCAGTACAATGTTTACTATTGATAAATGGTGTTAGTGGTACTCGAAGTTAGTGTCACAGATATAGGCATGGATCCTTTCTGCCCATGCAAGAACCTGCTTCCAGAGCAAGAGGCTCTACCCTTGCAAAAGGTGGGAAGAGTAACCTTTCATCTGCCACCTTTTTTAACATCCACAGTGAAAGGTGACAGTATTGGGAAGCAAACTGGAGTGAAACTGATGCAGTTTTGACGTTGACCTCTCCATTTTTCTGTAACTAGCTTGTGTAAAAGAACTTTTGTTTTTAGCCATGAATAGAATTCATTTCAATATCCAGGCAGTCTGAAGTCCCATCAAGATAGGATCTGAAGAAATCCAAGCAAAGAGTAATCCCCTTTTAAAAATTCTGAGAACTGCAAACACTCTGCTTGTGTGTACAGTTTCCCCTTAATGTATAATGATCACACATGTATGGCCACAAGTGTGACCAGATATATTGGCCAGCTTCTTGGAAGCTGTGGTGGAATGGTTGAAAAGGAGTTGTTGAAGCAAAATCCATCTAAGATGGAGATCTTGTGGCTGGGTTGAAAAGTTTTAGGAGGGAGGGATGTCAATTGTCAGCTTTTGAGGGCATGCAGTTAAATCCTGCACCAACTGTCAGGAGTTTAGGTGTGTTCCCTGATACCTCCTTGACAGTGGAAGCTCAGGTTATACATATGGCTTCCCTGGCTTTTTACCATTGTGGGGCCAGGACCGCGTCTCTGGTCCTACACAGCTGAATTAGTTTAAGAAACACTTAAAGTTAGAAATAAAAGCAAAAGACATCTGACATTAGAAACAAACAGACTGTTTTTACTTAGCAGAATATAGATAAGATTACAGAATGTGAACTCTCCCAAGGGAGAGACATGCCCCGAGTGCCCTCGAATGAGAGACACAGAATTTAGAACGTTACAGGAGGTTGACCCTCCCGGGTGGCTCTCGAGAGAGACATGCCCAGTAGAGGAAGAACCTTAATTTTTATAGATGCAAAGAGTACAGACGTCACACAATCCATCCCCTTACGTTTCACGTATTATGATCCATACCCCTTTCACGTGCTACAAGCATGTACCTTTCAAACCCCATTGGCTTAGAACTGTCTCCTGGTCACATGAAGACAGCCTCTTATTCTACGTCACACGCTGCATGCTGTTAGCTTATGGCCCTCTAGGCCTATGCAAAGGGCAGCCATAAAACTAGCCTCTGTCTCCAAGAAAAACCCATTCTTTTGGTTTTCTCCCAGAGAGAGAGCTATCCCCTTCAGGGTATTGCAGGTTTGAATCTACATACATTCCTTTAGATCATAAAACTTCTTTACCAGCATGAAATGATTTAAAACATTTAAAAGATTTTACATACACTGATTCTAACACAATAGAATTATAGTGAAATACTAATACGTGTGAATCTCTCATTATCATTTCTGTATTCATTTAACTATATAGAAAAACACTTTTTCCTATTAACTAATCACATTCTATTTCTAACCCAAAAACAGAGTTATAAAATGCATATTTCTGCTGTCACGTAGTAGCCTGTAGTTACAAGATCCCAAAGATGTTATCTTGCTTGCCTGCATAGTCACTGACAAGCTGGTAACATGCAGGCCTCTGATCACTATACAGAAGCTCCATTTTGATTCTTTGCAATCTCTGGTTCTATGACTTTCATGTTTCTTGATTAAATACAAATTTTATAAACATTCTGATCCATCTCCACACCATCTCAGCCAGGCAAGACAATTGGCTCCCTACTTGTCCCAAGCCAACCTAGTCGCAGTGATCTATGCAACTGTCTCCTCAAGATTGGACAACTGCAACTCACTCTATGCAGGGCTATCCTTGGGCCTGCTTCAGAAACTCCAGCTAGTGCAGAATGCAGCAGTGTGGGTCCTTACAGGGACCCTGTGGCAGGCACACATTCAACTGGTGTTCCACTGGCTGCATATACTCTGCAGGTCAAGTACAAGATTCTGGTACTTATCTTAAAGCCCTAAATGGTCAGGGCCAGTGGTACTATGGGACTATCTCTCCTGGTACGTATCCTGAAGATCACTGCACTCAGAGAATGAAAATCTACTGGGGGTCCCTGGGTTTTTTGGACCTGGCCCCAACCTTAGGCCCTGGCAACATATAAATCTAACAAACAAACAAATTATTGACTGGGTGGTAATTTCTAGGTTAGATTAGAGGAGGTGACTTGCAGGCAGGTGTAAATTAGGAATCCCCTCCATTTTAGTAATTATAAAGTGCTCATCAATTGCAATCTTCCATACCCCTCAACTTTTCCAATACACCTTTGAATCCTACCAACAGTCTTATGCTCTGCAATATCTTTTGAGAGAAGAACATCCCTATCTAGCTAAGGAAGCTCACTGAGTGATTTTGGACCAATCACATGCTTTTTGCCTAACCTACCTCACAGGATTGTTGTGTGGAAAAAAGGAGGAGAGTAGACTAATGTGAGCTGCTTTGGTCCCCACTATGGAGAAAGACTGTACTTTCCCAATGCTGAGGCTTCAGGGAAGGAGGAGATGGTAAACTTAAGGCAGAGGGTCAGATGAAAGTAGGTTATCTGTTGGGTGGGAAGGAAATAGGTTGGAGATTTGAGGGTTGCAGCCTGGGGAGGGCACAGTTTGAGGAGGAGAGACACATCAGACAAGTATAATGTCATAGATTTCATCCTCCAAAGCTGCCATTTCCTCCAGGGCAATTAGGGCTGCCAGTCTCCAGGTGAGAGCTGTATATCATCTGGAATTTCATATGATCTCCAAATGACAGAGATCAGTTCTGGAGAAAATGGCTGCTTTGGATGGTGGGGTCTATGGGAAATGTGCCCTACTGAGGTCACTTCTACTCCCAAGGCTCCACTCCCAAATCTTTTCTAATAAAGCAACCTCCTATCCTGTCCTGATTGACTAACCAGATTTGCTGTGAGCCAGTTATTTTTCCTATCTCATTTGAACTGAATGGGAGGCTGAGGCAAATTGTCTCTTCTGTAGAAATTCTTGCATGTCTGCTCATACAAAAAGTTTGAATTTCTCTTTTCTCACATAATGTGGACCAAAACAACTTTTCTGTGAGTAGAAGTTGTTTTTTGCAACTTTAGATATTATTGGCATTTTGTTGAAAGGTAAGGTGATGTTGGAGACCTGGAAGTTTCAACATAGTCATGTGTAGAAGCAGTCTGCAAAATAATTAACCGATTTTACTGTTAGTAACCATACAGTGTTGTTCTATGAGCTTATTCATATCATTTGGTTAGTTCTTTCCTGTTACCTTTGACACTCCTATCTGAAGCAAAAGGAGAAGAAGAAGAGTTTGGATTTATATCCCACCCCTGCAGGAGACTCAAAGGGGCTTACAATCTCCTTGCCCTTCTCCCCTTACAACAAACACCCTGTGAGGTCGGTGGGGCTGAGAGAGCTCCGAGAAGCTGTGACTTGCCCAAGGTCACCCAGCTGGCGTGTGTGGGAGTGCACAGGCTAATCTGAATTCCCCAGATAAGCCTCCACAGCTCAGGCGGCAGAGCTGGGAATTAAACCCGGTTCCTCCAGATTAGATACACGAGCTCTTAACCTCCTACGCCCTGCTGCATCACCTTATGCCACTGAAGACAGCAGTTCAATGAGCTCAGGAAAGGCTCTCATTATAGACCACTGCGGAGGAGATCACTGTTAATGATTCTAATAGCATAGTATAAAAAATGTGTGGATCATGCCTCAACTAGGCATCGTAAATGGCTCATTCCATTTTCTCAGGTAGAAATGTGACATTCTGGGATGAATGGAACTTACTTCCTAAAAATGTGCATTGGATTGATAAATAACAAATATTAAGAGATCTGAGAACTATCTTCCACAAACAATCCCTTAAATACTGTAATTTTGCAAAGTATTACTTTGCAGTAGTTAGAATACTTGATTTGTCACACTAAGAGCCCTTCCGCGCCGATTGTAAATGTCGTGTAGTCGGCATTTTGAGGTCGACTAGAGTCCGACCACTGCAGTCCTCCGCACAGAGCGTAGGCCGATCACGGTTCAGCGTCGGACTTCGACTCACCTCCCTCTCGTCGCTTGATTTTCCTGGAAGAGCCCTGCTGGGAGGTTTCGAGTCGACCCGGGCCGGACTCGAGGTTGCGCTCAGAGGCCGGTAAGGCCGGCGGAATGCGGAATCTCCGCCCGCACTTCGACGCTGGTCCATCCAGCCAATCAACGGTATTAGTATGTTGCGGCGCATGCGCATGACAGCCGGGGAGACTTGCGTGGCGGCGGCGAAAAGCTTTTGGACGCATCGCCAGAACGAGGGGTGGTCGATGGCGGCGGCCGAGAAAGCGGCCGCCTTATAGCAAAAATCCGCGTCTGCGTGAAAGGAATGAGAGCTGACGAAAGCTTTGGACATCGCGCCAGATCGGGTGAGTCAGAACGCTGCAGCTTTAATTAAGGTAGAAAAAATTGTTTTTCTATAGCTCTTGAAGCAACGGGCAGAAATTGCAACATTTATCCCACTGTTGTTGGCCAATCAAACCACGTTCCCTCCTGTCACCTACTCCTCCCTCAGCTTTGTATAGCTTGCTCTGACGGATTTGTGAAATTGTTGGTAAGTGCTAGGTGTCAGTGGGTGTTTTGAGTGTTGTGGGCTAAGGTGTTTTTTTGTATGGATTTTGTGGGTTTAAGCGTCCTTATTTTGCTTGATGGATTCTGAGTGATGCAGCCTCTGCTATCTGTTCTGGCAGCTCACCTGCTCCGGCTACAGAGGTCCAGCTAAGAGGGATTCTGTGGAAGGAGGAGGCAGACCAGTCCTGGACTTGGATCAGTATTTGGGGAGAAATGGGAGATCCATAAAAAGATCATAAAACTGCCGAAGCGCAACCTTTCTCTTTTTGAAAAGTGTTAGCGGCTGGAGATGCAGAAGAGGGGCATCGCAGGAGTCCGCTTTGGAGTGCACGCAATAGAAGTTCAAGGCACTTAAAAGAGAGATTACAAGAAGGTGGTGCAGCACAATGCCATCTCAGGCAGCAGTCCGAAAACATGTGCGCTTCCTACGAGGAACTTCAGGACATGTTGTTGGAGGCAGCGGAGTGCTACCATCAGGCCGAGGGAATTGGATAATCGCGGAGTGTTGCGCTGTATGTCACCGCCCCAGTGAACACAGAGCATCAGTCTCCCTCACCACCTCATCAGAGGAAGGAAGACATCCGGCCTTCCAGCCCTGTTGCAGGGTCTCCAGGTAAAATTGCTTCCAATTACCGGGAGAGGAACAGAGAGACTGCGCTCTGAGGCATGACACATGCTGGAATGTTTTATCACCGCTGCGAAAACTAATAATACTGTGTAGAGTTTGACATTTGACTTTTTACATTTTGCAGTTCTTCCAGGAACTTCCTGTGACCTCTGCAGCGATGAGGAACATGCGGTCCAGAGGCATGAGACAGTACAGCGGGGTGAGTGCTTGCACACCTGTGGAACGCCTTCTGTACAAACTCTAATCAAACCCTCGAATTTCAATGTACTAGTGTATGCTTATGTGTGTGTGTGTGATGCATGTGTGTGCATGTTGCAACCTCTGCGAGCTTGGATGAGCACACTCACACAGGGACATAATAAGAGACAAACTGTACTCAATGTAGTCACTCCAGATGGTACCCTGCATCACGTTAAACATGCTGGTTTTTTTTGTGGGACCCGGCAGGCTTCATGTGCAGGGGAGCGAGTGAAACACAAAACCAGCATTTTTAAAGCTAGAGGGTACCATCTTGGGAACTGCCACTGATGATACCAGCCAGAGTTTCATGAAGTTGCTGGTTCGGGGGGGGGGTGCAAAGTTATGGACCCTCAAAGGTGCAGCCCTTAGCAAGAGCAATGTGGGATGGGAGATTACTTGCCCTTTGAGGGTCCATAACCTTGCACCCCACTGAACCAAACTTCATGAACAACTTGGTTGGTATCATCAGGTACAATCTCAATGATGGTACCCTGAAATCTTGGTGCTGATACCTCCAAAAAATGCACCCCAATGCAGGAACATCCTAGAAATTTGCCCAAGAAAGTCTAACGCTGTTCTGCATTGCTTGAGTTGCTCCGTATTTGCATTACGCTTGTCCAATGCATACCAAGGTGGTTGCATAACAAATATTCTGCTTCCTCCCCATTCTTTTGCAAATCTGATCCACTGAATGACATATGCTGCTTGAAAGTGAGAATTTGTGTGTCTAGGGTGAGGTCTTCCAAGTACAGTACACCAGAATGGATAAGGGGATGTTTTACAGTCTGGCATGTTATGGAAACTACTCCTTCAACCATACTCCCCATTTCCCATTCCCAAAACAGCATCCGGAGACATTGAAGCCTGAAATCCAAACAGTGGCTGCGCTTCCATGTGTTTCTGTGTTGACCCCCCTGCAGGTTCCCAGCCTGCGCTGGATTACCCTGAGGAGACCCGTGGAGAGCACCGTGCAGGGCAACTTACTGCAGGAGCGGAGGGTTCTGCCGTGTCTCTCTCCTCTCAGAAATCCCGGGCAGCCGGATGCTGCAAAACAGTGAGGAGATAGAGGCAGGAGACCATTGCGAAGAGTTCAGAACTCTGAACAGGCATAGTGGAGACGGATGGCCGGGGGGATTGCAGCCACCCAGGCAGAAGTGGCCATTGCCTCTCTGGTAGAACTGCTTAGGAGACTTCGTTCTCGCGATTTTACAACACATCCGGGGCCACCGGCGAACAGTCATCCTGTCGCCACCAGCACTGATGCTGTTCCTGCCGCAGAGATGTGGAGGAGGAATTGCCTGCCATGCTGGCTGAAGATTCCTCCCAGTTCGCCGCTTGTGGGTTTCAACTGGAGGAGCCAAGACAGGTGGTAGGGGAAGCGGAGAAGAAAAAAAGAAAAACGTGCCGATTTTTGATTTGTAATTTTTTATGTGTCCATCTTGGAATTTGTTACTAAAAGTTGTGGATCCCACCACCATCTGAGATTTTGATTACTAAAAGTTGTGGATCCCACCACCATCTGAATTTGTTACTAAAAAGTTGTGGATCCCCAACCACCATCTGAATTTGTTATTAAAAGTGCTGACTGGATCCCCACCACTGGCTGCAGGTCCATCTGATCTTGCTAACAGTTCAAAGTGTTCAATAAAGTTATGGTTTCAAACTTTGAAAGGTGTTGTTCCTTCCCTCTCCTACTATGGCGGCGCTTGCCTGCAACGGCCAGTAAACAAACAGGTAACACCTTTAGCATGTTTGGTAAAACTGCACAGGCCTACAGTGTGGAAACATACCTTATAGTTCAAGCCCAGAGCCCAGTCTCTGCTCACGGGTCCCAAAATCTTGCAGGTTGGGACATACAACATGGATTTAACAGAAGAATCTGATGTGCCTAATAGGGCAAACACCACTGAAAGTGATGCTGTTTGGGGGGGTGGGGGAAGGAAGGGGATGAAATCCACCCCCAAAACAGCATGCACAGTCAATGTTTCTCGGCTACTGTGGACACCAGATTCTTCTTGTAAGTCTCGAGGCAGCCCCTAGCATGCCAAGAACTTTTAGCCCTGGGCACAGCCTGAGTTGGATGTTCTCCCACACCCCCCCCCACCCCCACCCCCCCGGGTGGCCACTACACCCAGACCAAATTGTTTTTGCACGAGGACATTGGTGCCTGGCAGGGGGCGCAGTTTTTAGGGCTAGCTTGGCAATTCAAACTTTCAAGGGGTATCACCAGGTGACTGGTCCCTTATGCTACTCACCAAGTTTGGTGGAGGATTGGTTCATAGCCCGGGTTACCTCAAGTTATGGACACCCTGAACCAGGTAACTGCACTAAACCTGGAATGTGTCGTTATCAGGAGAGTCTCCTGATGAGGAAATTTATGAAAGTTTTGAGGACTGTGCGATTCCGAAAATGTGCCCCCCTCAGGCCCTTGCTTTGTGGGCATCGGATTTAATGTTCTTCTACTCAGGGCTGCATTTGGCGAAGGTGGAAACCTCAACTTCGAAGTTTTCACCTAAATGAGTACCACTGTGATAAAAGGGACAAGTGGGAGATATGGAGTGAAGGGTTTAAAGAAGGCTACAACTTTTATTACTGGCAATAAAACACCCACACCCACCCCCCCAATTTGGTAAATTTAACAACCCTTTACCCTGGAAATAACAACAGCAACTATGTAAACTTGAGAACTATAACAACAACAACGACAGAAGACTATAACAGCAACAATCGACAGAACTATAACAACTATAACAACAACAACCCGAGGCTGGACAGCTCACTGAGATGTAGAGTTTCTTGAGCTCCCCTGGAGCAGCCTTACTCTCCACGATGACCACGGCCTGAGGGCTCGGAGGCTGCGGTGGGTTCCACTGCTGGTGCGGTGTTCCCTCCTCCTCTTCGGCTGGTGGTGAGGATGCAGAGGCGGTCCCTCGGAGCTCCACCGCTCCTCCCCTTCCAGCCACCACGGAGTTCGCTTAGTAAGCCTAAGGTGGCCAGGAGCCCTCCAGTTAGAAGTTCAAGGCAGACCACCTGGCTCCCAGGCGCGACACCTCGTCCTGTCAGCCTACTCGAGGCGCCTGTCCATTCTTGGGATTTACTGTAATGCCAGGGAAACACATTAATAAGCAAGTCCGTCCGCTGGCATTGTCCAAGTACAGCAGTAATACAGAACTAAATAAAAAAAGCATTTCTGATAAGGGGATATGGAATGGTAGGGGCCGAAGCAGACATCTACTGCCGTTCAGTGATGTCCAAGATAAAAATCTGGCCCACAGACGGACACAGGAAGGGATCAATCAGGGAGTGACCAATAAGTTAAAAATCTCATGGTCTCAATCGGGGAGCTAGGGGCCATGTGGTGGGCTAAGATTCACATACTTGGATGCTGATTTCCTTGAATCATTGAGAGGAAGTGCAGCAATTGGTGGGCCAGAGATTAAAAGAGAGCCATTGCCTACACACATGGGCACAATCTTTTTCTCAGTTGTAAGGCAAGGAAAACCTCACATTTCACGATAAATGCACTTAGATTGTGTGAACTAAAAACAGCTCTGGAGGTGTGCCCCAAGTGCAAAAAACTTACGTGAGGGACTCATGCAATCCCAAGCAGAGAAGGTTTTACTCCCCTTTTCTCCTCTAAAGCAGGCCTGCGACAAAGAGTGGGTGCTGGTGCCCTAGGAAACCAAGGAAAGTTGATCAAAATTGGTAAGGTGAGAGGGACAGGAGTGTGTTTGGCCCACAAGACACTTTGGCAAACACCACGGTGTCTCTTTACTGTGCAGGGGCGTAGATATGGATTTCTCACTTGGGATGGGGGGATCAGGGGTGGTGCAACACTCCCCCACCCCTAGGGCATGGAACGAAGCCTCCCCAAGTCCAGCCCCTGGCACTCAGCACTTATGATACCAGCTCTCGAGGGGCCAGGGATGTGACAGATTGACCCCCAAACAGCATCACTGTCAATGTGGACATGAGTGAGTTCAAGGAGGCAAAGGGTGCGACTCTAGATTTTGGAGAACCCCAGGTTTGATCTCTCCCAGCTCTGCCACTTGCACATGAGCTGTGGGAGGCTTATCTGCCAGGGAATTCCAGATTAAGCCTTGTGCACTCTGTGCACCTACACGCCAGCCTGGGTGACTCCTTTAGGGCCTAGTCACAGTTCTTTGGAGCTTGCTTCACCCACCCAGGGTGTTTGTTGTAGAGGGAGCAAGGGCTTGAAGGAGATTGTCCAGCTCTCTTTGAGGTCTCCTGAAGGGAGAGAAAGGGGGGATATAAATCCAAACTCTTCTTTCTTCTTTCTAAACAGAGGACCTCAGGAATTCTCCCACTTTTAAATCCCATGCCGAAGGGGTGGATTTAAAAAGAAGAATCTGGGGAAATTTCAAAGGGGTGCCTTCCGCTGTCCAGAGGCCATGCATTGTTTGGGCCTAGCAGCACCAAACTTTCAGGGTATCTGTATGAGTATCTCCTTTAATGATACCTCCCAGGTTTGAGTGTGGTTGTTTGGTCTCAGGGGGGTCCCAAAGTTATGGACCCTCAGCTGTGTATGCCATGCCCGGTTCGTATTTGGATCACATTTGAAAACAATTAGGGATAAGGCCACCCTCTTTCACGGAGACCAACTCTCTGCATAGGAAGGACAGTTGCATTTGTTCCCATATATATTTCAGTCGAGGCTTTCAAAATAGTCCGTTTTTTCTTATCTTTTTTCCATCCCAATGCTACCTACTGCGTGTGCAGCTCTTAACATCCTCAGCTATTACACATTAGATCATTTTTAATCTACTTTTGTCCCCCTCAATTATTCCTGTAAACAGCAAACCTGCACAAAAAATAATGGTTTTTTCCAAAAAAATTTGAAATCTCTTTGCATGTAATCCACATATGAGTGTAATAGGCCCTGACTATTTTGGTTTCCTCCTCAGCTTGGTGCAGCAACATTTATTTTAGAATAAGCATAGCTAATATGAGGATGGTTGTTTTGACTTCACTAGCCATATTAGCTAGTTGCATTTGGAGTTCTATGTACCATTTAGAGGTATTATTTTTTCTTTCCATCTATGCATACTTGTCTTTCTTAAGTATAATTTAACATTATTTATAAGCTTTTCCAGTATGCATTGTCTTTTTTCACTACCACTTCTTCCTACTTCCATTCTTTTTTCATGAATTCTTCATCCTCTACCATACTTCTAGCCTACATCCCTGCAGTGTTGCATTGATCCTTAAAAGGATCCATCCTGCGCTAAGCGACGAAGGGGAGGGGGCAATTTTAAAGGGGACCAATAGCAAAGCAGCAAAATTGCCCAAACTAAGCTCAGCCCCTAACTGTTTCCCACCCGTTATTGCTGCCATGGAGGAGGTGAGACATGGAGTGTTCTGGCAGGAGGAGGAGATCACCGTCCTCCCTCCAGACAATTAGGGACCGGGGGTACAGCTCCCTGTTGATGGGCAGCACCCGGTTGCCTAACCGAGCAGCATACCGAGCAATTGCAAGGGCCCTGGAGGCAGCGGGCTATAGGCGGACCCCAAAACAGGTCTGCACGAAGTGGAAGTCCCTGAAAGGGGACTTTTCCGTGTCGTGCAGGCCTGGGGAAAGTCCCTCTCCAGTCCAGCTGGCCGGGAGAACTTTTCGAACTCCGGCAGATATGGCGGAACGCAGGGCGGCCACGCTTGGCCGATCGCCGCCCTCGTGGTAAGTAACTTTTCGGCCTTTAATAAAGTTTGCGTTGCTGCGTGCATTTAACTTGCGTTGCTGCGCACACGCATCCCTGTGTAGTTACGATATATTTTATGTTTCTGCTTCCACAGGTAGGGCTGGCCCGGAGACAGAACAGGAGGAGCTGCAGCGGCGAAGTGAGACTCCTCCCAAACGGACGATCGCAGCCAAGGTAAAAAAGCTTGTGTGTGTGGGATGCTGCTCTGTCCCTCTTTCCCTGCGAACCGACGTTGGAGCTATTTAAAATTTAAATTTTCCTTTCTCCTCTCAAGGGAAAATGCCCAATTCGTCACTTTCCCACAATATGCAATTTCTTACATGAAATGTTCACAATTTAGGGTGAATTATTCATGAATTCAGTTCAAGTTCTCAGCTTCCTCCTCTTGACCGCTGAGAAACTAATGGGACTGAGGTCACCCATAGGTTGTGAGGTTTAACTTGCTTTAGTTCCCTATGCACTTTAAAAGCATTCCCCACAGTATCCCAATACACCAATACTTTCATTCTTTATTGAGTCAAATATTTTGACCAAAACCATAATTTCCACTGCATCATTATAATGACCAGGCTGACCTCAAGGAATGGTTAGGCTTCAGGTAAACTCCATGGAAGTTCACAGTGGTTTTTGCATTAACTGCAGTATACTTTGTATAATGGAATGAGTAGATTATATACCCCTCAAATTTAATTCTTACTACTATTACCATGACTGCTTTGAAAAGTGTGATATGCATCCTGAATTTATTTATTTGTTTAGAACATCCCTATCTGAGTTCTCCTCAAGGTGGCTTACAAACGTTCCCCCCCCCCTTTGTTTCCCTGTAGGCACATCACAAGCTCCTGCTGCTGCTGCTGCTGCTGCTGCTGCTGCTGCTGGCACAGAACAACCTGCGGTCAGTGCCCATGCGCGGCTTGGCACAATTCTGGCCATGCGTAAGTAAGGAGGCACAGCCCCTGGATGAAGAGAAATAATGTAATGTAATGTATAATTTATACATTGTATAATGTATAATATTATAGTTATAATATATAATGTATAATGTATAATATAGTAAGGTATAATTACTGTTGCACCAGATGTTCAACTGCTCACAAACTTTTTCTGTCCGTCTTCTTCCAGTGACTTCCATTGACCAGAGGCTGCGGAGGGTGGAGGCTCGCCTGGACCACCTAGAGCAGCCCCACCCACAGAGGCCAGCTGAGCCAGCAGCAGCGGCAGCAGCGGCATACCCCACCTCTAGTTCAGACAGCAGTCCCCACGGACTAGTAATCGATGAGGGAGCAGTGGTGCAGCTGAGCTCCGGGGTGGCCACCACTTAGTTTTGTACATAGTTGATACTGTTTGTTGGTTTGTTTCTTCGTTAAGTTATTAAAAGTTCCTTGTTAAATTATTAAAAGTTATTAAAAGTTCTGAAGTTAAATTTATATACTGTGTTGACTCTTTCTTTTGAACAGTGACCAGCCCAAGGTAACCCAGCAGATATATGTGTGCCACTCAGGCTTCAGTCTGAAACCAGCTAAGGCCAGGCTTGGATCCAGCTCTAAGCTGCAGGCTGCAGCTTAGAGCTGGATCCAAGCCTAGGCTCAAATGGGCCCTTGCTGCTCCCATCTTCCCACACTTGACCTTCTGCCAAGATCCCCCCCCCCCCGGTGGCTCCTCTGCACTTCCCCTCTCTGCGGCTTTGGCCTTTTAATAGTAGAGAAGGGCACTGTGAGAGGCTCAGAATTGGAGCCTGGATTGCTTAGCAGACCCAGGTCAGGGAGAGTGCTGGCAGGCGGTGTGTGTGTATTGGGGAAGGGGGCCTTCAGTAGCCAGGGGCTAGGGCCAGCCTCACTGCCTGCCTTCTGGCCTGGAGGAAGACGGTGGCTGAGCATCTGCTTGGCATCCAGAAGGTCCCGGGGTCATTCCCTGACATCGCCAGCTAAATGGACCAGGCGGGAGGTGATGTGTAAGATCTCTTAGGGGAGACCCCGGAGAGCTACTGCCTGCAGTCTGAGTAGACAGTAGTGACTGTGATGGATGCATGCTCTGATTCAGTATCAAGAGGCGTTCAGGTGTTCAAGACATGTTGCAGCAGACACAAGCGGTTGGCTCTCATCCTCAATAGGCAAGGAGCAAATGCAGCTCACCTGATGGCAACAGCTAAAACAGGATCTAAACCAGGGGTCTGCAGCCTGCCAGACTCTCCAGATGATCATGGACTACAAATCCCATCAGCCCCTGCCAATTGGCCATGCTGGCAGGGGCTGGTGAGATTTGTAATCCATGATCATCTGGAGAGAAGAAAAAGAAGAAGAAGAAGAGTTTGGATTTATATTCCAACCCTCAAGGGGCTATGTGGTACCTTGTTAGATCATGTTAAGAGTATGGCAGAGGAATGCCAGGTGGCGACAGCCATGAATCGGAAGCATTCTTTCAACTCTCAGCCTAAACTTAGATACTGTTGCCAAGGAATTTCATATTTGTTTCCAGCCTCTGCTCCCTGAGAAATAGCCCCTGTTTTGAGCAAACACATTCTGAAATCTGAAACACTAACAGTATGCTCATCCTGCAGACACCCTGTTGTGAGGTAGGTGGGGCTGAGAGAGTTCAGAGAGAACTGTCACTAGCCCAAGGTCACCCAGCAGGCTTCATGTATAGGAGTGGGAAAACAAACCCAGTTCACCAGGTAAGAGTCCACTGCTCATGTGGAGGAGTGGGGAATCAGACCCAAATTAGAGTGCACCTGCTCTTAACTATTACACCATGTTGATGAGATTTCTGCAATGTGTTCTAGAAGACTATCCAGAAATTACAATTGGAATAGAATACTGTTTGGAGTGAATTAGAAGGAGGAGGAGGAGGAAGAAGAAGAGTAGTTTGGATTTATATCCTCCCTTTCTCTCCTGTAAGGAGACTCAAAGGGGCTGACAATCTCCTTTCCCTCCCTCCCTCCCCCCTCACAATAAACACCCTGTGAGGTGGGTGGGGCTGAGAGAGCTCCAAAGAACTGTGACTAGCCCAAGGTCACCCAGCTGGCATGTGTGGGAGTGCACAAACTAGTCTGGTTCCCCAGATAAGCCTCCACAGCTCAAACGGCGTAGCAGGGAATCAAACCTGGTTTCTTCAGATTAGAATGCACCTGCTCTTAACCTCCTACGCCACTGCTGCTGTTGGGGGCCCGTAAGCCTTTTTGGGGCCCATAAAAATGAAGCAAGTCCTTTCCTGCTGTTGACTTGCACTGATATCTAGTTGCTCATCATATTTGAAATAAACCATGTGTCTTAGCACTTATTTATAATACAGTTTCAAAACAGCAATGTATTCACTAGGTTAAGAAAACATAATACTTTTAATCAAAAACATTTCTCAACTTTAATGCAACATTTCATAACTTAAATGCAAACACTTCACTGCTGCGGGGAGAACTGTAAACATTTTAAAACATTTTATAACCTGTGTGCTCCTAGCCGCACATGTACCTTGCCAGAGCATCCCTGACCTCTTTCCCCTCTTCCAGGTTGCTGTCAGCTCTGGGGTCATACCCCCTTCCCCCCTCGTGTCCAACTACAATGTCCTGCTGGCATTCCATTTCTGTGAGGAGTGGAGGAGGCCTCTCCTCAAGTTCTGGTGCTCTGTGCCCACGGGTCTCACAAATGTTGTGGAGCACAACGCAGGCCCCAACAAGTGTAGACACACTGTCCAGTTTTATTTGTAATGGGGAAAGGAGGCACCTCCACCGTGCCTTCAGTCGGCCAAAGGCACGCTCTATTGTGCATCTCGCCCGTGACAACCTTCAATTAAACTGCCTTTCTCTTGCATTGTGGGCTGGCTTGTACGACGTCACCAGCCACTTACGCATGGGAAAGGCCCCATCACCAAGGACCAAGGGGGGACAGCTACCCCATCCACAACCAGAGATGGAGTTGCTGGAAAGAAGGCCCCACGATCAATGGCGTGGGTGAAGTGGCACCCGTTGAAGATGTAGGCGTCATGGCTTTTTCCAGATTCTCCAGCCTCTGCAGCATAGAAACGTCCTCTGTGGTCGCAGATGGCCATGAGGACGCATTGATGCGAACTTTTTCTGTTAATGTATTCCCCATTCGAGTCAGCTGGATTCTGAATAGGGATGTGGCAGCCATCGACAAGCGCCAACACACTGAGGGAATCCAATTTCAGCGAACCCCAGCATGATCTGTTAAGAGAGAAATTGCACCGCGTGTGTTAGAACAAAACAGGGTGATTGCTGATGTGGTAACTGCTGTCTGGCACACACACTATGAAACAATGTACGGCTTGGGAACCCCAGCTGACAGTTTTGTGCCCCTGAACCCCCCCATGGAAGCCAGCTGTGATGCTGGAATCCACCCCCAAACAGAGTCACTTTCAGTGGTGTTTAACTAGGGAGCCCAGATTCTTTCTTAGTAAGTCCACCTTAAAGAGAGAATCTAGGGGTCCACAGTAGCTAAAACAATAAAAGTGATGCTGCTTTTTGGAATGGCTTAGATCAGAAAGTTCAAGCCACAAAGACTGGTTTTAGTAGAAGAGGAGCTTGGATTGATATCCCATTTTTTTTTCAACTGTCGTGTTTGCTCTCATTCAGAACTATGCTTTGTCAAAATGATCCATGCTTTGGTACCATTCAGAGTAGACTGCAGCAGTCCATTCTATTTGGGGCTTTGGAAGTTATGGACCCTCAAAAAGGCAAAACCCCTATCCCATTCCAATGGGAGCTAATAGGAGATGGGGGTCCTTTTTTGAGGGTCCATAACTTTGAATCCCCCTGGACCAAACTTCATGAAACTTGGCTGGTATCATCAGATGTGCCACCTAACAGTACCCTGAAAGTGTGGTGCCACTAGGCTAAAAACTGTGCCCACTGCATCTGGCTGTGACAAGAAGCAATACAATGAAAAGGGGAGTTTATGTAACAGCTGCACCTACCTGCTCCATTGGGTCTGTCAGTTTGGCCAACCTGGGAACCAGGACCTCCTCCACTACCATGCAGAACTCGTGGACCGCGTCAGCAACAGTAGTCAGCCCAACCCCGAACTGCTCCTGCACCTCCCGGAATGAGTTCTTGTTAGCCAGGTACCAGAGAGACATGGCGACTCTTAGATCCACTGGCCACGCATGACGCATCTGTGTGTCCTGGTGGAACAGGTGTGGCTTCAGGATGTCAACAAGCCACATGAAGGTCCTGCGGGACATCCTAAAATTTTGCACCCACCGGCTGTCTTCCCAATGGGCCAACACACAGTTTTTCCACCAGTCCATGGACCTGTGCGGGTATACCCAGTAGCGTGGCCGCTGTGGAGTCGAAACAAGGACCATCCAGTCAGTATGAGTGTTGTAATTATTCTGGCGCACCAAATGTAGACATCTGGTGGCAGCTGCCACAGCAGCCTCCAGGAGGCTGTTGAGATGGGATAGGAGTGCCAAAATGGTGACCAATATCTCCTCCTCCAACAAATCACCATGATCCATTATTCAGCTCAGCTGTGATCTGTCAGAAATGAAGCCTTGCAGAAATGGATTCTCACCAGTTTGACAGGCGAAAAACTGCCGCTCCTACGCCACGCCTGCGCCGTCGCCCGTAGCAACGTAGCTCCTACTTGGCAAACGAAAAAAAAAAACCGCGTACTCACGTTTCCCGCCATAGAACGGCAGCCAATAGGAATGAGGAGTGGAAAACGTGAGCTCGGCTCAGCTCGTAAGCTGAGTCGAGCTCAACAACCAATCGGAAAGCAACGCAGGGAGGTGGTCCCGCCCTCTGAGCTCGACTCCGGAGACACGAGTCGGCTGCTGTGCGGAGGAACGGGAGGACTCGAGTCAAGGTAAGACTCCGCCGACACGAGTCAAACCTGAGTCGACTCGTGTGTCCGGAAGGGCTCTAAGTAGTCTCTTGCCTCAGTGGAAATCCTCCAGCCCTGCTCTAGTTCTGTCCACTAGGTGCTGGGGAAAATGTGGGTATCAGTGCCGATTTGACTCAATGATATAGCTCTGTGGTTAAACCATAGTGTTTTTGGCAAAATTGTACAACATTGACTTATGCAATGACATCATTTCTGGTTTTACCAGAAGTGATATCACTGTGTTGTCTGAAATGTCATGATGTTGCAGGTGAGCCACACCCTCCCAACACCCCATGACAATATCCCCACCAGTTGCTAGCTTATGGCAGGCAACCTTTTGTCTAGCAGAGATCAAATTCAAATTCTCCCTTGGCCAAGCCTCCCAGAAGGTTTCACGGTGGATTATTTCTTCTTCCTTACTGAAGGATGACAATTGTTCAGTGCTTTGCATATCAATACTTCTTGTAAAATGGTTAGAAATTATTGATGATTATGAAGCAATCCTCTGTCATTTCCTGATTGTGTTCAGGTCACTGTGGTATCAGTTTGCTAGAAAAACTATCCACAGTAATCACTTGTATGGAACATCTCATCATAAAGGTATATTGGGAACAAAACTGTACAGTTATTGGGATATTGTTGAAGTTAGTGGCGGTTGGAGTCCATTAGCAAACAAGAAGAAAAATGTTGCAGTCAAAAGGGAGAAAATGTGGAAAACGTGAAAGCTAAAATGTGAGAGCTGCTCTGTGATAAACATACTAGACATCTAAATTTTTATAACATCATTCAGTTCAAAGTAGTTTTCATAGCTATATTTTTTATCAGGCCTAAATGACTGCTGTTAGGGCTTGTTCCATCAAATTCATTGCTTAGAACTACCAGTAATCTTGCTTGATAAAAAAAATGCAGGAAATTTTGCTGTAGTGTTAACAGTGGGTAATAAAACTTAAGAATGATTCATTTCTCAGAAAGGGAAGTCAATGAGAGTTTTTGACTGGATTAAATTGACTCTGGACTTACTTCAAGGCCGGTTCTCAAACATCCCTCTGGCATGATTGACACTGTTCTTTCTGCCCTTCTTATATTGACTCCCTTGAACACATCTTGCTCTTCTGCCCTAAGTACAACAGCTTTAGGCATGATGTTTCTGCCTTAATGATGGTTGGGTTCTTAGATCTTACTATCAAAGCAAAGATGACTTTTTTGCTCAACAGTCCTGAAATAGAAATAACTGAAACTGTAGCCAAATTTTTGCTTGGCTTCTGTTCACATTACTTTCACTTTTTTACTTCTTCACTGGATTTACTCTTCTTCTTTGTCCCTATGATGTATATGCCTAATAAAGGTCTCTGAATCTGACTTACTGGACAAAACACCACACTGAATGCTTACCAATGCTTCTATAGGGGCTTACTGGTGGCGTCAGGAGGCCTGCAAAGCAAAAAAGCCTCCCCTCCTCTGAGAAGCCCCATTTGGCTTAATAGACTTATGGTACCTTTTTAGGTGCCATAAGTCTAAAGTCAACTGCAAAAGAGTCAGAAGATGTTCAGGATGCTGAACATCATTTTTTCAACTCCTCTGATGGTATCCCTTTGATGTGGAGAATGCTATTCAAACTTCCTTCCCTTTGCTTTCACATCTTCTCTCCACACACACACTCTCTCTTTCCATCTTGGCATCATGGCTGCAGGACATGGATCCTGCATCTCAATCCATCCTAGGTAGGGCAGTTTAGGACCCTGTCTATTAGAATGGAGTTCCTAACAATAAAGGGAGCACTCAGCACACTAGTTTGCAAAGATAAAAGGCTCTGTGTATGAGTTTGTTCTTTAGCACAGCACACATACCATATGGACTTTGCATAAATTGCCGTTGTGCACTGTGCTAAATTTGGGAATCCAGAAAATTCCAACAAAAAGAAAGACCTCAGACCTAGCAAATTGTTCCTTCGATATCTGGTCCGGATCCCTGCTGGTCAAAACTCTGGTTTCCTTCTGAGAAGCCCTGCTTAACTCTGGCTTTTCCTCCTTCCTTTGTTGGTTTCTTGATCTGCTCCTTGGATCTCCTCTGTATGTTCACCTCTCCTCTATATGTTTACCTCTCAAGCCCAGGATATATGACTACCTGTCCCCTCCCTAAAACTGTCCAATTTCTTCCTTTCTACCTTTTATAAAGTGTACCCTTTTGTTGGGGTGTGTGTGTGTGTGTGCGTGCACACACACATGTGTGATTGGTTAGAGAATCAGATCTCAGGTACTTAATGTAGGTTCTTTACATTTTTACTTCTTTTTATTTTTTTATACAATAAAGTTATTTGATGGGGTTTACAATTACAATATTTCTCCCTCTCTCTTCATAATTTTACTTTGAGGTCCCCCTACTGAGATCCACCCTGGTAAACACAGAATACAAGGTCTTGTGTTATTCCTTTCTGGAAACCTTTTAAAATCTAGTTTCCCATTCCCTGGGTCCAGCTTGGGTAAGGTCCACAGACTGGAGTAGGTGGATAGAAAGCTAGGTCTGAAATGCATGTATCATTTTGTAAAATTGACTTTCTTTTCTTTTCTTTTCTAACTTGGGATGCTTATATTTTCAAAGAAAAGCACTTCTCTGTCTTTTGTAAAGTCCTATATTTAGTCGCAAACTGTATTCATTCTTCTGTACTATGCATTTATCTTTTAGCCTTCACTATCGGTTTAAAGCAATCATTCTAATAACAGCAGCTATGATGGATGTGTAACAGCAAATCCTTTGTTAAAGAAATGGTATAATGGAGATGTGCCACTAAAGTAAATTCTTAGGAATATCAAATGTAGCTTGCTGAGGGTAAAATAAAAAATAGGGAAGAGAGAATAATATATGTTTATTACTGAGCTTTTATGAAATCTGTTTTTGATTCTGCATGTAAGTGCACTCCATTTTCCTCACAGTATAGTAGCACTGATATTTAGAGAAACCCATAGGAATGATGGTGGTTCTCCTGGAGATGCTAAAAGATCCCATTCCAACTGCAAGAAGGCTGTCATTTATTATAACTTTTCTCTCTGTATTTTAATTATTTTATTTTTATTTAAAGCATTTGTGTGCTGCCTTTCCACCCAGTTCAGGGTCCCTGAGGTGGCAAACATTCCAAACAAAACAGATAGTGATAGAGGAAGAAAGATAAATCTCCCTGTGGAAGAAGTTTCAAAGATTTGGTGCCATAACCAAGAATGCACTTTCTCAGATTTCCACCCATTTAGCTTCAGATGGTGGGTTTCCAGAAGCAGAGCCTCTAAAGATAATTGGAATGGTTGTGTAGGTTCATATGAGAGCAGGCAGTTCTTCAAGTACCTTGGCCCCAATTTGTATAGGACTTTAAAGGGCAATGCCAGCAGCTTTAACTGAGGCCAGTATAGAATGACCCATTATGACCCACTCCAGTTAGTATTCTGACTGCAACATTCTGTACCAGCTGTAGCTTCAGGACAATTTGGTGGCTTACATGCTATGGAGCACGACACATGGGCAGGGAGACAAATGACAACAGACCCCTATTCCATTGTCACTACCCTACACATACTGGAGTAATGGGGCTGGGCTCCCCATCTGATATCCTGTGTATCAGTCAGATGTGAGTTGAGGGTTTTCCTCAATTCCTGCACCTTTGATGACCAATTCAAATTGTAACTATGGTGCACAGGGAGAAGAGGCATCAGATCTCCCCATGCCATTTACTCAACTTGAAGTAGTCGGGGGGGGGGGGGGGATTTTGCCTGAAACTCACAAGTTTACACATGGATTTCCTCAGTGGTCCAAAAATGCCCCTTTTATTTTGGTTATGTGGAAAGGGCCATGATCTTGTTGGTCTTTAATGTGCCACTAGACTCCTTTTAGTTCAGTTAATGATTCTGAAAATCTGTTCTTATAAGTCAGTGCTATTTTCTGTCATTCAGCTTGATGATTTGTGATAGTAAGTACCTCGAAGTAAATTCTTCTGAAGTCAATGAAACTTATGTTATAAAAAAAGTATTTCATCTTGGTCTGTGAAGGAATGTTCAGAGTTCATATCTTAACAATACTGGTGTGTTAATCCTCATTATTTCCCTAACATAAAGTTCATCTGCCTAAGTTGCCCCCTTACTGCCCTGGTGCCCCCTTACTGCCCTGCCCCTAGGGCAGTTACATCAGGGTCCCCTCATATTGAGGGGTCCTGCCATCCCCCCTCATGGGGGTAGGTTTTAAATTGGGGTCGGATGCCTTTTATTATGTATTATGGTTTTTTGCTGTTTTATGAGTTTTAAGCTATTCTATGGATTACTATTAATGTTTGTTACCGCTGTTTTAAAGATTTTAGTGACTTGTTTTACCATGTTTTATGCTGTACACCGCCCAGAGCCCCTAGAGGATGGGGCGGCATAAAAGTTTAACAAATAAATAAATAAATAAATAAATAAGTTGTACAAACAGCTTTAATTTTGTATGTCAATGCAAATTGTACTTTAATTTTTTTGTGCCTGAAAAAAGAAATCTGTTATTGTCAGAAGATCTGATAAGTTAATAAGTACACGTGACCAATAAATTAATTTGCATTCTGTATGGCTTTCCACAAGGGTGGTTGCAATTAGAATTTTCTATTAATAAAGTTATGTTTCCTACTGATGCCTGTACTCAGTGGTTTTCCTACTGAGAATGCAAAAGTACTGTCAGCTGTCCCCTGCTGCAAAGCAAAACATAATGAACATGCCTAATAGAAAGTGTTCTATATAAATGTAACATAAATTGATCTGCTAATTAGATTTTGGAATAGGAATACTGATTTTGCAATCTGTGGGCAAACTTTACAATGGGACTTGCACTGCTGAAGGAATCCTAAACAGAGTTTAAATCTTTTAACACCAGTGAAGTCAATAGGCTTTGAAGGGAGTAACTCTCATTTCCAGCCAATCTCCATGCACACATGGCTTGGGAACAGGGCTTACACTGAACTGGTAAAAAACAACACAAACCAGGCAGCAGAATGTGGCAGTTACTCTTGAAAGGAGACCATTAAGAGCAGCATCCACTAGGCCTCTCTGCCTTCTGCCACCCAGCACAATATCAGTTCTGTACACGGTAAAGGGGTGGGACTCTTCTGAGGAGGGCTGAATACTGAGGAGGGCTGAATCAATGATACGGCTGGCCTCCACCCGGGCCAGGACCTTTACGGCCCTGGCCCCAGCCTGGTGGAACACTCTCCCACCATCTGTCCGGGCCCTGCGGGATCTTGGAGAGTTCCGCAGGGCCTGTAAGACCGAATTGTTCCACCGGGCCTTTGGGGAGGCCGGCCGCTGATAGTGTGCGCCCCTCCTGCCCCTCCCTATTACCACTCTGGGAGCTACAACATCTATACCGCCCCTCTCTTTGGGAGGGGGTTCTTATTGTTAGTCTAATACTGGATGCCATATGGTTTATGGTTTATACGAAACGCTGTAATTTTATGTAATTTTATGTAATCTCTATATTTAATAATGCTATTGGTTTTAAATGATATTGTTATTGCCATATTGTCGATAATTCTTGTTGTTCACCACCCAGAGCCCTTAGGGGATGGGGCGGTTTTATAAATATAATTATAAATAAATTATAAAAAAATACTGCCACAGTGGTGGGGGATTAGAGTGTGTGGCCAGGCCCTCTCTATATCAGGGAGAGACAAAGGATGAGGGAAAGAAGGAAGTTGTTTGCTGCCCACCCACCTGCTACACCCAAGCTACCATGGGGGAGAAACACCTGAGAGTGTGGAAAGGAGAGCCTCTGTGCTGCTCCCATTGCCTTGTGTTGCCCTCATTGCAGTTGTGAAATGCTGCAGATCCCTGTTAATTGGATTGCCTGTTTCTCACACCTGCAAGCAGGCACATACACACAAGCACACACACCAAAGAATTGGTGCAACTTCGAGCAGGCTGGCAGTGCTCTGGCCAGGTGGCCTTTTTTCCCTTCCTTTCCCTTCCGTTCCTTTCTCCCCCGCTTTGCAAAGCCAGGATCCATCTTTGAAAATGGGGGGGGGGGCTATTGAGATGAGGAGAACTCTCCCCATCTTCACAGGGACTCTGTTGGCTCCCCACATCCTTGCCACAGTCAGAATCCAGCTTCGCAAATGGGGTGGGGGTTGCCTATGCAGGATAGCAGGATGGTGAGTGACAGGCAGAGAAGAAGAGAACATACAAAAAAGGTGGCCAAGGAGGAGGAAAGGAAGGAGGGACTGGCTCCCTTGGTGGGCACTGTTAACCCATCAAGAGCTGCCTTGTATTGTTCAGTACAATGGGCTTTACTGCTAGTTTGTTAATATTTGCTGATCCTGAATAAGAATAATAAATTGGTTTGACCCCTTATCAATTGCTTCCACACTCAGCTCTTGTTCTGCATTCCTCTCTAAGGCCCTTTCCGCCCATGCAGAATAATGCACTTTCAATCCACTTTCAAAGCATTTTGAAGCTGGATTTTACTGTGAGGAATAGCAAAATCCACTTGCAAACAGTTGTGAAAGTGGATTGAAAGTGCATTATTCTGCATGTGTGGAAGGGGCCTAAATCTCAGCAGATTTTTTTCTTGCCTGTTACATGACATCATTGTGCAATTGCATATGTTCTTGGTTTTCTCTGATTTTGTTTTGTGGTATTCAAAAAGGATTTACTGAGGTTATGTACAGAAAGGTGTGGATTTCTGAATCACTCTGCCTACATCTGACACCATTTTCTGCCAATTTCCTTACAATTTTACTATCAATGTTAGGTTATTTGCTGTTTCTTTAAAAAGTGGTAGTAAATATAGTGCTGAAACATCCACTTCCACACCAAAATGTCCAGTGGAAGCAGGGGGGAGGGGACTGATGGGTGTATTTAGGAAACCTCTCTGAGAAGCTTTTGTTTCCACCATGTTTCAACCAGCATGGGACCTTTCCTCACTCTCTTTCACCCTCCCTATGCCATGCGCTGCTCTCAGCGCGCGGCATCCCAGGCGCGCGCCCGGGCGTCCCCATGACCCCGCGCCCCATGACCCCGCGCCCTTAAGAAGAGCACCTAGGATGCCGCGTGCTGAGGGGGCACGACAGCGTCAGCGTCGGGGTGGCTGTGCTGTCGCTGCCCCTGTCGTGGGGAGTGCTGGGGAACCCCACGCTACTCTCCTCAAGTAGCGCGGGGCTTAAGGTAAGTGGGGAAAGGCCCACGGAGAGCAAAATATTGACCACTTCCACACGCAGAATAATGCCCTTTCTATCCACTTTTACAATTGTTTGCCAGTGGATTTTGCTATTCTGCCCAGTAAAATCCAACTTGAAAGTGGATTGAAAGTGCATTATTTTGCATGTGTGGAAGGGGCCAGGGAATCATCTCTATGTGGAAGCAGCCACGTCAGTGCCTCAAAATTTCAAACCTCCTTCTTAAGCATCCCATTTGGAAAAAGTCTCGGGCTGCTTCCATGTGGGGATTTTTCTAAATGGGAAACAGGAAGTCCCATGAATAAAAAAAACATTTCATGGCACTCTGCTCATTGTATGTGTGTTATGTCGTGTTTCTGGAAATTTCCATTTTAATAATGCCTTTTTTTCCTCGAGTTTTATGGCTGAACAGTGAAGTGGCTTTCTCATGGGGAGGGGCATTGAGTTAAGCTTTATTTTCAAAACAGTATGGGCAAGCTTGTAGTAGGGCATCATTCTGTTACCGCGCTGCTCAGGGTAACACTTTCCTTGCTCTAGAGTATCCCGCTCTCGGCAGCGCCCAGGAACCCAAGCAAGACCCGACAAGGCTCGGATATATATAAAAGAGATTTATTGAGATGCTGACCTAAGTGTCAGCACCTCCCTTCCGCACAAACACTGCGCTGCCTAGCAGCCTTACAATCCCTTAAGTACACTTTCTCCCGTCGGGAGCCCGGGAGAACCAAAGACAGCCCACCACCATTCAAAACAACCAATCATTCATTTGCAACATGCAGGAACCAATCAGTGTCCGATATGCATCCTCTTCTCAAGTTTCGCGGCAGAGCAGGGCGAGGCGATGACGTGTCCACTGGCGGGGGGGACACACAAAGGTTTTCTCCAGGTGTCCGGGGGCAGGAAGCAAAGAGCGATGACGCGGAGTCCCCATTCGCCTGCTGGACGATTAGGCAGGGCAAGGCGCTTCGGGCTGAGGTTTCCTTTGTCCGGGTGCATCAGGGGACTTTTACACGCGAATGGAGATAAAACCGGTGGGGCAGAGATGGCTCTCTGCCCTGGGCCAAGGAGGTTCCATACAAGCACAAAGGACAGGGAAACTTACAAATCCTATTTCTACCTACTACCAATCAGTTCCTACCTAAAACAAATACAAGACAGGCAAATAAATTTTCCAATCGCTTTTAGTTCAGACATAGTCCAGGAGCTGGGATTCTCCTCCTGGCCCTCCGTTTTAATCATTTCCCCTTCTGGGCTTTCTTCACCATTGGCAATCATCACTATGCATGCGGAATGCTCCAGACAATTTCAAGCAGAACCTGTGAGTACCGGAAGGGAGCCCTGGATGCTTCTGGTGATCCAGTGGTGCGAGGGAGCACGTTAGGGCTCCCTTTGCAGACAGATGGGAGCATTGGGACCTTTAAAACAGCCATCATAGGCATACGCTAAAACAGAGCATCAAAACACGCAGTGCAATCAGGGGAACCACACACATAAACCTAACTGGGAAAGGAACAAAGGGGTAGTCCAGGCACTTTTCTAAACGCTCCAATTAGCGGTGCATGGAGGCATTTGGAGTTATTCCTTCGAAAATCAGAGAGAATTCCTAAAGAGCTGAGTAGAGGCTTAATGCTGGAAGGCAGAGGCGCCAGGCCCCAGGATGGAAACCTTGACGTGAGGATCAGTAGTAGAAACGAGGGTCCGCTTTCGGGAACACAGCCGGATCTCGCATAGGAGGCAGCTGGTGCATCAGAAGCTCGCGCATTGAGGCCCAAACGGCGATGACTCACACACGCACGCCCAGTCCAGGGGAAATCTGGCTTGGCGCTTTGTAGAATCCTGGCATTCTTTGGTACTCGGCAACGCTGGGGTAATGGGTCACCGCACACAGAAAACGCCAGTGGAGTAGTTGCATTCCTCTTCGATAATTCTGACGCCGGGTCAGAAGTGGTGAATCAACTGGCATGTCAACTGGCATGGCAATCATTCTTCAGCATCTTGGCAACGGGCAGAAATCAATGGCATCTTCGCCAGGCTCCTCATCACCACAGAGGCGAAGCGGCATCTATCCCGCAGGTCAGCTGACATCTTCTCGGAGAGACATCCCAGCTGAAGGGCATGAACGCAAAACGCCGGGCTTAGTCCAGATCTGTTGCTGTCAGCTCAATTTTGACTTTGACCAAGTCCCAGCAATACCGGCCGTCAAAAAAAATCCAAAAAATTTCAGGTGAGGTGTAAAGTGCCTGGGAGACCTCCCCCATGTAACTTTGCTAAAACAACCTTTGCATAGGGAAAACACTTAAACATCTCAAGAGATACATACAGTATATGGGTAAGCCGGCAAGCAAAGCTTCGAGAAGAGGGGAGGTGGTCAGAATGGGGCAGAAAATCTTCAGGGCAAAGTTAGCAAGCCTAGCGAGGGCGCAGCAGCTGCCAGTAGCGTGATGCGTGGCAGGTGGCTCCACAATGTCTGGACCTGCTCTACCAACCTGGGCTGGCAGAGGACAGAATCAAAACCCAGAGGGAGCACCTACACACAGAGGATGGATTTTAACAGAAGGGGATGACATTAGGGAATCGCAACAGGGAGACCTATGCCACAATAAGTAGCAATGGCACGATAGATCACAACCAACTCCACTTTATGCGACACTGCGCTCCACAAGCTAAATGCTCTCACCGGTGCAGGGAAGGTCCATTTGAAAACAGGGTCTGTAAGACCTGGGTCCAAAATATATAATAGCCAAAAAATAAACGAGGAAACCCTTCCGAGCAACCGGGTGAGCCAAATGGGTCTAGTGCCGATGGAGCTCTTCCAAATGTCGCAAAACAAAAAGCTAATACACTCCAAGCAAGAGAAGTAAACATATAAGTGGGCCTCGCCCCCCCTTGGTCCCTTCTAATGGCAACCCCTGAAACAGACCTCTCGCTCCCCACACAGGCGGCTTTCAGTGGCAGCTGTGCCAATATTCCTAGTGTATTGTGGATTTGTAGAGCTTCTTTCAGATTTGTTCAGCCTTAATCTGGGCGCTCTGGAAAAAAAGGAGGCTCTCTACTCTGGAGCTGGAGGTATTAAAATTCGGCTTGGAAAAAAATCCAACATGATAAGCCTTTGGCCCTGGGGTCTGTTTCTCCGGAGGGGTTGCTGCCACTGGTCCCTTTGTCTAAAGGATTAAGTGAGGTTCCTAAACTAAAACTCTGCACATGCTCTGCAGCCAGTAACTACTATTAACAGTCGCATCTAGGGGAAAGTCCAAACATACCCAGCATAACCAAAGTACCTCTTGAGACCCCTGTATTGTGGCACATGTAACAACAGGGAAAAAATTGACTGGTTGGACTCGACTGGTTGGATCTGGAGATATTGCATCCATTTTAAACAGCGGCCGGGACTCTCTACCCCTCTGGAGACAATTATCTCAGAGACAACCCTAAGGCTTGCAGGCAAGCTGAACCATCGTGACTCGCAAAACAATCCAAAACTGCAAGAACATAAAGGGATGGGCAATAAAAGCTAAGGGGCGCTGGAGGAAAGTTCGGTGAAAAGAGGCAGGCAGCAAGAACCACCTACAGGCACACACCGGATCCAGGGAGAGCTGCAAGCCGCACTCCAAACCGCGGAAGGAGAAAAGAAGGCTGTCACGGGCTGGGCAAAATATTAGGGCTCAAGCTGGTGCCTCCATAAAGGGGAACAGTAGGGCCTGGAATACCAGTGGCAACATCCCACATGATAGAATCCACTCACCTGGAGGCCCGATGCAGAGATCGCGGACTGCAGGTGGGGAGACAGTAACGAAAAAACACCCTCCATTTTTCCCAGGTCTATGCAGTAGGGAATGACTCATACAGAGAATGGAAGCTGGGTATCTCAAGTCAGAAAGGGGAGTACAACCTAAAAAGGGAGACTGAGCAATCCACCATAGCAAAGAGGGAGAACCTTAAGGCCACATAGCTGACCGGTGATACAGGGTGGGAGACAAAACGTAGAAACCAATGGACTATCTTCCACCAGTATTAATACCACTCCCTCCGCGTTCCGTGAGCTGCAAATGGGACTCGGGAACACAGGACAGAGGGGGGGCTCCCCAAGCGAACCTGGGCTATCGGAGACGGAGAGATTCCCTCAACAGTAGCCGGAACAGGGCCAGGGCCATTCAGAGGGTGCAAAGGGAGTGGGATGTGGGACCGGCTTTGTCGTAGGCTGAAAATTCCACACACATGCGTCAGGAGGCCACAACCCTACATGCACCGATCATGCAAGGAGCAACAGTCACTGCACTCCAAAAGAGCAGGGTGCTGCTAAAAGGCGGGAGGAACACTCCATTAAAAGTCCCAAACGCAAAAGTTGTGATCGGGCTGCAGGCTGTCATAATGCCACGGCGCACCTTTCGAAAGCCATGGAACATTGCTTTTGCCGTGACTGGGTAGGCGCATCTGGTTTCAAGCAAACAACGGACAGGGGGGGCACAGTGAGAGCATGAATAATATTTTCGGTGTCTGAGACAACCGGATCCACAGCCTGCAAGGGATCGACTCCAGAACAGGGCAGCCAAACGTGGACCAACAAAAGTTAACCCTCCATTTCCTTCGGAATCCAAAACCAATGAGTGCCAGAACTCCAAACTAAAATGGAGGCATTTAACTGGTGAGCAGGTCGCGAGTTCAACAGCTGGTAGATCGGGTAATCCTCCATGTTAAGGCTGGAATGCTCGATTGTCATACAGGGCCGACGGAACGGGGTTTCGAGCCAGGTGGGGAACAAGCTGCATCTCTGCCACTTTGCCCCACCATCGCCGCAGAATTCCTCACCCGCGCGCGGGAACGGGACGCTAGAACCAGAACAGAATAGGGAGGCCCCGGCATCCACCAACATGGGGATAGAGAGGCCCCCCACCGGTGACAGAAATCACCGGTCGTCGAGGGAGATAGGGAAAAGCGAGGCGCACCGGGGCCACCACAGGGCAATCCCTTTCCAGGTAAATGGGCAGCAGAGGCCCCCCGCCACCCACTCTGACACAGGCACCGAGTCCGGTGGCAGGTCTTGGCTAGGGCTGGACGGGTCCCTCTCTGGCTGGGGGGAACAGGAGGGCGAGAGCGGGCGCAGGGAGGCAAACTTGCATATGCTCTGAGGGCTTGCCAGAAGAGTGGCTGGGCAGCCTGTGGGTGGGCTGCCAGCCGCCACGTGAGGAAGTTCCAGAGTCGGGCGGGAGCACCTCGGATGGCCATGAGAGGCGCATCACTAAGGGCACCTGGGTAGCCCCTCCCCGGGACCAGGGTCGGGCTGGGAGGACCCCAGCAGCCACCAAGGGGCACTAGGGAGTCGGGACAGTGGGGCTTTGGAAACGGGCTGGTGGGTACCGCCAGCAGCGGGCTGGGTGGAAAAAAGCTGTGCCAAGCTGCAAGATTCCAACCTATCCACCCGCTAAGCTGGGCTTCTTTAGTGGGGGAGCATTCCAAACGCAGGGAGTCCCTCTCAACCCGCAGGAGAACTGGCGGCTTGTTCCTGGGCCTTAAGCATCCCAGAGCCTGCCTGCCGCCTCCGGGTCTCCAGGTCTGGAGTGCCCAATCCAAACGGGGGCTCACGCCTGAAGAGGGGCCTCTGGCTATCCCAGCTGGGTTTGGGGGAGCACTGCAGCTGGGATTCAAAGTAGGGGAGATTGAGGCCGGAGAACCAGGGGCAAGAAGCCTGCTGGCAGCTACTTCTCAGCTAAGTGGGCTCGGCGCGATCCTCGGCGCCAACCTAGCACAATTTCTGGCTTACCAATGGTCGCTGGGCTTGGTGGCACATAGCTGGGCATTGAACCTTGCATCGAAGGGGCTTTACGCTGACTGGTGGTGGACTGCGGGAGAGTCCCTTCCTGGTAACTCCAGGTTTTGCTGTAAAATCCCGGATTCCCACCTACAGTGGCTCTTAAAGTGCTCCTGTACAACCTTCCCTGCAGATTTTTGAATCTCGACTCCAGGGCTGAAGCTTCATCGAACGTATAAGGGGCGGTCCTTCAGTACATTCCCATAAGGTGGCTCACCCTCAGGGTCCTGACATTAGTGCTCACAGCTGCCTGCAAGGCTCTACCACTAATTGGCGGTGGCGGCTCCTCTTTGCCTTCCCTCGTGACTCCGCTGCAACCTCCCTCCCTCTCAAAGTACACATTATTGGCAGTCTTAAGGAGATCTGCTGGGTCCTTAAGGGTATTGTCAGGGATCCCATCTAACTTCTTCTCTGATATCTTTGGGGAGCTTCCTCCAATAAACACACCATTGAGCAGGGGGCTGGGTAGACCAGATCTGTGGATCACCCGTGTCCATTTATGGCACTCGGAACGGATACAATGCATAAAGGTGGCGGGTGACTCCATCCTTGTTCTGAAACTAGCTGGTGGAGCTTCTACGATCATGCATGGCATGGGGCTTCACTTCGGAGTCCTGATAATAAAAGCTACCGGGTAGTTCTCTAACTTGTCTCGGGTCTGCCCGCTCCTAAGTTAACATTCCACCCTGGCCTACATCGGGAACAACACCTGGTCCAGCGCGTGGCGGGTTTGCACCTTCCTGGTGATCATCTACGACTGCACGTGGTTTCTATCTTAGCTGCTTGCATAACTAGGGCCCCTCTTTCCTCCCCAGTCAGAAGAAGTCTCAGGTAAATTGCTGGATATCAGCATAAGTGGGCAAGTGAGTAGCTTAAGATAGACTCCACCAGCTGGGTCATAGCCAAAGGATCAGTTGTATATGGAAGTGGGATCTCTCTTCCACTATACAAATCTGAGGTGCAGTAAAAGGGACTTGGAACGTACAGGGAGCGTGGTTCGCTGGCTTGGGGCCATCCCCATTTGAGGCGGATGGGATACATACGCCCTCGGCCGGCACCATCTGGGCATTGGGCCCACTCTGACCTGAAGGCGGGCTGGGAGGGCTGCACCCTAGGGACGGGCAGTGGTCACCGATTCTCCCAGCTGGTAGACAGGGGTGGGATCGGAGAGACGGGTCTCTACTGATTCCATCGAGGGGAAGCACTCAACTGGGTGGGGACAATGCTTGCAACGCTGGGGAACTCCTATGGCAGACTGCATGTTCTTTTACCCGTGAGGCCACATCCTCTAGCATCTGAGTTAAGTGTGCTTTTCTCTGGGGCCTGTCAGCTGGAGTGAGAGCTTTCGAGGGTTCCTTCCTCAGCTGGGAGGAGGGTGTAGTCCCCCCTCTGGGGAAGGTGAGGAAGTACTCAGGGGTGCACTATCGTGGCCAAGTGGGACCGGGGAAGGGGGTCCATCTCCCGCTGGGAGTGAGGGGCAGACGGCTGACCAGGAAATCCAATGAAATCCCCTGCTACTATGGCTGGCCCGAAGAGGGCTGGAGGCTGGCCATGTGGGACAGGAAAATCCAGCAAATTGTCTTGGGGAGGGGGGTAGAATATCCAAGGGGGTGGTTCTCCTGAAACTATAGACTCTCCTGCGTGGACTCCTGGTTCCACCACTAGCATAATCTTTTAGTTCCCTGGAATGCAGGAATAATTTTAGGATTTCTATATGTATTTCCATAAAAGTTCTATCTAATGTTTTGGCCTGCTTCTTCAATCCGGGTACTCCTCAAAGCCTGGATAAAGATTCCTGGGAGGATGGGGCCAACTAAAGGAACTCTGTTGTGCCACATCTCCAAGAACCAGCCGACAAATTGATAATTGACCCATTCTCCCCTGCACCAAGACTCCAAACTTCTTCCCGCTTGGACACAGGGGCTTGGCGTCCCAGCCTCATCCCAGTTTCATACAGGACGAAGCCAATCGGGTGGATTCAGGCAGAGACTGGGAACCTCCCATTCTTAGGGATCCACAGACTCCCATTTCTGCCCCTTCCTGGTAAAACTGAGCATAACTACTATATGTGCTAAAGCCACCGCGCTTCTGGACTTGGGCTTCCTGCCTCCAGTCCTTCCTGCGGGACAAAACTCCGCTTGCTGTAAATTCCTGAGCCTAAGGGACACGCCAGTTGGGTCAAACCTGGCCTGGGTTCTCTTTTTTTTGTCCTTCCCGACCAACCTCTTTAACGCCAGGTTCCCCTCCGCTCCTTCTTTTATGGCTCCCACGGGAAAATTCCTCTCTCTCTCTCTCTCTCTGGGATCTCCTGCCTCTCCCTCTTCTCCTCCCAGGTCCGGTTCTCCCACCTGTCCTGCAGAGGGCTCTCCACAACCTCCCACCTCAAGCGAGACCTCCTCGGACTCTCCTCGAACCACTGCAAACACTGCCGCTTCTTCTCGAACTGCACCTGGCCAGTCGGTCGGTTCTCTAGAGAAAGCACACCGCTCCTCCCAGTAGGTTCAGCAAATCCCGCACGGCTCCCCCCCAACTGTTACCGCTACTAAGCTCAGGGTAACACTTCTCCTGCTCCCTAGAGTATCCCGCTACTCGCAGCCTCAGGGAATTCCTAAGCCAAGACCCGACAAGGCTCGGATATATATAAAGAGATTTATTGACAGATGCTGGGACTCTGCTGTCAGCACCTCCTTCCGCGACAAAACACCGCGCTGCCTAGCAGCCTTTGCCAATCCTCTTTGGTGCACACTTTCCCGCCGGGGAGCCCGGAGAACCAAAGATGTTTCTCCAGCCCACCACCATTCAAAACCAACCAATCATTCATTTGCAACATGCAGGAACCACCAGTGTCCGAGTATGCATCCCTCTTCTCAAGTTTCAAGGCCAGAGCAGGCAGCGCGAGGCATGACGCGGTCCATTCTGGCTGGGGACACACAAAGGTTTCTCTCCAGGTGTCCGGGGCAGGAAGCAAAGAGCTGCATGACGTGAGTCCCCTTTTATCTGCTCATGCTGGACGAGATTAGGTGGTGGGCAAGGGCGCTTCGCTGAGGTTTTCCTTTGTCCGGCGGTGCATCAGGGACTCTTTACACGGAAGGAATGGGATAAAAGTCCGGTGGGCAGAGATGGCTCTCTGCCCTGGGCCAAGGAGGTTCCATACAAGCACAAATACAGGGAAACTTACAAATCCTATTTCTACCTAATACAAATCAGTTCCTACCTAAACAAATACAAGACAGAAATAAATTTTCCAATCGTTTTTAGTTCAGACATAGTCCAGGAGCGGGATTCTCTCCTGGCTCCGCTATCAATTCCAACTCCACTGTCTCAGCTGTAGAGCATATGCTTTGAATGCTGATGGACTCAGGTTCAATCTCTAATATCAGATACGGGAAAGATATCTCATTTGAGTGCTAGTGGCAGTCATAATAAACTTGATAAAATTACTTAATAGCCTTTGTACTTGTTTGGGAAGCCACTGCATGCTCAAGCTGTCTGATATTCAAGACAAAGTAAACATTTGCTCTATGGCAGCTTCCCAGTTGAGGACTTTTCTAAGCCCAACTTTTGCACAACATATAGAAGTCTTGGCAAACATAGATTTGCCTAAATTGAGGTTATCCCTATGTCAGAAAACCTTCACAGCTAAAAAAGGCTTTATTAAATAGAGGCCCAGAGCAGGGTAAATGTTGTAGGTAAAAATCTGCTGATGTCTCAGCTTAGTTCAGCTGTGTTAGAATGTGCTTTTCCTTGGGATTTATCTTTTGCTCTAGAGAAATTAATATTAGACTGAGGTAGGAAGACTGGAGCTTTGTTGATTGTGTTTGTTAAGAAAGATCTTACAGCTTTAAATAATTTCTTGAGCATCTTTTTAAAAATTAGATTTCTTTGATTTGCGCCCACTGATAAAGAACTATACTTAATTTCCATTTCCTTTGTATTTGTTACCTGTGACAGTTTAATTGAAATTTAATCACTCAAAATGACTAGGTGGGTGCTGGACTAATTCTAATGTTGAAAGCAAGGCCGAGGTACTTATTGAACAGGTTAAGTGCTATAAGTACCTCGGCCTTTCATTCTCCTATAACCTGTCATGGGCAACCCATAGGAAGGCCTATGCTACATCTAACAGTATGTCAGCATTACTACGTTTCTTCTACAGCTGTGGCCATTCCTTTATCCCTCCTGCCCTCAAATTTTTCAATGCCAAAGTCGCCTCGAGATTGCTTTACAGAGTCCCAATTTGGATTCAAGCTATTAACCACTCCTTGAATTCCCTTCAATCCAATTTTTTCATAAGCTAACTGGACTCCCAAATTGTGTGCCCTATGCAGCCCTTTGGAGTTAGGTCAAAACTCCTTGGAATCAGCCGCTTGGCTGAGGGCTTTTAGATTCTGGCTGTGAATCCATTTTCTCTCAGACTGTAATTCCTTGGTCCACCGTCTGCTCTCTGACACCCATTCCAACCCCTGGTTTTCCATAATCAAAGAAAAAATGGCTTCTGTTGGATTGTCAGTGGATTCACTTTGCCCTTTGTCCTATTCTGAAGCCTATAGAAAATTAAAAGGTCAACTATTGGATAGAGAGTTCTCTACCCTAATCACCGCAGCCAAGAAAACATGCTCCCCCCTGTATTTTTCTCTCCCACATGAACAGGGCCACTTGGCACACTATCTGTATTGTTTAATAAACCCTGCTCAAAGGCTAAAAGATTGTCCCTGTGTAATGATGGCTCAGTTGATGCTCTGGCCCACCAATTACTACACTGTTTCAGATTCAAGGAAATCAGATCCAAGTATGTGAATCTTACTCCTTTACATTTACCCGATCTCCCCAATTTATTTAGATTACACTACTTGCTGGACACTCCTGATCCTTCTCTCTATATGATAGTGGCAGACTTTCTCCTGGAAATTACTAAATGCCAGTAAATTTCCCTCCACTTAACATTTATTTCCTGTACTGTATATGTTTTTAATCAGTTTTTTTTACTATTGTTGTATTGTTGTCTATGCCAATAAAGGCTTGCTGCTGCTGTTCTAAAAAAAATGTTGAAAGCAATATCTACATTTGAACCCACAGGAAGGAACTTGCATTAAAGATTGCCTATTCCCCTTCAACCTTCCCTTACCCAAGTATTTACAGACTCTAACTTCAAGGCATGGAGAGAGTATCCCTGCCACTAAACGAGAGTTCTTTAGTTGTTGTTTTAGAACAAAGCAGCTCCAGGTGGGCGGATGATTTGGATTCCAGAAGTGGCACAAGAGGAGGATTGTTTAAATCTTCTCTCTGGACTGGTTTCCCAATCCATTTGGGTCAAATAATAATTTTGAACTTGGAGGTGGGGGAGATAATTTAGATCAGGAAAATAATATGAGGGAAAGAAACTCCAGCACTGCTTGCCTGATCTGATTTGCATCCCACCCTAGCTTGTTTGAAACAAAACAGGAGATACAATCATAGAGCTCTCAACTTCCTGCTCAGTTTGTATCCTGTTTTCTTTATTTTTTAAAAATGTATACTTTGTCTATCCAAGCACTCAAGGCAATTTATAAGAATTCATAAAAGGCTCAATAACCTCTAATATAAAAATACAGCATACATCAAGTCTGACAGAAATCATACACTGTACAGCAGCCATCCATGTCTAGAGGAGAAAATAAAGAGATGGATTTGTGGACACCACCGAAGAGTTTATGAAGAGTAAGTTCTGGTCCCTTCTGTTCCCATTAGATGTCTGGTTCTTACTGATACATTACGTACGCTCACTCACACAGAGATCTCTGGGTGTGGAGCAAATTCCCCATCCCTTCAATCCCAGAGTTGTCCATGTTCTACTGGCCCTTTCTTCCTTTGTCACCCACTTAAGCTTATTTGTTATTGAAACTTAGATGCATTTTTACTACTTGGGAGAAAACTCTTTGAAGTGACCAAATCTAACTATCCCCTGCAGAGTAAAGCAAAGCATCATAGTAATGACATTTTAAAACACAGTTGAGTGTTTTTTCCTCCTCACCAAACAAAATTCCCAAAGGGCACCACTGTGTGCTCAGAAAGACTGTAGTCTGCAAGCAATCTGTATTTTTCTATCTCCTAATAAACTTCTGCTGAACTCACACAGATATTTTTAGCAGCTCTGTAATTAAATCAGTGCAAGGCAAAGTGATAAAAACAAATCTGAATCCTTTGTTAATAAAAGAGAGTTTGTACCTTTGTAATTTAGTCATTTGCTTAATTATGTTCAGGATCAGAATTGTGGCTTGATGGATATTTTGCTTTTTTAAAAATAAAAAACTACATCAAAAACTAGTTTTATGTTCATATATGGTGATAAGTTCCCTTTTACAGACCTTCATGGCTTGGGATCTGCATGCTTGAAGGATCATCTCTTCTGTGTGATACCGTATGGCAGTTCCAAATAAAAACATCTAAGAGAAATAATACTTCAACTGCAAATTACTCCAAGCAGACTAAAAACTTGATTATATATTCTTTGGGCCCCCACGGACTCTAAGAAAATGATCCCCCAACCCTGAAAATGATCCCCCAACCCTCATTTAAAAAGGTCTTTTTTTGCATGTGCAGCTTACCAAAGATATTCTCTGTGATTGAATCGTGTGACTTGGACACACTTTTTTGGGAATCATTCCACACACCTCCTTTCTCCCCATAGTTTTGGTGGTTTCCACCCCCACCCCGTCATTTCAGCTGTATTTGTTTTGCACAGTACTGCAAAGAAGTAGTATTCCTGGTGGGAGTTGAATGTCACCTGTGATGTGGTAGATGACAGTGCAGGACAATCCTCCTTTTTTCTTTTTGCACAATTGTATTAAACCTCCAAATCAGAATGGATTCCCAAAACTTGAACACCAGCTGCCAAGTAGCGTATTGGGTCTAAATGGCACCTGGGGGCATGACTGGCTCCCCGTACCCCCTGCCTGGCTCCCTGCGTCCCACGCACTCCACTTATGGGAGCCAGCAGGGAGGCATGGGGAAACTGGAGCTCAGACAGGTGCCTCGGATGGGCACTGTGGCAGCAGGGCCGCCCGCTGCCAAGCTCTGCCCTCAGCCTCCCTGCAGGCTGGCTCCTGCCTTCCCCAGCCTCCTTGGGGGAGTGGGAGCTGGCTGGCAGCCACAGCGAGCAATTCAGCCAGTGAGTGGTGCCCCAGGATGGGGGCAGCCACCAGGCACCAGCTGGGTTGCTGCACCACAGGAGATGCTGGGCATGGGGACCCGACTCGCGCCTGGCGCCCCCCACATGACGAAACAACTTGCGCCCAGTGACATGGGATACCCCATGTCTCCATTAGCGGTATTGAACAAAACACAAGCGAAGAACAGTTGTGTGCAATGTAATGATAAGAACAAGCCAAAAACCGCATCGCACACAGACACTGGCTACACCAAACTTTCTAAGGTCAATTGTCTTTGTATGCAATTTGTCCTCTTATATGTAATATTGGTTTTGACACCGATTAATAATAATAACTTTTTCAACAAATTAATAAAATTATAATAATAGAAACTCCAAAAGTATATTTTTATCGCATAATGTCCAAATGCAATTCAAAATTCATATAACATGATAAAGTCCAAACTTTTTCACTTTTCTTCAGTAATCATATAACATGATATAGTCCAAACTTTCACTTCTCAAACTTTTCCACTTCTCACTTCTCACACACCTTGCGTTTAGGTGCATTTTCGAGGAATCTTCCTCAAGAGAAGCAAACAAGTAAACAATGTCTTTTCTTGCATGAAGATATCATAATATTATTTCTTTAGTACTCATCCTTTCGCCATAAACCAGGGTTTCTACAAAAATAAAAATTACTCATTGCAATAGCTGAGATATACAATATGCAATGTATACAACTGTACATATATTTCTTTCATGACAATGCTGAATAAATATGAAATATTATGTACAAACATTTACAATAATTTTCATGTTTTCATATACTAAACATAGTATTATCTCAACCTGTAGACATAATTCATAATTCATTATTCTATGGCTACTTTCTCTCTGCAGAGTTGAAGTAACATCCTCCATGGCTTCAAAACATTTCATAAGAGATAACAAGGATCCCAGGGGAATATAAGCCAACAACAGATGGAAGACAGCTGCATTCTCAACAAACCCTTTCTTAAAGGGTTTGTTGGACATACACATCTACAAATGACAAGCAAATTCAATTTCCCTATTCAAACCCACTAGATGACTTTTAAACCAGAAAACAAACCTATTGTATTTATATTATTTTGTGTCCCTGCAATAGAACATATGTGGGAAAATTTTTGTGATCCATCAAAACACAAATAGCTGAGCATAGAAGTAATATCAGGAATGGATATTTGGATGCTCCCATGGTTGCACATTTTATTGAGAAGAAGCATAGGGACTCAGATTTGAGGTTTGCTGTCATCCAACAATTTCAGGAATTGAAAAATATGGGTAATATAGATCTTAATAAATACATTATGCAGGCTGAAAATAGGTTTACTTCCTGTTCAAAAGTAATGTAGTGGGTTTGACTAGGGAAATTGAATTTGCTTGTCATTATCTTGGGGTGCTTGTTGGGGTGCCTTTTTTAAGCTTGTGTCACCACAGTTTCAGGGAATCTTTAGGGGACTCTTCTAATGGTACCACCCAGGTTTGGTAAAGTTTGGCATAGGGGATCCTACATTATGGACCCTCAAAGGGGAAGCCCCCATCTCCTATTAACTCCCATTGGAAACAATGGGGGAAGCAGCACTCCTTTTTGGGTCCATAAACTTGGACCTCCTAAACCAAACATCACCAAACCTGGATGGTATAATCAGAAGAGTCCCCTGAAGATACCCTTCTAGCTAGCTTAAAATATGCCCCCTAGAGGCCAAAAAAGAAAAAAAACCTTGAAATGCCAAAAAATGCTACCAAACCTGAATTTTTCTGGTATACTGAAACTTTTTGTGTCTCAGCTATACCAACTCAGCTATACTGATAATTTTACAGCTGAATCAAGCCAAATCCGAATTTTCCTGAATTTTGTTGATGTTGCTCAAGCTTCATGGCCTGGTGCGCCAGGAAAAAGACATTTTACCTGGCTCAGGTATTGAATTCCAGCAATGTGAATATCCAAAAACCTGCTCGCATTGGAAAGGCATGTTGAGGGAAAATTTTAAAGCAATCCGTCCAATGGTTTCGGAGTTAGAGCACGACTCACAAACGAACGGTTTGCTTTTTATATATAGAGATAGGGGAAGGGGATTTGCGTTTTATCTCCTTTGCTTTGTAAACCCTTGCTCCATCTCATGCTGTGATAAAACATACTGGCAATCATTTTCTTTTAAATAAATACTTTGGTGATGGGAACCACAATGAAACTGCGGCGTTCCCAGTGTTGGGCACACTGGAGTAACACCTTCTCAATTTTATATATTACAGCCATACCTCCAAGTGGGCTCCCATCCATCTGGGAGAAGTGGATGGGTTGGTGCAGTGGGATTGTTTCTAAACCCAGCCCTTCCACCATGGTGGGATACATGAGGCAGTGAGAGCTTCCTGAGTCAATTAAGGCTTGGACAATCATCCTGGTATGTTTTTTTTTTTTGGGGGGGGTTAGTTAAAGTCATGGAAAGTACTAACGGTTTTCCCCTTTCACTCACCTGTTCTTCGGACAGTTGCACAGTGGGTGGAGGCGCTGGGACAGCGCCGAGGCCGGTACTGGAACCTTCCCCTTTGGAATCCGCTAGCATAGGGTCCAGCAAGAGAGCCATCTTTATACCTCCTTTCTTCGGCCTGGGTGGCTTCGCTGTGGATCGCATTCTATCCATGCGATCCTGCATCACATGGAGCCGTATCTCCAATTAACTGTGTTCCTGATCCCGGTTCACAGACCCGTCAGAACCAACGTCGGATCCCAAAGGCATCTGTACTGGGGCCAAGATGTGATAAGGCTGGCATTGTTCACTCTTAGCTCAGTTGCCGACCCTTCCACCACAACAACATGTTGTGCAGTGGATTTTGGTTGTGCACCCCCTGGCCACTCACTGGTGAAACGTACACTTGTCTGTTTGTAATCCGTGGAGAACAGTGGGGCAGCAGCCCCCAGGCTCGAGAGGTGGGAGCTGTTGTCTGCTCCAGCACCCCCACTGGCGTCTGGCAATTTGTAATCCACAGGCAGACTAACCGCTTGCTGCTCTCAGAATCCCCCCTTGCCCAGTCTGATAGGACGTCCTGCCTGGGCTCAGACCAAGTTAGCAAGTAACATCCAAAAGAGTCGTTGATTTGCCCTGAGCTGCTGTTTGATGTGATTGACTAAACTGTAGCACTCAGGTGGCCCTGAATCCCAGAAGAAACATGCTGAAGAGCGGTCTGGGTCAAAAGAGGAGCCACCTGTTTCGCCAACTGCTTCGGTAGACCTTAAAGTCCTTTCTAACTCCTCATTATCATAGTCCAACAAAGAGCATTCAGTGTAAGACTGTGGGGGCTGCCCAACCATCAAGGGGCACCCCAATAGTCCTTGGTAAAATGCGGTGAGAGCAGGCAAACATTTTGCAACTTCATTGGAGAAGGCTAAATGGTATAAAAGGATGAAAGTGAGAGTTTTCTTAATGTCAAAATCCACTTGTCCAGACAATAAAGACACCTGTAGGAGTACAAAGGTTTCTTTATTGCAGACAAAAGACAGATCAAGAACAGTTCAATATAAATCAAACTCCCTTCCCCTTCCCTTGGAAGCAAAGATACAGTTATGAGAACCAAAAGCATTCAGCCTTCATGAAGTTGAACACTAGGAATAGTTAGATAATGCATCTGGCTACCAGCAAGTACAATAATTCACACAGAGCAAAGTCTCCCCACCCCCACAGAAGGCAGTCTTGATACACTGCTTGCAAAGGGAACCTCTCAACCCAGCTCAGCACAGTTTTTTCCTATCATTTTGTATGCATCAAGAATTTTTATGGATTTATTTTTACTGTTGGTAGCTTCCATAGTTCGACCTTGGGGATATGGGATTAAGTCACTTTAGCAGGATATGAACATAACATTTACAAAGCAGTAAGAATATTGAACATTGCTGCCTATACTGTGTTTTCTTGTCCTGTGATGAAACAGCTTTGTGGGGGTTTCTGTTTCAACTTAAATCAGAGTAGACAATGGACATTTCCTCACAGCAATTATATAACAGGTTAATAAACAGGTGATAAAGGAACACATTTTCTTGTTCACATGCATTCTATGCAGGCAGTGATTGGAGCCCACAGAAACAAACTGGGTTGCTGTCATGCCTTCACACCGAGACACTTCTTTTTTAAAAAATTTTTTCCAGCAAAACATGTGTAGCTATGCAATCTTGTACTCCCATCTGTGTCCATCTGTATTTTACCTTGCTATGCCAATAAAGGTTTTTGCATTGTATTGTGTAGCTATGCAGGCATGCAGAAATGAATCCCCACAGCCATGCTGATCATGTCATGATATGACCGGCTGCACCTCCAGCTATGCAGATACAACCCGCAAAATTTAAAAAAGGAAAAGGGGCCTCCCTTCAATGGCAGGGCAATGGCAGGTGGATTCTCCCTGCCGTGGATGGCGTGGTGGAAGAGAGAGAAATAAAGTGCCTCCTATCTGGCTGTTCGCTTGGGAGTGGCTTCAATCTAGGATTTTTCAAAGTATTACTAAGCTCAGTGATTTTCAAAAAAACTGAGTTGGGGGAAATAAAACAGGTTTTATTTTGGGGGCAGGCTTGTTTTGGGGGCAGGACCCTTGTGAAGTTCCCTCCCAAAACATATTGTATGCCGTTTTACACTCATCTCTTTTGGCCTGTGCAGAATCAACCAATCTTAATGGACTAATGGTCTGGTTTAGTAGAAAGCAGCTTTGTGTGGTTGAAGTGAGTGAGTTACAACTATGCATTTAGTTATTTACTCTGTATTTTACTTGCATTTCTTCTTTTTGCAAAACCCATGCCTTTGTTTCTAACAGAGCTATCCAAGCATCATTTTAAGGGGGTTAAAGCTGGTATCTACTGCCTGTTCCTTTGCCGATGTTGGCTAAGTTGCCACCTTTAGAATGTATCACAGAATCACAACAGATCACTAGACTAAGTGATCAGAGGTCAGTTCCTCTGGAGAAAATGGCTGCTTTGGAGAATGGACCCTATGTCATTGTACTCCACTGAGGTCCTTCCCCTCTGTCCTTCCTTGACTTCATGCCAAAATCTCCAGGAATTTTCCAGCTCAGAATTGGCAACACTACCAACTCAGAGTTGACCAGTATCTTATTTTTTCAGTTGAAGCTCCCACCCTATGAAGCAAGTATATATGTGTGTTGACACTGGACATTTTTTGGAAGAGCAACAAGACCATTCCATTTGTCAGGGCTTTCCTTTATTTAGTAATTAGAAGAAGAAGAAGAAGAAGAAGAAGAAGAAGAAGAAGAAGAAGAAGAAGAAGAAGAAGAAGAAGAAGAAGAAGAAGAAGAAGAAGAAGAAGAAGAAGAAGAATTTGGATTTATATCCCCCCTTTCTCTCCTGTAGGAGACTCAAAGGGGCTTACAATTTCCTTGCCCTTTCCCCCTCACAACAAACACTCTGTGAGGTGGGTGGGGCTAAGAGAGCTCCGAAAAGCTGTGGCTAGCCCAAGGCCACCCAGCTGGTGTGTGTGGGAGTGCACAGGCTAATCTGAAGTCCCCAGATAAGCCTCCACAGCTCAAATTAAAGTGTTTGTACCCTGACTTTCATCTTGGTTCGGAGAGTTTACAAATAATAATTAAAACATGACTGAGTAAAACCAAATATCTCCTCTCCAAAGATGTTTGTTACTTATATATCATCTGATGCCCTGGCAAATAAACAACTCTTGTAGTGTCTCCTGAAGTTCTCTGACAAAGGGGCTCTCCTCCCTGTCTCTCCAGGGAAGCCATTCCAAAGAGCACATCCATGATAGTGAGCCACTCTAGTGGAGGAAGAGCCAGCCAGTGGCAGCTTAAAACTAGTTGGCACATAGGGACATATGGAAGGAGCTGGGTCGTCTGATATGCAGGGCCCAAGTTATGAAGGGCTTTAAAGCCAGTGCTCTGCCCTCTGTCTCTCTGCAGGCCAACTTCTGCCCTCCCCAGGGCCTTCAGGGAGGTGACCTGCAGTGAGGCAAGGGGGACGGCTTGGGGTGTGTGCGTGTGCGCGTGTGTGTGGGCAAGACCAGAGGGTTTCCCGGAGCTGGTGTTGTCCCCGGGCACCATTTCCCCCAATAAGTCTCTTGGTCCCTTCCAGCTCTATGTTTCTATGTTTCGGGTCCCCGGTTGGGGGAAGTGGTGCAAGATCTGCAGTAGATGCCAAGTCTTCTACTGAATATGTAGTGGATGCCAAGTCTTCTACTGAACATGTAGTTCCTTGGATAGTATTTCTGTTCTTATGTGTGCCCCTGAACTGGAATTCAGTATTTCAACAGTAATTGTTCTTTGCAAAATACATTAAGAGCTAAATTAGATATATTGTGATCATGATTTTCTTTATTTTAACTGTGATCTAGCTGTGAATGTGTTCACATGTAGGTATGGGTGCATGCTTCTAATTAGAATGGAAAACTAGTAAATACCATAACAATTGTAATGTCTTCCCCCTCCTGGAATGCTTATAGTGGTAGTGGGGGTAAGGCTCAGAGTGGGGAAATTTGTTAAGTAGCAGCTGTCCCAGCACTGCATTCCTGATCATATGGAAGCTTCATGCCACTTAGATGCTTAACCCCCACTTATCACAGGAGACCTCTATCAAGGATCTCACTCAGCAGTTCCAAATAATATCTTAAAATGGTCACACTTGGTAATTTTACAACTCAGTACTTTTTTCAGTGTCTTCCTTTTGGGATATTCATCTTATATTTGACTTTGGAATACCACTTATGGCCAGTTTGAGCTGAGTCATTTTCTTGTGTCATAGTTCGCAGAAGGCAATAGCACCTGAAGCTGTGCTGGGGATGAGGACAAAGTGCTTGTGGCAAAACAAAAGTATGAAAAGGCATCCTCTGGCTCTTAGAAGGATTTACTGAAGGAACCAATTTTGATTCCTGCTTGCTGTCATGGTAACATGAGCGTTTGCTGAAATGCGCCTTAACACTGAGTTAAGAAGTCAATATCAGACTGTTTCCCACATAGGAAATAACTGCAGGGGAGGAAAGATTTCCGTTTCATTACTAAAAGTTGAAAGAATTCTCTTGACCCTTCAGTCTCAGCTGTAGGGCACTCTGGCTTTTCAATAGATGCCGTGAGGGAAACATTGCTCACTAAACTTTATATTTTTGAACAGAATCTCATTTTTTCTTCAAAATAAATAAAAACTAGCTGAACTCTTGTGAATGAGTAACTTGGTAATTACTGTGAATTGTGTCATTGTTTTTTAAAGTCATATTGGGAATTATAGCCCCTAGTCCAGACTGTTCATTGCCATTCAGAACTAGCATGACCATTCAACTGTGAATATTCTACTTAGCCATTTTCAGAATTTCCTAAAATGGAATAATGAATGTAATTCATTTATTGAAATATATAATTAGATCACACATGCAAACAGTTCTCCAAGAGGTTATCAGATGTAGTCTGAAATCATTTTCCAAATATATGACATTAATTATTACACTAGTATGATTTCCAATAGCTTGAGCAGAGTCCTACATGTAAATGGAGGCCTTATAAATGGATGATAAATCGTGGCACTAGAATCAACTAGGCCTGTAATTGCGACAGGGGGCAGGGCACGTGGTAATAGCTCCTGGAGGCAGGGAGCATGCATGACCCTGGGCCGACTGGGCAGCTGAGTTCACCACCCGGCAATGGTTGTGCAACACACACTTGGGCTTGAGGGTGGAGCATGCTCCCTATATATTAGGCAGCACGCGGTTGCTCTGGCCTTTTTCCTGGAAGCAAACTGACCCACCCACCCTCCCTGAAGTAAGGGTTGGGGTTTTGTTTTCTCTTTATTGTCGCAGCCCTGGGCAGTTTGGGCAGAGGAGCACATTCTTGTGAGGTGGGCAAGCTTGCATGCCGGACCTCCACACGTATGGGAGGCTCCATAAGAGGCTTGGGGTGGGGCGGACTCAAGGCGCATGCAGGTGAGCCTGACACTGTAGCAGTTTGGGGGCCACAAGGACGGGCGGATGCCCCCTGGCCCAGTACCTCTCTGTCCTCCCCAATAAGGATTGAGGTTGTCGCCAGGGGCAGCCAAAGGGGATGACCAGCTCTTAAAGATGCACTCCTCTTGCTCACTCAGCTTCTGTATAATAAAGAGCTGCAACCCAATTTAATTCATGCCATGTCTTGTGGTTATTACAAAGCATCTGCACATCTGGCCGCAATTAATGTGTGTAGTCATAGGGCAGAATTTTCTACTGTTAACCTATTCCTACCACATGTGTGTTCATTATTCTCCCCCTTGGACCATTTGAAAAAGGTTCTAACCTCTTTTTGACTGGAGCAAAGATGAATCTTTTTATATATAGTCCCTGAAGAAGGGGATTTTCCCTAAAACTAATTGGAGCGTAGTGGGTTTTCATAATAAACTCAGCCAGTGTTGGAAACATCTTCTCTTGCTTGTCTCACTTGAAGCCTATGAGAATTTTATTTATTTATGTACAACATCCCACCTTTCAGGTCTTATAAGGACTGTCAAGATAGCACACATTTTAAAATATACATGATAAAATCACATCATAAAAACTTTAAAATCAGGTCCACATATAAGACTTCAAAGGGAGTTATTTTCCCTCTGAATGTCTGAACTGGTTTAAAAGTTGAGTAAGTCCGGCCTTTGAGTCATTGTACCAACAGCTGGCTTCTAGTTATTTTCCTGAGAATGGGGTTGATCCATCTTTTAAGTAATCTTCAGTTGTAGTACTCTTCAGTTGAAGGAAGTAGTCTTCAGTAGGAAGAAGACTTCTTAGTCTTCAGTTGGAGGAAGACTTCTTAGACTGGAGGAAGATTTTGAACTTGAGCCTACAGGAAAGGCGGGGTGTAAATATTTTAATAAATAAAATAATATATTTTATAATAACATAAGATAAAATATTTTAACAAATGAATAAATGATATGCTTTGCTCTGTGAACAGATGGCAATCCTAAGTGGACTTACTACAGTTTAAGACAGTGGTTCTCAACCTGTGGGTTGCGACCCCTTTGGGGGTCGAATGACCCTTTCACAGGGGTCGCCTAAGACTCTCTGCAATAGTGTTCTCCATCTGTAAAATGGATAAATGTTAGGGTTGGGGGTCACCACAACATGAGGAACTGTATTAAAGGGTCGTGGCACTAGGAAGGTTGAGAACCACTGGTCAAAGCCTATTGGTGTCTATGGGTTTAGCCTACTGTTTAGAATACTGTAACTATTCCCTCTCTTGGATACATATCTTAATGTATGTCAGCAAAGCTGAAAGCAGTACCATAAGGAAATTTTAGACTCTGTCAAGAAGCTAATTTTTTACCAAAATCACTCAAGGTGGAATGGTGAAAGCTGAGACACCAAACTAACATGCACCTGCCCCCTTCAGGAATCAATGGCTATATCAGCAGAAGAGAATGAACATTCACTGGTAATGGGGGCAGATAACTCCTGAAGGGTAGCTACTGGGCAACAGGAATAATGGAAGGTGACACTGGCAGAGGACCTATCATAGATAAATGGCAGTAACACTTTGACTAACCCTGGTTAGCACTGCATAGAAGAAAGCAATGGTAAACCACTTCTGATCATCTCATACATTGATGAGATGATCCAATATGTTGATGAGACAAACTATGATAAGACAATCCAAAATGAATACAGTGCTGGAAGAAAGGACCCCAGTCAGATATGGTGCTAGAAGACAGGACCCTAGGTTAGATAGCACCAAACAGCTATTGGGAAGAGTGGTTGACAAGTATGAATAGCACTGTTTTTAATGACTGGATTAAAGTTGAAAGGATGTTCAGTTGTTGATTTAAACAGGTGCAAAAGGAAAGTCCAAAGCTGTTTGACACATATAATAGAAACATGGAATTTGAAAAAATATGAATCAAGGTAAGCTGAAAATCATAAAACAAGTAATGGAACATTTAAACACTGCAATAATGGCTGTGAGTGAACTAAAGTGGATAGGATTAGGACATTTCCAGTCAGAAAATTACAAAGTATTTTACTTAGGAAATGACAAACACAGAAGAAATGGAGTTGCTGTAATAACGAGGAGAGATGTAGGGCAAACAATCAGTGACTATAATGGAAAGTCTTACCCAATAATCAGACTTCACAGAAAGCCTATCAACATAACCATCATTCAAGTTTACACCCCATATACAGGTGCTGTAGAGGAAGTGATTGAAAGCTTTTATGCAAGTGTCCAGGAAGAAATTTATCACACATGAAAACAAGATGTGTTGATAATCATAGGTGACTGGAATCCTAGAGTGGGAAACAGTAGAATCAAATGTGAGAAAATTTGGGCTAGGAGCACAAAATGAAGTAAAAGAATGACTTATAGAATTCTGTAAAAACAACAATTTGTGCATTGCAAACACATGTTACAGGCAACCAAACAGATGATTTATGTACAGTCATCACCTCACGGCCAACAGAGAAATAAAATAGATCATATAATTGGAAGCAGAAGATGGAAAAGCTCTATTACTTCTGCTAAAATAAGACCAGGAGCTGGTTGTGGCACAGCCCATGAATTATTAATACTGAAAATTTGAACAGAGCTGAAGAAACCAAAACATTCATAGTCAAAATACATTTCAAACAACATTCTTGAAGACCATGTTTAAGGACCATGTAAAGAACAAATTTGTATTACTAACTTCAAGTGAATGGGAATGGGAAGAACTAAGGGTTAAAACCAGAGATATTAAAAGGAAGAATGCTCAAAGACTATTTCTGTAGCTAAAATAAATGAAAAGCTTAAAAACTACTAAAGATAGACAAGAAGCAAAAGTAAAAGGTGACGGAAATAGAACCGAAAGTCTAAATGCAGAGTTCTAGTGAACGACAAAGAGGATAGTAACTGGTAAAATAATAATAATAATAAGAGAACAACCAAAAAAAAAGAACAAGAAAGAACAAGAGATCTATCCTACAAGATTCAAGAAACCTAGGGGGAGTTTAAAACATGATTAGGTGTACCAGAAGATCAATGTGGAAATGTATTAACTAAACATTACAAAGTAGAGAAAAGAACTATACAGAAAGATAAAAGGATGACAGATTTGTTCAAAAAAGAATCTTTTGAAGAAGAACCTGCAATTTTAGCAAGTGAACTTAAGTTAATAGGAAAGGTAGGATAATAAATGAATGAGTAAATGAAGACATTTTTCCATGGAGTGATAGGATGGGTTAGGATCAACCCAACGTACTGTGAATAATAATAAAAAATACACCAAGCATTTATATATTATTGTTGAGTGTTGAATTGAAAGTGCTTCACGTGAAATACTGCAATTCTTATAGTAACCCTATCTGACAAATAAAAAGTGTTATCTCATACTGTAACTGGTGGGGGAATGTTAATCATAGAGTGGGTCTTGCTTGAGTCTGCTTACTGTAATCCTATATGAACTTACTCCAGTTTAAACTAATTGGTTTCCATGGGTTTTGAATAGTATAACTCTTTATAGGATACTATGGAGAAATGGCTCCCCCCTCCCTTTTCTTTTTCTTTCCTCCCCATCTCCCATCAGGTATCATAGACTTGGGGGACTTGGAAATTCCAGAGAAACATTTCCCCTGACCTAGGGGGAAATGTTGTCTTGACCCTGGCTGACCTGGTCAAAGGAGGGTAGGGTCTGGGATCTGATAAATTGCTGGGAGTAAAGGGGCGGAAGGCTATTTTCTGTTTCCTCAAGCTGCAGGGCAGACCTCATGCCTGAGTTGAGGAAGGCAGCAGCCATTTCCTGGACTATGTGCTCCACAGGTAATGTGAGCTCTTGGAGAACTTCAACTTTTTAAGCTTTAAGGACTTACACTGCTTTCTACCATCTACTAGCTAGGGTATGTATAAGTGATAGGGGAAGGGGATTTGCATTTTATCTCCTTTGCTTTGTGAACCCTTTCTCCATCTCTTGCTGTGATAAAACATACTGGTAATCATTTTCTTTTTAATAAATACTTTTAAAACCTTAGATGTGGAGGACAGTTCTGTACCGTGTATGCTCCACTGTCTTGGACATGCTATTTAAATAGGAGATAGAGGAAGGCTGAGCAGCTTTTCCTCCAGGACCTCCAATCTACCCTGTGGAACCGAGGAGAGGGGAACCAGAGGGGAAACTGAGGGCGAGGCCTTGCAGTTGGAAAGGAAGCTGGGCAATCCTGATCTTCCCCAGCGGGCAGTCCTCAAATGATCAGGTGGTGGCAGCATACCCAGAGAGAAAGCTAGCCTTCCCCAGGAAAAGTTGGTAACTCCTGGGGGTGTGCAGAGTGTGGGATAGGGCCTGCCAGGCAAAGCAAGCCCATTTTCCACAGATACCACTGTTATTTTCTTAATCAGTAAACCTCATACAATATGTCATGTCACAATTCCTAAAAAATTATTTTATATTCTAATAGTGAATAGTGATGTCAGCCTAATCTGGTGACTACAGGTGTGAACAGGCAAGATATATCTTTCTATAAACCTGAAAAGGGCTGCAGGTTTGCACAAAATGTGAAATCTTAGAAAAAATACATTGGGGAAAGTTCCAGTAGTTTTAAGTAATAAATTCTTCAGCAACTATTGCTAGGCAACCACAGCATTCCAGCCTTCAGTTTCTTTGAGTAAAAGACAGGGGGAGGAGGCAAGGAAGGCTCACTGAGGCTATTTCTATAGCTGACAGCCCCAGGTTGAGAAATTCCTACAGATTTCGTAGTGAAGTCTGAGAAGGGTTATCTTATCATGTGGTGCAGTGGTGTGGTAAAAACTAAGTCTGACAAGAGCTGGGTTCAAATCTCTGATCACTAAGGTGACCTTGTACAAGCTGCTTCCTATCAGCTTATCCTGTCTTATAGAGTTGTTAGGATAAAATAGGAGGAAAACCTCCTATGTTGCCTGAAATTCTTGTAAGAGGAAGATCTAAAAATATGCTATGATATCCAGTGTGCAAGCACTTATTTTCAAGGGAAAATGAAGATCAGGAAAAATAACAAGTCAGCAACAGTAGTAAACAGAGAAAACTCCTGTGAACAGACTCAAAATAATAGGACATTAAGATTTTTTTTGGGGGGGGGGAGTGGGATCCACTGCTGCTTCTGAGAAAAAAGGGAGAATAATCAGTTTTTGTTCTACCCATCATAAAGATGAAGTACATTTTATTATTAAAACCCATGAAAACTCCCAACAGGAGATAGTTTTTTTTACTGGAACATATATATTATCAAGAGTGATGCATGACATGTTAATACCTCTGTTGCCAGAATTTTAGTATGGCTATCAGAGTGAAGAAATATAGTTTTGTTTTGTTTTAAGATAGTAGCTTAACAGAAGATGGAGAATAGATGCAGTTAAAAAATACAGCTTCTGGAGGGAACAGGGTTTTTCAGCCAAAATTTCCTGTGTTTTCAGTTAGATGGTCACTTTTCTGATCCAGCCAAGGGTCTCTAGAGCCATTTTTTAAAAATACCCCTCATGCTGCTGCCATCTAGAATTTCATGTACCTAGAATATGTTTAGTTGGCCCTTGGGTGACTAGAACACCTTTAAAAATATTCCTCTATAAGTAGCTAAAAAACCCATTTCAACAGGAAAACGACCCAATAGGTATAACAAAAATGTGATCATAGAAAAACCATGGGGTAGGTACAGATTTTTATTAAGTAAATGAAGTTATTTATTGTAAAATCCATTTTTGGTGTTTTTAAAAAAAGTAAAATACAAAAAATATATAAAGTTAGTAAGAATTAAGAAAATAAATAACAAGCTTTCTAAGATTATGGGGTGCCAGAAATATTTCCAAGGGTTTAAAGTTACTCACAGAAAACCCTCTATGACTTTTCCAACTCTGGCCCTATCCGCACGGGGCCAAAAACAGCGGCCCAGGGATGGAAAAACACCTGTCCCTGGGCAGCGCCACGACACCGCGCCGAAGGCGCCGCTTTCCCGTCCCCCCCACTCACCTCGTCCTCCAGGTTGGGTCCCACAATTCTATTCTTGTACTGGTGGCTCCTTCCTTCTGTATAAGATACCTTCTCCTATGCAAGAGGCTCTTTCACTAGCAGAAAAGTTTGACTGGAGGAAGAAACTATGGAATTATCAGAACAGACATTATATAAAGGGTTAGAGTCAGTGGTGGGATTCAAAAATTTTAACAACAGGTTCCGATGGTGGTGGGATTCAAACAGTCGCGTAGTGCCAAACGGAGCAGGGTGGGGCACAACATGGCGAGGGCATGGTCTGGGCGTTCTGGGTGAAGGGATTTCCAGAGCAGGGTGGGCGGTACTGCAGCAGGGGCACTGGGCAAAATCTCCCCACTCCACCCCAATGCCACCTGGGTAGACAGTTTTGCAAAACGGAGCCAAGCACTGAGCAAAAACTCCTCTCCCCATCCCCATGCCACCAGGGTAGAAAGATTTGCCCACAGAAACCAAGAACTGGCCAAATTCTGCACTTTCCATTCCCATGCCACCAGGGTAGAAAGATTTGGCCACAGAAACTAAACACTGGCCAAATTCTGCACTCCCCATGCCCATTCCACCAGGGTAGAAAGATTTGCCCACAGAAACCAAACACTGGCCAAATTCTGCACTCTCCATTCCCATGCCACCAGGGTAGAAAGATTTGCCCACAGAAACCAAACACTGGCCAAATTCTGCACTCTCCATCCCCATGCCACCAGGGTAGAAAGATTTGCCCACAGAAACCAAACACTGGCCAAATTCTGCACTTTCCATTCCCATGCCACCAGGCCGAGCCGCCGTCCCCATCTTCGCCCGCCCTGCAGGAAGCAGGGCGGGCGCTCTCCCGGCGGGCGGCCAGACCGAGCCGAGCCGCCGGGCCGATCTTCGCCCGCCCTGCAGGAAGCAGGGCGGGCGCACCTCTCGCCCGCGGCCGGCCATGCCGTGCCGTGGGCTTTACCTCCTGCCCGCCCAGCTGCTTGTGGGGCGGGCGCTCTCCCGGGGGCCGGCCAGGCCGAGCCGCTGGACCCATCTTCGCCCGCCCTGCAGGAAGCAGGGCGGGCGCATCCCGCGGCCGGCCAGGCCGTGCTGTGGGCTTTACCTCCTGCCCGCCCCGCTGCTTGCGGGGCGGGCGGTCTCCCGGCGGCCGGCCAGGCCGATCCACCGCCGCACCCATCTTTGCCCACCCTGCAGGAAGCAGGGCGGGCACATCTATTGCCCGCGGCCGGCCAGGCCGTGCCTTGGGCTTTACCTCCTGCCCGCCCTGGTGCTTGCGGGGCGGGCGCTCTCCCGGCGGCCGGCCAAGCCGAGCCGCCGGGCCCATCTTTGCCCGCCCTGCAGGAAGCAGAGCAGGCGCATCTCTCGCCGGCGGTTGGCCAGGCCGTGCCGTGGGCTTTACCGCTTGCCCGCCCCGCTGCTTGCGGGGCGGGTGCTGTCCCAGCGGCCAGCCAGGCCAAGCCACCGGTCCCATCTTTGCCCGCCCTGTGGGCAGCAGGGCGGGCACATCCCTCACCCGCGGCCGGCCAGGCTGCGCCGCGGTCTTTACGTCCTGCCCGCCCCGCTGCTTGCGGGTTGGGTGCTCTCCCGATGGCCAGCCAGGCCCAGCTGCCGGGCCCATCTTCGCCCGCCCCGCATCTCTCGCCCGCGGCAGGCCAGGCCGCGCCGTGGGCTTTACCTCCTGCCCGCCCGCAGCGGGGCGGGTGATCTCCCGGCGGCCGGCCAGGCCGAGCCGCCGGACCCATCTTTGCCCGCCCTGCAGGAAGCAGGGCGGGCGCATTTCTTGCCCGCGGCCAGCCAGGCCGTGCCGTGGGCTTTACCTCTTGCCCGCCCCGCTGCTTGCGGGGCGGGCGCTCTCCCGGCGGGCGGCCAGACCGAGCCGAGCCGCCGGGCCCATCTTCGCCTGCCCTGCAGGAAGCAGGGCGGGCGCATCTCTCGCCCGCGGCCGGCCAGGCCGTGGGCTGTACCTCCTGCCCGCCCCGCTGCTTGTGGGGCGGGCGCTCTCCCAGCGGCCGGCCAGGCCGAGCCGCCATACCCATCTTTGCCCGCCTTGCAGGAAGCAGGGCGGGCGCATCCCTCGCCCGCGGCCAGCCAGGCCGCCCCGCGGTCTTTATCTCCTGCCCGCCCCGCTGCTTGCGGGGCGGGCGTTCTCCCGGCGGCCGGCCAGGCCGAGCCGAGCCGCTGGGCCCATCTTCACCTGCCCTGCAGGAAGCAAGATTTGCCCACAGAAACCAAACACTGGCCAAATTCTGCACTCCCCATCCCCATGCCACAAGGGTAGAACGTTTAACAAAGCAGGGGGGGGCGCATCTCTCGCCATGGAGGGGAGGGGGATTAATCATTAACAGACTTGCTGGGTCTGTTGAAGTTGAAGTTAATCATTAACCGGCAGTTTGCAGAACTGAGGAAGATTTATCAAAGGAGTTGAAATTAATCTTTAACAACCGGTTGAACTGAAGAAAATTTAACAACCTAACAACCGGTTCTATCGAACCGGTGCGAACCGGCTGCATCCCACCTCTGTTTAGAGTACTGATTTTGCGAACTTTCAATCAGTGTTGTGGCCAGAAAAAGTGCCACTGAGGCAGAGGCGTAGCTACCATGGGGACATCCGGGGACAAGTGCCCCGGGCGCCACCTTGTGGTGGGCGCAAAAATTGCAGGTTCGTTAGTGGCTTTTTCTATTTTTCAGGGTTTTTCCCATTTTGTGGCCTGCAGGGGGCGCAGTTTTTAGGCTAGCAGCACCAAACTTTCAGACTATTGTCAGGTGACTCTCCTGATGATACCAGCCAAGTTTGGTGCAGTTTGGTTCAGGGGGTCCAAAGCTATGGACCCCCAAAATGGGTGACCCCATACTCCATTATTTCCAATGGGAGCTAATAGTAAACGGGGCTACCATTTTGAGGGTCCATAACTTTGGATCCCCTGAATCAAACTTCACTAAACCTAGGTGGTATCATAAGGATAGTCTCCTGCTGATACCACCCAGGTTTGGTGCAGTTTGGTTCAGGGGGTCCAAAGTTATGGACCCCCAAAAGGGGTGCTCCATCCTCCATTGTTTCCAATGGGAGCTAATGGTAGATGGGGCTACCCTTTTGAGGGTCCATAACTTTGGGCTTCCTGAACCAAACTTCACTAAACCTGGGTGGTTTAATCAGGAGAGTCTTCTGAAGATAGCCTAAAAGTTTGGTACTGTTAGCTTAAACATTGCTCCCCTGACAGGCACCCTCAAATTTTCCCCAGGTTCTCTCTTTAAATCCACCTCCTTTGGAGTGGATTTAAAGGGAGAATCTGGGCTCTCTAGATTAAAAAAACATTAAAAGTATTGTTGAAGGCTTTCAAAAACCAGATTCAACTGGTAGTTGTGAGTTTTACAGGCTGTGGTCTGATAGATCTTGTTCCTAACATTTCGCCTGCAACTGTGGCTGGCATCTTCAGAAGTGTATCACAGAGAGAAGTCTGTTATAAGAGAAGGCTGGACACAGTGTATAATAGACTTCTCTCTGTGATACACCTCTGAAAATACCAGCCACAGATGCAGGTGAAACATTAGGAACAAGATACACCAGACCACGGCCACACAGCCCAGAAAACCCACAATAACCAACATTGAAAATGATGCTGTTTGGGGTGGGGAATCTACCCTGAAACAGCATCACTTTCAATGTTGTTTAAACTAGGGAGCTCAGAGTATCCCCTTAAGGTGGATTTAAAAGGAGAATCTGGGCTCTGTAGTTTAAACAACATTAAAAGTGATGCTGTTTCAGGGTGGATTCCCCGCCTTCAAAAAATAGCATCACTTTCAATGTTGTTTAAACTAGGGAGCCCTGGGTGTGTTCAGATTTGTGTGTTGGGCCATGTTCTATAATGCAATGGTGACTTTGAGATGAACTGGTGCAAAAATGTTGTTTGGTCGTGGTGGGGGAGGGATGCTGCCCAAATGGGGGGGGGGGCGCAAAACTCAGATTCTGCCCCGGGCTCCATTTACCCTAGCTACACCCCTGCACTGAGGTTAATATCATCTCATTCCTATCAGCCAAAAACATTTGGATAAATGATCTATCTGAACTTTTCTTTCCTTTGGTAATTAAAGGCCCAATTAGATGGGAATGGGCAGTTTAAAAAGTGAAATGGGCAGTTTAAAATGATATGTAATACTAGCAGGGCCCAGCCACACGTTGCTGTGGCAATTGTTCTCATCACAGTCCGCAACCCACAAGATATCCATGCAGAACTGGGGCAAGCAGGCTATCCCAGTCAGGCAGCAGAGGCAAGGTGGTGAGGTGCTCAGATCGAGGCCAGCTCCCTGGGTTCGTATAGGGCCACGTGCAAAAGAAGCAGAGCCAGTAGTGTTGGTTCTCCCCCACCCCATGGATTGTCTCAGAAGGAAAAGGCACACTCCAGCTCACTTTTAGTAAAAGAGAGCTGTGCGAATATGAGTGAAGAAGTGGGTAAGTGGTGGTTGGATGTGAGGGAGGGCAGAGTGAGGTGTGTGAGAATGAGCTGGATGTGTATGAGAGTATGTGTGTTGTGTGGTAGTAGTGGGTGAGGCACAGAGAGTGAAAGTTACCTGTGTGTGAGGGGGGAAACCCCACCTGACATCTCACATGGCAAAGTGTGTATGTGTTTCACTTCCACTCGTATTAACAGTATTACCTATTTACTGGAATGGAGTGTGCCTATCTTTACTGATGGAATCTGCCTATTGTCAGGTCTGATCTCTGTGGGTTTTGCTTTGTGTGAACTTTTCTGCCAGGTGCGCTATCTGCTTTCCGTGATGCTGGCCTCTTGAAGACCATGTTCTCAAAACTACTTTCTGCTAGCTGCCTGGATGGGAGGGGGAAGGGGAAAGAATTCTTATATGATTAACAGCTCTGCAGTTCTGGCAGAGCTGTCTTGAAACTGTTCCTGACCTAACTTCTGCCTGCAATAAAGTCTTCATTGACCAGTCTTCATTGACTGGTCAAGGGGGTCTTGACATCTATCTTCACTGATGGAATCTGCCTATCTTCATGGATGAAGGGAAGGCATTTAGCCTTACTAGTGGAAGTGCTTTTTGTTGAAGTGGTACGGTTGATGAGATCAGATAATTTGCTCTTGAACCACACTTTACTGGTATGCCTAAAGCATTGGTCCCCGGGTGCACACCATTTGATCATGTTGTGGGGTGCCTGGCAGCTCCCTCCATGCAGCTCAGGCAGGCATCGCAGCCGCAGGATGGCTCCTGCACTCCCCGGCCTTGCTGACAGGGAGGCCGGCTATGGCTGTGGTACCTGCCTGAGCTGCCCATTGCTGAAATCAGCCAGGCTGAGAGGGGATGAGTGGTTCAGGCAGGTGGCTGATGCCGGCTCCTGAAGTCCTTGGCCTCCCTGCTGACAGGGCAGCCAGCTGTCAGCAGGGAGGCTGGGGAGGGCAGGAACTGGCCTCAGGCATCCACCTGAGTCATGAGCTCATGAGCTGTGGCCATAGGCCAGCTCCTGCCTGAGAGTTGGGAGGCAGGAACCAGTCTCCCTGTAAGCAGGGAGGATGGGGAGGCAGGAACCAGTCTCAGGCTCACAGCTGGTGGGCGCCTGAGGCAAGTGGAGTCCGGGGGGGGCTCAGGGGGGGGTGCCCTGAACAGATGTTACCCTTGGGTGCCATTCTCTCCCAGTATGCCTCTGGCCTAAAGCTTCTAGTGAACATATCCTTGGCATGTGTGGCAGCAGCATCTGCCTTTTGTGGTTGAGAAGTCTTTATTTAATTGCTTGAAAGACCTAAGATTCACTCTGCTGGGGAGGATGGAATATAAATTGAATTTTTAAATAAAATATAAATAAATAAATATCAAAACTAAAATTAAAACAATAAAATTCAAAAGTTCCATATTTTGCATAGCCTTATGTTTCGTGGAGCAAGCAAATCAGAAAAAATCATTCTAAGGTGCAAAGCAAGCTGCCATGGAGCAGTTTCCAGAAAATTAGGAATAAGGGGTTGGTTCATTACAATAATGAAAGGCAGTTATAGAACAAGCTTACAATCAGGTGATAGCTACAAGCCAATAAAGTAATTTTGCCAATTAAGCACAGACTACAGACATTATCATCTAACAATTATCAGGTGGTAGAAGCTCCAAAGAACAATAGAATATGGCCATTAAAATTATTTTATTCTGCTGGACAGAGTAACCTTGGCTAATAAGCAGAGTTCTCACAGCTGCAGAGGCTAAAGGAAAAACAAAATTACACAGCAGATTTTTATTTTGAGAAGAAAGATCTCTTAAACATGGCTGTGGTTAGGCTAATGTAGGACATTTCTCTACACAACCCTGTGCCGAGGCACTTCAACCAGCTGGTGAAAGTGTATTTGTGGACATGGAGCCTTCCACCTTGATGACCCCCAACTCACCAGACCACAGTCACACAGCCCGGAAAACCCACCACAACCAACAATGTGTGATTTGTCTAACACTCTCTGGTTTAACCTGGTGCAATCTAGTGAGCCTCCGAATTTCCCTCTCACCTCATCAGTCTGTGATGTAGTGGCAGGAAACAATGGTCTACCAGTGATTAGCCTAATGTTATCATATCTTCATGTTCACATTGTATGGCATAGCTGTGCAAAATCTTGTTGGACTGGCTACTGTGGGTGGGCAGGCCAGTGGCAGCAGCAGAAACTGGCCAAATGATTACATAGCCAAATGGTGAAGCTGTTAGCTGCTATTCCCCTCATAATTAACAAGCCCTCCTGCTGTTTGTAATCTCTATCTTAGAAAATAGAATCATAACCATATTCAGTGTCTTTCTCATGCTCTCATGCACACACATATATAGTGCTTCTCTCAAGAGCTTAGATGGTCTCTCAACCACACTTGGCGAATCCCAAGTCTGTTTAACTACTACCTCACTCTCTGACCATTAAGAGATCCATTTTCTGCACGCTGCTTTCTCTAGGGTATTTTTTCATGCTCATTATCATTTGGATAACTTGGACAGATGTGCTAAGAATGCTTATAACTGCTATATCTCTTTGGCTTAAGATTTAATGATCCTTGTAGTATAGTATGGTGAAAATGTTAATAAATGCAACTGTATTATAATTATTTTCCCCACAAAGTAATTTAGAGGAGAATAGAAGTCAGAAAATTAGATTTAAAATATTTGCAAGAATACCCCTGTGATCCACCAACTTACAACTGAAGAGAAAAGATTTGTAATTGCAAGAGCTCATGTGGGTGGCTAACAACCTAACGGTTGTTTAATTTATTAGTTTTATTCTCTAGACAAATGTCATTCACTGACATTTACTAAAAGTGCAGTTATTCTCTTTTTCAAATAGGCAGATATTAAAGTAGGTGGTTCATCAAAACATTTTAAATGTACGTTACACAGCTGACAAATATTCCTAGGAGTGAATCCTACAAAACGCTAACCTCAAACTACTGAATAATTTGCTATGAGAATAGGTTTATGTAGATTATTTTATGTAGATACTTTATGAAGATACATTTTGGGGAATTACATGTGTTGGGATACACTCCAGAAAAATAAACTCTGTGTCAAACCCAATGTAACACAAAAAAGTCTGTGATAGAGATCATGAGGTTTTCCCTCTAGCTAATTAATTAGTGACAAGTGGCTGCCTCAAAGAATAAGAAAGAACAACTGAGTAAGAGGATGTTATCTGTTCTTGCATGAAACACAGGGGAAAGCACTTGAATCTGTCTTTTTCTCCACTCAGAGCTAACTGCAAATTTGGAGTGGAATTTTAAATCATGGAAAAGCAAGGGAAGAAAGGGTTCAACTAACACCTAGCAGCTATGTACAGTAATATGAAAACTGAAAAATTAAATTGAGAGCCTTTTATTCTGGACTGGAGATAGAATAAAGAATAAAGAGCTAGATCCTGCCCTTGGAATTCTCTAATTCTTTTCACTTTCTATATTGGAATGCTATGTTCAACAATAAAGGAATTGTGCTGCGGGCATGAAATCAAAGTAAGCACTGTTCTTTAATTTGTGGACTCTATAGCACTCTTCTTCTAAGCAGCTGCTCTAGGGTGCCAACTGGCTCCAGGCTTATAGCCACAGTGGGGCAAAAAGGGGTTCGGTCCCATCAATTATTTGCCATGCCCCTCCAACCAGCACTAGGGTTGGTGTGAAACTCATTACTAGTCTTTCAAGCGTAAATTCTCTATTGTAAAACAAGGAAGAAGCTGAGGTAAAAAGTTGCAAATCCTCTAATAAATCTTCCAAATGTGATTTGCCTACCCCCAATGAAAATTTTCTGGCTATGGGCCAGTGTCTTGAGATGAGTCTACACTGAAAACCACATTCATCTCACATATTTGTATGTTTCCCCCCTTCTTGCCTATGTATTCTGAAGAAGGTATATAAAGCAAAGGGGCTAATTTTATATTGTCTCAAACCGAGTTAGACAGCATGTCCTTAAGAAGGTCATTGTCTGATGTAAGGAGTCCTGGCAAAATGCATAGCAAAATGTTATGGCTGATTCTAATAAACAACGCAGTTATAGTACAACGTTGTGTGGATCCATTAATATTTCCCCAAGTGGATGGAATATGACTTTTTGTCTAAAAATACTCAAATAGACCAATCAAAATTGAACTGGTTTGATATTGTAGAACTGGTTTGATATTGTAGGTATTGTATTGTATGGATTTGTGCTGTTAAAACAACTGAGGCACAATTCTATAGAATACAGCCGTAAGATTTGTGGTTCTTTCAGATCTGCTAGGGAAGGGGACTGGGTGATCAGATTAGGGGATGCGACAGTCACCATGGAGACAGAAACATCATGTGGTTTTCTTATGGTTTTGGACTGGTTTGTGTGAGACTGTCCAGAGAACTGTGTAGCTCTTGTATATTTGAAAGACACAGAAACTTAATTTGTTGAAGTGGAATACCTCCACTGGCAATTACATGATTGGCCTCTTGTTTGGGTCATGCTGTTGTTAGAGATCAAGCAAGAATGGGGCAGTTGGAGGATTACACAAGTACAACAGAGCAGGAGACTCCAAAATGAAGTTTTGAAGATGCTCACAGATTGTTGTACAGGAAGGCATTTCTTCTGTTATACCTATAACTTAGTAACTCAGTAAAGAATAGAATTGAAATTGGCTTTTATTTTGTTGTGATTCTGCTTAAAGAAGGACAGATGAACAGAGGATTCAAAAGGTGAATGGTGAATGACTCAGTGCAGAAAAGCACAAATAGTCTCAAATCCATTTGAATAGTTCCATGTAAAGGGAAAATTTCCTACCCTATTGGAAAAGTAACAGTAAACCTACATTTGTGGTGTATTATATTTTGAAGTGTACTGGTCAGCTTGTTATAGATCTAAAAATTAAAAAAATATATAATTTTATACAATCGTAGAATTGGAAAGGAGCATATATGACAGCCAAACTGGGCCGTTTCCTGGTACACTTTCAGCCAAACACAAAGTACGCCAGTCAGGAAAAAGCTCAAAAAGGTCTTTATTAAAATTAAGCAGTGGTTTTCAAATGGTGCCCTGTGTCACTCTAATGCACCACAAGAGATTATTAAATGTACTGCAAACTGTTTTAAGTATTTTAGATGCAAGGGGGGAGCATGTCCAAGAGAGGCAGAGAGGCAAGATAAGCGAGGCTGGGCATCATGTGTGAGAGAGTCAGAGAGGTGAGACAAATGAGGTGAGGGTGCATGGGCAAAGGGAAAATTAAAACAAGGCCTACTTGGCAATAGTGAAGCAGTTATTTAAAGTCTGGCTTTTCTTGGACTGGAAATGAACATCAGCTTTTCCCATTGTGTTTTACGTGTGGTGAAAAAATATCAAATTAAGCTGTTGTTCCTAGTAAGTTAAAAAGACATTTTACAACTAAATACTCACATTTTCCAAGAAGGGATTTAAATTACTTCAAAAGATTGTCAGAGCAGAAATTGAAACAAGCTAATATTTAAAGAAAAGATTAACAGTTTCTGAAAAGGCTCAAATTGGTTCCTTCCAGATATCTTGAATGGATGCACAAAAAATGAAGTTGCAGACTCTGCCAGAGTCAATTATTTTGTTGGCATGTAGAAAGATTGTTAAAACAATTTTAGGAAATGAAGCACAGCAAAAAAAATCAATATTCCCCTCTCAAATGATACAGTTCATAGAAAAATTCAGAACTGTCAGCTGACATAGAAGAAAATGTATGGAATAAACTTCAGAATTCGGATTTCATTTTGCAAGTTGACAAATCTACTGACATCAGTAACAAAGGACAGCTACTTGCATTTATTCATTTTATTGATGAAGACCAAATAAGAAACCATTTTTTTGCAAAGAAATACCAAGTATTACAAGAAGTCAAGATATATTTGATACTTTAACCTCCTGCATTGAAAAATTAGAATTTTCATGGAAGTTATGTATCGGCATTTGTATAGATGGAGCTTCATCTGTGGTAGGTTGTATGAAAGGGTTTGCAGTGTTATTATAACTCATTGCTTTCTACACAAAGAGGTCCCTATTTCAAAACCTTAGGAATAGGATTAAAAAACGTTTTGGACCAATCTGTCAAAATGGTTAATTTTATTAAAAGGAGACCACTAAAGACTCATTTATTTAGGAAAACTTGTACTGATATGGATCCATAGTACAGAAATTTAATTTTACACACAGAAGTGAAGTGGTCCTTGAAGGGGAAAGTTCTGTATCATACACATGAACTCTAAAAAGAGATTCTTGCATTTTTGGGACCTTCCGCACTTACTGTGTTGTACCGGTTTCTACTCAGGTTCAACTCAGTGTATCCGCATTACAACCGAGCTCGACGTTGTCTTGTCTCTGTTCCCCCCACTCGGAACCGCGACATCCCTGTCGCAGTTATGAACTGCGACTCGCTGGTGGAACAAGGTCGATATCGCTTCGAAGCTTCGAAATGCGGACGCATCGAAACGACACCACATCCATTCAACCAATCAGGAGCCGCTTCGTTCGCATGCGCAGAACGGGAGAGTCGTGACGGGTAGAGAGTGCGGCTTTTTAAATACAGTTTCCCTCACGTTTCGAAGCTACGATATCGAGATCGTTTCAAAGTGACGAGGAGAAATCACTGACTGGAAAAATTTTGGCGCCAAAGCTTCGTAGCTCCGACTACGCCGGAAGTAGTTCAGCGTGTCAATGCTACGTAGCTGCGACGTACGGAAACTGTAAAAAAAACACAAAGAACGTTCCCGTTTCCCTCCGTAACACAAGCGCCAATCACGATCGAGGAGTGAAACAGGTACCCGCCCACTTAGCTCGGTTCCAGGGGGCCAAGGAAGTTGCTGTGCGGACAGCCAGGAATCGCCCCCCATTGAAGGGAACCGAGTCGACCTTCACTCCCTTTTGTAGTGCGGAAACACCCTTTGAGGAAGAAAAACAAGAGCACTTTGTGTCTGTGTTGTGAATTTTGGATTTACAAGCTAGAATATTTAACAGAGATATTTATGCACCTCAGTAACCTTATTATAAGTATGCCAGGTAAAAATGAAAACATTCTAACTTAAAGAGATAAACTAATTGTATTTCAGAAAAGGATAGCAATTTTGAAAAAAGAACTAAAAATTGGAATTTTGAAATGTTTCCTTTGCTACATAAAACCCACAATAAAGACATTACTCCTATTGTTGTTGAACATTTGACATCTCTGGAAGGGAAATTCAAGTTTTATGTTCCATCATTTAACATAGAAGATTTTGACTGGGTTCAAAACCCATTTATGAACATTCCATCAGATATTGATTTGGAGTTATCTGAAGGAGAGCTGGCTTCTATATTCAGTGACCATGGGTTAAAAATGAAGCATGAAGGGATGTCTATTGAAAATTTTTGGATTTTAATTGGAGAAGAATATTCTTCAGTAGCTAAAAAGGCATTGTTCATTTTGATGCAGTTTTCTACATCATATGTATATGAATTAGGATTTTCTTCACCAACGATAAATTCAAAAAAAAGAAAGACTTCAGTTCATTGAAGATGAAATGAGAGTAGTTGTCTTATATGCATTGATAAAGTTGCTTAAAAATTAAGCTCATGTTTCACACGACCATGTTTAATTTATTAAAACAAAGTTATTAATAGCTTTAAGAAATTTGTTACTTTTATTCATAGTTTAGTAATGGATTTTTAAATTTAGTGCACACATTGAACTGGCAAAATTTTCATATGTTTTACAGTGTGCCACAAACCAAAAAAGTTTGAGAACCACTGAAATAAAGGGAGCTCTAGCAAACAAAAGGATGTGGGCCCTCCACATCTCTGGGGGTCAGACCTTTTATACAAAGTATTGGTACATGTGCAGAACATTCTTCTAGAGCTTTCTGTCTATTCCATATTAAGACTTCTCCCAGCTAACTTTCTAAGTTCTCATCTTATTTGAGTTGCTGGCCTGCTCAACCACATCTCCATAGTAACAGTCTTGAAATTCTTAAGAATGAGGCATAGCATTGTTCTTCTGAAATATCAAGCTATAGGCAATAATAACAGACAACAGATAACCTTTAATGACATAGTACAAAGATTTAAAATTAAAAAACAAAAATTAAAATTAAAATACAAAATACAATGCAAAATTAAGATTGTTTGTTTATGACCATGCATGAAAACCTGGCCGTTTTCTCTAGAGCATCACTGGATTGGTTGTTTAACAGATAAACTGTCTTCTGCTGGTCTGTCCAGCACTCTCAGCCCATCAATAAGGTTAAGAGGAACTTTGTTCTGGCCTGGTTATGAAGGGGGAAGTAATACAGAACATGGTGTACAGTTTCTGCAGTTTTCAGTGTGCATATGCAAAAATGCTCACTATGGTGTGTTTTGGAGCCTCTTCCATCCCGCAAAGCAGAAGGAAGCTCATTGCATCTGACCAAAGTGATGGCACGTTGGTGCTTTGAATCAGAAAGAGCAAACAAATATCTGGCCATGCCTAGGTGGCCATATGGGATGCCAAGGGAGAGGGGAGAACAGAACTTTTTTGCATGAGCCATCAATTCCTGATGTTCTAATTCAAAAAGTCTAGATTTTATAGTGGATAACATCTTGAGAAGGAGCATGGCTATAACATCGGGAGGCAGGCCCTGTCAGACTCTCGAACGTGGAAATAACAGAGACCGTAGGAAAGCCCAAAAGCAGTTTTCTTCCAGGATGCAAAGAGTAACAACGTAAAGCAGGATCTGAGCTAGAGAGCTCAGATCCCGGACTTATATCTTTTAATTCCCACCGTTTCGCCCCACACCAAATGTCCATTACAGTTTCTACTACAAAGCTACAAAGAGCCTGGGAACCTTTCATACCTCTTTGAAGATGGGCTGGAGCCATGAGATTGCTAACAGGAGATTGCTAGGAAGGGAAGAGGGAAACAGGAAAGCAATTGCAAATCACACACAGCAGGACATCAAGATACTAATAGGCATGGTCCTGACAGGCCCAAGGCATGGAGCTTCACTTCTATGTGGGCCCACCATTCAGTAGCATGCAGAAAAGTTAAAGCCTGCCCAATGAGGCTCATGTCCTCATGCCTGAAATAAAACTGAATCCAGTACTTGACCGTTATAGACCAAGCTCTGGTCTCCAGAAGATGTTGTCCGGATTCAAGGCACAAGGTAGTGTAGGGAACAGAGTGTGTCACTCCAACTATTTTATACAAAAAGGTAGATTGGATCTGCTCGATATTTCTATTTCAGGATTGGATCCATAAAGAAACACCATATAAAGCTGCAGGCAGACTTTTAGATTAAATGCTTTCAGGGCCACAGGAAGAAATTGGTAACCATTTCTCCAAGAAAAACACAAAATAGCGTTGGTTGTATTTTTACTGGTTGGTTGTATTTTATGAATGTTTTTCAATGTTTTATGTAACTTCTAAGTAAGTTCAGTGTCAAGTCCAGAGGCCATTATCACAAACTCTGTACAGTCCCATGTGGGGGACTGTACAGCTAGCCCAGGCTTGTGACTGAAGGAGGGGAGCACTCATGTAATGACTAGAAGCTCTTAAAATGCTAATTAAAATGTGCATCTGGCCTGCACAAGCCCAGTTCCATGTGTGTCTTTGCAGAGGATCGCTAGATGAACAGTTACAATAAACAACACTTTTTAAAGCCTTGAGACTTGTGTTTGTAAGTGGTATTATGCCCCGAATAAACCTCAGAAAAAAACAAAACAGAGGCCGTTTCCGCATGGACAAAAGGAGCGACGCGATGACGTCGTAAATAGCAACGCATCCGCGAAAAAGCGTTCGCACAGACAGGCGGAGCTGCGTGCGTCAGGAGCCCCGCAGAAATGTGACGGTTCGCACGGAAGCGCTGCGGAAGCGGCGTCTCGCCACGCTCCGTTGCGGCTGCGCACTCGCGAAGCAGCGCGATTGGCTGACGTGACTGCTCTGATGTCCTGCCCGTCCCCCATCTGTCATTGCCTCCCCTCCCAGCTACCGTCAGTCCCAGTTCATGTTACCTGTGAGACCAGAGTGTGTATGGGCAGCCACCATCTGCACAGGTGACATGGATCTGGGAAAGGTGCTTGACCATGCAGGGAAATCACCAGGGACAAACGTGTGTGTGTGTGGGGGGGACGGTGACCAAGCTTGGCCTTTTGGCAGTCGACATTGTTGGGAACGGCTCCGTGGTGGCGGTTCGCACGACTGCGGCGTCGGTGCATCACATGTGGAAAAAGAGCGCTTCGAAGCGTTTTTTGAATACGCCGTCTTCGCGCCGATTAAGCGTTTTCGCGACGGTGCAACTGCGCACCTCCGCCGCTATGCGTGCGAACGCTCTCACTCTGACGTTTCTTTTCCCGTTTCCACGACGTCATATTTCGCCCGTGCGGAAATGGCCAGAGTTTTGACACAATTTTTCTTCTAGATAATCAGAGGTGTCTTACATCATGGCTTCAGTGAAAACAAAATAGTTGATTTAATAAAATCACATAAGTCTCATGTAATTGTTTCTCATATGGGGAATCCACACCCTTAAACTCCCGAAACTCTCTAATCTAGGTGAGAGTATCTTATCATTTCTACAAAGGCATGTTAAGAATGTTAGAAATTGCATTTCAACTTAAATGCAAGCTAGATAGTATGCCTCTTCACTTTTAAGTGCATTTACATAAACTCATGTTCTTTGAATAACTGTAGTTTTTGTTTACTTAATCAGTTCAATAATAATTAGATTGAATTTAAACAAAGTTCTTAAAAGACAACATTCAGTTATCTGTTTTAAGTAAATCTCCCATGGCTGGAATGAAACAGAGAAACCCAGGTGTAGGTGCACTGTTCTGTGGTTTTTATTGAACCAAAAATTGAATCCTGTTGGGGAAGAGCAAATGCCACATTTTGCATATGTACAAATGAAATCATTTAACTCAGCCCCATCCACTACTTTTGGCTCAAATGTTGTAGTTTATTTATTTATTGAGTAGATTTCTATCCCACCCTTCAAATGCATCCCAGGGCAGGTTACAACAATATAAAAATGCTTCCCACATTACTATAAAAAGAGCATCGTATATAGATAAAAATTCCTAACAGCATATCTAAGACAATTAACCAAAAGCCAAACATCTCCCTCCCTCCCTCGCTCCCTAACCTTTCTAGGTGCAGTTAGATATTGTTTTCTTTCTTCTTATTATTACTCTTTATTTCTCCCATGAAAATTAATGGCTGCTATTTATTCCTACAGGAAAAAATTGTCTTGGAAAACTATTATCTTCTATGAAGGGACCAAAGCGTGATCCTCTGCAATGAATTCATGAGCTGCCATTGAGAGGTTACACAATGGGCTGACTGTGCCTTTTCTAGAAGTCTTTTGCAGCATATTGGCTATTATTTTAATTCCAAGCACATTGCTGCTTAAATATAAAATTAAGAAAGCCCAAAAGATGAATGTGTGGGTTTTCTTCATATTGTTTCACATTCAGAGCAATCCAGAATCAAACGAATCCTTGTCAATGCATTTTACAAAAAACCATCCAGTTAAATGGCGGTTATCTATTAAATACAAAATTGATCTAGAAACTTCATCATATCATATTGAGACATAAAATCATTCTCTTTAGAATTAAGAGTCAGGCATCGTAAGGACTCTCTGAGTAGTAAATGACACATAGTTCAGCAGTTATCCATCAGCAAAAGATGAATAAGACTTTGCCCCCACCCCAGTAGCTCTTCAACCATTTGTTCTTTCTTTAGAATAATGGGGGAAATGCTTATTAATTGAATCATGAATCTATTTGTATGCTTTCAAAGTAATGTGAACAAAATTGGAACTCAGCACAGTCAAAATCTATTATATGCATGCATTTGGGATATTAAAATAAGTTATAGTGGATAGAATATTTGCACAACTTTTACATTATTTATGTGTTAACTGACATGCCCCTTGGTTTATTAAAAGGAGCTAGTGAAAAGTATTCTAGGCCGCAGTTATAACTTGAACTTCTAACATGCTATAGACTTGAAAATTCATGACAAGGGTTAAAAATAAGGTTGCATTTCAAGAATAGCAAGGTTATGGAAATCATGAACTCCCCTTTATGTGTCAGTGGAAATGCCTTTTATTTGTATAAGAGGTGGGCAGTGGATCATCCAACTGGTTTGTAATGGGTATTCCAGAGGATAGTTGGAAGACAATTTAAATATTATTCAAATTGTGTACTTAAAAAGAGTATTTTTCCTAAAAACATTCTATGCTTGTTGATTTATTACAGTGAATCCACCCTCAGTATCTCATTTTGCAATGAGTTATCACACAAATCAGCTGAAAAAGAAGCTTACACAGTCCTGATGTGACCATGGACACTCATTTCCATGGCAACAAGTATAAATTATTTCTGGTCTTCTACAAAAATAGCAACTATCGTAACACTGTGTGTGCTAATGACTGTAAACTCTGACCCATGTCTTCCTTTAGGTGCTTTGAAGCGGTAACTATTTTGTAAGAGACAGCCTGTCAGTGATAAATTAATAGGACATTTATGGCAAGATATGCTTGTAAGAATTATCTAGTGGGCAATGTACTCCTGAAGTTAAATTATCTAAGAGTAATGCCCATAGTGTGAATTTTCCAGACAAGGGTAACTTAACCTGTTAAACATCTTTTTAAAATGAAAGAAGTCATGTTGATAAATTAGGAAAAAAATTCCTAACAGGAGCAGTACTATAATATTTTCATTGGATTTTTTAAAAAAATGTTAGCATTTATATTGTCAAAGAAGGGTGAATTTGTCCTAGTGGTTTTTAAAAATGGTGACTTTTTTCTCTGAGCAAAAACTAATTTAATTTGTTTGTAAAGAAATGCCCAAATGACCATTTTAAGTATAAAATATTTCAGAGGGGGCTTCTCTCGTGTCTTCCAATGTCTCTCTCCAATCCCTCCATCCTTTTCCTCAATTTTTAAAAATTCAGCTAGTGGACGACTTTAGTGAATTTGATTTTATTATTGTTAAATTTGTCAGGCGCACTGAGCACAGCAGACCAACATGGCTCACCTCTTGAATTTGTGCAATCTGCATTTTGATGTCTATTAAAAATGCCCTTCCAAAGGAATCTTCCATTAATGAAAACCATATGGACTGAGGTAAGGAATGACATGCTGCTAAGTGGTATGAATGGTGAACACAAAGGTTGCCAAGTCCCAAATTAAATCCCAAGTTAATATATTCAATTTCCATTCTTTCCTAAAGTTACTGATAGGTTCATCGAAAACCATTCTAGTCAATTTAGCCATTTTTACAATTTCCATTACTTTTACTTGCTATTCTCTTATTTCAGGTAAGTGGTACCTCAGAAATCGGCGCCTTTGGAAATCACCGATTTCGGTTTTCGCCGGTTGCCGCAGGCCATTAGAACATATCAGATTTCTGGGAGTCTCAGATTTCGCTGACGTAAATGACATAAATTGCGTAAATCCTGCAATTTACGCAATTTGCTACACTGTTTGCACATGCGCAAATGTCACGCATGCGCAAACAGCGCAGTTTCGGAAATCGCCGATTTTGGATTTCGCCGATAATCGCTGGACAGATTATTGGCGAAATCCAAGGTTCCACTGTATAATTATAGATTTTCAATTCTTTGCCCAGATTATTCTGGCTGTTGTAGACAAATAACTTAAATAGTAGACTTAATAGTAGACTAATAGTAGACTTAAATAAGTAGTACTAATAGTAGTACTATAGTAGTACTATAGTAGTACTATAGTAGACTAATAGTAGACAAATAACTCTTCAGATACCCAAAGTATAACAGCTTTAGGCCTGATTTCTCTGCCTTAACCTCAGCCAGGTTCACAGATCTCTCTACTAGCGCAAAGATGATTCTTCTGCTGAACAATCCTGAGGCTGAAATAATGGAAATTGTAGCTAAATTTTTGCTGCACACTTTGAACTAGGTTCCCTTCTGTTTACACAATTTTCACTGTTCTCTATTGGATTTACCTTTTCCTTTTGTCCCTATGCTGTATATACCTAATAAAAGTCTCTGAATCTGAATCTAACTCTTCAGATTTAATATTTTTTGCTTTGTCTGTAATACCCATTCAGGAGTCAAAGGAAACTTTTATCCAGAGGCGAAACAAGGGGAAACTGCACCTGGGGCTCACACGTGCCCTGCGCCCCTGCCACAGTGCCACCCGCGCCTGCCCCCGGAACCCCCCTCCAGGGCCTAGCCATGCCTCTGCTGCAGCTCCACCTGGGGCACTGTGCTCCCCCACCCTGTGGGCGCTATGCCACTGCTTTTGTCTTAAAATCTTAAGTATTTCTTCAGGAATCTTTTGCCAATATTCTTTAGTTCTAGCACAAGACCACCATTGTTGAAAAAAGATGCCTCTTTCAGTTTCACACTTCCAAAAATTATCAAGATATCCTCTTTGAATTTTAGAGATTTTATTTGGTGTGATGTACCAACAATAATACATTTTACAATATTTTTTAATGTGATAGTTTTTGGTAAAACTCATAGCTTTCATTCAAGTTTTCTGCCAGGTTTCTAATAATATGATCTACATTTTGTACCCATCTTACCCAAAAAACCTTTGATAATTTCTGCTTCAATTCTAGCTCTAGTCAAAATCCAGCATTTTTTTCCAATCAAATGAACATTGTCTTTAAGTAATAGTTTTTCAAACCGATTCTGGTCTCCAGTAATTCCAGAGGTATTCTTAACTCTTTGAAACCTATTTGAGAGCTGAGTTTACATTCACCAGTCATATTTATGTTCTACTCTTTTGAGATCTTCTTGTGTGTTTAATTTGAAGTTATGATTACCAATTGTCATTTCCTTAAGTAATGTGTCTTTATATCTAAGTCATTTGGTCTCTCCTCCCGCTCTGCTCTGCAATAGAGTTTCTTGTGGAGAGATCTACAATGGTATTTTGGACATAATTTTCCCCCTGTATTTATACCATACCCTTTGTAAATCAAATCTGATAACGTGATGACAGAATTGTTTATTAAGTTTCTCTCTAGCATATCACAGATCTGTATGCCATCCATATCTCAAACCATAACCTTCTAGTTGTAATAATCTGTTATTCCTTCAGGTTAGCCATTCTTTAATCAATACAAGATGGGAAAATTCAAAGTAAAATTTTAAGATTGGAACTGAGAGTCCTCTTTTTTCTTTTATATCACACAAGATTTTCATTTTTACTCTAGGTTTTTTATTCCTCTATATAAAGTTGGTTAAGTCTTTTTCCAGTTTTTAAATAGTTCATCCAAGTTAATAACTGGGATGTTTTGAAATAAGGACAATATCGCAGGTAAAATGTTCATCTTCATAGTAGAGAAAGAGAAAAATGCAACTCATTCCACTTTAATAAATCTTTTTTCTCCATAATTTTCATAGTTGTGCTTATACAACAATGAATTAGTATCATACACTACTACACCTAAGCATATAACCTTTTTGACAATTTGAAAACCAATTTTACCCTTTAACTCTTTCTTCTTATTATTAATCATATTTTTCATGATTATTTTAGATTTTTCTTTATTAATTTTAAAACCAGTTACTTCTTCAAAGTCTGATAATACTCCCATTTCCCTGTCTATACACTCTAATGGATCTTTTAAGATCATCACTAGGTCATCAGCATACACCCTCAATTTGTATGTTTCTTGCTTAATTTTTAAGATTGATATGTGGTCATATTTTCTAGTATGATTATTAAATATCTCTAAAGCGGTCTATTTAAGTGGGGAGAGTGGACATCCCTGTCTGGTAACCTGACCAATATTACATTAGATAGAACCATCCATGAGATAGAATCAAAGATTATTATGGATCACAATCCAATAGATGTACTATGGCAATGGAATAAGAGTGAAAGGAGAAGGTGGAGAATAAATGGCAGTCTTTTGCTGCATGAAGAAATAATAGAGAAGTGTAAGAAGGATCTGAATGAATTATTTATTTTCAAATTTTGATTTTTTATGCTGTTATTAAATATAAAACTAATAAAATATATTTTTAAAATGAAAATATTGTCAAATCACAATTGACTCATGGCAATCCTCTAGTGTTTTCAAGGCAAGAGACGTTCACAGGTAGCTTGCTAATGGCTTTTTTTTGTGGGAGACCAGCAACCCTGAATGGGAAACCAGCAACCCTGGTCTCCCATCCAGGTATGGAACATACTTCATATGGTTTTTGTGTGGATAAAAAGCAGGAAAGGAGAGTAATTTAAGGTCCTTTGGTCCCCACTGTGGAGAAAGGCAGATTATAAATGATGTAATAAATAATAAATATAGCTGAAAATTGATGCAGATAAAAAGTAGTTTAGTGGATGGTTGAGAAAGAGAGAATGAGGCAGAGAGATGACAGAGGATTTTGGGGTTGCTGGGAAAAAGAAAAGGGGAAATAATGTGAGGAAGGGGATAGAGGGGAAATTGAGAAGCCTTATAAAAGTCCTTGAAGGCTCCCTACATACCATGTAGTGGGCCTGGGCCAGTGGTTGGTAGCACCATAATTGGACCATAATTTCTTAGGTAAAGACATGGACAGTGGGGGGTGGGGAGTGGGAAAGCTGATGATGAGGGTCAGATAATGATAGGCTGGCTACTGGGTGGGACAGAGAGAAGGTGTGACAGATTAGGCTCTTATGGGGTTAATTTGTGGGGGTGCAGTTAGCCAAAGCAAGAGCACCCCAGAGATAACTAGAGTGCAACCTGATTGGCTAGGCTGTAAAACTATAGTTGGTAGGGACAGATAGGGTGCACTTGCTATAAAAGCAGGAAGAAGCCTGTCAGAAAGGGGATGGGGAATTGAGAATCTGGAAAGCAGACTGAGAGTCAGTGTGACCAGAGGCGAAGCTACCAGGGGGACGGGGCGGGGAAGGGGGGCGCACGTTGCAGGTCCGTTTGTGGATTTTTAGTGTTTTTTCAGTTTTTGGCCTGCAGTGGGCGCAGTTTTTAGCCTAGAAACATCAAAATTTCAGGGTATCTTTAGGAGACTCTCCTGATGACATTACCCTGATTTGGTGAGGTTTGGTTAAGGGGGTCTAAAGTTATGGACTTCCAAAGAGGGTGCCCCATCCCCCATCGTTTCCAATGGGAGCTAATAGGAGATGGGGCTACACTTTTGGTTCTGCTAGGCTAAAAACTGCACCCCCTGCAGGCCAAAAACTGAAAAAAACCCACTAAATACAAAAAATACAAATGAACATGGGGGTGGGGGCTCAAAACTCAGATTCTGCACCCGGCTCCATTTTCCCTAGCTACACCTCTGGGTGTGACTCAAAGAGAACCCTGTGATTTCCTCAGTCGAAGGAGAGAGTGCCTAAGGTCAAAGAGAGCTGGAGACAAAGCGGGATAAGGCAAAGAGGGCCTGTATTCTCAAATATCTCAGACTGAGGGGAGACAGCCTTGTTTCCACAAAAGGCTAGAGGTTTGGTTGGTGGGAAACAAGAAAGCTTGTAGCTGCAACAGCCAAACAGCTTGCTCTGTAACCAATAAGCAGAATCTGCCTAAAGTAACTCTTATGTGCCTCTCTGAACCATCATCCTGAGAAGAGAAGTCTGTTAAATAAAAAATCAGTTTTGTGTTTTAAAGTTTCAAGAGCCTCTCTATACGTTCCATTTGGTTCAGTTTCTGGTGGCATCTTTATATTTATAGTTTAGTGTCCCCTGATAGGATTTTTTTGTTTAAGAGGCCTCTGTGTGTGTGAGTTGAGAGGAGTGCCTTAGGTCAATAAAGTCAGCTACCCAGATACCCACCCTCAGCAACAGGCTTCACTCCCTTTTTGGGACATCTGTCTTCCCTCAGAGACTGGGTGCTGTTACTGAAGGAAACAGGAAAAGGATCTTTCAATGAAGAGAACAAGGAAATGGTGGTGAAGGGCAAAATGAAATACTTTCTGCAAGTTCTTGTGGATTCCAGCTTGTAAGAACAATTCCAGGAAAAATTATGAAAAACATAAAACATACAGAACACTTCTCAGCAAATTTAAATGCACTTTGTTTAATGGAGAAATCATCAGTGTTTGAACACAGCACACACATAGAATGAAAATACATTAACAGTACATTAGAGGTTTGGGGGAACTGAAGAGTTCTTTTTATTGTTGTGTCTTGGGCTATATCAGTCATTTATGCAATTTAGAAACCAGATAATAGACATTTCTTTTTACTTAATAATTATCATCTACCTTCAGCACAGTATCCTCTTTAACTTTTTGTTATATAAAAAACTGATTAATACTGTGACAGCTTACTTGGAAAGGTATTATTTTTCCTTTTCAATAATTCTGTTGTTGTTTCCACTTCCAAATGATTTTTTGTTGACTAGAGAAATGCTAATTTAGATTTATCATTAACAATGGATATTTGTTTTATACAATGACAGGTTGTTTTGCTTTTATGTGAATGCTGTACTGATTCCTAGGATGGATACTGTTCCAGCTTTTAAACTTTTCAGAGGTATTAGCAAGCATATTCAGCAAGAACTCTGATCTGTTTTCATACTTCGCTGAATTATTTTCATGTATTTGTATTTGTATTTATTTTGGGGATTTTCTCATACAAGCATTAAACCCCCCAAACCAACAACAAAAAAGAGATAACAATTAAGAACAGCAAGATTTTCAGGGTATGAGTTTTTGAGAGACAAGACTCCTTTTGTCAAACAATAGAAGCATTGACTCTTAAAAACCTATACCTCAAAATTTTTGTTGGTCTCTAATGCACTGCTGGCCTTGAATCTAGTTATTCCAGTGGAGAACAACATGAATACTCTCTGAAACTAACTTAACAAATAACAGAAATAAAGCAATTAGCAGTAAAACTGAAAGATATACAGTATATATGAGGATTCTTCTAAAAATATAGAGGAGGTTTCTGCATGGGCTGAAAGCAACGGCTTCAGCCCGGTAAAACACCGTTTTGGCGAGGACCCTTTGCACAGGCGCCACTGCCAAATCGATGCCGCAGCACTCTGTGCCTGCCAAAACAGTGTATTCAAAACTCACTTGGGGAGCAAGTTTTCCTGCAAACGCTGGCTTCCATCTGCTGCCATGCGAACAGCAGCGGGTGGAAGCCGGCATTTTCCCCTCCCCTCCCCTCCCCTCCCCAGCCCCAAACGCCTCCTTACCTTCTGCTGGCAGCTGCGTTGCTCTATCATCGCATTGAGGAGGGAAGGGGACACGCCTCCTGGTCTCTGTCGCTGTGGCCATGGGGGCGTGTCTCCTTCCCTCCTCAGAGTGACGATAGAGCGACACGGCTGCCAGAAGAAGGTAAGGAGGCATTTGGGGCTGGGGAGGGGAATACGCGGCTGTGCGGAGCTTGCTCCAACAGCTGCGCATCCCATGGGGCCGTTTGTGTGAACGGCCCCAGAGCCTGCATCGGCATGATTAATGGCGATGCAGGCTCTCTCCCTTGGCTGTGCAGAAACAGCCAGAGATACAGTTCAACCTTTCCCACCTCCTCAGCATGTTACTTCCACGAGTCCTGGAATTTCAGAAACCAACTTTTAAAGGGGAAAATCGGCTGTTGGGAGTGGAGGGAAACAAGGGGAAGATCAGCATCATGCAGCACATTGCATAATGGATTGCTGGATACCACTCAGTGCTTTTTTTTAATTTATGTTGCTTCATTTATTCAGTACATTATCAGATGCCATGGAATAGACTAATGAGTAAAGAAAACTCTTTACATTCCTGTGCAAAACTTTCAATACATCCATCAGAAGGTTTTAATGGCAAAAGGCCATTGCAATCAATGCTGTACTTGCTAATATTCAAACATAGCACAAATGAAATGAAGGCAATGCACTGTTGCTTGTTGTGAAGCAAGTAATTCCTATGTTCAGGAGCAATGATATATCCACCACACAGTCACCCCACACTGTGCCATGAAGAGAAACACATCTTACCATGAGATCCTCTAAAGATGCCAACCATAGATGTAGGCAATATATTAGGAGCAAAATCTACTAGAAGCCAGTTGAGTCCGACTGAGAAACTTTTCGACAATACAGTAATAATAATTCTTTCTGCTTTGGAAAATAAGAGTGGATTGGATTCTGTCAGCTTTTCCGCTGGTGGAAGAGAGAGAAGCCCCCCCTTTAAACTGCTGAAAGACCAGGCTGGGGAATCTGAGAATGGAATGGACAAAAGATATAAGAGAGGGGGACTGTTGTGAAGAAGGGAAGAGAAGACTCAGCAGAAAAGCTGGAGAGCTCTATCTAATTTATTCAGTGTAAAAGCTACATGTTTCAGATCAGTTCTCTGCATGGACCTATCTTCCTTTAGCCAGGCAATGAACTTTTCTTCTGCATGTAGAAAGATGTCCGGCTGCCTATGGGCCCTTGTATATAGGGCACTGGAGTTGCCTATGTGAAATTGGCAAATTGCTGCAGTAGGTAGAAAATTGGGGTTGATTGTACGGCTGCCCTCTGCTTCAACATAGAATGCTGCTTTAGTTAAGGTAACACACAAATGAAGAACAGTGTGAAGACACCTGAAATACAAAGTGCTGTTGTAAGGCACACTGTTATAAGGTGGAACAATTTCATATGCATGTTATTACCAACAACAATGAAAAACAATACCCTCATAAAAAGAGGTTCATCAATATAGGATTGACATGGATGAGGAAATCATACAGCATGTATAACAATGGCAGGAATCTGGTATCCATACTATTTTGACATAGATAGTACTAGAACTTGCCACCCCGATCTCCTCTTTTCTACCATACTATGAAAAGGGGTACTTTGGTACAGTGGTCAGAGTCTCAGATTCACACTTTCTGGGTGGCCCTGTACAGGCCATCATATCTTAGGGTTACTGTGAGAGGTAGGGATATTGTGCGACTAACAGTGCCATTTTGAGAACACTTTCTTGTGAGTGAGCCCCATTGAATAGACTTGTCTAAGTAGGCCTGCTTAGGATCGCTCTCTAAGATGGTTCCTGTTTTAGTGGATATAAGTTATATTCTGATAACCCAGTGGAGCTCTGCACACATGCCTATTCCCACATTGAGAAAGCCCTGTTAAAAGAGTCAGTCCACTGAGTATGGAAGGGAGCCAGTGTCTTTACCACATTGTTTTCCTTTCTCTGATAGAAATGAATAGCAACTCTTTTATTGAAGAAAACTGTCACATTTGGGGATACCACTGGAAAGGGAGTTCAACCTATTTTCTGACTCTGTGGATCCCAGACACTGAATCAAACTTATTCCTTTAAAAGCCATGCCCTTATTTTTAACATGTTTTAAAGTGATGGGATATTGAAAGCGGAAGACAGTATTTTGGCAAGTGGTCTTCATCAATAGTGGTCATGCTGAGAACTCCCCACTAAATTATATGAAATTAATTTTCCCCTTTCTTCTCTTCTCCTCCCTTGTTTTTTTCTGTTCCCAGTTGTCACATCTATTCCTCCTGGCTCTGAGGGACCTGGAAGTTCAGGTCTCCAGATTTATTAGGGATTACATTTCCTCAGATGAGTTTCTTTTACGAATGTATATTCATAAATGTATATTCACCATGCTATTATATTCACCATGCTATTAAGTTGTACTGGAAATGTTTATTCATTTATTCAATTTCTAGGTTGCCCTGCTCCAGACAAGCTGAGGGCAGCTTACAACTACCTAAAATATATAAAACATAAAATATGGGCCATTTGTGCATTTACTATGTGCCTTGAGCTTTGCCTTCAATTGATCTGTTAGTTTTTGCTCCATGATATGTGGTATTCTTTTTACACATTTCTTTACCCTGTTTTTTTCACCAAATCTGCCATGGGGCTGATTTTTACATGTGTTATGTCTTTTTTTTTTAAAATTTTTTATTGTATCATTTGAATTTTACAATTTATGATAATAATTTCTTTCTTCATACATTTTCAAACAATACATTTTCCCCCTTTTCTCCCACCCCCCCATTGCTTCTTCTTAGTTTTTTCACACAAACAGCAGTAAGTTCATTCTTTGTAGCCTCTTCTCCCATTTTTCTTCGATGACTCGAACTTCTTTCATCCAGTCCACGTATATTATCCATATTTTCAAAATTTCATTCTGTTTGTCTTGCCACGTCTTATTTTTGGTTAGTATGTCGAAAATATCCAATGTCACTTGTTCCCAAATATATTCTAACCATTTCTGAATTGTCCATTTTTTCTTTTCTTTCCAGCCCAAGGCTATTGTTGCATGGGCTGCTTTAATCATTATTTTGTATATATAACTATATTGTTTTTCCACCCTTCTGTCTTCCATTACTCCCATAAACATTAAGTCATTATTTAAATCAATCTTTATCTTCACCAGTTTCTCGATATATATTAATACAGTTGTCCAAAATTTTTTTTACATGTGTTATGTCATGCCTGGTATTATTATTATTTTTTTAAAAATTGCATGCAGCACAGAAATAACCAGCTCACCTTGCATGCATGTGCCCTATGACTAAGGAATGACTCATCATTCATCCTCTAGTGTCCATTGTATCCTCCCCCTCAGCCATTTTCTCCTCCTGCCACTTCATTTTCAAATGATTTCCCCCATTGTATTAGCAAAGTAACGTTAGGGCAAAAGCACAAGCCAGGTTGATTGTGTGAGCTTTTTCAATTTCGTCTAGTATTTGAGGATGAAACACTAAGACAAAGATACATTGTGTCTGCAGTTAGGAGTGAGTAGCAACTTCCTTTTTTAGTTTCACTCATGCCTGAGACGCAGTGTATCTTTGCTTTAGAGTTTCTCTCACAAATACCAGGTAAAATTGACAAAGCTTGCACAATCTACCTGGCTTAAGCCTTTTGCCCTAGTGTTACTTAGCTAATGTGATGGGAAATTTTTAAAAAATCCTTTCAAAAATAGAGTGGGGAAGGGGACAAAATAGCTGACAGGGAGGGTTGTTTTCAGCGGTAGCAATTGAAATAAATGCAACTGAAGAGACTTAGGGGAAAATGTCAGGGGAGGGGAATGGAGGTGTGAGGAATGATTTCACAGAAAACCAGCTAACTGGTAGCAGCAGCAAAATAGAGGATGAAGTGAAATCACCACAGAGGGGGCTGGGAAGCAAAAAGGTTGGAGGGTAGGAGAATGAAAGGGAGGAACTAGTCCCTTGTGGGAGGGGAAAAGGTGCACTTGTTCCAGTTCATTTTTCCCATGAAGTGGAAAAAAAGGTTGAGTTTTGCCAGCTTAAAGAAAATTCAGGGAGTCTTTCCCAAGAAGGGTGATTTGTAAAGGTTGTGCAATTGAAAATCTAACCCAGATAAATTCAGCTCCCCCCAGATACATTACTGAATCTGTTGCATAATTAAAAATCTAACCTGAAGCAAAGGTATACTTGCCTCAAGGAGACGTTTCATGCGTAAATAGCCTTCATTTTAAATGAAAAAAATTGATTGGGGTATTTATATTGTATGTATTGTAAATTGTTTGTTGGAAGCCACCCTAAGCCTGACTGGTCGAGGGGAGGGGAGGGTATAAATTGAATAAAACAAACAAATAAATGATATAATTCTAAACCACCTATGCAGCTTTATACATATATTCCAGCATTCATTGAGAAAGGTCTCATTTATTACTTGTAAGCCCATCTTCTGACCTTTCAGGCAGCCAACTCATCAGTTGGCTTAGTAAAATCAGACCACCCTCTTTGTGTAGTCAGTAACATGGATATTGTCATGCTTTTTTTCAACCTGCCCAAATCCCCTTCCTACACAAGCACAAATGAAATGACACCTGCCCAGATGGCTTAGTGACAAATTATATGATTCATGTAGAGAAAATTGGTTCTATCTGCAGCTAAAGTTTTCCCCATCAAAAACAGCATTGATGCTACTGCTATTGAACTTCATGTTGCACTCAGGGAAGCATAATGAACAATTCGGGTATGTATCTGGGAGGAGCTGAATTTTTCCACAAAGGTATAGTGAGTTATAATGCAATGCTATGCAGTTACTCCAGCAATGCTATGCAGTTAGTTCACCACTAAAAGGGCTTAAATTCTGTGTAGGATTTCATTACAAGGCAGTAATTTATATATCACCTTCAGCGAGAAAGTTGCCAATGTGGTTTACAACATGGCAAAATACAATAAAAACAATAGATACAACAAAAATTTACTTAAAAACTGTAAAATCAATGCTATAAAATCCAGTATTGGAATTCTTCCAAAAGAGGAAATTCCCCTGTATGGGGTATTTTGGGTTCCTCAAAATAATTTTGCCATTTCTAGTAACAGTAAAAACATGTTAAAACTCCAAATTCGAAGGTCTCAAATTGGGGTTTTTGGATTCCTGGGTGTACGTATGGAAATCCTTTGTAAGGACAGAGTTTGAGGCCGCTCATGCCCAGCCAGACAAATTGAAATAGATCCCACTCATTTTTCTCAGAATGGCAGCAAAGACTTTATAGGAAGGGGGCAGGATTGACTCTTCCCATTTCAAAAGATCTGGTATTAAATATACCACCCACAGTGATCTACTTTCCAGATCACCTCAGAACAGAAGCCAGACATTACCTTGTTTGGTTGCCAGGATTAGCTCAGGCCTAGAAACATTAATTGGTTGGAGGTGCTGTCCCATACATACGGTATAAAACTGAATTGGTTTTCATTATGATTTCTAAGATGAGTGATTTCATTGGGGGGGGGGCTTTTTGCTTGGGCTGATAATTGTGGGTGAAAGGCGGGTTAAATGAACCTGTCCTCATCCTGTTCCATTTGCATGGCTGGCTGTCCCATGGACATCCAGCCATGCGAATGGGCCACATGCCTTAGCATGGCAGCACATCTTTTGCTGTGGTTCTTACCTCCCCCTGGCGCAGCTTCACAGGCAGGTACGACTGACCCCCAGGGCCATGATACTGCCCTTTGTCCCTGGATGTGTCTGCAGATCTAAGCCAGGGATTGATCCAACTTGAGAATTGCACCTGCATAATGTGCCTCACAGCTGCAGCCATTTACTAGGCTGAGGCTGAGAGGTGCATTAAAACAAAAGAATCGCAATAATTGAGATTCTTGGAAAACCCGGGTTGTGGGGGAGGGGACTCGGGGCAGACTTGCTTTAGGAGAGGGATTCATGCGAAGTTCCCTGCAACCTGAGTTTTATTCCACCCTTAACCCGTGTTTATTGGCCTGTGTGGAAAGGGCCACAGAGCGAGCAAATACTACTACTACTACTACTACTACTACTACTACTACTACTACTACTACTACTTTTCAGTTGAATACCTGAAACCAGGTTATTAGATGTCGCAAGTCTTTTATTTCTATGAGTACCTCTGAACACTTTCCCATATACTTTCATATCCCTGTTCAACCGACCTCTGACTAGAAGATATTAACCAAAAAGGATGTTCCTTGAAATCTCCAGAGCAAAGTCCTTTCCAATCAAGGGGTGAGATTGCTTTGAACTTGGGTCAGGGCTTTTTGAATTGCAGCCCTATGGAATCATCTACCATTTGAGACCTGACTTTGTAGACCATGTACTGACACCCCCATCAGGCTAATGATGCCTGGGTTGTAAGTCCCCTCTGTCTTCCTCCAGATACACCATCTCCTAAAACATTTATTCAGTAATACATGTGAAATTTTGCTTAGTTGTACTTTCTGTCTTTCAAGAGGCAAAACTGGCTCAATAGTATAATTTGCTTACTGAGATGGTTGGGAAAAGATATAATTTTCAATGCTGTAAACTTTTCAAAAGTTTAAAGATATATTACCTGTGAGTGAAAAGACTTTTCAGAAAATTGTAAAAATGTGCACCTGAATGAAATCCAACCTATTGAGCACCCAAATTTGCCTTTACACAGAATCAGACCTTTGGTCTATCAAGGTGAGTACCTTCCAATCTGACTGGCAGCAGCTCTCAGGTGTCTCATCTACTACCTTTGATCTTTCTGAGTCACAGACTCCCCATGGCCCTTTCTGCATAAACCTCCCCCTTTGGGGGAGGGCGACTAATAAATTGAAAGATTAAATAACAAACGAACAAATAAGTAAATAAATATCCTTCATGGAGTTCTGCATTAGCCCCCCCCCCCCGGTTTTATTTCCAATCTGGAATCATTTTATTTAAATCCTCCTTTAAAATGATTATTTGGTTTGAAATATTTTAAAGACATCTTTCTTTGTTGTGCAGGCATATTAAAACATTTTAACTTTCCCACTGCCATTTTCCATGCCTCTGTGCTGTCCCCAGACTTTCTCCTTGTAACCATTTTATGGAGTCCCTGAGCTCACTCCATTCCCCCCCTCACCTCTTTATTTTTGTCATTTCTGTTCCCTCCCTTTTTGGGGGGTTAAATCATTGAACCAGCAAATAAAAATAACTACAGAAAATCACAGCAAGGAAACATTGAAGCAATGAAGCATCAATTCTACAAATAACAACAAAAAAGTGGGAGGGACACATTGTGGCAGCCATGAATTGTTTTGAGGGAGTTAATGTGGGCAAACACTGTGGTAAAGGGGACGACTGAAAATGTTTTGCAAATGTTTTAGGTGACTTGTGCAGAAAAGGCCATTGATATTTATCAATGTTATTGCTACTAATAATAGTAATAGCTGCAATAGTAATCTTGGTAGTAATAATTAGCAATGTTAAAATCAGCAACAGTAGTAGTGCAAGGTAATAGTTGTAATTGTTGGCAAAATGATTATTCAGCACTGACCCTCACACTGATTAAGGATTAAAGAAACTTTTATTTAGGAACTTGTGAGAGGTAGAGTTCTGAGAGAAAAAGTTCATCTGTGGAACTTCTGAGAAGTAAGAACATCATTGTGGAAACAAACAAGGAATGACATTTATCAGAGGAAGAAAGTACAGTAGTACACTCTGCCACTTTCCTATTTGACTAGATCTACCTTTGCTGCCCCCTTCAGGTTCATTAATGGCATTATCATCTAGTTCAGGATGGTGCAGTGGTTGGGTTTAAGAACATTTCTGCAAGACTTTTCTTCTTAAATGTTGTTGTTTTGTTTTCTTCTATCTCAGATAAAAAAATAAGCCTGTTCCAATATCAATATGACCCAGAGATTTAGATGACCTGTTCCAAATTAAGCCTTCCTATAAACCTGCATAATTCACTTATGATCATTTACTGATTTTTATGTTATAGTTTTGCTGAATTGTTGTGATATTATTAATATTTTTAGGAATCTTGACTCAATAGGTCTAAATAATATTGCAGTTTATTATGATTTCTTAATGAACAATCATTGTTGTGTATGCATCTGATATTTTGCTATTGGAAATGACCTGAGCATTTTTAGATTTGACATTTGTGTTTTTTCTTTAATGAAAGAAACTATATTTGGATTCAGTGGAGTGTTGTGGCTGCTCTAAAACTAGTTGGTAAGGGTCTTGATTGGTAACTCTTCCTGCACAATGGTCATTAAATGGGCAGAAGCATGATTAGAAATTCTTTGTATGTAAAGGTAGTTTGTTGGTATTTGAGTGAAGTACTGGTAGGTCTGGATATAATTTCTGTCCGGTTGCTACAGAATACTGCAGCCAGAGTGCTGACTGGATTGGATCATAGGGACCATATCACTCTAGCCTTGTTCCACCTACACTGGCTTAACTTGGTGTTTGGGCTCCACTCAAGGTGCTGGTATTAACATTTAAAGCCCTGTATGGCCTGGGGCCAACATACCGTAATAACTGTCTTCTCCCATACAAGCCTACCTGCTCTGGTCATCCTGAGAGGTCCTGCTTTGGTTGTTCTGAGGCTATGACAGTGTTGACCCAAGAAAAGACCTTCCCATCATGGCCTCAAAATTTTGGAGCACCCTCTGTTGATGTCTTTCACCAGCAAATGAAGTCTTTCTGGCATATCCCAATAACATTTTTGGCTCTCCTTCTGTTGTTATGTGTTTTTAATTGGATTTTATACTGCAATTGTATTTTAGTTTTATGTTTAAATGTATAGTTTAGTTTAAATGTTTTATGTTCACAGCCTTGGGAACCCTGATTGGTGGGAAGCAGCATAAAAATGGTTTAAGTACACAAATAAAATCACCAGTAGCTACCTGGGCTACTTTCATTGGTGGGTTTGTAATAGGTATCAAAACTATCTTCATGCCTCTTATACCGCCACTGTCAGAGAAGATAATTTCTCATTGGGCTTCGCCATTTTAAAGATTCTTTATAATGACTGTCTGTCCCTTATGTGTGAGTGGGAACCATGGGAAGGGATGCTACCAGTCTCTCTAAGTGTGAGTGTATGCGTGCCATCAAGTCACAGCTGACTTAACGGTGATCCCATAGGGATTTTGAGGCAAGAGACATTCAGATGCAGTTTGCCATTGTCTGCCTCTGTGTGGGCTGAGAGTGTTCAGAGAGAACTGTGATCAATCTCCATGGGATCAGAAAGATGATCCTAGCAGAAAGATCACAAGCAAGAATGCTATAAGTCTTGCAGGGAATAGGGCAAGGTAAATTCAGCAATGACACTAGATAAAGTGCTTTTCTGAAGTATGCACTATTTCATTGCCTTCCATTTTTTGTATACTGTTCAACATTAATTTCACTACATCCTTGATTTCCTGATGAAATTTATGGTGAGCACCCAAAGAGCTACTTTTTAACTTTCATGTGCATATGGAAAGCTGAATTTGATTCTCATAACTGCAATCTTCCACTTACCCAACAATTTACCTCGGTTAAATGAGGAAACCTCTAAAAACCCTCTGAGGCATAGCAAGGAATGTAATTGGTATAAAAAGCCAAGAAATCCAACAAAACATATCCAGTCCTACAGATTATATTGTGCCTTCACTTTTGTTTCTTTTTCAAGTCTTGCTGAACTTACTGGTTAAAAACATGTTATAGACGCTCCAATTTTTTCAAAGGCTGAATTGGTCCAGATATCCTGGTGTGAGGTATGATTGGCATAAGGCTTCCCACTAAAGGTCAGTCATTCAGATGCTGGAACACAAAAGCAAAGGTCACGATGCATGAATTTGGCATGAATTTAAGAAGGGGAAATCAGATATTCTGAGCTGTAGTTTGGAGCAGGCAAATAATATTGGAGAATTACTTCAAAGAAAAAAGTAAGACTTGAGGAGAGAACAATGGAACAATGGTGACTGATAGATCTTAGGACTGGTGGGGCTGAGGGCAGATAGTGGCAAAGGGAAAGCAGCAATGGGTGGCCCATCCTCACCCTGGCAGAATTTTCTCTTTCAAGATTGCAGAATTCTATGCAGAATCATAGAGTTGGAAGGGCCATGCAGGCCACCTAATCCTACTCCCTGCTCAATGCCGATGACATTCCAGACAAGTGTTTGTCTAGTCACTGCTTGAAGCCTGCCAGTGAGAGGCAGCTCCCTACCTCCCAAGGTACTGCTGGACTACAATCACTGTGAAAAATTTCTTCCTAATAGCCAGCCAGTACTATTGTGGTCAGAATTTGCTTTATTGCTCATCTTGTTTAGGAGAAATTGGGAATGTACGGGGTCAGAGCTCAGTCTTCACCCCTAGCCCTGAGCACGTTATTTTCATGTCCAAAATGGATACCAATAGCTACCTGCATAGGCGTACCTGTGCAGATCAAGTTCTGCATGGGTCATCACAAACGTGTTTTGCTCGTGTGTTTTTGTCATTTTGTGCATGGACTGTATAAAAGAAATTCATAGCAAAAGCCCATTCAGCATGTGGCTTATCTTTTCTGGGTTATGGAGTTTCATTTCGTTTTTTGCTTGCCTGTTGTATTACTATGCATGATAAAGCTTTTCCTAGTGAACAGCGGGAGCTCCATGGGGCAGATACAATACTGCAGTCCAAGCTCTGCTTATGACCTGAGTTCGATTCCAACAGAAGTTGGTTTCAGGTTAGCTGGTGCAAGGTTGATTCAGCTTTCCATCCTCCTGAGGCCGGTAAAATGAGTACCCAGCTTGCTGAGGGTAAAGACTGGAGATGGCAATGACAATAGTCCCATAAATATAGTTTGTCTAGTAAATGCTGTGATGTGATGTCACTGCATGGGTCAGCAATGACCCAGTGCTTGCATAGGGATACTACTTTTCCTGTAAGTGAGCAGTACTTATCATTGTTCACAACATGTGAACAAAACATGTGGATTGAAGAATATGGTATGCTCTTTTAAGACTCAATTTTTTCCCTTATTGTTAGAAGATTTTTGATTTTTTAAACATGATTTATTCCCTACTTTTCAGTATAGGCTATGACTTTTACTGATGGGGGAAAAGATGATGCGATTTCATTATCACCTTGTACTTACTTTTTATTGCAGATCATTGATGCCACCTTGTGGGAGCAAGAAAAACTAAAATCTTATTCTTCCAAAGCCAAATGGGATTGCTTCTACTCATTCTCATTTCATACTATAATGGAGGTAAAACAAATGTTTGGATTTGAGGTTTCTGGACCTCATAGAAGTAAATAAATTGAACTGGTTAAAAACCTAGTATTCTAGCTTTCTGTTTTGTGTATCATGCTGCCTGAATCCCACTTCGTCTGATACACTTAGCCCTGTTCACATGTTACATTGAATAAATGTATAAAGTGTGAGTACTCTTGATTTTTCTTTATCTGTGTTTTGAGTAATTCTCACAGAGGCGTAGATACCATGGGGACGTGGGGACAAATGTCCTGAGCGTCCACCATTTGTTCACGTGAGGGGCACAAAATTTTTTTGGGTTCGTTTGTATTTTTTTGATATTTTTAGTGTTTTTATTTTGTCGGTCAGCAGGGGGCACATTTTTAGGATAGTGGCACCAAAATTTCAGGCTATCACCAGGAGACACTCCTGATTATACCAGCCAGGTTTGGTGAGGTTTGGTTCAGGGGGTCCAAAGTTATGGACCCCCAAAAGGGGTGCCCATCCCCATTGTTTCCAATGGGAACTAATAGTAGATGGGGCTACCTTTTGAGGGTCTATAACTTTGGACCCCAGAACCAAACTTCACTAAACCTAGGTGGTACCATCAGAATAGTCTCCTGATGATACCACCCAGGTTTGTTGAAGTTTGGTTCAGGGGGTCCAAAGGGGGTGCCCCATCTCCATTATTGCCAAAGGGGTTGCCCCATCCCTATTGTTTCCAAGGGTAGATGGGGCTACTCTTTTGAGCGTCCATAACTTTGGACCCCCTGAACCAAACTTCACCAAACCTGGGTGGTATCAGAAGGAGTCTCCTGAAGATAGCCTGAAATTTTGGTAATGTTAACTTAAATATTGCTCCCCTGACAGGCACCCTCAAATTTTCCCCAGATTCTCTCTTTTTAAATCCACCCCCTTTGGAGAGGAATTAAAGGGAGAATCTGGGCTCCCTAGATTAAAAAAACAATGACAGTATTGTCAAAGACTTTCATGGCCGGATTCAACTGGTTGTTGTGGATTATCCGGGCTGTGTGGCTGTGGTCGGGTAGATCTTGTTCCTAACTTTTCGCCTGCATCTGTGGCTGGCATCTTCAGAGGTGTTTCACAGAGAGAAGTCTGTTATAAGAGAAGTCTGGACACAGTGTATAACAGACTTCTCTCTGTGATACACCTCTGAAGATGCCAGCCACAGATGCAGGCAAAAAGTTAGGAACAAGATTTCAACGTCCACGTTGATTCGGCCTCCTCATTGGTAACCGTTGATCTAGTGTCAACCATGGTGATGCTAAGTCTCTCATTAGTGAATACTGAGAGTCTCACACACCAACAAGGCCACACTCTAGACCTGATCTTCATGGCGGGCGTGTATGTGGGCTTATCCTCTATTGATAGAGTGCTGTGGTCTGACCACTACATCCTTAAGGTCTGGATAGATGCTGCTGTGCCCCCCTGTCTAGGCGATGGCATATTTTAGCCCACCCGTGGAGACTAATGGACCTGGAGTGGTTCCAGGAAGCTCTGCGGGAGACCCCACCTACTGATGGTACCCTCGATGAGCTGGTAGAGGGCTGGGATGTCAGGCTCTCTGAAGCCATTGAGGCCCTCTCCACCCCCACACCAGACCAGCTCCTTGGTATACTGAGGAGCTGTGATGGATGAAGCAGGAGCAGCTAGAGTGGGTGTGGTGGTGGACCTTTGACGAGGGGTCAAGACACTCATATCAGACGTTGATGAGATCCTATGAGGGTGCTGTGAAGGTGACAAAGAGGGCATATTGCAATCGCAGAAGCTAACTCACGTCTGGAGCAATTATTTAGAGTAATTCAGTCACTTACGACCTCAGCTGTGGGTCCTAAATTGGAAAAATTGGCGGTGAGCTGCGAGACATTTACGAGTTACTTCACAGACAAAGTTTTGGCCCTCCACCAAACCCTACCCTTGACAGTTGATACAATATGTGAACTGGAAGCCCCTTGGCTGCCTTCGGGTCCTAAGTTGGACCATTTCAGCCAACTTGACCCATCGGATGTGGACAGGATATTGGCAGCTGTACTATCTACCACATGTCCTTTTGACCCATGCCCTTCCTGGCTGGTGAAAGCCAGTGGGGAGGTGCTTTGGAGCCACCTGTTGGAAATTATCAACAGCTCTCTTGAGCAAGGAGCTTTCCCGAGGCAGCTTAAAGAGGCAGTGGTCCGCCTGCTCCTTAAAAGACTGCTGTTAGATCCTGAGGATCCGGCCAATTACCGCCCAGTCTCTAATCTACCTTTTCTGGGTAAGGTAATTCAGCGAGCAGTGGCAGATCAGCTCCAGCGATTTCTGGATGAAGCACATGTGTTGGATCGCTTCCAGTCCAGTTTCTGCGCTGGCCATGGGACCGAGACGGTGTTGGTCGCTATTGTGGATGAACTTTGGCTGCACTTGGATAGAGGTGGGTCGGCGCTGCTGGTGTTGTTAGATCTCACTGCAGCATTTGACATGGTAGATCATGTTTTTTTCTTCCACTGCCTTGCCGATATTGGAGTCTGCGGGTTGGCCTTGAATTGGCTGGCCTCATTTCTCCAAGACCGTGGTCTGCATGTGACATTGGGGGGGGGGTGAGAACTCCAGGTGCTACCCCATTGAATGTGGGGTGCCCCAGGGGGCGAACCTCTCCCTGATGCTTTTCAATATCTACATGCACCCCCTGGCAAGTGTGGTCCGGAGTTTTGGGCTGCAGTGCCACCAGTACACTGATGACACTCAGCTCATGCTCACAATGGAGGGCAGCCTGTCTGCGGCCCCTGGAACTCTCCAGCATTGTTTAGAGGCTGTGGCGGGTTGGTTGAGAGCAAGTCGGCTGAAATTAAATCCTACGAAGACGGAGGTCCTGTGGCTGGGACGGGAGGAGAGACCGGTGGACTTTTGCCTACCATTGCTAGATGGCGAGGCCTTACAATTAGCCTAGTCTGTCAAGGGACTGGGTGTGACCTTGAACTCCACACTATCGTTGGAGGGCCAGGTCGCTCAAATGGCCCGGGTAGCTTTCCAACATTTGCGGCAAGCGTGGCAACTGGCCCCGTATCTGGCTTTTGGCCAACCGGGATAGCCATCAGATCCTCATGTCATCCAGCCCCCCCCCAAGGATGGGATTGGGGGGAGGGAACTGTCGCCATATTTATTTGTTTTAAATTACAGATTGAACTACTGTTTTACATTTTATTTTATGTTTTAATTATGATGTACACTGCCCTGAGCCTACTGGGAAGGGCGGTCTGAAAATATAATAAAATATAATAAACAAACAAACAAATGGCCAAAGCACTTCCAAACACTTTAAAGATGGCTCAAGATTGAAATGAGCTGTATGAAACACACTTCCTTTTACTCAGAATCAGGCTAGCAACAGCTAGCAACAGCTAACATCTTGTTTAGAATAATTATCTAAAAGGGGCTAAAGTGTTTTTTCACCTTCATTGACCACTTGACTGGACCAGTCTTTGGTTCACTGATATGTTGTTGGCTACGAAAATTATCAAGCTGGGATAATGCAATTTTCAGAGATATATTTGAGTTCACTGTGGCACGCTGCTGAAAACAAAAATAATGGAGCAGATCAGTGGGAATGATCCTGCTTCCCTTGGTGAAATATGTGGGTTATTTTTGAATAAGGCTTTGGAAGATTTTGTTTCAGTTTTTGTTTCTTTGGCTCAATTTGGTGCTTTCTGCACAGCCCAAATATAACGGGTTGAGGAAACTATGTATCCTGTTTTGAGAAAGAACTTTGTACAGGGGTCTCCCCCAAAATGAGTTCAGCCTGTTATATTTCCCTCAACCCGGGTTTTACAAAAATTGCTAAACGAGTGATCTTTTTGGAGAAACCAAAGGAGCCACAGCAACAGGGAATGTTTGCAATCACTTCCTGTAGGGGTGAAATCTCCAAGGCAACTAGGGGAAACCGGGTTCATTAATAATGTTCTTAGTGTTATTAGTGTACTATGCAGAAACCACCCTTTTGTTTGCCCATCTTGATTTGACAGTCAATTAATTAGCAGTCTAGGATCAGAGGGGGGTTGGCTTCTGATCTCTTACTGGGGACATGTTGCTCTATACGCAGCAAGTTTTTTTTGGGGGGGGGGATCAGAAGCTGCTTGGGTTCTTCTATTTCTCACCCTGGAAACTTTGCTGCCTCCTAGACTTTCTGAGATGTAAGAAATTGTGGGGGATATCCCTTCTTTTTTTTCCCCCCACCTCAAACTGTCAGTTTGGGCTGAAGAGAAAAGTAGATGGCCTTTGTTCTCTGCAGCCCAAACTCTCTGTTTGGGGTGGGAAGAAATGCAACAAATCACTTCTCCGCACCACAAGCTGAAGGAAAAAAGAGAAAGAAACAATCTCTTTCTCCTATTTCTCTTGCAATGGGGAACTCAGAAGCATTCCTTCTTCTTTCTCCCCCGCCCCCCCTTTCCCAGCTTGCAGGGAGAGAAATGAGCTATTCCTCCTCTCTCTTTTGCAACTTCACTGTGTAGCTGGTTTGCTGGGTATGTAAGTGGATCAGAACCTGAATCCCAATTAATTTGCCAATCATCTCTAGGTCACATGACCAACCAACAGCCACAAAAGTATTCAAAGGTGTTTGAGTAGCTTGATGAAATTCAAACATATTCCTGATTGGCTCACAAACTGATGATGACTATTAAGTAGCATAAGTTTGAAGGGTGGAAAATGAACAACATCCCGAAACTGGTGAAATAAATATTTTTAATTGTTCAATATGTTTAATATAGTTATTACCCACCTTCAAGACAGGCATTAAAATTAAAAGATAGGACAAAACTGATCGACATTGTTCCATTTATTTAGACCCTTCCTTGCAATTGCTGTAACCTGTGTTTGCTGGAACTGGATTTCACAGCTGCTTCTGTGAGCCCTGACCTGGATGGTCCAAGCTAGCCCGATCTCATCAGATATCAGAGGCTAAGCAATGTTGGCACTGGTTAGTACTTGGATGGGAGACCACCAAGGAATACCAGGTTCACTATGTAGAGTAAGGCAGTGGCAACCCACTTCTGATGGTCTTTTGTCTTGAATTCACTACTGGGTTGTGTAACTTTACAAACACACACTGATAGAAAAAGAAGATAGAGATGTCCAACAGAAATGTGCACAAGGGAGCAGAAGAAGGTAGAAATGTCATTTCTATCTTCTTTAAACAATGATTCTCATCTTTTACTATTGAAATTAATTCGATATAATAGTATCTTCAGCTGATAAAGATGTGGCTTTAAGAGTAGTGAACAGAGGTAAATGGAGCCAAATTGACTTTGTTGTCTCGCTACATTACATGATAAACAAAAGTGCAATTTTTCTTAGGAGTTATCTAACATGGGATATAAAAATTAGTTCAAATCAGAAAATAGAAGAAATAATCTTAACAGCCACTTGATGTCACCATTGCTCTAGCTGTTAAACAAGATTCTTTTAATCCTTTTAATCTTGGAAAATTACGTTTTTGAGTAAGTTACCTTTTGCTCTTTCAGTATTGCAACACATAGGATGAATGATACCTTGCAGCAAAAACACAAATAATGAGTACCATTAATGATATCTTCTCTGGTTGCAGAACTGGGAGAAAACTAGCTGGTAAACTTCTATTTTGGCACTTAATTATTTCTTACAATTAGTTATGAATATTAAAATATAAAAGTAAATGCATCTTAACAAACCAACAAGAACAGTGATGCATAAGGGGAGAGGCGGGGGTCAAGACCACTAATGATGACAGCAACTCCCAAAATAAAGTTTGTAATATAATTAAATTGCAGGGCACAATACATCTCCTACCCAAACAGGTGTCTGCATGGGAGGCTGTCATGCAGACTGAACTGAAGACTTTGTTTTCTCCCTTTCCTTTTCCTCTCTGGTCCTTGGCTAGGCATGTGCACATCATGGTACTCTGGTAATTATCTGCATTGGGTGACTTGTATTTGCTTTCCATGTGTAAGCTCAGAATGTTGTTTTTTCTCCCAATGCTGCCTGTTTAGGCTACTCATGTTAAGTTTGGGAAATAGCTTGTTCTTTTTGCTATGATCTTCTTTGTACAATGACAACTTCAGAAACAGGCTTAATGGTCTGAAATTTTCAGGACTGGTATATCATTTACACACATTTCAGTTTGGCTTCATTACACTACAGCTTCTGTTTTCTTTGTCAACCAGGAATGAGTAGCCCTGACATAAAGTGCCTCAATACACCAAGCCACAAAGAAGTACATTGATCAGTGGGCTCACCACTGGGATAGCTGTTGACATTAGGATGTTTATCTGTTCTCTCTCCTTCATTATAGATCTGTGATCCAGATGGCTCGCGCTCAATTGGGAGAATGAACCAAACATTACAACTAACATTGTGTCAAGAATATATGATTGCCCATGTGCATGGATCACTTTCACCAGTGTGGATGCTAAAATACATTTGATCAAGGTTGGCCAAAGTGAGGAATAAGTTCTGATGGCTGTGCAGCTGTTAGTAGCGATCATGCTTAATGATGGACAGAAACGAGCAATGCATTTAACTTCAGTGAACGTTGAACATTTTTATATACTTCAAAAGTCCTGGAGTAAGGAGGGGGCACTAAAAGCCCTGGATAGGCTTGATCAATACAGCCAGCTTAAAAAGAATATGGCATCTGAAATAACATGGATTCTGTCAGGCATGCCAACGGTGAAATGAAACCATTGATTTGTTTGTCATACTTTGTCAGAGAGCAACATTTCGAAGCCTGTGATTCACATAGATGTCATTACACAGAGACATATGCAACAAATGCATTTTAAGCAATTCCTTTTGTGAAATTGTAAATGATATAAAGTAGTACACATAACATTGGTTAATGTCAAAAGGAAAAATAATTGTAAAACCTAAGAGGTTGAGCTAGACAAAAAAAATTATAGAAAATAAAAGAAAATACTTATTCAGTGTGTACTAATTAATGATAAAAAACAAGAGGCCTGAAAAATAGGCTTCATTAAAATAACTGCAGACCTAAGTCTTGCTGAGGTAAAAAACTATATCATAAAAAGTTGATAAAACATAAACTACACAAAAATGCACAAAAGATTACATGTATTTTGGCCTCCTGCACCTTCTTCACGAGTCACCAATATACTACCTCCAAATAGTATATATTATATTTTAAGAGTCCTGAACAAGTGGTTGTTCACTTCCTATTGTGTGTGAGTTAATGTGGCTTTCAAAAAGAAACCATGGAACTTTTATTTCAGTTACAATGGCCACGTGGTCTCCTTTGCTTTGAGTATGCCTTTGGGTTTGATTCTTGCTTATGTACTATCTTCCCCCTCTTCAGCACTCACCTTGCCCCAGATCAGAGAAAGATCACAGTTTTAGAAACCTCTTTAAATGTGACTTTTCAAGTGAAAGTGAATGTTAGCAACATTCTTTGGTTTTTTCGCTCTTCCCCACCTTTACCCTGCCCACACCACACTACCTGTCATTTTTTCAGGAGACGATCAAAGCTGACTTCACTCTTGATTGCCTTCCTTTCCTTGTCACTCCCTTCAGCTGCTGCCGCCTTCTTTCCTCCCTCTCTTTCCTCCTTGAGGCTCCAGCATGATGCTTCTGTTGCTTGTCTAAGCTGATTGGTTCTTACCTTCCTTCCCTTACTCATCTATCCACCCACCCCCAGCTGCCACTGCCTCCTTCCTTCCTTCCTTCCTTCCTTCCTTCCTTCCTTCCTTCCTTCCTTCCTTCCTTCCTTCCTTCCTTCCTTCCTTCAGCAATACTGTTGTTGCTCTTTTCAGGCCAGTTTGTGGAAGCCTGCAGGGTAACAAAAAAGGGGGAGAGGAACTCACGATAGATCAGTATGGGTTGAAAAGACAGAGAGAAACCCCACTCTGAAGCAATCAGATGTGAGGTTGGTGGCATGTGCATAAATAGCCAATATCAACACACAAATAGTGCAGTGTTTTATATAACCTGGTCCAGGTGTTACAATTCTTGTAGCATGTGGTTTCATCAATCAGAAACCTTTCAAATATCCAACGATCTTAGAAGGGGGGCTTACTTATGAATAACAGGAGGCTTACTTATGAATAAGCCTGCCTAAGCTTGCTCCCATATATAATTTAAAGCAAATGGAAACTATCACTTTGGCCCCATTCTGCATATGCAGAATAATGCACTTTCAGTCCACTTTCAATGCACTTTGCAGCTGGATTTTACTGTGTGGAATAACAAAATCCTCTTGCAAAAAATTCTGAAAGTGGATTGAAAGTGCATTATTCTGCATGTGAAGGGGCCATTATAAATCATGAGGGGAGGGGGGTGTATTACCATTAATCTGATTAACCAAAGAAAACATAAGATGGTATATATATATATACTTTTGATGTGAGTTTGGCTTACACTTATCACATATATTTTCCATTTATTATTCATATATTTTTCATATTATACACTTTGATAATACTGTGAGAATCAGCACACTGAATAATCCCAAACGTCTGGAGGTAGTGGCTTATTATACAGAATGGAACTAGTCTGTTCTGGTTAGTACAACTGATTGTCATTTTTTATTTTTCCCCCATTTCTCTTATGTTAATTAAGTGGTAAAGGTTTGATTTTCATGTGCTACTTACAGACTTACATTTTTAATCAGCTGAAAGAATTCTGTTCAGATCTTCTTTAAATGAATGAAAGCTGATGATCTCAGTAGGAACTTCTCTTTGAATTAAGCTTCTCCTGTGGGTGAAAGAAGAAAAGATGCTGAACAAGAAATATATTTTTGGTCTAGTACAAAACATGTTTGTGTGTATGTGCATGCATGGGCGTGTGCATATGAGAGACAGAGATTGCCAAAAGCATAATTTCTAAGACAAAAATGAGTGCTGTGACTGACTTTTGGTATCTCAAAGAGTTGTTATTATGCTGAGGACAGCAATTGGAAGCTCCTCTCACTGTCTGTAATAAAAGCTGGACAGATCCATTTGGAAAAATAAACTATTTTTTAAAAAGTAAAATCCAGTTAAGAAAAACAATATGAGGAGCTCATTATGGGAGAAATGCCAGAGGGAGAAATATAATGAAGGCAGGTAAAATCTGGTACTACAGCACGGTATGAGTCTTGCTGCAAAGTCATTTTGATCCTTGGAACCCAATGCTTATGCTTTTTGGAATTCGATCAATTACTCCAAAGTGAAAACAACTTGTTTCACAGGAAGAATACCATTCTAGAGTGATGGCATTAGGAATCCAATTAACCTTTCTCTATCCTGGCAGTTTAATTGTACTATTTATTTTCCTGTTATTTCCCCCCCCCCCTTTTGACTCATTTGCATATTAATCAATACTTCACACATTTTTGTAGTTAAAAATGTTGTGGGGACACCAAATGCTTATTTCTTCCCTCACACTATCAGTTACACATGAGAGGTGCCTATTGACTGAACATTTTAGCTATTTATCTATATCATTGGTCTGACTGGTGGGTCACAAGCTGACCTGTGGTGAATTTCACTAACAGCATAATAGCATCTTTTTGAGACAGCTAAAAAGAAAAAGAGGGAGACAAAAATAGGAAAGGAGGAAAGGAGTGTGAAAGAAAGGGCCCGGTGAGATTTTTGGAGGTGGCAGGGGTAGGGTTTGTTTGGGGTGGGGGTGAGGCAACTGCTCTGCTGTCTGGCAATGCCCAATGGGGCTGCAGGACACCCAGGGCTTGGTTCCCTGTATGTCCTGCAGGATAGCTGGTTAAGTGTTGTTGTGACATTCGAACCCTTAGCCAATTATGTATGTTCAGATGTATGGCTTCTGAATCTCAGTGCCAGAAGGTAGCATTTGTTGTTGGCCCTCTAGAAAAATTGGTTAGCCACTGTGTGAGACAGGATCCTGGAATAGATGGACCACTTTCTATAAGGTGAGATACTAGCACAGATGAAGTAATGGAAGAATAAGTCTGCAATTCATGTATTAGAGAATCCCTCAGTGCAGTTCTAAGCAGAGTATCTTTCTAATGCAGAATACTTTAATTAATTTAAAAGTGTGTAACTCAATTTAGGATTGCACTGTAAACATGGAGCAGTTGAGTTAAATTATTAACACAGAGTCTGGCACTTCCCATAGAAATTACTGGGAAAATTTTATTCCTTTTGTTTCTCAGAGAAAACCAACAGTCCCATTCAATGGGAAGCTTCTCGGCAGTGTGGGGATGCTTAAAATGCTGAAAAGCCTCCCCGCAGCCAGGAAGCCCCTATTGGGCTGAATAATGTCACTTTTTCAGTGGTATAAGTCAGTGGTATAAGTCAGTGGTCTGGGCCATCGACACAACAAGAGAAATTGTAGGGAAGGAGCCAAATTTAGTTGGCTCCTCCTCTGGTCACAATCCTCAACAACCTCTGCTGTGCCAGTGGGAACAGCAGGGGTGCAGGGATGCTGGTGTGACGTCTTGTGCCATGTCCCACCGTTGGGGAGGGCAACAGCAGCTGCACGCCAGCAGATTCACCCCTCCACCAGGGCAAGTGCCCTGGGGAGAGCAAATCCACTGGCACAGCCATGCACAACTTCCACTGAAGGATTCGTTTCTTCAGATGGGACTGCAAGTTAACTAAACTACCATTTTATTGGTTATGTAAGATATCAGTTTCTTATTGTCCCCATCATAGAAGATCAATATTCAAAAATTTGTTCTTGGCAGGAGTGAAAAGACTTTGTGTTACTCATTTCTATACATATATATAGAATATATATGTATATGTATATATATGTATATATATATATATATGTATATATATATGTATATATATATACACATACACACACATTTGTTTATTTATTTATTTATTTTTATTTTATTAAATTTCTATACCGCCCTTCCCCGAAGGGCTCAGGGCGGTGTCCATCCTACATATAAAATGCAAATTAAAAATCAATTCAAGCCCCCCCAATCCCAGTTAAAACCATATATACAAATTATAAAATTCAAAGTTGAAAGATGATGCGATTAAGGTAATTGTTTCCCCTTCCCCATTCCTACCCCCCCTTAACAGGAGGCCAGTTTTCCCACACAAGAAGTGAGATGTTATCCTGGTGGCCAAATGCCTGCAAGCGAGGAACAAGGTCCATTTTACAGGCTCCCTGCAAGAAACTCTGTATGTCCCACTTGGAGTCTCACCCTGATCTCGCTCTTGGGAGCCTGTTCCACTCAGGTAGGGGCCAGGGTCAGTAAAGCCCTCCTGGCCCCTGTGGAGGATAGCCAGCCGGATCACTTTGGGGCCAGGGATCACCAGAAGGTCCGGCCTCTGAGGAGGCCCGGAGGGGCCCTAGTAGCAGGCGCATATAGGGAGAGACGGTCCCACATAGGTACATGCTGGTCCAAGGCCCACGTAATAGCTTTAAAGGTCAAAACCAGAGACCTTAAACGCTGACCCGGTACTTTCGGTCGGGCAGCCAGTGCGTAGTTGGTACAGGGACCGAGTAATCCAGTCCCTAATAGATGTTCCGTAGCTTAGCAACCTGGCTGCGCGTGCCGATTTTGCAATTTAGCTTCAATTCTCCGATGATGGCTAAGGGTAAGCCCTGCAGCGTGGAAGCTTTGAAGTTACAGTAGTCTAACCTAGAAGAGGTGACCGTGGCATGGATCACTGTGGCCAGATCAGAAGCGGGAGAAGTAGGGGGGCAGTTGTCTAGCCTGGCCGCAGATGGTAGAGGTACCGCCTTCAGCCAGCCTGGGTGACCTGGGCAACCAACGATAGTGATGGGTCCAGTATCACCCTGAGGTTTTTGGCGGACGAGGCTAATGTTAATGCCTGCTTAGCCTTGGCGTGCACCGTAAATAGGCAGACCCAAAGGCCACGGACTTCCTACATACTCGACATACACACACACACACACACACACACACACACACACACACACACACACACACACGTATATATACATATACACATATGTATATATACATATACATATATATTCTATACATATATACTTGTGTTTTGAGGCACAAATCAGCCCAAATGGTTTTTAAACTGCTAATTCAGACAAAAACAAATATAATAATAATAACTGACAAAACAGTATGAACGACCTTCCAATTCTGCGATTAGTCACTGGTGACGCCTCTATGTGTGGAAGCAACTAATGTTATGATCTTACAGGGGCTCACAATTTTATATTCTGCTATTCTTTGATGTCCACTATAAAATGTGCACTTTGCAGTACTGTCTAATTCCTGATTATTTTGGAAATACATGTAATCTCTTCAACAGCATTAATTTTGATGAAGTCAATGCCCATACAATGAAGACAATGTCTATACAAGAATCCAGAATAATTATTGCAGCAAGATTACATTGATTTTGCTAACAATGGAGGTTTCTGTGGTATCAGCCCTCGGGAAGCATTTTGGTTTCACTTAAAATGCATTACCGTGTGTTTGCTAAAATATACAGACATTATAAAACTGTATATTATTTTCAGTAACAATGTATTCTTTCCAGTGGATTTGTGTGCCTTTCAGCAAGAATTTATTGATTTTATTAAAATATGCTTCTTGAGATAAACAAAAATTCAGTTAAAATGCATTAGTTTCTGTTAAAGTTCATTGACTGAAGGGGAGAACATTACACAATGTTATTTTGCAGTCAACAGGCCTTTTAAAACACTGGATTGGGGAAGTACAGATCTGGCTGTCGAAAAATTGATGTCTTATAATAAGGCAAAGATGTCAAACATTAAACTCCATCTCCCTGCAACTTATGTTTTAATCTGTTCTGTTAATATAAAAAGGGAGAACTCTTAAGCTTGCCTACTTGGAAGCAAGTCCCATTTTATTTAATGTTTTGTAAACAAAAAAAGTCTTCACCTGCTGGTGGAATAGGGACAGAAGGGGAAAGTTGGGTCTGTTTCTTCAGGGAGAGAGTTCCAGCTATCAGTTGCTATTTCAAGAGTTGATGGAATAAAGTTGGGATCATCTACTCAGTGATAACATAACAGCCTTAAATATCTGGACAGTTTCACCACGTAATTCTTAAGTGTGATTCTTCATAGTAGATTCACAAGCATTGAAATCTGTTTGGGCAAAATTCTTCCACACATCTGTGCATTTTTACAGTTGTGGAGTCAGTTTATTTTATTATATTTTGCACATAGCTAAAATAATGAAGATTGTATTGTTGAAGGCTTTCACGGCCGGAATCATTGGAGTGCTGTGTGGTTTCTGGGCTGTATGGCGTGTTCTAGCAGCATTCTCTCCCTGGCGGCTTAGCCTGCATCTGTGGCTGGCATCTTCAGAGGATGGCTGGAGACGACTCCGTCTCCTAAGAACCACATACAGCACTCCAATAATGAAGATTTTCAGGAGAGGGTGCTGTCTTCATCGCTGGCATTACTGGTGGCATCACAGACACCTCTTATTTTTTTTAAATGGTCTTAAAATAGCATTATATTGCTGTAGTGTTGTAATGACAGCTTAAGCAGGTTCTCTGAATTCCCAACTTTCATTTTTTTAAAAGTAAGTTACCATCTCCTTCCCTCATGGAGCTATAGGGAAAAATATTTCTGTGAGGAAACTAAATAGAGATTTACTTCAGAAAAATGAAACCAGCTAGGGAGACAGTTGGTCCTCGAATGACAAAAGAATGAAATGACCTCTTAAGACAGAGAGATGGAAGAGGAAGCGGCGTGCCTTACCCTGACGCCGCCATTAGCGGGAGGCGGCCGGCAGTGAGGCTGTTTCTGCCAGGCCGAATTGGTGGCTGGCCGCCAGATGCTTCTCTACCTCGCATACGCCGGTTCCGGGCATCGCATGAGCGATCTATGCGAGCTGAAAGCACTTGCCCTGGGAAGGGGAAAGGGCAGCCCGTCGATGCTGTAATCCGGACTGACTCGTGGTTATCACGAGAGCTCTTCGATCGACCATGGGGGGGGGGGGGGCTGGAGCCAGAAAGGGGCCTCTAAAGAGCCATGCCGCCGTGGCCAGGCCCCATTCGAACCTGAACATGGAGACTTTTCCGCCCACCCGTCCTGTTACGGTGAAGAAGATTGCCAATCGTTGTTTTTGTCATAGCCATCGGCGGGTTGTGCATGGGGGATGATCCGCTGGAAAGGGGAGCTGGGGGAGCTTCCCTGTGTGGTACACCTCCTTAAGAGATGGGGGTGGAGCAAGCTCAAGGTAGGGATGCCCCACGGAGGGCTTAGAAGCTTGCGCCCCTTGCGTAAGTTGGGGGGGGGGCCTCCAGTCATGGGCACTTCGCCGGTCTGGACTTTGTCTCACTCCAATCTTTCACTTGGTTTATTCCTCCAGCAGCTGGGCTGAGGAATTCTGTTCACCCTCGGGGGCAGCACTAGTGCTGCCCAGAGGCTTGGATCACCCCCCATGCTGCGCCATCTGTTTCCTATGCTTTCTGTTAATGAAGTTCTTTGGCTATGGCCTGTTTTTCTTATCCACTTAAAAAATGTGTTTGAGTCTTATTGGGGAAAGTATAACCGAGCGGGAAGGGCCACACATCTACCCACAAATGGAATAAGTTATTTGAATCCGTTCTCACTGTAGAAAATTAAGGGCACACACTCACACTAGGTCCACTGCATTTGGAAAGGATGTCCAAAGAACTGAGTTAAATCGAGGTGATGAGAAGTTGAAGTTATTGGACTACTAAGCAAACTGAAAAACCTTTAAGTCTGCAAGTCCATTTGGCATACACTCAAAGGTTCATAACTCAAATATGAAACTGTTGATCTATGAACAAGTATATATAACTTGACACTAAAATAAGCCTCTGTGCCAGAAGACTGGGAAGAGGCAAATGTCACAGCAGTTTATAAAACAGGGTCCAGAGAGGATTCATGGAATTAGAAGCCAGTTAGTCTAACATCTGTTCCAGGTAAATTAGTAGCAACTGTTATTAAAGACATTAAGCCCATAAAGGAGCAAAGCTTGCTTAGGGAAAATCATCAAAGCTTCTGCAAAGAGAAGTCCGGTCACACCAAATTTTTGAAGTTCTTTGAGCATGTTAATAAGGATGTAGAGTAGGTGACTAGTAGATATTAGATATGTGGACTTCCAAAAAGGCTTTCACTAGTCCATCACAAAAGACTCCTGCATAAACTCAGCAGTTGTGGGATAAGATGACAGGTCCTTTTATGGATTAAAAATTAACAACAAAAAGCAGAGAGTAGGAATAAATGGAAGAAGGAGAAGAAGAAGAGGAGGAGGAGGAGTTTGGATTTATATACCACTGTCTCTCCTGTAGGAACTCAAAGGGACTTACAATCTCCTTTCCCTTCCCCCCTTACAACAAACACCCTGTGAGGTGGGTGGGACTGAGAGAGCTCCGTAGAGCTGTGATTAGCCCAAGGTCACCCAGATAGCATGTGTTGGAGTTAAGCCTCCACAGCTCAAGTGGCAGAGCGGGGAATCAAACTCAGTTCTCCAGATCAGAGTGCACTTAACCACTACGCCACTGCTGCTCACAGTAGTCACAATGGAGAGAAGTGATCATTATTAGGGCCATTACTATTTCATTTACTGATAAATGATTTGAATTATATCAAATTATTGAGGATTGTGAAAACCAAATTTGATTGTGAGGATCTATAGAAGAGCTATTTAAATAGGGTGAGCAGGCAACAATGTGATAAATGAAGTCCATTGTTGGTAAGTGTGAGAGACACATATGGGAACAAAAAACATCCTAATGTTAAATATATGCTGATGTGTTGAGAATGGTTAAGACAGGCAGCCCCATCAAATAGGCCAGGTGCCTGACTGTGATACAATGGCTGCACCAACCTGCTGTTTCCAAGGATGCTTCCCAGTGGTGTAGGGAGGCTACAAACACATAAAAGTCTCCCTGATTCTGGAAGGTCCCAATGGGGCTCGATGAACTTATACCACTGAAAAAATGATGTAAGTCCAAAGCCTTGACCACTGCTGCAACAGCGGCAAGGGTCAGGAGGGAGCTGGCACAAGTCAGCCACTGAACCACCCTGCCCTATGCCAGCAGTGCAGGAATGCTGGTGCAGCATTTATTTATGATCTTAATAAATTGCCAGGTTTATGTGGGAGAAGGCTAATGAAGGGTAATGAAGGGCTTAATAGGCAATGACTGACACTTTGAATTGAGCTTGGAAGCATTCTGATAGCCAGTGTAGTAGTTGTAGTAAAGGTGACATATGGTCCCTATTCCTGGCTCCTGTCAGCAGTCTAGCTATTTCGTTTTGTACCAGCTGGAGCTTCCAAACAATTTTCTGAGGCAGGCCTATGTAGAGCACATTACAATAATCCAGATGAGATGTGACTAAGGCATATGTTACAAATCTGATAATCCTAGGAAGGGACATAGTTGGTGTATGAGCTGAAGACAGGCAAATGCATTCCTGGCCACCATGAGACCTGAATATCTAGGCTCAGCAATGAATCCAGGAGTACCCTCAAACTACAGACCTGAGCCTTCAAGTGGAGTACAACCCCATCCAACACTGGTAAATATTTCATTACATGGTTTGTCCTACCATAAACCAGTAACACCTCTGTATTGGTAAGCTTCAACTTGTTGGCTCTCATCCATTCCATTACTAATCCCAGACACTGGTTTAGAGATTCCATGGTCTCCCTAGCTAGCAATGAAAATGAGTAATCTGCATATTGGTGACATTGCACCTCATGCCTCTGGGCAGTCTCTCTCAGTGGTCTCATACAGATGTTAAATAGAATGGGGCATAGAATGGAACCCTGAGGGACACCACACGTTAATGGCCAAGATGTTGAATAGGCTCCCCTAGCACAGCCCTCTGAGAACAGCCTTCCAGAAAGAACTGGAAACATTGTAATACAGTGCCTGTAAGATCCAGTCAAGCTAGAGCAGCTCAGAAGGATACCATGACTGGTAGTATCGAAAGCTGCTGAGAGGTCCAGAAGAACCGACAGGAATACACTGCCCTGGTCTAGCTCCCGGTAAAGGTCATTTGTTATGGTGACCAATACTGTTTCTGACCCATACCTGTCCTGAAAGCAGTTCAAAATGGATGCAGAATATCTGCATCATCAAAAGATCCCAGGAGTTGGGAGGCTACCGTCTTCTGAAGTAACATGCCCAAATACAGAATGTTGGAGATGGGATGATAATTTCCTAAAACAATGGCATCCAAGGAGGATTTCTTTAACAGTGGTCTTAAAACTGCTTCCTTAAGAGTGGAGGAATGGTGATGGAAGGGTGGTGGAAGGGTGACATTATTCCAGGGATGCCTTTACCCACTCAGGCAGTTCCTTTCTGGATGTCAACAGTTGGGATAGGCAAAGATCCAATCTACAAGTGGTAGATCTTACTTCTCCAAGGATTCTGTCCACACCCTCATGCCTCACAAGTCATTTGTTGAGAAAGATAGGACTTGTTTTTCAGTTGTGGAGCCTTTGGAGGTCCAGTATGTTCTCATCAGCACTTTGGCATGGAAATAGTTTAAAGAAATAAAAGAGGTTAATGATTCAATAGACGGTCTTTTAAAATAGTATTAACTCACACCACTCCTCACAGAAGTTTTTCAACAATATTGCTTGGCCTTCTTCATGGCTGTTTACTTTCAATGATTTGGGTGACTGTTCTTTAATATCAAATGTTCAATCTAGTGACAAATTGAATTTTATTTTCATTCATTCAGACAGATACATTCCATTTTGATTCAAATGAGTATGTTCTCTGTTCAGCTGAAGCAGACATCAATCTCATTGTTCATTTAAAAAAATAAGATCTCATGCTAAAGAAGTGACCCTTGAACTCAGTATGATGTCTGATAATGCTGCTGATTTTATATTTAATAACCATTATCTTAATTTGTTGATTACTGAATTTTAGCTTTTGCTAAGAGCCATTTATCTGAGTTGAGACAGTGGGGTATTTTGCAGTTACAGCCCAAGAGTGTACCTGGGGAGTTGATGTTAAATTCAGTAGCTCAGTCAGCTCCAGTTACCTCTTTGTCTTCTCAGATGTGATAGGAAATTGTAAAACAAGTGTAGCAAAAAACCCGGGGTGGATAACTGCATCAAATAATGCTTCTCAGCACTAAGGGAGAGAGCATTTAACAGGAACAATCTTCTTTGCGATGTTTTCAGGAAGGAGGAATGATTTAGTACATGTTCAAGTGATAAAGATAAATCAACAAGTGGATTAAATTTGTTTAAATGTGCAATCCTATTTTAAGAACACTTCAGACCGGAGGTGGTTAAATTGATCAAATAGTATGCATGTTAAGGTTATTCAAAAAGTATATCATCATCATCATCATCATCATCATCATCATCATCATCATCATCATCATCATCATCATCATCATCATCATCATTTCTTTCTCACTCTCTAAAAAAAGAATATTTTCAAAATCACAATTTCACAGACATATCTACTTATTTGGACATGTTGATCAGTTTCTTTCTTTTCATGTTATGAGCCCCTAGTGGAGGATGGCATTACTTGTGAAATTATCAAAAATTACATGGAAAGGAGTATACTGGTAATTAGAAATTCTTGTATTTTATTAAATGGCAACATTCCATCCAGTTGGCATCCAACAGTGCAATCCGTAGGGGAGGGGGGAGAATGACTGTGCAATCTGTGGGAGGGGGCAGCAAAAGGACTGTGAAGTTGGCATGACCCCACTGCTGACATCATTTCCAGTTCAGAGGGCAATTGCAGGAGCCTGTATGAATGCCCATGGGGCATACCAAGGATATTCCAGAGTAAAGCCAACTTCAGCCCAGAAAAAAACCCTTTTGCTGAAAGTGACTTACCCCAGCAAAACTGCTCATGTAGCTCACTGAATTATAACAGTGAGTTCTGGATCTTTGCTGAATTTTGTGTTTCCCCCCCTTCTTTGTCACACCTTCCTATTCTTCTTTGAAGGTGGAACAGTTACGCTGTCTCCAGCTGCCACAAAAGTACCCCCCTCCCCCATTGATTGGGCTGTAAGTATAGTAATGTCCACTTAGAAAAAGAAAGACTGAAGTCTACACTGATTTATAAGTCCTATGCCTGGTTGTTACACTCATGTATTACACAACGGAAACATGGAATAAAATAGTGCGATTATAATGAAAGAAGTGAGTGATGATATATATATATATATAGAAGTGAAAGATTATATATATCTTTCAATTATAATGAAAGAATGAAAGAAGTAACTCATGAAAGCTCATAACCTTTTAGACATTTTGTTAGTCTTTAAGGTGCTAATGGACTCTTGCTCTTTCCTAAAGAAAACAATGACTAATTCCCATAAGAATACAGAACTCATCAGTATTCCCAGTGCTAAAACTAGATGATGTGAGGTACCTCCATTTTATGCTGATGAAGTAGAAAATTATGGGGAGTTACTTTGCAAGTGGGTCCTAAAAACTACAGTAAGTTTAGAAGTGGGACCCATCTCAAAAAGCATGTCTTTTTGAGCGTGAGACTTTTTAGAATAAAAGGTTGAAAACTTTTGTGGATACCCCTTCCAATGCACTCATTAAGATCTTTTGAAGAGTGGAAACTGGGGTTTTGCCAGTTAGAATGGCAGTCTATTTACATATTAAAACTACTGGATCATATTGCTGTTTGTATCTGAGAAAAGACTACCTAAACTTGCTTTAGGGAACACATGCAGTCTCCTTCAGTTAGTCACATTTCTTGGTCTCAAAGTGTAGAACAGATGGTTCAGTCTTTTGGCTTTTCAGCTGACTGTTTTTTTCCTCTGGAGCAAAGATGACTGCTGCCAAATTGGAATTCAGAAACAGAATATGAGATGTTTGTATACAGAATGATCTACCCTTCTGGGCAGCTCTAGGATAGCACTTTGGTGTATCATGTTTAAATATCGGCATGCTTTTGAAAATTATTTAACCAGTGCCGATGAGATTAGTCTCTTTAGATTCTAGCAAATGTCTACCATAGTTTAAAAGGAAGATATAATAATATATATTTTAAGGCACTGAGCCTGTGGGAAAGAACTAGAGGACACTCCACATCACTTGCTTTATTGCCCCATAACAGGAATGCATAACAGAAAGTCTTACCAGTGAATGGTGGCTGAGTGCCAGGCAGAAAACATAGATAACACTTTACGTGAGCATAACAGGCCACAAGTTTATTGATTACAGCTGCAGAGGCTTGGCATGGCATACATAGGGCAATGGATTCAACATATCAAGCAACCTGTCTGCTGCGCAGTGAAAACCCATCCCTGAGAGAAAAGAGAACTTGGGTTGGCAGCTAAATGAGAGTGAGCAGAGGCGTGCAGCCCCCACACTGGGCAAGCCACCTTAGGCTTTCATCCCCAAGGCCGTTATAATGGTATTCCAACTGGGAGAATGGGGGTGCAGGCCCAGTCTTCCACCAAAAGGCCCAGTGCCAAAACTTCCTACCAAGTTGTGACAATAGAAAAAATAATAAATAGAACTGCACAAATAAGTAAGCAGTGAACAACTAGTGCAACCAATGTGAAGGAGAGTTCGGTGGGAAAACAGCTGAATGCTACCCAGGTGCATCAGGGAACTGGAAAAAAAGTTCATAGACCAGATGGAAGAATGGCTCCTTAAGGGCCACCTGTCCAGCCCTGCTCCCAAATGAACCTGGTCAGCACTTTGGCTGAGAAGAGCTGCAGAGACCTGCACAAACTGTGCAGGATTCCAGGAAACTCTAGCATGCCCCAGGTTATGGCACCAGGCCCAGCAGAGAGCCCACCACATAGGGCACAAATGGGACCTATTCCTCTCACAGTTGTTGAAGAGAGGCATTCTGGGAAAAAAGACATTTTGCTTTCAAACGCTAATAAATGGTTTATAAAAATTCAGCTTTTTTGCATCAGCATTGACCAAGCTACATTTTTTAGGAATGCTACTAAATTGTTTGCCATTTGGATAAATAATTTTAGTGTATATCCCTGATGTAAGATTCAGGTTCAGCCTTGGTGGGCTTTTCAATTTGTTTTTTTATGTATAATTTATAATTAAAAGAAAGAGGATCTTAATTTTTTTGCATATGGGATGTTGTTGCTATCTTTAGTCTGAGATACCTTTGCATTGCAGCAGAGTTCACACAGGAAAGCTTACCCAGGTGGGTATATGTGCTGAGAACAAAGGAGTCTTGGAGCCAGTTCATAGTTTAAGGAGTCTTTGGCCCTTTCTGCACAGCGGAAAGGGTGCCTCTCCATCGGCAGAAATTATGCTGGTGGAGGGAGGGGGCCGTAGGCAGATGGGAGCAAAAGCGAAATGGCCCTCAAGCAGAGGCCAGCAGCACAGAAGAGGCTTGCTCCCGCGACGTGAGCCGGCCTTCTTCCTGCATCCCCCCCCACTCCACCCCATTCTCCAGCGCCGGGTAAGTGGAGGACTGCAGGGACCCGCCCATGCTGCCCTCCAATCTCCAGGGGTCAGAGGGCAGCGTGGGCGGGTCTCTGCAGCCCTCGAGAGCCAGCATGCCGCTGGAGGACGAGGTGAGTAGGGGGGACGGGAAAGCGGCGCCTTTGGCGCAGTGCGCTTCACACCACACTGATGGGAAGGCCCCGCTTTCCAAAAACCTCCCTCGGGAAGGGAGGTGGAAAGCAGCGCCTTCCCACTGCTCGGGGCCACACAGGACAGCACTGCTGCATTGCAGCAGCGCTGTCTTTGTGAACAGATCCCCAAGGACCGGTGTTTTTCTGTCCCTGGGCCACTGTTTTTGGCTCCGTGCGGAAAGGGCCTCAATTAGAAAACTCCATTCTAGATTGGAAAGTAAAGAGATGGGTTCTCTATTTAATCTAACTAGCTGGGTGGACATAATTGCTGTCTGCATTTGCCCCTTATGGTGCAAGATGAAGGTGTGCATTTGATGATGAGAGGAGGTATGAGAAGAAGCAGAAAGGATGGAAGTTTCCATGAGTGTAGCAATCTACATATCAAAGGGATAGTGTCAGAGCAGTAGAGATAAAAAACCCAGTGTCTCAATGGCTTTGTCTCTTTGACATGGAGCAGCAGTGGCATAGTGGTTAAGAGCAGGTGCATTCTAATCTGGAGGAACCGAGTTTGATTCCCCGCTCTGCCACTTAAGCTGTGGAGGCTTATTCAGATTAGCCTGTGTACTTCAACACACGCCAGCTGGATGACCTAGTCACAGCTCTTCTGAGCTCTCTCAGCCCGCCCCCACCCACCTCACAGGGTGTTTGCTGTGAGGGGGGAAGGGAAAGGAGATTGTAAGCTTTTTTGAGTCTCCTACAGGAGAGAAAGGGGGGATATAAATCCAAACTCTTCTTCTCTCTAGTCAAGTCTGTCATTGATGCAGGAGACAGCACATAGGCCCTCATTTCTAACAAATATAACAAATTGTGGGCTTTAGTTACTGCACTTTGACTGGGGCAAGCCTTCTTTGTTAAGTGTCTGTCTTTGACTAGAACCTGATTGGAAGTACATTTGTTATTGATGCAGATGAAAACAAACTTTATTTTAGTGTAGATCAGAATATCTGATCAGACATATAATTTGAATAGCAACTCTCCTCACCTGAGTCACTTACTAAGCCAGACATGTATTGTGGGCTGTCAAGTGCTTACCAGGTGCCTCCTTTTGATTTTGCAGATCCAGATGACTAATCAAACAGGATTTTATCACGTTTCCATGGTCTGTATTTATTATTGCTGTGATGAGTTTAATTGTGTAGCATACACGTTGGCTGATGATGCTATCATTTAAAAAAAAATCTATCAGCACAATATGAATCTTTGACATCAAGTCTTAGAACTGTCTCACTGCAGTACTATTACTGACAAAGACAAATACATGCATGGTTTGAGTGCTTCTCATGTCATTTGGCAAGGCACCAGAGTATTCTTGGGGGCCCACTGTGTCAAACTGTGGAATGTAATATCAGATTCATCATGTATGTGTGGAACTTGAACTTCCAAAGAGACTTTCAATTTCAGAGTTCATAAATCTGCTCTGTGGGATTACAAGGGCCATTTTCCTGATACTATTCTGATCTCTTGTATGCTGTACTGCATTTTCATGAATCTGAAGCTGGAGGAGTTTATTCTTGAGAAGTCTACATCTTCAGAAAATTAGCATGGGAATTGGCCGTATGTTCCTGTTCATTAAATAATGGGTTTGTTTTACAACACAATTTCTTAAAAAAAATGATATCCACACTGAAAGTTGGATTTTACATAACTTTGGACATCCTTAACCAAACATGACTGAACCTGGCTGGTATCATTAAGAGAGTCTCCTGAAGATATCCTGAACTGCTAGCTTAAAAATAACCCCTACAGGCTGAAAAAGGAAAAAAGGTAGAAAATGCCAAAAATGCTTCTGAACCTGAATTTTTCAACATACCCAAATAAATTCGGTAAACCAAATCAGGGATTCAGCTAATTTGGATATACCAATAATTTTGCAGCTGAAACAAGCTGAATCAGAATTTTCTCGATTTTTTTGATGTTGCTCAAGCTTCATGGGGACTGATCCGTTCAGGGAAGGAAGAGCCTGCATGCTGGGCCTCCCCTTTTGGTGGGGCCTCCATAAGAGGTCTGGAGTGGTGGTGGTAGCGAGCTTGTGTACTGCATGCCCAGGCAGGGGCTGTGGGTGGCTCACACCCCCTGGCAACAAGGGAAGTTTATCCAGATGGTTTTCACTATCTTGCTTCTCCGGGTGTTGGTTTCCCCTCATGCATTGGGCTGGGGGAAAGTTATTACTGGGGGACAGCAGACATTCTGCTCAGTGCTGGATCCATCCCCTATGCTTTGCCTCTGCTTCCTTCAGCCAGCATACCAATAAACAGGCTGTGGCCAAATTTTATTCCACACAAGGTGGTTGTCTGTGTTGTCTTTCCACAACCCCGAGTTCATTCTCCTCTCCTCAGGCGGAAAAACAAAATCCAACACAATGTCTGGCTTCTCGAGCACTGCCTGTTTTAAATCAAAATAGTTAACAATAATGCATTCCTACTCATTATAGCCAGAGTGTCAGAGGAATCATTATTACATATAAACTTTCTGTGATTTTATAGTTTAAAGTAGCATATACCTCAAGAACCTGACATTTTTACAAGCTCTGTTAGCTACCAGCTCACTTATCGTACTGTTGCTGCTCAAAGTAGTCAGGTTTTTTAAATGTAGAGTTGTTCAAAAGAATGCCCTTACCTTTCCAAACAGTTTTTGATTGGAAAAAAGGCCATGTTTCACATCTAAGCAATTTCTCTGAAGGAATAATAGCTTTGTGGGATGAACTGTAGCTGACAACTAGTCCCAGTGGTATTGGGCAGAAGAGGGCACGAACAGGTTAAGGTTGCCAAATATTATTTACTAGAAAGCAAACCTTTAGTGTTCGTTTTAAATTCTGAAAGAAAGCAAAACTGCTTTCTCCTTTGTAATAAAAAGGTTGTTTAGTGCTTTGTGTCCCCTGTAAAATAACCAATCAGATTTTGTGAGGCATGATACTTCATCTTTCAAAGAATCTAAAAATCACATATTAAGGGCAGCATATTTCATTTAGCTGGTAATTAATCAGTGCATACAGAGACATTTTCTTCAAGCATGCAACTATAGTACATCATTTCATTTTTTAAAAGTCTCTGCAATGATTTCCTTTCTCGTCCATTTTTCTCTAGAAATGTATTTATCTTCTGATATGAAAAAAATATGGCATTCTTCATTCTCTTGATAAGGATTAGTTGTAAGTAGGCTGTGATAAATGTTCCCTCATTTTGGTTTTCATGATGAAAACTGTATTTTGGGGGCCTTCAAACTATTTTCTCCAAGCCTCTGTGACTGATTATGTTCTCTTTTCACTGCCACTGTTTCCTGAGTCTTTGGCTATTTTGTTGCCATTTTTCTTCTTTTGTTGCAGTTTCTTCATAGCATGATCCCAGCTAATCAGGCATCACATAGTAAATTTGATGATATTTATGGACTACACAGAAAACCCAATTTGGCTCTGTGCTGAGTTTAATTATGACAAACAAAATACATTTTGAGCAAGGACAATGCTTCTGGAACTGGTCTTCAGAGTGACCTTGGCTAATTAGCAATATGGTGGCTATTCTTCCTATACACCTGAATAATTTTAATTTTCACAGTAATCCCTGAATAAGCATTGAAAAAGTGAACAGGTTTTGATTGTAATAGATGAATTTTACAAAAGTCCTTGGATACTTACAATTGGGGGAAGGGATATAGCCTAATCTTGTCAGATTTCAGAAGCCAGGAAGAGTTGGTCCTTGGATGGAAGCCCATTCTGGAAGACTCTGAAGAGGAAGATGTGACATATATAGACACTTTGGAACCTTCAGGCAGTAAAAAGTTGAGAGCCCAAAGTATTAACACGGAACTCAATGTGATTGAGTAGAGAGAACTGCAAAGCATTCTTAGCTAGAGCATGGGGAGTTTTGAGGGGCGAACTGAATGGAACGCCAGAGGGAACAGGTGTTCTTTTACAGCTCCATTCCGTGGTAGCTGAGGACCAGTTCTAAGTGAGTTGAGCCACTCCCAATTCAAGTGCTGTGGAAGGAAAAAGATTTCCAACCAGTAATAATGCTGCTCCTGGAGTTATCCATAGCACAGTGACAGATTAATCATACCAGTGGCTTAGTTAATTTCTCTGAGCAGAATTTACCCAGATAAGCAAAGCATGAAGCTCCTGAGGATAGTTGAGTTTTTAAAGGGAGAAAGGATTGGGTTTCCTTGAGGAAAGCTGCAAGTCCTTCTCTGGGAAGCTCTGTGTGAGAGAGACACTCTAGAGGAGAGATGTCCATAGCGTAATGCTTAACTAGCCAGAAAGCTGAGAAGAAGAAAGTAGATTCCTTTGAAATGTGGTGTTGGAAGAGATTGTTATCAATACCACTCCAAAAACCAAAGCAGTGGGTTCTAGATCAAATCAAGCCTGAACAGACTAAATTGAGGCTATCATACTTTGGTCACTCAGGGATCACTGGAAAAGACAGTAATACTAGGAAAGGTTAAAAACAGAGGCAGAGATGCAATGGGGACATACAGGGCGGCTTGCTTTGGGTTAGGCCACGTGTCAGGGCAGGGATGTATCAGGGCGGTATGGGGCATGTCAGAGGTGTTTTGATAGGTTTTGGGGGCGGGGTGGGGCAGGAATGGAAGGGGTATGCAGGAATTCATTTCCTGGGCGCAGTTTTCTCTCCCTTTGTCACTGGGACAAAGGAAAAGAGGAAGACCCAACATGAAGACAAACATGAGATAGATTGATAGACAAAGGAAGTCATGGTCCTTATTTTGCAAGACCTGACCAAAGAGGTTAATGATAAATGTTTTGGAGGACTTTGATCCATAGGGTTGCCATGAGTTGGAAGCGACTTCAGAACACTTAACACACACACTATAATCTTCTAGCATATTGATGGTAGGCAGGGGCATAATTCCCATTGGGCAAAGTGGACAGTTGCCCAGGGCGCCCCCTTGTGGTGTGTGTGTGTGTGTGTGTGTTTTGGTATTTTAGTGGGTTTTCCGTTTTTGTCCTGCAGGGGGGCGCAGTTTTTAGGCTAGCAGCACCAAAATTTCAGGGATGTTTTGGGAGACTGTCCTGATGCTATCACCCAGGTTTGGTGAGGTTTGGTTCAGGGGGTCCAAAGTTATGGACTCCCACAGGGGGTGCCCCATCCCCCATTGTTTTCAATGGGAGCTAATAGGAGATGGGGGCTACACTTTGAGGGTCCATAACTTTGGACCCCCTGAACCAAACTTCACCAACCCTGGGTGGTATTATTAGGAGAGTCTCCTAAAGATACTCTGAAAGTTTGGTGCTGCTAGCTTAACAATTGCACCCCTGACAGCAGGTACCTTCCAAATTTCCCCAGACTCCCCTTTTAAATCCACCCCCTTTTGGCACGGATTTAAAGGGAGAATCTGAGGTCCGCAATTTAAACATTGAAAGTGATGCTGTTTCAGGGTGGGTGAGAATCAACCCCAAAATAGCATCACTTTCAATGTTGTTTAAACTGGGAACCCAGGATTCTCCCTTTAAGGTGGATTTAAAAGGAGAATCTGTGCTCCCTAGTTTAAACACCATTGAAAATGATGCTGTTTGTGGGTGGATTCCAGCATCACTTGTTTAAACTAGGGAACCCAGATTCTCCTTTTAAATCCACCTTGAAGGGAGAATCTGGGGTTCCCAGTTTAAATAACATTGAAAGTGATGCTGTTTCCCTCAACTGGGGGGACTGAATACACCATAAAATGTTTTCATAGCAATAATAAAACATTTTGAAAGCATTTTGAAAATATTTTCAAAATAAATTATTTCTGCTGTGTGGCATGCCCTATTGCTGTGTACAGATTTGTGAGTTGGGGCATGTTCTATAATGTGATGGTGACTTTGAAATGACCTGGTGTAAAAAATCATTGCTTGGTCATGGTGGGGGAGGGCGGCTGTCCATTGGGGGGCACCAAACTCCAGTTTGCCTAGATACACCACTGGGCGTAGCTACAAGGGGGACGGGCGGTGAGCATTGCACTGGGCACGCGCCTGGGGAGGCATCAAACTCAGGTTTTGCCCAGGGCTCCAGTTTGCCTAGTTACGCCACTGATGGTAGGGCTAAGATGGTAGGGCTTTTGCCTTGATATGTTAGCTTCCTAAGTGCATGATAGTTTATTACATAAAGCAGGCACTTGTAGCCTGAGGTGGTACATGCCTAATAGTACAGTTATTCTGAATATAGAAATCAGTACTACTTTATAAAGTAGCCTGTGAATATCAATAGTTGAGAGGTCATTAGCTATTGATGTTCAGCAGCCTGTATTCCAGGATGACATTAGCTTTCTAACCCTTTCTAAAAAGGAATGGGCTGACTTCAGTAGAATGAATTCATAGGCTAATCTTGTGCTCTTAGGGAAAAACCACTTGTAGCTTTCTCACATACAACCTTACTGTCTTGGACTGATTAAGCAGTAATATACTTAACACTCTGTAAATGGGCCTGTTATCCCAATAGTAATGACAAAACAGTGAAAGGAAAAATGCTAGCATGAACTTTTATTGACTTCATTCTCACAGTCATCTTGCATTAAAACATTAGTGCCAAATTGAATGCTCAAGTAACAGGTTATGACTGAAGAAGATATATACATATAACAGCAGAATATATAACAGTATACCTGTCGGGTCATTTGGCATATGGATTCATCGTTGTAGTTATGTATATTTAAAAGTTTCTCTGAATGCAGATAGATGTTTGATCAGTTTTCTTTGAAAAAAAAAGAAATAGTTTGCAAGATCTGCTGTTATATACTGGGTTGAATGCAACCAGTATTTCCACTTTTGAAAAAGAAAGAAGGGATTCCTAGTCTACCCAAAGCTATTGTGAGGATCATTGAAGCCACATGGAGAAAAGCTATGTGGAAGGGTTGACAAAGTTGTAATAAGGAGCAGAATTAGGTGAGGCTGAATGAAAAAGCTCTGCTGGATCCTACCCACTAATTGGAACCTTCAAATAACAGTAAATTTAAGTGAGGCAGCTTAAGTGTGCTTGTTGTGATCCTATAAGTTCAGTGGTAACATTCAATTGAGCAAACAGTTTGTTACTCAATGTTTGATGAATATGTTCCCAAATAACTGGACAATATTGATTTTTCTATATAATTTCAATACACATAGTCCCCTGTACCCTCATTGCAACAACCATCAGACTGTAGGTAAAATCTTAGAAGAGGAATTTCTCCTCCTTTCTTAAACAAGAATGTAACCCCACTGTAACATGTGAGAGGTTCATTACGCAGTGCCAGGCACCTAAGGTTTTTTGGCTCCATTGTTTTATAAGTTTGATTTAGAGTAATTCACAGGCCCTTCTGTGTCTGTGATACGTCATATATATGTGAACTAGAACCTGTGGGTTTGTGTGTTGCTGTAGAAGCAGTAAAGGAAGAAAGGTGGCTGTTTTATGACTGGAAAGGTTTCTAGATTTTCCCACCCACTGGCATTGGACCCCGTCCCTGCAATGGCCATTTCCTCTCTCTATCATTGGAACCTTTTAAAACAAATAAACAACTTCATTTCATTTTATCAATATACTATTATTACAAGTGAAACAGGCTCTGTGAATTCCCAGCTTTCATTTAAAAAATGTCTCTAGCCCCTTTTGTTGGAGAAATATAGGGTGAAAGACTAACCTCCACAATGAAGAAGACTAGAGTTTTTTTTAAAAAATTGAATGCTGGGAACTCAGAGAACTAAATAAACCATTAGTTATAACGTTATAACCATTAGTTATAAGTGGGAACCCGCAAGGACTTGCAGGAGGCATCCTATTTCCCCTTCACCCATTATTTTTTCTTTTCCATTCCTGAAAGTCCTCATAGCCTCTCCCCATTTTCTGCTTCCTTATTCCCTTCTCATTCAACAACCAACTTACATTTATCTACCCCTTTGTTTTCAGCTCCTCCCCCCTCCCCATAGCAGCATCTACCTAGGAAAGCTATGGCTTAGTTTTGTGATGTTGGCCACTGGGCGAGGCCCAGTTGCATGGTAGGGAACCCTAAAAGATCTGTGGGGCACACCTCATTTCCCCTGTATTACCTCCCACATCATTTCCTCTTGTTGTCTTCATTATCCTCTCCCCTTTCCTTGCATCATTCTCTCTTTCTCCACCATTCACCAACCTACCTTTTATCTACCTTCCATCTTCACCTATGTATTCATTTATTGACTTCATTTATATACTGCAATTTTTTTTATTGTGGGGATCAAAGCATTCTTCTTTTTTATCCATGCAACAACAGGATGAAAGTATGTCACTGGCCTAAAATCATCCAGTGAGTTTCCACAGCAAGATAGTAATTTGAACCTGGGTCTTCCAGACCCTATTCTGACACTCTAAAGCTGACTGGTTTTCATAGGATGGCTGCTGTTGAATGGTCGCAAGCAACCAAGTGAAGTTGAATCATGTAGGTTGAGTGTTCTCAAGTCACCCAGGGGTTGCTACCTAGGTTTGCCCATCTCTAGGTGAGACCTGAAGAATTGCAACTGATCTCCATATGACAGAGATCTCCCCCCGGCCCGTCAGAGAAAATGGCTGCTTTGGGGGGAGGGGTGGATTCTATGGCATTATATTTGACTGAAGAGACTCTCCTCCCCGAACCTGCCTTTCTTGAACTTCAGGAATTATCCAGTTTAGAGCTGGCAATCCTAGCAGGCATGGCTCCAATAATTCTCTCTTAAAGGCTAAAATAAGCCCTGGAAAGGAGTTTGCTACTCCTCTTCACTTTTACTTTGACAGAACAAAGCCTGGAATCTGTGACTGTAACAACAACCACAGAGGGAATCCATTGCTTAAAACTACAGATGCTCCATTTACCATTTTAAAGTTTTTAAAATCTCCAATGTATTTTCTTAGATTTCATATTTTTCTGCAAACCTGAAGTCCTTTTCCAATTTATAGAAAACTCTGTCTTACCTGTTCATAGCTCCAGTTACCAGATTTAAGTATCTTCAAATCTGGCTGACTTGGCTATTAGCACATACAGTCAATTTCCAATGAATAAAAACTGAAAAAAAACCCTCTAGTGGCATGACATTGGTTGTGGCTTCTATTAGGGGATGGGAGCATGTAAATTATGGAGTAACCTGACATGTGGAAGCCCTGTTGCTACTGTGCTGTATCAGCAGCAACAGGGAAACAACAAAGTCTTGAGGAAAACATTTACATGCCAGATTGAATAATGTCATCAACTGAGCTGCACTGAGGACGCAATGAGTGTGTGAATTCTTTATTAAAAAAGACTTAGCAGCAGCAGCAGCAGCAGCAGCAGCAATAATAATAATAATAATAATAATAATAATAATAATAATAATAATAATAATAATAATAATAATAAAAGAAGTAGTAGAAGGAACCCTGTATGCAGTTGCAGAGGTGTATCTAGGCAAACTGGAGCCCGGGGACAAAACCTGAGTTTGGCGCCACCCTGCCCCACCATGACCAAACAATTTTTTGCACCAGCTCACAAAACACCTCCCACCCCCCAGCAATTCCCCTCTCTCCCCACCAATTCTCTTCCCTAATTTTGTCCTCAAACCAACCCTATGAGGTAGGTTATTAGCCTGAGGAGCAGCTCCAAGCCAGTGCAAGTGGGTATTAAGCATGTAAATCTCTCACAAATCACCCCAAGCAAAACATTTACAAAACAAATGTCAGCATCACCTCTCACAAAACACATCCAGTGGAATCCACCTCCAAACAGCATCACTTTCAATGTTTAAATTGGGGACCTCACATTCTCCCTTTAAGTCCATGCCAAAGTGGGTGCATTTAAAAGGAGAATCTGGGGAAATTTGGAGGGTGCTTGCTGTCAGGGGTGCAATTGTTAAGCTAACAGCACCAACATTTCAGGGTATCTTTAGGAGCCTCTTCTGATGATACCATCCAGGTTTGGTGAAGTTTGGTTCAGGGGGCCCAAAGTTATGGATCTCAAAGTGTAGCTCCCATCTTCTATTAGCTCCGATTGGAAACAATGGGGGATGGGGCACCCCTTTTGGGAGTCCATAACGTTGGACCCTCTGAACCAAATCTCACCTGACTTGGTTGGTTTCATCAGGAGGATCTCCTTAAAAAATCCCTGAAATTTTGGTGCTGCTAGCTTAAAAACTGCGTTCCCTGCAGGCCGAAAACTGAAAAAAACACTTAAAAATACAAAACACACACAAATGAACCTGAAATTTTTGAGCCCCCCACTAGGGGGTCCTCGGGGACATAGGGTACCCCATGTGCCCTAGGTAAATATGCCACTGTGCAGCTGGTGTGTTTGTCACATAAGTCTGTACATAGCAATAGTATATGTGCTTTAATAAAATTCCATTTTTTAAATTTCCATCTGACAGCCAATCTTACCACTTTCTAATTCAGATCTTTCATTTTTGTGTTCCTTTCACATGCACAGAGTAGCATTAAGCTGATAGGTCTTCACTCATTGCCTCCATGATGGACTGGGAAGTGAAGGTAGTACTCTAAACCTTCAGCATAATCATTCAGAGAGAGAAGCACAGTCTTGGTGATGCATTTACCTATTATAACATTCAAGCTCGGCTGCCCTTCACTGGTCTTTAAACACTCCATTTTCCATGACTGATCAAAAGGTTAAGAGCTGAGATGGATGTTCTACCTTACAATATTTATTAAAATCACAGAATGGTACCTTATTGCTACTGCCATGTGGCCTGCTCTCCACATTGTGATTCCAGAAGCTACTTTTTAGAAAACCTTTTGAAGCATTCTTGAGTGTAGATACTAAAATTCTCCTGATTAGGGAATATGCTCAATATTTAGACAATCAGGATAAAGCTAATATTTTCTTATGACATTTTAATCCTTCATACATTAAGAATTGCTCCAATTGTTTTGTATATACAAATTTCCCAGCTTGCAAGAAGTGCAGCTCAATGAGATAAGTAATATTAAGCCTGAGTCCATAACTCGCTCACTACAGCCAACTGTTTCACACCTTTTGTGTAGAGTTGGCAACCTCCAGGTATGGTCTGGAGTTCCCCGCAAATTACAAGTGATCTCCAGACTACAAAGACAATTTCCCTTAAGGTAGCAGCTACTTATCAATTTTGGATCCCCCACTTTGGACCCTCTCTGTCTGGTGCAGTCCATCTGGCTGGTGGGGATCTTGCCAGCTATAACAAGGCATAGGCCTTGATGTTACTGGCATTATAATGTCACTTCTGGAAGAGACATCATCACACAGGCAACAACAGGGGAGATGATCTGGTATTTGGACAACATTTTATGATAAAAAACAGTTTCTGCTATAGAGTTTTTGTCCAAATACCAGAGTGTTTCCTCTGTCATCACCTGCATGATGATGTCACTTCTGGAAGTGACGTCATTATGCTGGCAATGTCACAGATGGCAGATTCAGGGACATAATGTAGAACAGACTGAATGCTTTAAATATTTAGGGTTAGTCTTCTAGTCGGCAGGGTCATGGAGAGCTCAAGCTGCCCATAGAACAACCTCACTCATCCTGAGATTTTTCTTTAGAAAAGGGGTTTCGTATCCTTGCAGAAATCAAGGTTTTCCAGGGGAAGTTGATTGCCTAATTAATGTATGACTCTCAGCTCTGCCTTTACAAAGATCTTCACCCCTTGGAAACAGTGCAATTGAAGATTTTACAATCAATATTTGGAATTTTTTGATGTATATCAAATACTCTTCTCAGGCTGGAGGCAGGGATGGTTTCACTCGAGGCATGCATGTGGGTTCAAGCAACTACTTACTGGTTAAAATTAAACTGTAGCCTCCAGGGATTAACTCCTCTTATTTTTTACAACAACTATTGCTCAAATTGGCTGAAAACTATTGGAGAGAAATTTCAAGAATACTGTCTCTCTCCTTCAACCCTGTTACATCTAGGTCTTCAGAAAGCCAAAGAAACACTTAAGCAACAGATTTGGGACCTGACCCTTCAGTCTGATAGGTTCTGGCTGCAGTGGCATCCTTCTGCCATATACCTCCTCAGAAATTCTTTCTTGCTGGCATATTATCTAACATTAGAAATCTCTAAATGCTGAAGAATATTTATTCTGTCATGTTTCAACTCCCTGTCCTTAGCTTTTTTGAATGGCTGATAACTCTGTGTTCCCCATTCACAACAAATAGGGTCTTGGGAAAGACTGAGATTGTACAGCATGTACTATTGCACTGCTTCTATTATAGTATCATTCACTCACAATATATCATGCCAGTTAGCATACTCCCCACAAAGATCAGAGCAGTTTTATACCTCCCTACTTGTCTCTGATCTTTCTTCAGAAATAACATGTAAGGCTGCAAAATTTTATATGAGGGCATGCAGCACACGTAAGCAGAGGGTTAACTGCTTAAACAAGGCTCGATTATAATGACATCTTCAAACCCATTTGTTGATCCTAGTATTGTATCTGGCAGGGTTTTTAACTGATTTATATTGAAATAAACTGAAACTGTGTAATGGATTCTTGTGTTGTGTGACCATTCACATCTTATACAAATGTGGATCAGTGGTCCATTCTGCATAGCACAAATAAAATGTCTTGAGGATGTTAAAAGAAGCATTTTGTGGAAGAACTCCACACAGTTCCCCCCCCCCCCCCAAAAAAAAAAAAATGTCCTCAGGAAGTTTTATTTCTGCTCAGGGGTCTTATTTAAAAATTGCTAAAATGTGGACTTTTCCCCCCAGGAGTTGTTTTTAAGACATCTCCTGCTTGGCTTTCCAGAATGCAGCCCAGGAGATGTCTTATTTTCCCCCACCTTCCACACCACTTCCTCCATTAGAGCATTTACTTTCATTTTCACAGCAGCTTGTGCCTGCCATTTTCTGCAGCTTGAGATTCCCTGCTGCCACCATTTGCTGCATTTGTTTCCCGCAGAGGTTTCCTCTGCTTGCAGCTCATCCGATTGCTATTTCCTGGTAAACATTAATGAATAAAGTTTGTTTTCCTGATATCTATGCACATGTCATTTTTTCCTTTTTTTTGTTTAGAGAGAGCTGTATTCATAGGTACAATGGCGCAGATAAGAGAACTGCAACCACTCAGAGGACTCGTCTACTTGCCATTTAGCATTAGGTAAACCTGACCAGTGCTTCTTAATGGTAGGTAGACCAGTCCTCCAAGAGACTACGATTCTCTTATCCATGTCATTTGAGCTATGAAAACGGCTCCCTCTAAACAAAAACAAGCAAAAAACAAAAAAGGAAAAAGCAACACATGTGCAGGATTGCCAGGGAAAACAAACCTTATTCATGACCCACTCTGCACGGGCCAAAAACAACACCCCTGGAAAGGTAAAAACACTGTTCCAGGGACGCTGTTTGCATGGCTGTCACCTTTGCAATGAGACAGCACTGTGCTTTCCCCCTGCAACTGACAGGTAAATGCTGTTTTCTTTTTGGAAACAGCATTTCCCCGCTGGCAAACAGCACAGGCTGGGAGGTGCTGCTTTTAGGAGCCTCCTGTCTTCCCCAAACTTATCTTCTCTCCCTGCGGAGCTCCGCAGGGAAGAGGAGACATGCCCATGCTGCCCTTCAACCCCTGGAGCTCCACAGGGAGGAAAGATAAGTTTGGGAAAACAAAACGGAGGTGAAGCTGCTCTGGGGCCACACCGGCATCATATATGCCAGTGTGCTGCTGAGGCAATGGCCCATGCAGAAACGGCCCATGAAAGTTTTGGAAGGAAATGGCAATTGAATGTGCAGCAACCAGACGAAACCTCCATGGGAATCAAATGCAGACAGTGGTGGGTGTATGCTGCTGTGAAAATGAAATCAAGTACTCTAATGAGGAAAGGGGGGTGGAAAATGGGACCAATAAAAGATGTCTGCTGTGCAGAGAACACAGCCAGGAGGAGGTCTTTTAAAAGCATCCTAGGAATGTTTTATTTGTGCTGTGCAGTAAGAAAAAAACAAGACTTTTAAAGATGTCCTCCGGACATCTTATTTTTGCTGTGAAGAGTGGACCAGTATTTATATCAATGAAGCACAGGAGACCACAAGCCAATGTGGTGCTCTTCCTGCAGCTGAGTGTGATTTTGTAGGCATGCTACATGGATCCCTTGTACATTCTACATGACTGATAATCAGAACAGGATGTAAGGAGGATGCAACAAACTGCTGATTAGTTTAGCTTCACTAGTCTCCATCAATGAGCTGCTTTCACTTTAAGAGAAGACAGTATCTCTACTCTGAAGTCCGACAATCCTAGCCATTTTATTTTTTTCCTTAAATAAAAGAGCAATGCACTGCTTGACAGAATGGCACTTCATATCCTAGTGAGTAGTTTGTGTTCATAAATAACTTCATGGAAGGTTCAGTCAAGAGGGATTCTTCACTATGTAATTTGTAGTCTTCACACAATGCCGTATATGTTCAGCTGAGCCCTTTTATTCTTCTTCAAGTTCCCAACAATCCCTGATTGTTTAGACTGTGTGATGTATACAGTAAATGAGAGGTGACTTCTTACCTACATGGGAAAACTATCCACTGAATCACGAAGATGAATAATTTATGTGGCAGTAACAGAGAAAACAACATTTCACACTTTTCTCTCCCGTGTAAAATGTCATATGAATTCTAAATGGACCAAACCATTTGTAGACATTTGAGACTGTATTTGCTGCCGGAAAGGGTAGGTGGTGGGAAGGCAGGAAGAGAAGAAAAGAGAAGAGCCAATCATCAGGTAATTATGACTACAGTCACGGAAATGAGTTCCAATGTGTTGTTCCTTTTTATGTTGACTAAAAAGGAAAATAAGCATGGAGCTTCTGAAACCATAATAAAGAGGGACAAGGTACATTAAAATCACATGTATTTAGAATTCTCCTTCTCATGGCTAGATGGTGTTTTGTGGACCTCCTCTGCTAGTTGAAGAACTAATGCCCTTACAAGAAGCCTTATAAAATAATCTTCTGGGTGGAGGAATGTCTGATGTCAGGGGAAGTTTTCTTGTACCAGAGGAAGGCATCACTGCCCTGTGGGTTGAATGCTACTGCTCATATAAGCGTACAGCTGCCTTCTAGTGGAAGGAAAATTGCCCTGGAGGAAAGTCTTTGTCAAAAGGAAGACTTGCTATTTTATTGAGCAGAATGGCAGAAAACAACCTATGCAATAGTTTTGCTACTATTGTCTACCTGTTCATTTTGTCCAGCTATCATCTCATCTCAACCAACACCATTAAAATCTGTTGAACCAAAGGCAGTAACAGGGCATAAATATTATGTTGTTCTTGTTTCCCTAGAAAATTAAATGAGACCTTGTAGAGAAATGTTCAGTCATTCTCTTATTGTCTGTTTAAACTGTTTTTGGGGGGTAGTGATTCAGAAACCTTTGAACTCTGGCCAGACAAGATAGTGAGACAAAATCAATTGTAGCAAACATTGTAACAATAATAATTCTTTCATACCATCTTCAAATCTCTGAGAGGAAAAAAATTGCTGTATTTTCTTCAGCTTTTCTTTAGTGTTATGATGTCACACCCACCATTTTCTAGTTGGTCAATGAAATACAAAATGAAAATGAGTCACTGGTATATTCTGCACAGCTGAAATAAGATGTTTCCCACCTGACCATTTTGCTCTCTGGCCAGTTTCGCCCTCAGATTGCACCCAACATTTTGTATGCACCTGAAGGCATTCTCCCTGCTGTCATTTGCTGAAGGTTGCCCCCAAATGTTTGCTCTGCAGGCTCCAATGCTGGCCACCTTCTCAGCCACAAAGGTACATAGTTGTACTCAGCTCGTTCTGCTGATTCTGGCAATATATAGTTTATTTATTTATTTTTTAAAAAAATTTCGAGGAGCTACCTTGGTGGTTATGCAGACACACTAGCCACTCAGAAGATGGGTCTGCTTCCCATTGAAAAGCATTGGGTTGATCTGGCCTTTGCAGACTGATGTAGCTTTTTATTTTTACTGCACAAAAAAAAAAACTAAGCTGGCCCATGGAGGGCAGGTCAACCCAGTTGCCTCTTTCTAACAGATCCCACAAGGTGTCTTTTTTGTATTGTGCAGAATGGACCACTATTGCTCTCATTGTTGCCTGCCCAGAACTTTGTGGCAAAAATGCATGCCTGTTGAACATACCTGGTGTGAACTTAGTCAGTTGTACATGAAATGAGCTGCACAAAGTTGGCACAATCACATGCCATGCTGCTAAGCATTGAGCTTGCATAGTTGCTACTTGATCATTGCTGCTGGCAGCTACTTTAGGCTGGTTCAAGGACTAAATCATGACATTTACTGGCTAAGGCAGTATCCTCCAGGGTCATGGTCATTCAAGTCACTTGACATTCATCTCCTCTATGTGCCTGCACACTCAAATGTATTCTTCAAATGGCCAATATCAGATAGAATGCACTGTCAGCATTTTTGTGCCTGTGCAGTCAGAGGCATCTGTTGAAGAAGTAATCACAAGAATTGATTGCAAGTTTAGCTGAGTTCACGAGCAGATGCTCTTAGACAGTATCAGAGGATAGCTGTGTTGGCCTGCAGTAAAATCTGATGAAGGCAGCTTTGACTCTCAAAAGTTGACACCCTGAAACTCTTGCTGGTCTGTAAGGTACTGTTGGATTTGAATCTAAAACAATCTTAACCCAATTATTTTTTCTGTTATGCTATTTGTCCTTTTAAAAAGTGGAGGTGGTAACAGTGGCAAGAAAGACATGGCTGGTAGTGAAGTTGGTGAGAAAAACCTAATTACATGAGAAAATATGCAGACATCCAGTTTCATCTGTACTTATCAAAACAGCTTGGTGAACAATTAGCACACAGTTTTTGACCATCAAGTTGGATGTAAACTGAAACAGTGGGTGTTCAAGCATGCCTAAAAATATTCTTTTTTAGATAACATAATTTTCCTCTGAATTATTTCCAGCTAGACAACAATATAGCTATGTAATATTCACATAATGGAGAAAAACAACCTCCGCAACTGCTGTATGGGTTAGTAAGGGGCTCAGATCATTTAGTCTTGGACACTATTGCTTAGTATGGGGGGAATGAGTGAGACATTATGGGAACAGTAGATAATTGAACCAAACCCCACAACTTCAGTCCCATAGGAAAGGAAATGCATCTGAAAAAAATTAATAAGGAGAAAATTGTTTGAAATACCTATCCTTATTTCTTGCCTTATTAACAGTGCCTGCATCTGAAATGTTGCCAGTGATTTAGAGGACTTTTGAGAGAGTCTTTTCATAGTTCTAGGCAGATGAAGAAAAAGTCAAATTAAAGCACATAATATAGATTAATAAATAAAAGATTACTTCTTGCCTTTTCACCAGAAAAAAGTTACAGGAGCACCCAAATACACAAAAAAGACATAATGGGAAGGAAGGTGGTTGCCCTCCAGTCACTGGTTGAGCTATTGCATTGCCCCAGAATTCCCAAAATGTAATAGCATGGTTGAGGGTGTTGGAAACATATGTGTGTGTGGGAGTACAAGGATAGAAGCAGTTGATTTCAGGATCATTAATGTGAGGGCAAAAGAGAGGGAGCTGATAATGCAGAAATGTAAATTAATGAATGCAGCTTACTTCAGTAAATGGAATGTGAGCTGGGAGGCCTGTGGATAGAGTTGCCAGCTCTGGGTTGGGAAATACCAGGAGATTTTGGGGGTGGAGTCTTGGGGCTTGGGGAAGTGTGTTTAGCCTCAGCAGGGTATAGTGCCATAAGAGTCTGCCCTCCAAAGCAGCCATTTTATCATGGGGAGCTGATCTCTGTTGTCTAAAGATCAATTGTAATAGTGGAAGGTCTTAAAATGCCACTTAGGGGTTGGCAACTCCCCTACAATGACCTCTCACTTTTGGCTTTGACCAAATCACTGTTTACTCAGATACAACCCTTCATCAGCAAAAGAGTAACATGGGACTATTTTATGCACCACTGAGATACTCCATATTATGAGCTTCGAATACTGCAAGATTGCATTAAGAAGTACATGTAGAAGTTGTGTGTGTGAAGAAGGCTATGAGTTGAGATTTATCCTCTTCTGTAAACTCATATTCAGTTTGAATGCTGATTGCCTCTTTTTGTTTGATCCTCCTCCATTTCTCAGGTGGACTCTTAATTTCAAATATGCCTCTTTCTTTGAGATATCAGTTACTAATGGTTGACGTTATATGAGAAAAAAATCAACCAGCGTTTCTGATGATAGGAAATGATACAGGAAGGTTTCAATTGGAGTGAAGTTTGGTGAAAAGGTTAGTTATGCAAGATTCTTAACATCATTACTGTTATCTCAGATAGATTTCTTAATTTTCTATGAGAAAAAAACGCAGTATGGTAGATCCTACCTCTATTCTACCATTCCACTGAGCAAAATTTATGTATTTGTTCATTTACTTATTAAAACGTTCATGCTGTACCTTTCCTTTTTGGTTCCAGTCTAAAGAGACTTACAACCCAATCCATAGTTCTGGGCGGCTGGGAACGGTGCTGCTGTGGCACTGCACCACTGCCTTTAGTGGGCTTTCTGGTGGCATACGTAGGGTGCAAAAACCCTACCCTCCTCACTGCTAGAAAGCCCTCTATAGGACTTAATGCAGTGATGTAGGTATAGATTTTTAGGGGGAGTTATGGGCGGGGCCATGCCCCCACCTGCCCCTGGTGACCTGGCCATGCCTCCCCAAGCCCCACCCCACCCTCAGTGCTGATAAAAGCAGCTCTCCAAAGCCAGGGATGGCAGGATTCTCCCTTTAAGGTGGATTTAAAAGGAGAATCTGTGCTCCCTAGTTTAAACACCATTGAAAATGATGCTGTTTGTGGGTGGATTCCAGCATCACTTGTTTAAACTAGGGAGCCCAGATTCTCCTTTTAAATCCACTTTGAAGGGAGAATCTGGGGTCCCCAGTTAAAACAACATTGAAACTGATGCTGTCTGGGGGTGGATTCTCACCCACCCAGAAACAGCATCACTTTCAATGTTTAAACTGGGGACCTCAGGTTCTCCCTTTAAATCCATGCCAAAGGGGGTGGATTTAAAAGGGGAGTCTGGGGAAATTTGGAAGGTACCTGCTGGCAGGGGTGCAATTGTTATGCTAGCAGCACTAAACTTTCGGGGTATCTTTAGGAGACTCTTCTGATGATACCACCCAGGTTTGGTGAAGTTTGGTTCAAGGGATCCAAAGTTATGGACCCTCAAAGGTGTAGCCCCAATCTTCTATTAGCTCCCATTGGAAACAATGGTGTATGGGGCACCCCCTTTGGGAGTCCATAACTTTGGACCCCCTGAATCAAACCTCACCAAACCTGATGGTAATATAAGGAGAGACTCCCAAAAATTCCTGAAATTTTGGTGCTGCTAGCCTAAAAACTGCGCCCCCTGCAGGCCAAAAACAGAAAAAACACTAAATATACAAAAACCCACAAAAGCTTCAAACATGTAATGTGGGGGTTTGAACCCAAGAACCCCCTTTTACCTACGTCCTTGGCTTAATGTACCTATACTACCCAAAAGGTTGGCATAAGTCCATGTCCCAGTCTGCAGTGTAGATGTCTACAACCCAAAGTAGAAGCTGACTAATGTTGACTGCACCTGCAGAAAAACTTTCAACGTACCCCTGCTGTGCCAATGGTCACACACACTCTAGGCACAGTATCTGGGCATACCAGGAGGCCGCCACAGCTGCCCACCAGTGCATTTGCCCTTCTGCCATGGTAAGTGCCCTAGGGAGGGCAAATTCTCCATCATAAGTCCATGATCCCTCCAGGAGTCGCTTTAACCCCCTATTCTGGGTTGGGGTGTTACTCAAACAGAAGTTGCTTTTCCATTGGAGGAAGAACCATTTAAACTGGAGGGAGGCTATTCAGTGGATGGCTGGAGCCACTCCTCTCTATTTGACTCTTACACATATGCATATGGCTATACAAACAATTGCTTGGTTGCCTATCAAGAAAATGGCAATGATGCACAGAAAATTAAAATGACCACATTAGGAGGTCAACATATTTATGCAAATTTAAAATATTTTGTGTTTGGAAGGGTAGAATTTGAACTTTGATATGGAAGAAACTTACCACTGTTCTGTCCCAGTTTTTGTAGAACTAATCAGGAATAGGCAATGTTTTTGAATGGATTGGTCCATTGGGTTGCCCTGTTGTAGGTAGAAATTAGATTACGGTATCCATATTGTACAGTCAGTTTCCCTTGCAATTACATGGGTGCCATATCAAAATTTTAATTCATAAAGGGAGTCAGTTTTGAGATATAATTTGATTTCAGGGCTTGCTTAAAGAAGAATGTCAGACTTCTGCTCAAGAGCACACAGCGCAGGGAGACCATCAGTAAGTTCGTTTCATCGCAACCAAAGTTAATTCTCGTGGGTGTCACGTTGCAACAGGAACAGACTGTTAATCACATATTTCCAGCACTTCAATTGCGGGTGTCAAAAAGGGCAGAAGCACATGAAATGAAATGTTAAGAGAAGGAAAATTGTTAAACATGACTTTGACCCCTCCCCTCAAATTCAGTTGCAGTTTCTTTTGAAGTCTGAGTGAAAGGTGAAGTTGGTCTTTAACATTATTAGAATGACTGTGCACACATCTCTGGGAACTGAGGAAGCTTCCCAGCGTGTGAAAACTTGGGAACAATCTGACGTTTTACTTCATTGCTACAGTAGAGGGAGCTTTAAGACAATGCTTCCAAATGTGAGTCTCTCTGAAGACCAAATTCCATGTTAAGATGCCGATGAAGTCTACATTAAAACATAGCGGATACTAGCAAAGTCAGTTCCAAAAGTAGTATCAGAGTGAGATAAGGCTCTGGATTTTATTCTGAAACAAGAAGATCAATGCAGGGTGGTTTTTTTATATGATGATGTTATAGGTGTAACAATAATTATGAATCCAGAAGCATAGTCAAATGATTTTTGCTCTGCATTAGAGAAAAACTATTACTGAAGACCAGCTGACAAGAAATCCATTGTATTCAATGAAGCTAAAGGCCCACACAACATAAAGATGTTCTCAGAAGATTAATAAGGCCAAAATAAATTAATCAAATTACAGTGGCAACCGAGACTAAATGACAGCACAAAACAGATGTAGTAAATACCACATACACACTCTAATTCTGTGAGCCTTAATTGATTTCTGAGGTATGATGCTTTGGTCCTATAGCAGAGTAGATTTTTTTTTTTGGCTTGGTAGAGTTGTGCCTGCTTGGTACAGGGACAAAAAGTCACATAGCAGTCACATGCAGTCACATTGGCAACATGTAAGAGATCTATGATGAATATGGATTTGAGATCTCTCTGTAGTTTTATTGTTCTTGAAAAGCAACTGCAGAATGGGGAGATTTAGTTTTTTATAGCTTTTTGCCTTGTGCTGTGCTGTATCCTCAATACAAATCAACCCCTGCAGCTGCTATTTAGTCCAATACAGAAAACAAAGAACCCTCCATTCATACATATAGAAATATATATTTCAAAACAAAATGCGCATATAGACATAGAGAGCTAAGGTCCTCTCCTTCCATGCCTTAACTTGCTGAGCTCAATTTCTTTCAGCATTTTGCTGCCAACTAGCTTAATTTCAGCACTGAAGGGAAGAGTCGTGGCTCAATGATAGAACATTGGCTTTGTATGCAGAAGGTCTCCAGTTCAATCCCTGGCATCTCAAGTTAAAAGGATCAGATTATAGATGATGTGCAAAAGTCTGGACACCCTGGAGGGTAACTGGCCTTGGTAGACTGATATTGTGACTCAGGGTAAGGCAACTTTGTGTTTTCAAGTGAACCTCATTAGAGGAAAAATACTTCAGGCACATGAGTGTAGCAAGGTACAATGTGGGAGAGAGCTGACATTACTTTTTCTTGTCCATACACTATTTTCATTTTAAAAGTGATGTGCACTCCTTTTTGTGATATACACAGATGTAGAGAGAGGCCCCAGAATGCCATAAGTAAATGACTCCTCAGCTAGCGGGGCCAGGTGCATACAATTTCTGCCATGAAGGCCTCTGCCTACCATTTTGGTACCAAAAGCTTTCCAGAAGCTTCCTTCTTTTCTCATCCTGTCAGGTGCTTTCATACAAACTACTCCCAACTCCTTTAAAGACTCTAACATTTCCTCAGAGTTGGCATTCTGAACAACTGTAAGTACGAACAGTAGCAATTACACAACTGCTTCCATTCCTGCTCCAAACTGCTGACTTTCCAATTATTCAATTTGATCCTGAAAAAAGGATTTGTGCGAGTGGCTAGGATTCCATTTCTGAACTCAGCTATTTGCACACAGTTCATGTAAAAGCCAGAATGAGTTGAAAGCAGCTATCAAGGGTGGACTGTGACCCCTCATTCCATTTGTAGATATCTAATGGAGCTGTGATGAATGCAAGGTCTAAATTAAGCTTAGTTAACAATAAAGGATTGGTTAATTAAAGCAAATCTTTGCTGTAGACAATGGCATGTACATGTTTTAAGCCTGTACAGGGACTTTAAGGCATATTTTTCATATATCATACACAGAACATTTTTGTCTTGCACACATACTATCCCCTTTTTGTAACCACTTCTGAAAAGCCTTTCTCAAAAATCCTGACCTTATGGAACCTATTTAAATAGACAGTTTCTTTGTCAGCTAGTAGAACATATGGCCTTTGTATGGTCTGAAAGGAAATGACCATGGGAATAAGGGGCACGATGTCGCCCAATCTTCTTTTAAGAACATAGAGCTGGTGTTGTTTATCAAAGAGTGAATTTATAAAATGCATCACAGGAGAGGAATTTTTCAAAGACACCCTTATGCATTATAATGGGGCCACTTTGTAATCTAGATTTGAATGGTCTTGCTGATACCTTCTTTTAGTAGCTAGGGTGAGGGTGTGCTTGTAGTAGGGGACTGAAAAAACAGAGCATTTTATTAAGAAATGAACATGTCACATTGTATTTCTTAGTTTATTTGTTATGGCATCAGATCTCTGAATTGTCATAACCCATTTCACCAATGAGTGTCTATTTCTTTGTGTTTTATGTAGGACAGTGGACTTCATGAGCACTACCTGAATGGAAGGGTTTAGGTACACATCACCAATCAGTGGGGGACTGGCCCAGGCTGCAAGTCCATTACCAAGATAATTTGTAACTTTTCAGAAATAGAACAGACAATTTTCTTTAGAATAGGGAATTTTTTTATGACTGGTGAGGTAGTATGCATGGCATAGGAGTGGCCCATGTTCGACCATTTTACATGTCTGTAAAACTGAAGAAATTATGTTAGGGTTCCTTGCACAGTATGTTTTCTTGACATTACTGTAAAATACAAGTTTATTCCTAACACTACCATATGTGAAGATAATGCATATTACTATTTTAGTTTGTGCACACAAACTGGAACTGTGTGCCTACAGTTATACATGATATCATGAGTCTTTTTCAAGAAGTCACAACGAACTCTTGATCATTCACTGGTTCAGCTTGCATAATGCTTCCATTTGCTGAGCTATTTGGATATAACCTAACTCAATTGAATGTGTCTGTTTATATTATTAGACTATTTCTCACACAATTAAATTGCTTTTTCACATCTGCCCACCCATCTGCCTCCAGCATTTCCAACTGTTAAAAGATTTATAATTCAAAAAAATAAATCCCATTTGTGCTGAGACCTCCTACTTGGATGTTTCTATGTGCTTTGACTGACTTTTTCTGAACCTGTATAAACTGACCAGTTCTTTCAGTCTCCTCACAAACAGATGCTACTGTTTGTGAAGGCCCCAAAAGCATGCTGAATATCAAATACTGCTAATTTAAATTATGCATCCAATGGACAGGGACACCTGCAAGCAATTCTATGTTTGAGAACTTGATCACTTTAATGATCAAACTATAACTCCCAGAGATACATGCCACTTTCCTAGTAAACAGGAAAAATATGGTGTGCAGACTACACAAGTATAGAAGTGGCCTCACAATGTACCTTTTTGAGAGCCAGTATGGTGTAGTGGTTAAGAGCGGTGGACTCTAATCTGGAGAACCAGGTTTGATTCCCCATTCCTCCACATAAGTGGTGGACTCTTGACTGGTGAACTGGATTTGTTTCTTTGCTTCTACACATGAAACCTGTTGGGTGACCCTAGGCTAATTCACAATTCTTTAGGACTCTTTCAACCCACCTATTTTACAAGGTGCCTGTTGTGGGGAGAGGAAAGGGAGGAGTTTGTAAGCTGCTTTGAGACTTCTTACTGAAGATAAAGGCAGGGTATAAACCCAAACTCTTTTTTTTTGTTATATATTACCTAGCTCTATATCACACGTGCAGGCACAGAGCTGCTTGGTATGGTGTTCAGGATGGACTTCTTTTATAGCTGTCAAGGCAGTCTAATCAGGAGCTTGCTTTATATGTAAACAGATAGTTTTATCAAGGTAAGTTTGCTAGCTATTGTGTTTGTGTTGAAGTTTTCATTGTCCCTAGTCACAATTGGCTCTCTAACTAGGAAAAGAATCCCAGTAACAGAATAGAATTGCATACTATGAAAATGTAACATTCCTGAGATGGATGAATTTTCTTGAGAAGTAATCTTGATTTTACTCAGCAACAGAGAAACTACAGAACATTTCTTATGATATAAACTGATATTCTATGTTCCAGCAGAAATGGGAACCCATCAAAATCTTAGTGGAAACTGGCTTCCTGAAATGCATGCAATGTATTTCTGGAGTGCCTGCCCCTGATTGTCAGTGAAAGAAAATTCTACAGTCCAACTTTGTATACATGCTGTATTGATCACCTGAGAAGCAACTCTCTACCCACCTCTCTATTATTGACGGCTCCCCTCTCCCATTAATCAAGCTATCTCCTTGGCCTTATTTCTCTCCTGCTGAGTGTTGCCTTTGGTAGGCAGTCTCACCATTGCTAGAGCTACAGCTAGAACCTTCCCTCACAAGCTTTACCATCTGCCATAACCTCCCTGCATTTTTCTGCTTCACTGATTTTCCTTAGTTCAGATTTGCTTCCATTCATCCCTGAATAACTTTGCTTGCAGTAGCTTTTCTGAATGAATATTAACAGGTAAATGCATTTAATAAGATGCCGATGGAATCAATGGTAATACTTCACAATAAATATATTTTGTAAGTATTCATAAAATCAAAATGCGTATTTTATATACATTATTCATATGCTGTATAATCCTTATTTGAACAATTGCATTGTTAAAATTGATATAATGACTTGTGGCTTGTAACGGACTTGCCCCACTCTGAAGGGCTGGTGTGAAGCAGGCCTGCTTGAAAAGGCCTTAGTGACAGCCAGAGTTAAAGGGCATTTCCCCACTTCAGAATTAAAGTGGAGACAGACTGGGCTCGTAAGAACCGGGTGTTTTTGAGCGCGAGTTAATGTTCCCCACTGCAGTTTGTCTATTAGGGGAACTCACCTTTCTGCTGCGGTTTTTTAGAAGCAGCACTCCCCAAGGCCCCGCTGTCTGCAGAGATCGGCAGGGTGGGTCTCTGCTATGATTGGCTGGAGTCCTGTTTTGGAGGCTGAACCTTTCTTTATTTTTTTTAATTTCTCCTTCCTGGAATCAACGTTGAACCGTCCCCACGTGCACACGTCATCACAAAGCTGCCCAATCCAAGTTCCCTGCTTTTGGTGTTGGCTTTTGATTGGCCAGCACGTTGCGGTGCAAAAATTTGCTGAACTTCCTGGTTGTTCGTTTGTGGCTTCATGATAACACTGGGGACAGAAACTGTGGGGATTCATTGTGCTGTGTTTTGAGTGAACCTAAATAACAGTGGGACCGGCACATCAGAATCCCGCTGCTTTCAGCCAAAACAGAAAAACCTTGTCCTTTTAAAAAATCAGCCCCAATTCCTTCGTAGACAATTTTTTCCTTAAAAAAAAAATTAGTCATCCCTGGTGGGATACATGCAGACAAAGCACTGTATTAGCTAGGTAAGCCACAGCAAGCCTAGTTGAAGATATGGGTAAATACTAGGCTTTCAGTGAGTGCTCCCTTTCATTGCTATGTAAATGTCGACTCTATGTTGCAACATAGGGTCAAATACACGACGATCTCTTCTCCCGGAAATAAAAAAAAGCCTGTGCGCATTGCGCACAGCCCACTGCTTCCTTATCAGGCAAAAGGCTACACGTCACTAACAGGGGCGGGAAACTTAAACCCCGAATTCATCCCCCGAACTTCCCCACTGCCCCGCGCTCTGCCCAGGGTTTTCCTAAAGGTGTTCTTCCATCCAGGATTTTAAATGACGCGCGCTGAGTGGGTAGGAGAGCGGCAGAATCGGGGGGGGGGGTGTGCATTGTTGCCACTGGTGTAGTGGGGAGTGCAGCCAGACCCCGGGTTATTTGCCACCAGTAACCTGCAACAAATGGTGAGTGGGGAAACGACCAAAGAGAAGGCTCCACTATACAAAAGAACCCACTTGATTGGTCGAGCAGAGGCACAGTTGCCTTTGGCCAGGGATAGGGGGATCTAAAGTGCTGGCAGCATAGATAGACAGAGAGAGCCTGTCAGACAGTTCTTCATTGGGAGTTCTTAAGAGAACTGTGTTCAAGTTACCCTCGTGCCAGTCTGCATTTGTGTGTGAGAGAGTGAAGAGTGCCTGTCTGTGAGACTAGAATCCCAGCCAATTTTGATTTCCCTCCATTTCTGTTTATGGGACTCTGAAGGACATTCCCCTCAGACCAAGAGGTGGGATCCTTTATATATTTGGCAGCCAGCAGCAGTTTCTGGGATTCCTAGTTTTATGGTGGCAGCAGAGAAAAAAAGAAGATCCCTGAACACTAGCCTGGGATATTTTGGGTGGCAAAGGAAAACCCCACAAGTCAGTGTAGTGGGAACCCTGAGTGAAGGCCACCCGTCCCATTACAAGTGGTGGCTAGTGATGGGATCATATCTCTCCCTCGCCTGGTAAATATAAGGCACCCCGTTGCATGTCTCTATTTTTTAAATGATGTTTTAAGGAAACTCTTTTCTGTCACCCAACACAGAAACATTTTAAAGGAATTTTCTGTTGTGTGTGTTTTCATCTTGCAACATTACTCTTCTCTGAAAAGGATTCTAGTTCTTTTTTCATAAATATTTTGCTTCATCCTGAAACATGTGGATAATAAAGAATTAGCATCTCTGTATGAATTCACACATCATTTTCTTCAGGCTGAAAGACTGTGGACACTGAACAGTATTTTCAGAAAATTCTCTTCTGAAGAATAAAGATCTGGGGCCTAGTGCCATGACCCTTGGCAGCCACAGCATATTTACGCTGCAACCCAGGAGGAAGGGGAGAGCATGGAGGCAGTTGGGAATGGTGCTACCAAGATGGCACCATGCCACCTCTATAGGAGTTTTAGGTGGCACAGAATGGAGGGAAAGTTTAATCCCTCTTGCCACCTGAATTGCCTCATAAAACAAGCAGACTGGAATGCCAGTGGAAGTCGACTAAAGATGGCTCCACTCCTGGGAACACCATCCCCATCCCCTCCTGTGCTGGCATCCACTCGGATATCAGTGCAGCCCCAAGTTGGCCTGAACGTCTGGGTTGCCTGTTGCAGAGCTGAGGGCAGTTGGACATTGTTGTTTTTGCTTTCTCTGCTAGCATTACACCAGAAGAGGGGGAGACATATTGGTGGCACCCTCTACTGCTCCCAAAGCCCAATTGCCCCTCCCCATCCGGATTGGGCTGCCTGTCACTAATGTTCTTTCCCCTCAAGCTTCCATGACCTGAAATATATGTGTGACTAGAGAGTATCTGTTTTTGGCATGCTCGAAGATGTGTTTCAAAAGATATTGTCCCATCCAATCTGTGTTAATCTCAATGACTCTGATCATGTGATCATCTCCTCTGTGATGGCCGCCGTTGAATAGACAATCACAGCTTTTGGAATATTCCTGCAGCTACTGAAGTTTAAGTTGATAATCTTACTGGAAAACATCAAGTCTTTCAGGTTCCATTGTCCCAAGGCCTGCGATGTCATGAAGTTCCCATAGCTGCTTGCTGGCCAAAGGAAGTGCATTTTACTTAGTCTAGTTGGAATGTATACAAACATTAGAAATTGCAACTTAACACTGGGAACATAGGCATTGAATAAACATTCTAGACAGCTCAGGAACTAATTAAGGAGGAAAAAAGTGAGCTGAAAAGACAAGCATTCAAATTGGAACAAAAGAATCCAAGGAATTTCTTAAAAGTCCTTATTGAGGACACTTTATTTTGTGTGTTGTTTAGTGCCCTAAGGAATAGTCTATGTTTCTGAAATTTGTTGGTAACATCAAAACTGAAAGATAATGGAGGGACTGTGAAATAGTAAAAATTGAACTGAATGAACCCATGAACATGTATATTTGGAAAAAGAATGAAAATAATAGTTCAGAGTGCAAAGTTGTGCACTCTGAGATTATTTAAAAATGCCATTGCTATCATGATCTGGAAGTGATAAGGGACACCACACATACAAAATTTGTGATACTCACTAGGAATCACAATTTTTTTCACTGCTTCTTGCTATACTTTGCTTGTCAGAAACACTGTTTGCTTCTATTTAAATTGAGCATTGTATACGATGCTTCTTATCTCTTTTTGGCACTCCATACATTGTGTACCTGGGATGTCTGGATACATAAAAATGTATTTCTGTCTCTGCATGGTAACTACCTGACTTTCACATCCTTTTTGTCACACCATCTTTCAGATTATATTGCTCTAAAGAAATGGTCAGACACCCTATCTACAGTTTGCAGTCATACAGCTGAGACATGGGTTTACCAACTGAGACTAGGCCCAAGTTACACACTGAAGCAGATGCTTGTAAAACTTGTCCATAAGGAAAACAAAGAGTAGAAGCCAATGTAAAGAGTTTATTTGAAATACCTGAACTCATCACAACAAACCTAAGAAGAATAATGATTTGGTTTCTGGATTTCTAGTGAGAAATTCTTTTTAATATATAAAAGGCATAACATTGATCTAGATCACAACATTTCTAAAGCTTAGGCCATCTCATGAATGAAAGATGTGGCCAGGATAAAATTATTTCCTGTAAGCAAAAAAAAACAAAAAAAAACCCCAAACCAAACCAAAACCTATTACCACCTGGTTTGCCAATCCCCACTTTGTTTAAGAAGATCTTACTCTTCTGAGTAATGTGGTGGCAGCTAGGAATGTGAATGTGGCAAACCTGAACTGAAAAAAGTAAAAAAAAACCCCTTACTATACTCTTGTCTCAGATAAAAATGTACCAGTTGAGGTACAACGATCAAGAAAATTGTATGCTTCTGCTTTAGAATATAGTTCCAAGTAAATATGAGAATTATCATTCATTTTTACATGCTGTCTTTCTCAAAGTCATTATTTTGTTCGTTATTGAACATAGTACTTTGATAAAGGAGCATTTATAGTTCATTGAATGACTATTATCACACTTTCAAATAGATCAGCAGGGGGAGAAGGCTAGATATGCACTAGGACCCAGACGGAGCATTCTACAACAAAGAAGGTTTGACCTGTTGTGTACTGTGGCAGAGGAATATGCAATCTACTAACAGCTTTTGGTGAGACAGATGATAGTATTTTCCAGCTTTTTTGACCAACAAAATTGCTGCTTTACATAGTAGCTGGCAAATCTCAATCCCCCCAAAACCGTAAAAATCTGCTTTTTCAGGATTGTTTCCAGATAACTGGCTACAACCCATTTTAAAAGGGAGAAAAATTTCTTCAGCACATTAGTCCCCAGTGCTTTAAAGTTTAAATTCCTCCTCCATTATAGTCTATGGGGAATCTTTTGGGAGCTCTGGTGGGCTGTTTTTTAAGGTAAAAACACCACATTTGCAATACAGTTGCGGATGACTGTGCTTACAAGAACCCCAATTTTGGTAAATATCAGGTCAGGAATCTAATTTTATGGGCCCCCATTCTCTCTCCATTTGGAGACCCATAAAATTAGACCCAATCACCCAATCATGGGGGTTCTTGTAAGGAGAATGACCAATAGCTATGCTACAAATTTGATATATCTGCTTTAAAACACTGCCTGCCCAGAGATCCAGAAAGATTCCCCAGGGGTTCTAATGGAAAGAGGGGTGGGACTTAAACAAAATTCTCCCATTATAGTCTTTGCAGAATCTTTCGGGTCTCTGTGTGAATTGAGCTGGATCAATTCTAGTCACCAGCCTTTCCTAGTAGATAGTTTCTTCATGCTGCATGTCTAAACAGATTTTTAAAATTAATTTAATTCCCAGTGTATAACAGATATGCCATTAAAGGTTTCATTTCATTTCCAAGTAGATAATGAGGATGGCCCTTGGGCTAACAAAAAGGGCTAACAAATACAGAGATAAAACTCCTACTCCTAGACACAGCAGGAATTTGGTTGACATGGGGCAAATGAAAGAAACAATGGTTTTCATGGAGCAGTATAAGAATATACATGTGTGAATTGATCCAGATCTGGATAGTTCAAATGCCATAAATATACATTGAGTCACACTGCCATAAGGGACACAGCAGGAAAACTCACAATTAGGTTGCTAACTGTGAAATGTTAATGTAGTGAACACCAGATGAAAAGGAAGTGGTGATGTCAGTGGCCAGGGAAAGGGAGTTGCCAAAAAAAGTGTATGATCAGACATGCACTGTTGCTCCCCCCCCCCGAATCCAACATTTTAAATCTCTGAGAGGCAGCTGCACACACTAGTAATCTCTGATAGGCAGCAGTGAGTGTAGAAGTAAGGATGTGAATGTGAGAATTTTAAAATCTATTATTTTATTTTCTGCTTACCTTTATGTTAGACAATGTTTGATTTCTTGTGTTTTAGAGACATATAGGATTGAAAGAGACCACAAGGGCCATCAAGTCCAACCCCCTAACATGCATGAATACACAAGCACAGCACCCTTGGCAGATGGCCATTCAGCCTCTGTTTAAAAACCTCGAAAGAAGGAGACACACCAACCTCTGAGGCAGTGTATTCCGCTGTTGAACAGTCCTTATCATTAGGAAGTTCTTCCTAATGTTTAGATGGAATCTCTTTTCCTGTACCTTGAATCCATTACTCCTTGTCCTAGTCTCTGGAGCAGCAGAAAACAAACTTGCTCCATCTTCAATGTGACATCCCTTCAAATATTTAAACATGGCTATCATGACATCCCTTAACCTTCTCTTCTCCAGACTAAACATACCTCGCTTCATAGCAGTTATGTTTTTATTTGATTATGAAAAACATTTCTTATCTTACTTACAAAGAATTGCAAGAGCTTATCATGGGGTCTTTTCCTTTGAATTTCCTTTGAAATGAGGCCTTTTCCTCTGTATCACCTACTTATAAGTGAGTGGGGAAGCCCCATCTGGGACTATTTTTCATTTATTCTTGGCTGGCTGCTGTTTTATGGTGTCTTACCATTGTTTTATTGTTAATTTTACTATTGGTTTTAATTGTTTGTGTGAGAAAAGACACATTGCTGAACTACTAATAAAATGTGATTGATTGCCTGTCATCTAAACATTCTACGAATATTCTTGACATAATTTTATTAGCCATTTATAATAAGATTCTCAAACAGCTCTATGAGCTTTGCTAATGAGTTTTTAAGAAGTGGGGATGTACAAATAATATGTATGTATTCATTTATTTTAATTTTGTAGCTGGTTGGCAACACTGTTGTCATGCTGTCTATTTTCTTTGGCCACATTCCCATTTTTTGGAATTTAAGCACAATTTCTATACTGTATGCCACACTACTGATGCAAGAACGGCATCATTTTTAAGTCACGATTTATACAGAATTCATTAACTAGGGAAAAAAAGATAACCAAAGTTTAGTTCTGAACACAAAGAAACTACAAAGAACCCTGAATTTCAATCAGAGTTGTCATTTTTTTGTACTTAAGGATAGTTAATGTAAGATTAAGTTAATTCATTCCCCAGTACTATGTATGGGTGTGAAAGTTGGACAGTAAAGAGGAAGGAAGGAGAGGAGGAGGAAGAAGAAGAGTAGTAGTAGTAGTTTGGATTTAAATCCCCTTTCTCTTACAAACTCTTTCCTCCTTCTCCCCACAACAGACACCTTGTGAGGTCAGTGGGGCTGAGAGAGTTCTGAAGATCTGTGACCAGCCCAATGTAATCCAGCAGGAGTGTGGTGGTGGAAAAACAAATCTGGTTTACAGATAAGGCTCTGCTGCTCATATGGAGGAGTGGGGATTCAAACCCAGTTCTTCAGATGAGTTCACTGTATCACACTGGCTTCAAAGGAAAGTAGATTCCTTTGAAATGTGGTGTTGGAAGAGTGTTTTACAGATACTGTGGACTATCAAGAAGACAAATAAGTGGGTTCTAGATCCCTAGTGTGATACAGAAGCTGAAATGTCTAAACTGAGGCTGTCATATTTTGGTCACATTTTGAAAGACAAGACTCATTGGACAAGGCAATAATGCTAGCAAAAGTTTAAGGGAGCAGGAAAAGATGAAGACCCAGCATGAGATGAATTGACCCTACAAAGGAAGCCACTTCCCTCTGTTTGCAAGACCTAAGCAAAGTTGTTGATGATACCATGTTTTGGAGGACATTGATTCAGTAGGATCACCATGAGTTGGAAGTAACTTGATGGCACTTAAGATGCACACATACACAAAACTAGAACAACATAGCCAGAGAAGTTGGTAGTAGGAGTCTGGAGACAGCTAGCACCACGCAGCTCAGCAGCAGGTCTCACCTTAGGCCATCTTTGCTGGTACCCACATGATTCAGGTTGCTTACAGATTCCCTGCTTTCTTAATCAACTCACTCTGTCTTCATCAAGGTTGTGAGCCTCCACAAAGTAACATATGTGAAGATCCTCATGATGAAAAGTGATGTGGTAGAATTTCATACTCTTTTCCAGCTTGAGGGCACAAGACGGGGCAGATTCCCCCCTGCACTCCTGCTCTGCTTTTTCAAACATCCTTCAGGGGAGCTCTCTCTCCACGACACTTTGGGAAAGTAATCTGGTTTGTGCTTCTTCTCAGAAGATGTGAAAAAGGATGGAAACCTGAATAAAGTGACATCATGCCAGGTGAAATAAAAACCCAAGGACAGGTAGGTATAGCCGGCCTGGAGAATCTGTTTGATCAAAGTATTCATTCTGAATTTGCTGTCTGTGATGAACATGGTGAACTTGAAAACTGACAGTGCTAATGAAGGTGGACTGACTGGACATGAAATGGGGGATGGGGTGGCTATGATCCTACCCTGTTGAAAAGCTGTTGAAGCAAGAGCTGTTGGAAGGTATCCAAAAGCTGATCAAGCTGGAGTTGCCATGAATTTGATAACACCCGTTAAAGATGTGGGTGTGACCTATTTTAAAAATGAGTGTTTCAACAGTTGGTTAATTATGAAAGCTCTTCCAAACTAGCCTATTAGACAGGATTATTTTGAGGTCACAATAAGAAGTGAACCATATATGTCACTCTGAGCTGTTCTGAGGAAGGGCAGGATAGAAATACAACAGGTAGTTGTATATAATGAGATGAACAATACTGAGCTCATATTTCATATATTTCTCTAATATGTTCAACCCACTAAACCCATCTGGTCATAGGGCTATTCTCCAGAGGCATCCAGAATTGGGGAAAAGTTTCATTCTAAGTGTGGACAAACCATAAAAGAAACTTGAACTTTCAAGCCCAGATAGAATTGTCGTGAAATCTGATAACATCCCTATTTTTAAAAAGTGTAGAGCTCCCCCTCCTCTTCTTGGCCAGGGGGTGGCCAGTTGGGGTGCATTGACCCCTAACATGCAGTTAATCTTCCAGGTGGGGGTCTGCTTGAGCAGGACCCCATGAATGCCAGTAGCGAGGATAGCCTGCTTTGTTCTTCCCTGCTCTCCTCTCCTCATGACCTCTTTCTCTCGCTGGCTGGCTGTCTTAATGCAGTGGCATTCCTCTTTAATCTCACTCTTCCTTTACTCTGTCTCCCCCAGCCCATCCCCTGCCTTTTATATCCTCCTTCCTCCATTGCTTGTTCTCTCAACCCCTCCCCCAGTCATCCATAGGCCCCCAGACCATCCATCTGGCCCTGTGGGGGGAATGGGTCGGTCAGCTGGCCCATAGCCTCACCTCTCCTTTTAGGGTAAGGAGTGACTTAAGCTGTTAACGGAGCGAAATGCCAGGCTCTAAATCCAGGTCCCAAGCTCTCCTGCGGTGATAAAATAGTGATAGTGTCGGGGACATGGGATACCCCATGTCCCCATTAGCAGTATACCACTGGGGTAAATGGAGAAGGAATGAGAGATGTACATCACTCAGGTATCTTGGCAGGAATGGCAAGATAAAAATGTAATGTATGTGATGTGGAATCACACTTGTTAGCCTATTATAGCTTCCAGTTCTTGACTGACCCAATTAACATCTCCATCTTTGAATAAAATGGATTTCAGACACTGTGTATAAATTGGCATCAGAAACTGGAACTTTTGCTGAAACTGTACTGACACAGCACCGGATAATTGTTTTGCATCGCTTGTGGACACCTAATCTCAAGTAGGTGTGAACACTTAAAAAGCCTTTCTTAAAACTGAGGAGAAATTTGTGTTTGCAGAAGAAGCTTGCCCAACTGGATTTTGACAATAGAAAAGACCCCTTCCTCCAGATGGCTCTGGCCCTACATATTATGTGTGTGTCGAGAGAAGCACTGATTGTTCCAATGGCTCTGGGGGAATCCATGGATTCATTTGAAGGAGTCAGAAGCCTTTGCATCAGCTGGAATATATCATATCAACTGTGTCAAAAGAGGTAAGAAGCTACTGAGATGCTAGAAGAAATATGTACATTCCTTATGTATCAGAAACTCATAGGCAACCAGATTGCACAGGATTGCGTCCCATACAAAAAGGAGACCCTCTAAAAACGTTTGCATACATAATCATGCTATACATAATTATCCTGAATTTTTTCTGTAAATCCAGGTCTACAACCTGGGACAGTACCCAAAGGCATCTATCTGGAGCATTCAACTCAGATTCTGGTTAGGGATGAACTTCACCCTATCCTTAAAATCATATATTGTTATTAGAGCAAAGGATTTTGCCTATAATGAATTACCCAGGTTCAATTTGCTGCATATCTTGTTTAGTTTTACACTAGAGACCTCAGCAAACTCTTCCTAAATTAATACAAACAAAGCTATATATTTTCCCATTCTTTAACTGTGTGACAAGTATCATGAAAATTATACAGCCAGAGTGCCAAGTATATTAATAAAGGACTGCCCATCTTACAGCTCAAACATAACTCAATACAAGTGGCAGCATAGTGTACTCAAATAATCCTCTGCAAGTGTTGATCCATCCAAGATTTCATTAATACTGAGGCAACTATCTTCAGTGCTGAATTGAGTAAAAAAATTAAAGCAATTTTACTGTGTACTGGAATGTGATTACTGTTTATTTGAAATTTCTGTACTATAGTTAGATAGCTAGCTAATAAAAACCATCACATCTAAATCAATTGAAAATATTTTGCCATAGTCTTTCTTTCCCCATATCTGATTGCTGCCTAATTAGACACTTCCATATTGCAGTAGTAAAAACCTAACCTGAACCCAAAGGATAATCTTATATGAGGCATTTGTGTTAATTACATGTTAGTGGTAACTTTGTTAGCAAATATATAAATGCAAATTGGTCAGGGAAAAGCAAGATAGATGAACAGTTGTTGCAGAATATTAAAAAAATAGATGCCTCTCTTCCCAATAATGATAAGAGAAAATTTGTACCCACCAGGCTGAAGACTAAGAAGTCACAAGGTATTTTATAACATCATGGCAATGTTTAAGAATTACTTCAAAACAAATTTGTACAATACAGGCACATGGGCATATAGCAAATTTTAACACAATAACAGCAACAGCTAGCCAGAATCTAGATAATTACTGGCCTCGTGTAAACTAGATTCTTATAAAATACCTTGATGTTATAAAATACCTTGTCTTCAGCCTGGTGGGTATGAAATTTCTCTTATCATTATTGTGTGTGTACCTTCTCCTTAATCTTAAGTATGGAGGCGTCTCTCTTCCCAATAAGGCACTGGAAATAAAGACTTGATATGTAGAATGCAGTGCACATGCATTATATTGTAAATGGTTTTACCTTATTAACAGATTTGACATGTTGTCCAGTTCATAATCTTCTCAGATCTATGCCCTTCAAAAGCTTTCTACAGGGTTGTCTTTTAAAGAGACACTTTGTTATAGTAACATTGTTAGTGTAAAAAAGCATTTCTGTTCACTCTGCCCCACTTTGTTCGATTCTAAGGCTTTGATATTGTAAGGTGAATGATTGAAATGCTTCAGTGTATTTGATTTGGCCCAGAGGCGTAGCTAGGTAAAATGAATCCCAGTGCAAAAATCTGAGTTTTGCACCCCCCTCCCCCCAGGAAGCCATTGTGATGCTGGAATCCACCCCCAAACAGCATCACTTTCAATGGTGTTTAAGCTAGGGAGCCCAGATTCTTCTTTTAAATCCACATTGAGAGAAAATCTGGGGTCCCCAGTTAAAACAACATAGAAAGTGATGCTGTTTTGGGGTGGATTATCCCCCACCCTGAAACAGGATCACTTTCAATGTTTAAACTGGGGACCTCAGATTCTCCCTTTAAATTCATGCCAAGGGGGTGGATTTAAAAGGAGAATCTGGGGAAATTTGGAGAGTGCCTGCTGTCAGGGGTGCAATTGTTAAGCTAACAGCACCAAAATTTCAGGTTTTCTTTAGAAGACTCTCCTGATGATACCACCCAGGTTTGGTGAAGTTTGGTTCAGGGGGTTGAAAGTTATGGACCTTCAAAGGTGAAGCCCCCATCTCCTATTTGCTCCCATTGGAAACAATGGTGGATGGGGCACCCCCTTTGAAAATCCATTACTTTGGACTCCCTGAACCAAACCTCACCTAACGTGGGTGGTATCATCAGGAGAGTCTCCCGAAAAATCTCTGAAATTTTTGTGCTGCTAGCCTAAAAACTGCACCCCCTGCTGGCCAAAAACAGAAAAAAACACTAAAAATACCAAAAAACCCATAAACGAACCTGCAATTTTTGCGGGGCCTCCTACAAGGGGGCACCCGGTGCAATGCGCACCCCTGGTCCCCTGGTAGCTTTGCCTCTGACTTGGCCCCAGGTTCAGTCGTAGAGCACATGGTTTGAATCAGTGTTCCAGCCAGTCTCCCTTGCTTGGTCAAGTTGCCACATTTCCAAGTGGGATTTTAAGGAAATTCATGGAAAACCATAGTTTTCCCTCAAAGACTTATGACAATATTTCCACTGCCAGATATTTTATGTATGAAGATGAGATAAAACAAGCAAACAAAAAGCTGTTGAAGTCCTTCTGGAATCTCTTTAGACTTCCCTTTCCATGTGTCTAGATGAAAATGTCACGAGTAAATCTTGTCTAATTTAAGTGATGAGCCAAGTGACAGAATTTGGTAACAAGGTGAGCTGTGGTGTTGTAATGGATAATCTTCCTGATGGTTTGCAGTTTGTCTTTATTTTACTCTATTTTTGCTTCAGTTGCTCTATAAATTACTCTGAGACAGCCTTATCAGACTCTTGGTCCTGCCCTGCTTGCCCTGTCTGGAAGCAGCTCTCAGGGGTCTCAGCTTTTTATTTCCCTGAATCCTTTACCATGCAGATAACAAATGGTGTATCTGGGGCCATCTTATGTGCAAAATGAATAATGGTTTTTCCTCTAAAGTAAAACTGCCTATAATTCAACTTCCCATTCATCTGAAATATTATTATTTTGCAATAGAAAAATGTGAACGTGTTAATGATCTTGATTTTAGGATATATGTTTTGCAAATCTTTCACACATGCTTTCATAAGAGAGCCAGGGCGACGCCTATCAGTAGGCCAGGGTTCGACCCAGTTCCCTGAGAAGGGTACTCAACCCAGGGTCGGGTTGCCATTGTTGTTCCCCACTGCAACCAGCTTGATCCCAGCTTGGAGGGTGGAATCATCCTGTGCCTCTTCGCCACTCTGTTCCGATTGGCTGCTGTTCTACGGCCATGTTTCGTCTATCCCCACACACGTTATAAAAAAACTGCCACAGGAATGGAGGGACGAAGGTGGCGTTTTTTAATTGGCCACTTACATTAGTACGCAGAAATTGTGCGCCGCTTGTGCTAATTCAGCCATCAGCTCTCGAATACAAGAAAGAAGTGAGGGGGAAAAATTAGGTGCTGCATTTTCACAAGCAAGCGTTTCTCTAGCTGTAATGCGCATGCCCCAACACTCAGCTGTGATCGGCTGAATGGGGGACTCCTGGCACCAGAGATTCCACACTTTACTGGAATTGAGCTGAGTTCGAGCATGGTTCCCTGAAAAAGTAGTAGTTCCCAACTGGAGTTGGAAATTTGACCGTTACACAGGGCGAAGTTGGTACAAAACTATGTCGATCCCAGTGGTTGTGCGGAGCACTTAGGTCGAATGCAGCTCGAACTTAGGTCGATAATGCAAGTGCGAAATCGACCCCAGAGTAGTATAGTGGTAAAGGTGTTGGACTACGATCTGGGAATCCCTAGTTTGAATCCCCATTATGCTATGGATGACTTACTGGATGACCCTGGGCCAGTCATGGACTCTCAGCCTCAACCCTGACAGTATTTAGTTGGGAGACCTCCAAGGAATAGCAGGGGTGTGACGCAGAAGAAGGGAGTGGCAAACCACCTCTAGATGTCACTTTCTTGAAAACCCTATGGGATCACCATAAGTCAGCTTTGATGACAAAAAATAATGCTTCCATAAACTACCTATATTTCTAATTAGCTAAAATTGTTGACTGTAAACATCTTAACCTTGACCTGCATCTAATTCTTAAGCACAGGGCATCACTGAGTAGATTTTGTTAAGAACTGAAGAAATTAAATTTTGAATCCCATAACATTCAATTATCCTTGATATTTAGAAGGAAGATTCAAGGAGATGGTAAAGTTCCTTTGGAATGCTAATGTAACAGCTGTGAAAGCATGAATTAACAAGGCTAATTTGATACTAAAAACTAGGGATGCGTATACATTTCTCCTAATTCAAACTTGGCCCTAGGTTTTGGAGTGTGTGAGCTCACTGGCAGAGCTGTACCACTATATTAGCCATCTCTGTGTATTATGATGAATTACAAAATTCGTATTCCGCCTTTACAAGGGACACTAAGGCGGCTAACAATTTAAAGAATACATGATAAGATAACATTATAAAACCATTAAAACCAAGCCTTCCCTTTTGTGTATTATTGTTATCTTCCCTAATCTTGTGCACATTTGGTGCACATTTCTGAACTGATGAAAGAAAATTCTTTGCAATTGTTAGAAGGAATGCATAGCTGTGGCAAAGGGCACTCATTTAGTTATGAATTGTAAATCAGAAAGAAGGTGGAAAGGAATGCAGTGAAGGACAAACCCCCAGCAGCAGTAATGGAACAGACCATCCCTTTGTGTTCCAACTGTTGCTAGCCTTTATATATGAAAAGGATATTGAGGAACAGTAAACCTGGGGAAACTATACATTAACAAAATTGGCAGGAAAAGTAGGCTAAAAAAGGTGGGCAGCCACAATACCTGCAGAGCAAACATTCAGGAAATGGCAGGTGCATGGAAAAGTCAAGCAGCAGAAAATGGTGAGGGAGGGAAAATGAAAGTAGAAAGCTGATAAGTCAGGGAGGAACAATAAACTCATGGCTAGTGGGGGGAGGGGGAAACCTGTTGTCTCCTCAAGCACTTTATTTTTATTCATGCTGTCCGAACAAAAAATGAGGAGACTGACTTTTTTAAGACGTTCCCAGGACGTCTTATTTTGATTGTGTGGAAAAATCCTGTAGCAGTATTTTCTGTTGTAATGGAATATTTTCTGCCCCAAAATACTCACAAACAAGGCGGTCAGCAGTAAGTAGTTTTTTTTAAGTCATGGCTGCAGTCGTGGAGAGAGGTCACCTTGGTGAGTGCGGCTCTCTGAAGTCTGTATTGCAGTACAGCTCATTTTTAAGGCCCTGCTCTGCCCCGTAGCCCACCCATTCAGCTGGACACGTGGTTCACAATCTGACCAATCAGCTTGTACCACATTTCCCCTTGGTACATCAGGGGCTTTTCAGGTGCACTTATTAGCTAAGCCAGCATAGCAACAATAAAGTAAGATTTCAGCAGTTTCTATATGTGGCATAAGTATGTGTCAATTTCCCTTGTTCCTGGCTGCTGTCTGGCTAGTTCTCTTTTCTCTAACCACTAGTTCTTTCTTTAACCACTAGTTCCTTTTTTCCCATGGCCTTAATTTCCGTTGGAATAAACAACTGAACTGTGACCATCACACACAAGAAGGGACTTTCCATATCATACAGCCCTTCATAGCCTCATCTCTTCATGTCCACCTGTGGTCTTCTCCATTGTCTATATTAGGCTGCACATTTCTTAGGGGTTGTTTCTCAAGAATATTATTACATAATAACAATAATGAGCTCTGCAAAGCAGTATTATGCTTATTATGCTGTATTGGTAATATAATATAATGTCTATCAAATTGTTAAAAGTCTGCAATTATTTTCATTTTGCCATTTATTATTACACTGTGTCTCACAGTAAGATAAAAGTGTGATCATTAGTGATGTGACAGAAGTGTGTGCTTCCCCAGTAGAAAATAGTCCTGAAGCACTGTGAACAGGCAGGCAAGTGTACATGTGAACAGTGAGCTGGGGGAAAGGTGAGAGGGCCTAGTTTGGTGTTTAGGATGGGGGGAGGGTGGGGTGAATGGGGAGGCCTTGTGGGAGAGTGGTGGCTTGCCACTACTGTCTAGCCGGGCCTGGCTTGGTGTTTGGGCCAGGCAGAGGGTGAGGGGGAATGGGGAGCTGTTGCCAGCTCAGCGTGGTATTTGGATTGAGGGGACACTAGGCACTAGGACCCAGTGGGAGCATTCTACAAAGAAGGAGGTCAAGGAAAGTGGATGAATTAAAAAATCTCCTGCGATCATTTGGTGAGACAGGGTATAGCATTTGATACTAATTCAGGTAATAAGAATATGTATTGTGTGAGAGAGATTCTTCTTTTTGAATCTGAAGTACAAAAAAAGTTTGAGATTGAAGCAGTCTGTTGCTAAACTATTAAAACATTGGCAGATGCTTCATAGCAAAGGTGTTAGTGATGATATCATATGGTAACAAAAATCACTTTTAAACCACATTAGCTTCTGACAACATACTAGACATGCTGTGGAATGGCAGGGACAAGACAATATGCCATTTGCTTCTGCACAGATTAGGGACCATACTTAACTGACTGTTAATGCCCAATCTATAACCTATCAAGCAAACTGAATTTAAGCATATAATTTTAAGCATACAGATGACATTGCTTGGTAATGCTTCTCTCCTGTGCTTTGTCACCTTGTGAAGCCCCCCTCCCATCTATAGCTTTGATAAAAAATCCCACCCTATCTTTTACCCAGCCTGTTGTACTTGTTTTTACTTTACCATGACAAATAATTCTTTGTGTATGTATTCTGAAAGAGAGACCTGCTACATGTTTGGGATGTCCCCTCTATTTTGTAGGCTATTCTTTATTACAATAATATTCTTCCATTTCAGAAACTACTTTCCCCATTCTTAACATTTGTGTTTGTTTGTTAGTATTCCTGGTGCAATGGTGTACTTTGTACTGTTTCTCTGGAACTGCTGTTCCTTCATTACCTACCAAGCATTCAGATAGAGATGTAGCTTGAGGTGTGAATAGGATCACAGTTCATGCACCAGTAGGAGTGAACAACAGATATGCATGCAACTGCATGCTCACAGGAGCCCTGTTCAGGTATTCAAAACTGCTCCATGCAAGGACGTAGGTAAGGGGGGGTTTCTCGGGTTAAACCCCCCCACATTCATGTGCGAAGCTCTGCCCCTCCGTTTGTGGGTTTTTAAAACATTTTTAGTGTTTTTTGGTTTTTGGCCTGCAGGGGGCGCATTGTTTGGGCTAGCACAGGGGTAGGGAACCTGCGGCTCAAGAGCCGCATGCGGCTTTTCTGCCCTTACACTGCGGCTCCACGAGCCGTGCCCCCATCCTCCATTGTTTCCTAATAGAAAATGGGGTCTACACCTTTGAGGGTCCATAACTTTGGATACCCTGAACCAAACTTCACCAAACCTGGGAGGTATCATCAGGAGAGCCTCTTACTGATACCACCCAGGCTTTGTGAAGTTTAGTCCAGAGGGTCCAAAGCTATGGACTCCCAAAGGGGATGCCCCCATCCTCCATTGTTTCCAATGGGAGCTAATGGAAGATGGGGCTACACATTTGAGGGTCCATAGCTTTGGACCCCCTGAACCAAACTTCACCAAACCTGGGTTGTATTATCAGGAAAGTCTCTTATTGATACCATCCAGGATTTGTGAAGTTTGGTTCAGGGGGTCCAAGGCTATGGACTCCCAAAGGGGGTGCCCCGTCCCCCATTGTTTCCAACGGGAGCTAATAGGAGATGGGGGCTGCACCTTTGAGGTTCCGTAACTTTGGACCCCCTGAACCAAACTTCACCAAACCTGGGTGGTATCATTAGGAGAGTCTCCTAAAGGTACCCTGAAAGTTTGGTGCTTCTAGCTTAACAATTGCACCCCTAACAGCAGGCACCCCCCAAATTTCCCCAGATTCTCCTTTTAAATCCACCCCCTTCGGCATGGATTTAAAGGGAGAATCTGAGGTCCTCAGTTTAGAAGAAGAGTTTGGATTTATATCCCCCCTTCTCTCCTGTAGGAGGCTCAAAGGAGCTTACAATCTCCTTGCCCTTCCTCCCTCACAACAAACACCCTGTGAGGTGGGTGAGGCTGAGAGAGCTCCGAAAAGCTGTGACTAGCCCAAGGTCACCCAGCTGGCATGTGTGGGAGTGCACAGGCTAATCTGAATTCCCCAGATAAGCCTCCACAGCTCAAGTGGCAGAGCAGGGAATCAAACCCGGTTCCTCCAGATTAGAATGCACCTGCTTTTAACCACTGTGCCACATTGAAAGTGATGCTGTTTCAGGGTGGGGGATAATCCACCCCAAAACAGCATCACTTTCAATGTTGTTTAACTGGGGACCCCAGATTCTCCCTTTAAGGTGGATTTAAAAGGAGAATTTGGGCTCTCTAGCTTAAACACCATTGAAAGTGATGCTGTTTGGGAGTGGATTCCAGCATCACAGAGGCTGCCCGGGGGTGGGGGGGCAGCGCAAAACTCAGATTTTGCACCGGGCTCCATTTTCCCTCTATGCTTCTGCCCAGAGGGGAGGGCAGAAGGAACTGCCGGCTGCCGGCTGGGAGCCCACCTGGTGGGGGGCATGGGAGGGGAGGGCAGGGGAGTCTGCCATCCCCGGTCTTGGAGAACTGCTTTTATAAGAGCTAGGCCAGGGGCGGGGCTTGGGGAGACGTGGCCATGCCCTAGGGGCAGGATGTGTGTGGCCCCATCCCCGAACCCCCCCATAAAACGTCTATACCTACATCCCTGGCTCCATGGACAGATGATGGCACATCAGCTGGCCTTGCCCCAAATTGCTATGCACCCAGCCAAACATCTACAGTTAGTCCATAAGTATATGTACTTTTATGTGCATAGGCACCTCTGCAAAATTGGGGTTCTGTCTTTTTCAGTATTCCTTTTTAAAAAATCTCTGTATACAAAGAACAAATATATCAAGTGAAAATATTGGAACTTCTGACAGTTATTGATCTTGAGCTGAATATGTTGCTTATCTGTTACTTTCCCATGTCAAGACAGTGTATAATAAGCTAGTCCAATGCTTTAGCACTCCCACTAAAGCAAGCAAGTTGGAGAAGTGGACATTTGCAGGACTTGGAATTGGGTGGGAACTGCTGTTCTCCCATCATAAAGCAGCAAGCACTATCTCCAATTCAGACTCTCAGAACACTCCGACCCAATGAGAGTGTTCAGTTATTCATTGGGCAATCACGGTCTTCAGGAACTTTACTTTTATGCATGTTTCTAATACATATTAATTGGCTTACCTTACGGAAGTGAGTTATCATGCTGTTTAATTAATTTCTCCATTCCGAGGTTGGGTTCCTAGAATATATGCTACAATGTACAGGCTTGCATGAAATCTATAGTTGCTTCCTATTATTCTCATTATTAAATTCAACGCTCTTTTTCCTCAAGGAAAACAAATTCTGAAGTGCAGCTTCCAATTACCCCAAGCCTTATTCAACCAATGCCACTGTTTCTATTATAATTTAATCAGAAAAAGCTGACAATAATTTTCTCTATCAAGTCATTTTTATTCCCTGTTCATACCATTTCCATCATTGGTTTGCAATTTCATTTCTAATTAGTTTCTTGGCATGTACAAATGTAAAGCTTATTTAATTTTATTCAGGATTTGTGTGCACACTTTTCTCTGGCAACCTGGTTTCCCCACTGCATCTGTGTTTATTTTTTACCCCCCAGTGTGTTTTCTAAATAAGTAGCTCACAAATCTTTCTTGATGCTTATCATGTTCCAGTTTGCTACCATTTTGGCTTCCCATCAGCCCAGTGGAAAGCTGACAGCCACCAGAAAATAACAATTTTAGATATCTGGGAGGGATTTAGAAGTCCTGCTGTGTTTAATTTGATGGAGCCACCATCTCCAACTGTATTGTGGCAGAAACACATGAGCAAACAGAAAAGCAATGGAATACTTTCTGCCACTTTTACAGTAGTCAAAAACATTCCTTATCACATACCTACAATGTTAATGTTGATAATCTCCCTATCTGCCTGTTCATCCATCCATCTGTCAGTCTATTGTGACGTAAATGCCAACTTTGCATGATCCTTCAGATCTCTTAATATAGTTGGGAAAATATAAATGTAGTATTATATCAAAAAGCAGAACACTTAAGAAAAATAGGACTTTGGCCTGCTAAATCAAATACATTTGATTTTAAAACTGAGGTAAATGCCAAACTATTGGTATCAGGTTACCAAATGAATTATTTTTATCCATTACTGATATAGAAAGTTTGTAAATATTCCAGTAGCTCAGAACTTTAGAGAAAGGCCCTAACATAAAAAGTCTAGAGACTCTTGGGGCTACGTGATGCTGGTGAAAATGGATTCAGAAGATAAATGATTGGGAAGCACCACCACAGTGCTGGTAAAGTGTTAGATTGTGTGAATTCAGTATATGCACGAGAGCCATATGCTAAATAGTTTGTGTGATAACTTAATTAACTGAGACACTGGAAAATTAACAAACTGGTTTTTCACATCTTTAATGAATATATTATCAGTCACAACGGCCCCAACTGAGACTGGGATACAGAGACTGGGATACAGAGACTGGGATACAGGATGCAGTGATACAGGGTTTAATTCACAGATGTCAAACTCGCGGCCCTCCAGATGTTATGGACTACAGTTCCCACCATCCCTTGCCAGAATGGTGCTGGCAGGGGATGATGGAAACTGTAGTCCATAAAATCTGGAGGGCAGCGAGTTTGACACCTGTGGTTTAATTCTTCCACTATAACACTTACCTCAATCTGACCTGTTGTTTTGCTTTTTTTGCCTCCCAAGAGAATCATATAGGTAACAAAGTGATGCCTGTATATAGACCCCATGGTGGAAATAACAGCTCCAAAGGGGCTGGTTGAGTTTGAGAAAATGACATAGGGAAGAGTTAAATCTTTCTGCACAGTGCATCCCTGAAATACATCAGGGTACTTCAAAACTTCTGTGCATTGTTTAAACTGCAGATATCCATTCCTGGATCTCCAAAATCTCATATAGCTTGGTCCAAAGTGTACTATGGGAATAGTACATTAACCATATCCAAGCCTATGGATGCAGGCAAGCCATTACCCAAGTCTATGTTAGCAACAAATGCCTGCAGTTGTAAGATGGTGATCCTTTGGTACCATGCCCTCAACTGATGTGCCTCTGTTGGAACTCAAGATAATGTGAAACCTTTGCTTTAATGTAAGAGAAAATAAAGAAGCAAAAGAAAATGCAAACTTGAATCTTTGTCTTATCACAGAGGGAATGGAGAGCTCTGGAGGATCTGACAGAATAATTGAGTAATGTGCTCCTGAGAGCACTGAAGCAGCTGGCTACTCCCTCCCCTTGTCAGGGACTGGACATTTTTATCCAGACCTCTTGCATTCCATGGCCAGAATGAGTACACTGCATGCTGCAGTGATTTTCCTAGCCAGGTGGAAGGGCTAGACTGAACTGATGCTAGAATGACTGCTAATGGTCTACATTATGCTACAATGAAAGACATTTTCTGCAGCCACTGTGTGTTGCATATGTAAGTCAGGTAGTTTACTCTAAATTTTGTTACATTCTTTTCTTCTTTGAAGTAAATCTGCTAGCCTTAATTTATGTTGCTGCTGACATTTCTGGGAATACCCTTACATCTATATTGCCATATTATCTGCAATTTGATTCATGTTCTTCCTCTCTTTATCTTGATGTGGGGCCAGCTCCTTTTGACAAGTTACAGGAAACCACTAATTCTCCAAAAGAGGGTTGTGGCTCAGGGGAAGAGCTTCTGCTTTGCATGCGGAAGATCCGAGGTTCAATCCCTGACACCTCCAGTTAAAAAGAGCAGACAGCAGATGACATGAAAGATCTCTGTCTGAGAGCCACTGCCAGTTTCAGTAGACTGTGTTTGCATAGTCATAAAGTCCTTGCTCATGACCACTCATCAAATGTCCCTGCTACTCCATTTCTCTTGGATTATTTTGGACTACTGGATAATCAGATGCTTGGATCCCTCTGCTCTGGGAACTGGACTTCTGCCTAGACCTGGTTGGATAGGAATCTTTACTCTTTTGTTTTGCCCTTTAGTTACACAGTGTGTTGGCACATGAAATATTTGTCTCTCCCCCTCCATGACTGCACTGCCTGAATCCCTTCAATCGTAGAGGCACCTCAACACTTTGCCAAGTTTTGTTTCCTTTCAGGCACTATGTTGGGTGACTGCGCAGATCTGGTGTGTAGAACTTAGGATACTAGCTTCTTACATAGGATTATGTTACATAGGAGTATGTGTCAATGAAAGAAGGGGTTTCTTCCTTATACTAGGCCTTTTTTTGAGGGGGATAAAATTGTACCAAATTGGACTACTTCCACACTAACATATGTCTAGCATACACATGCCTGCCAGACCATGTTATCATATCTCTAAAGAACTTTCTGAGAATAATCTGAAGACTCTGGCCCTTTCCGCACGGGCCTCCGGGCGCCCTCATACCGGCAGGAATTCTGCCAGTGGAAGGGTGGGGGCCGTTCACACGCGAAGTGCGATGCGGCCCGGCCCCGAGACGCTTTGGCGCAGGAGAGGCTGGCTCCGCGTGGAGTCAGCCTCTTTCCCGTTCTTCCCGTTCTCCCACTTTGACCTTGGTTTCGCTTTCGTGCCTCCTAAAGCCCATGCGCTGCCCTCCTGACCTCCAGGGTCCAGAGGACAGCGAGGGAGGGTCTTAGGAGGCCAGCAGGGCGATGACAGCGATGAGGTAAGTGGGAGAGGGATGGGGTAAACAGCGTGTTCCCGGCGGTGCCGTTCGCACCGCGCCGCCGGGAGCACGCTGTTTACTCAAAAACCTGCAGTTCGAAGGGGTGTTTTTGAGGGCGGCCTGACGCCGCCCTGGGGGAAGGGAAGGGAAGGGGAGCCAGGTTGGCACTGCTGCATTTCAGCAGCGCCGCCTGTGCAAACGGCTCCCTGGGGACGGCGTTTTTGCCATCCCCAGGCCGCCGTTTTTGGCCTGTGCGGAAAGGGCCTTCGTGATGTCATATCAAAACACAAGGTCAGTTATTTTCCTAGCACAGTGATATTCACTCAGTGGCTCAGGAACCACATGTAGATCTTTGATATGCCACTTGTGGCTCTTCAGACCACTGTTACCCAATGTGGGACGTGCCTGGCACTTCTGGACAGTTGGCAAGACCAACAGAGGCTTTTCTTTGGCAGTTGGTTCCCTGAGATGCAGGTCTCATTCCATGGATGGAAGTAAATATGGCTCTTCTGGTTGATATTATTGTGAAATAGTACAGTGCCATCAACCCCGGGCACCTCCGATCAATGGGAAATGGGAAATAATAGCATCTTGTTACCCTCAGAAAGGAGTCCACCCCCATTTATGCTGATAGATGGGTCACTGGCCATGTTTACAGAGAGAAACAAAATGGGTTACTTTTGAGATCCTCAGCAAAGAGGCCCTCAGAACTTGGGGAGAGACTTGAACTGATTCAATATCATCTGGTGAGATGTGTAAGAACACAGCCTCTATTTCAGGGTAAGGCAACAGGACCTCTCCCAGCTGAGGGGGCAGGGGCGTAACGAGGCAGCCCTGGGCAAACTGTAGCCCTGGGCAAAACCTGAGTTGGATGCCCCCCCCATAACTTTGGACTCCCTGAACCAAACCTCACCAAACTTGGGGGGTAGCATAAGGACAGTCTCCTGATGATACGCTAAAATTATGGTGCCGCTAGCCTAAAAACTGCGCCCCCTGCAGGCCAAAAATGGAAAACCACTAAAATACCCCAAAACGAACCCAGCATTTTGATGCCCCCCACAAGGTGATGCCCTGGGCAGCTGCCCACCTTGCCCAATGGGCATTATGCCAGTGTGAGGGGGAAAAGCACAGCTCACTCTGATAGGAAAGCTGAGTGAATTCTTCAATGGCCATGCTCTATTTTTATAAGTTGTGGCTGTCTGTGGCCATTTCTCAGAGGGAAATTTCAAGGTAAATTCAGTTACCTCAGAAATCCAGTACACAGTGCTTATTTCTACAGTTTTGTTTAGCTGTGTGTTTCTACTGCCTTTGTGTCTGTAGAGACAGGAGTGTTTTCTGGCTAAATAAAGATATTTTATTTCCTTTAAAAGATATCAGACTGAACTTAAGCTGCTTACCTGTTGGCCTAACTTCTAGCCCCACAAAGTGGGCAAGAAATGGATGGGTGGGTCAGAATAGTTGGTAATAGTGAATGTGGTTCCCCTCAGGCCACTGAGTACCAGTGGCCTAGCATATTCAGTGTGGTATCAGTGTTTTATACTTAATCATTTCAAACATTTATTGAACTGGGCTAATTTTAAAAAAATGTGACAGTGGTTATTAAAAGCTTGATGGTAGTTCCTAGCCATTTTGACATGTGCTTTCAGTCTCAATAAAGCAACTGTTGGTTTCTGCTACATCCAGCTTTTCTAGATGGAGGCCAGGCTGTTCCTTCTAAAGATAATTATTAATCATCGGTAGTGGCTGGGAAAGTAAGCTTTAGGGCTCTCATGGTGGGTGCCAAGGTTACATTGTAATATGGCTGAATTACTTGAAAAGAAGTTGGTTTCCTTTATTGTGTTTCTGCGTTGCCCGTTCCACTGCATTTATTTACTACTAAGAATACAGCAACTGTGGGAGCCATTAGGAAGAGTCTTTTCTTCATTTCTCTGACTCTTTCCCCTCCACACATTTTTTTCCTTTGGAGTTTTATGGTAGCAGAGACTCACCTCTGAAAAATCTCTAACTGCCATCTGCTACATATATCTGTCTCACTTCACTTACTGTGTTTCCCTGTCAATTTATTTGACAACCACCAAAATGCCTTTTAATGTTTTCTGTTTCTCCCAGTTGGAATCTGGTCAGAAAGACTGCATTAATGCTAGTGGCAATAATTTTGTTATTTAAATCTTTCTCTAAGGCCCGTATTCCCCCACATTCCCATAAAACACATTCTCTTCCTTCCATCACACTGACTAGCAATATGTTTCTTCCTTTTACACAGATTGAAGTTATGGGCACAGTGACTGCACAGTTGTCTTGAGAACAGTTAGGTTCTTTGTGATCGCAGAAATGTGGAATATATTCATGTAAACTTGAAGGTATTGGGTGCAGCTCTGACACAATAGTGTGAAAGTCCTCAATTCATGGAAAGAGCTGTCTACTGATTGGCATGCTCTTCATGTGAATTCATCTGTTATATATTTCTGAAACACATGTTGAAGAAGAAACTGTTTCTTTCAGATTCTTTTATTCAAGTTAGCTGTGTACAAATATTGCTCTTTCAGAAAGATTTATTCTTCTGTACAACTGCTCCATAAACAAGGTATCTTTGCAGTGTGAACAGGACATAATCTTTTAATCAGACTGGTTTTCATCTATATCTGCTCTGCTCAACTTGTGATCTATCAAGCTGAATGAATCTCAGTAACCCTGTAAAATAAAGGGGGAAAAGGGAGGGGAGTTTACATTATGAGTAATAATTCATAGCTGCTGAACTTTGTGAGACTCAAGTTCTGTAGATGTGCTCCATGTTGGTGTCTGTAGATGTGCCTCAATAATTAAGCAATAAAGTATTAACATTATTTGTCTTATTAAACATGTAACCTTTTAAAACATGTAACCATCCAGAATGGAACCATTAAAACATGTAACCATCCAGAATTGAACCATTAAAACATGTAACCATCAGAATGGAACACCTTATACAGTTAGATGGAATTTTAAAAAGTTAACTCTTTCTTTATACAAATATCTACAAAGGAATGGGAAAGGATGGGTACTTAGAATAGACATTGCTCTTTCTCTCTGTTACCAGAGGTTTGTGTTGTGATATGCATATATCACACAAAACAAGATTTTTCCCCTTCACAACAATTATTTTCTTTGTGTACCGATTGATGCAGATAGATGTTCTATTAATTAAAACATATAATGATTTGGTTTTTAAAAATTGGGTGACAGCCCTAGTTGCTTTATATGGTCGCCCAACAATATCAAACCAAGGTGGAATCTAACACAGGAAGGCTTTTCCATGTAATTGTATAAAGAGCTTTACAGAAGCCTGGGTAGTACAAAAGAAGACCTAGTGGCATGAAAGCAAGAAACAATCCTACTATAGTGTTTGATAAGCGGTTCCTTTAGAAAAGAAACAGAGCTATCTCAGTGCATTTATTATGGATGAATAATGCACAATGAAATGAATGTTATGAAGATGAAATAATATTGAAATGCCCCAGTGGAAACAAGATGGCATTTAGAGATTTGAGCCCCCGCTATATTCTGTGGGCTATGAATGAATCTTTTTTTTTATTAATTTCCTTTGGGAAAATGCGTAGCACTGTATATGAATACAGGCCGGGGGGGGGGGGGCGGCAGGGGAGCTCTGGAATGAGTTTAAAACTTTATAGGCTTCTTTTCCCACTGAAACTTTATGATCTTTGTAAGCAGAGTTGAGTGAACAGAAAACCTGCTCATGTTTCTATTTTAGAGCCCTATTTATTTGTGAGGTATTAGATTGGAAAAGGGTTGATCTGATGAGAAGGGATAAAATTAAAGAGTCCTCCGGGGTTGTTATAAAGTTTACTTTAAGATGCTGAAGGTCATTGACAAGATGAGACACTGATATACAGCAGACATAACCCCGTTAGGTATTCCCATAAGATCCATATTGTCTCCCATACTTTTACATTTTAAATTAAACTACTGGGAGTGGTCATCTGGAGATTTGAAGTTAAGGACCATCAGTATGCTGATACCACACAGCTCTGCTGCTCCTCTTCAGGTGGGACAGCAGATGTTCTGCAAAGACGTCTGCAGGTGGTGGTTGGCTGGGAAGGTCCAGTAAACTGAAGGTCAATCCAGACATTCCTTGAAGTGCTGCTGGTTTAAAATGGTGGCAAAGTGATGTGATTCAACCTACTATGGAGGAACTGTACATTTTTCTGGGCTTCAAATTTGAAACTCAACCTCCCGTCTCACTCGGTTATACGAGTCATCACAAAAAATGTGACCTCATTTCCAGAGAAAACTGGAAGTGATGTTATACCACCAGTGATGTTATACTACCAGAAACTCTACCTGGAAGTGACACATCACACAATGTTTTTCTCCCACTGCCCAAAGAAGTGGTGGTGAGAAGCTTGGAACCTGGATTCATTTGCAGTCCCATTTTCAACCACACAGAGAACAGGGGAAGAGATAACACAGAGTCTGCTGATTCCTAGGCTGTGGTACAGCTGGAAAATGGCCAAGGGAGCCTGTGTCTGTCTGGGCTCCCTGGCACTTTTCTCCTTCTGGCTTGGCCTCCTTTCCCAAGCTTTTTGGGAAAAGTCAAGCCTATCAGATGGGGAAATAGGTCTACTTGTGGCCTTTGGCAAAGCCAAACATAGCACAGATCCTAGCATAATTGGAGGAAGGGGGCATGTGTGCTGCAGGACAAGCCGTCTGTTCAATGCAGTTGATTCTCCCCCACCTTCTAGAAGCTGCCTGATCAGCTGTAAGGAGCTTGTGTCCTGCAAAATGAGCCATTTCTGCTGAGCAACTGAACCTCACTCACCTCATAATTGGAGGAAGGGGGCATCTGCACTGCAAAATGAACTATCTCTTCTGTGCAATTGAGCCTCTCCCATCTCCTAGCAGCAGTCTAACTGGGGAAAGGGGCATGAATGCTGCAAAATAAGTCATCTCTGCTCTGTCAGTCCCTCTTTATAATTTCTTTAAATGTTTTACATAGCTGCTGGCCCTTTATAGATTTGAAATCTTCAAATAAATTTTGTGTTTGAAATCTGAAATAATAGAAGTCTCAAGTAAAACCATTCACAATCAGTTGGAGAAATAGCCTTCCAGTTATTTTGTCTGCTTTGTCTTTTATTTTCTCTTTTCCCATTTTTGGCTGCACTATTCCATTTGAAGATTAGGCATTTATGGCTACAGATAATCTCCTGGAGTGTCAGAGCTATATTCCAACACTATATCTCCTGTTCTTGTTTTACTTATTGAATTTTTAAAGCATGCTGTTAACATGGTCTCTGTTTACTTTGCTTCTAAATACAGATTTTCTGTGTTTCCTCTGAAAACCATTTGTTACTTCATTGGAAGAGGTGGTTTGACATGCAAAGATGCTCAGATATTCTCATAATTTGTGCAGTGGAACCAGCATATTTAAAACTAATTCATGGGGCTGTTTCATCATAACAGTTGGACACAATTCTCCACAGTTATTGCCAGATTTGTAATATTGTAAATGTATTTGTCCAAACAATTTACTGAAGCAATGTTTAAACACACTGCATCATTATGGAGACCTGGAAGTATTTTAATAACTGCAGGCTTTCAGAAACTACATCTTTCTTATCTGTATCTACTGATTTTTCCTTGTACCTTTTCATGTACCATTGGCCTTTCACAGTTCTTTAACGTGTTTTGGAAAATAGTTATCTAAACCTGGGATTTAAGTTGAGTTGCAGATTTTCATCTTAGTTCAATGTCTAACTATATTTCCATAAGGAATTTGCTGTTTTGAAACTTTGTTATAGTGATCACTGAATTTATATTATATTTATATTTACAGCCTTAAGAAGCGCAGCACTTCTTTTTTCCTCAGGCAAACTTGTTCCACATTATTTGATATGTACTCAGAAAGTTGTAATGAAGCATAATTTTTCAGTGATTTCTTATTGTTTTGCATTCACAACTATTCTGTCTTGATATAACAGCAACATTTTTAGAATTTCCAAAAATCAGTGTTGCTTACCCTCTCCAGAGAGGATCCAACCTGCGTGGGCAAAACAAAGATCCTCCCCAGGTTGGTACAACCGAAAATCACCCCAGGCCATGGCACACGACTTCTGCTCCCCTACAGGAGAGCACAAACAGATGAACAGGAGAGTTTATCTAGTGGTTCTCTGTGCAGGAATACATGGGACTGTGCCTGTGCAGGCCAGCTGTGAAGCGTTTACATAGCAATTTAAGAACTTTAGGTCATCAAATGGGGCTCCTGTCCCCCCAGTCACAACCTAGACTAGCCAGTCTCCGACCAGATCATGTGACTGGGGAAGAGGGGTGCACCCTTCCATCCAGATCTTCATTTGCCACCACAAGGAGCCATCCCTTTTGTTTGATGACATCCCACAGCGGCAGAGGCGGAGCAAGGGGAAACTCTGCCCAGGGCACGCACACGCCCTGCGCCCCTGCTGTCCTGTTGCCTGCCCCCATCCCATCCTGGAATGCCCACAAACACCCCACCATGCCCCTCCACAGCCTGGCCATGCCTCTGCCATGCCTTTACCCGTGATGTCGCACCCCACTCTGCCCCGTTGGTGCTATTCCTCTGCACAGCGGGGAAGAAGGAATGAATATGTGCCTGCACAGAGGACCACTAGATGAAAAACAGTTATGGGAAACACACATTGTTTGTCATCACCATGATCTCTGTGCAGTTCCACATGGGAGAATGGCAAGCTTACATACTGTGGAGGTGTGTGTGTGCTGTTTGCAGAGCACAAATTGCAATGCAGCTTGACCCACATTTGTCTCATCCCTAATATTGACATCCACAGTATAATGCTTGATAAAAGTCAGAGGAGTAGACCATGTAGCTGCTCTGCATATGTCATTAAGGTCTACCCTATTCTGCAAAGCTGTAGAAGTGGGCAGTGGAATGTCTTAATAGCTATAGGCAAGGAATGTGTCTTAATAGCGATAGAGCAAGGAACTTAGCCTTATGGTAAGCTACCCTTAATGCAGATGTCACCCAACAAAATAACGTGGGGACAGATACCCAACAGCCCTTCTTGGGACCTCTGAAATATATAAACAATGCCCTGTCCTTCCTAAAAGACTTGGTCCCATATGTGTAATAAGACACATCCAGGGAGCACAGAACTATTTCATCCTCATATTGAAGGTCCTGAAAAAATACTGGCAGAACCACATCTTGGGGAAGGCGAAACTGTGACACCACTTTGGGTAAATGTTCAAGGCTAGGCCTTTATACTACCTTGTCAGGAAAGAATTGTGTGAAGGAAGGATCACTATGTAGAATTCTCAGATAATTAACCTGGTGTGCTGAAATGACCAGGAAGGTGTCTTGTAAGTCAGTAACCTTAAGGGGCACTATGTGTTAAAAAGTGTTGCATGCCAGGTAACTTAAAACTAGCATGAGACTCCACTATGGAATGAGGTTTTGTACAGGTGCATGCAAGTTATTGAACCCTTTCAGGAATTTCTTTGATAAAGGAAGATAGAATAGTGAGTGCAAGCCCACCTTATCATGTAAAGCAGAAATGGCTTCCAAGGGGGACATTTTCCCCCAGGCACCATTTCCCCCCGGTATGCCTCTGATATGGACAACCTTCACCACTGTGGGTCCACACTGATTCTGAACGATCATAGAAACCAATTTTGTAAGGGGTACATGCGAAGCCTGACAAAGCACATTGTGGACATAGCTGAAACCATTAAGCCCAGCAGTTTCTAAATGGCAATGGCTTTCTGGTAGCGGTATGCCTGGAATTTCATTACCATGGCCTGTATGGCCCTTGCCTGCTTGACTGGGAGGATAGCTTGAGCCACGTCTGAGTCTAGAAGAATGCCTATGAATTCCATCTGTCTAGAGCAGGGGTCTGCAACCTGTGGCTCTCCAGATGTTCATGGACTACAATTCCCATCAGCCCCTGCCAGCATGGCCAATTGGAGAGCCACAGGTTGCAGACCCCTGCTCTAGAGGGTGTCAACTTGGATTTGTCAGTATTGACCACTAGCCCTAATGTGCAATGCCTTTTCAAGCTGCCTTTACAAAATCCTGGCTGGGAGTGCTACAAATAGCCAGTCATCCAAGTATGGAAATATAGTGCAGCCTTGTAGGGAAAGGTATTCCACTACCACTGCCATCAGCTTGGTGAAAACCCTGGGTGCGGATGAAAGCCCGAAGGGCAGGACACAGAACTCATATGCAATGTCCCCCACTGTAAACCGAAGTTATTTACAATTATTTTCATGGATGGGCACATGAAAATATATGTCCTTTAGGTCTAGGACTGCAAACCAGGCACCCCTATCTAGCAAGGGCAGGTTGTCTGCCATTGACAGGATATGGAACTTCTTAGGGGTGAACCATAATCCACAGTTCCTACGCACCTCTGAGGAGGTGGCACAGTTTTTGGATCCCCACCCACATCTCGTACTGAACAAGTCCACATTGGAATCAGAACCCTCCCTGGAGTCCCTTTCCGAGTCTGTGTCATAACAGATCAGTGGGTGGACTGATCTCATCACTCAGTGTGTCTCAGCTTTTCGGGCTGCTTCCTTGTATGGAACTACCACATGGATTCCTCCATCAGCCAGGTTGGCAGCATCCCTGGGTGGGGCAAGGTATATTGCCAGAAGGTCTGCTGCTGCATTGGGAAATCCTACTCCCCCAGGGGCTGTGGGAAATATGAGAGGAACATCCTATCTATCTGTTCATCTTCAGAGGAGGGGCAGTTGATATCCCCCAATGATTGAGTCGGGACATAGCACTGGTTTGTGCTCTCTCCTGTAGGGGAGCAGAAGTTGTGTGCCATGGCCTGGGGTGATTTTCAGTTGTACCAACCTGGGAAGGATCTTTGTTTTGCCCACGCAGGTTGGATCCTCTCTGGAGAGGGCACATTGAAGGCACATTGGAGGGGTCTGTCTCCTGGGAGAGACTCTCTGAGGAGGTGACAATAGTGAAGTCACTCTAAGTTGGCACCCCAGAGACCCTGGGGCCTTAGGCAAAGAGAATCAACCTGCAAGTAGTGTTGACTTACTCTCCCCTGGCTGCAGTTAATATTGTCCTTATAATTTATCCTTGATTCTGGGAAAACGGTCTGAGCAATCTTCCAGTCTCCCCTCATATTCTTTGCCAAGATGTAGATTCACATGCACAATTTGTTATGAGTTGAAAGGAAGCATACGCATGAAAGACATATCTTAGTGAGAAGGAAGGCTTTTCGCGGGAGGCCGGCGGGCGGGACAGGATCCCCGGGCGGGGAAGCCCTCCGCTGCCGCACCCCTGGTTCATGTGGGCACACCCCTGGGCGAGAGCAGGCAGCTCGGAGCATCCTCGCCCGCTGGGGAGCGAGGGCCTGGAAGAAGGGCTGACGGAGGCTGCGGGGGGCCGCGCGGCGAGAGGGAGGCGCCGATCCGCCTGAACGCCGACCCGAGAGCCGGCCCGCGGAGGGTCCTCCCCGACGCGGCCCGGGACGCCACATCGATCGGGGGATATCTTAGTGCTCGTTCAGCCTTGTGGTTTGTAAAACTCATGAATATTCAAAATATTGTTCCACAGTGTCTCATCTTGCATGATGAGATCTTATGCCTCATCTTGCATGAAGACTTCTTAGAGGGCTTTGCAGTTTGGGTAACTATGGAGGAGAAGGCTCTTCACCCCTGGGTGCTTCCTTTTGCCTATCCTCTGCTTGCAGGAAGGCTTTGCAGAGGGCCACCTTGAATTGGGCAACCCATTGTTTGCGAACTTTGTTTGTGAAGCAAGAGCATGTCCTGCAAGAGGACGTTTTATGACCTTCTCCTAAGCAGACCATGCAGTCAGCATGCTCATTGTTGGTTGAAAGGGCTGAGCTATATGCATGCCACTTCTTGGCAAGTGCCATTTTGCCTCACATGATGTGGCGCATCTCAAGTAGAACATGCTCTAATCCTGACAAAATAAAGTTAAAAAACAGAACTACGCTAACTCTTTAGAAGAACTATAACAACAAAGAACAACAAGTAGCCAACAATGTTGTCCAAGAACAACTAGTGTAGGCCTAGACTAGCTTTGCTATCAGAACACTTCTGCTTCTCATGGCGGAAAAGAAAGATCCAGAGGGAAGTGTGCACCCCTCCTCCCCAGTTACGTGACCTGGACAGAGACTGGACTAGTCCAGGCTGTGACTTGGGGGAGGGAAACACCCATTTGGTGACCTACAGCTTTTAAATTGCTATCTGAAACCTCCACAGCTGACCTGTGCAAGTGCTCACATGGGACTGCACAGAGGCCATGACAGTGTACAACTGGAAACAAAATAATTCATTCTCCTACCATAAAAATCCTTCTTGTTCCTGAAGGTGCAGTGCATTGGACCAACTCACATAACACTCTACAGAAATGTGGATTTCATGTCAGTGAATCTCTCTCCTTCCATTTGACAGAAATAACTTGCTGCAAGTCATTGGATCTGCTTGCCAAAATGATGTATTGGACTGCCAGCTTCCCTAGCTGCCCAATGGCAAGACACAAAAGGAAGCTTTGCATTTTTCTGACATCAGTCTGTGCAGTTAAGTGAAGAGCTAAATTGCAATGTCATCCTGAGTCATCCACAAACAACAATATATGTGATAGGAGAGCACAGTCTTGTCTGCATGGATCTATAGACAGACACTGGCCAATCTACCCCAGAAAACATTTCTCTGTGTTGGTAGTGTGATTCAAAAACTGCCACTTTTCCTCAAGTTTACAGAGTGTTGTCACATCTTCTGTTTTCCTTAGGTTTGTGACAACACTTTGTGTGATATTCACAAGTGATCCCTCTATCTTTGGCTGCATTACTTGTTCTGACTGCAACACTCCCTCGTATGTGTACTTATGAGTTTATTTAATGGATTAGCAAGGTTATAGTGTTAAGGCGTGATTTAGATTTCCGTTTTCTACTTGCCACACTCTTAAAGTAGATATCTTGAGAGATATCTACAATATAATCATTGCCTATAAACTAGCGCTGACAGTTATTCAAGATATGGCATTTTTATGTAATAATATACTGCTTCATGTATTAAAAAATAATTCTTAAAATATTTCCATAGCATTAACAATTTTAAAAAAGCACTCTTCAACTGGTCAGTATGGAGATATCATAAAGGAAAATGCTTAAATTTTGTTCAATAATGTGTTTCTATTGTGGCAGCCGGTTAACTAATATTACCCCTTTTCTCATACCCTGCTGACTGACTTATTGACCTACAAGTATTTAAATTGGTAGGTCAAAATATATGATGTGTTTTTTTTATTCTGAAGTCCTCTAGGGTTTTTTTCTTTTTGTTTTTTGCATAAAGACATACTGGGTGCTCCAGGTACACTCATTATAAACTCGATAATACTTCAGTTTTCTACATTTGGTTTCGGTTTGATGATCACATTGAATCACCTTGCTTTTTCTCTTACTTTCTTTTCCATAAAATACTTTCTGTGTTCTAGTTTGTACACTGATGTGCATACACGAATGTACCCCAGACAACCACTTTCTGTTTTGCTTTTGGCAATTTCCTGCCTTATTCTAATGATTTATTTTATTATGTGCTATGTATTACCTGCAAAACTTCCTCAATTTACAGTGCTAAGTTTTGGTATGGCTGTGGACAATAGAATGTTTACAACAACCTGGAAATGTAGTTCCAAATATTACTTTATTTTAAAAATGCTTGTGAATACTTATACCAGATATATATGGCACTGTTTTCTTAACGGTTATTAATACTTGGCGATTTAATTTGAATTAAACACCGTTATTTCCTCTTCCCAATTTTTTCTTGAATGGTCTTAGCAAGGTGAGATATGGGAACCGCTGTATGCACCTTTTGATTTTTACAACTACCTAAGTTGTAACCAAATTTTAAACTGGTTTTTTCCCCATTCATTTTCTTATTTACTGGTTCATTCTTTTCTGGAATACAGGAAATGCTGCCAGCAGTTAAAAGGGATTTCTATACTGGCACTCACATTCACATTTTTAATTTCTACTTATTTAACTTGCTATATTTTCTATTTATCACTCCTAACAAGAAATCTAAGAATAGCTTATACTTCTATTAGATTTCAATCAATGCCTTCAGCAGTGCTTAGTGGCAGATACACACGAGTACCATTCTCTCAGCGCTTTTGTATCTGTGGAAAACAAGAGCCTGAGGATCAATTCCACTACATACTCTCCTGTCCTTTATATTCTGAAATAAGGAAAAGGTTTTTGGAGCCAATACTACCTAGGACAGCTTTTTTGTCCGATGATGAGAAACTGATTTTTATTATCGGATATTGATTCCTATGTTTCTTATAAGATGGCTCTCTTTGCCCTGGCGGCTAGGAAACTACGAGCAAAGTATTTAAAGCGCTGTTTGAACTAATGTTGTAAAGTACTGGAGATTAACTTAGATTAGCTGAAGAAACTGCAAAAACATCTGACGTATTTGATGGGGCATTTTAATTTAGAGATTGTGAACACTAATAATTTATATTTTAATGTAAAACTAAATTATTGTTTTAATTTAAATTATTGTTTTAACTAAGTTACTGTTTTAACTGCATGTATTTTTGTATTGTTATAGCCAATGGCTCAAACAATAAATACTTGACTGACTGACTATTTATCACTTGGTACCCCCTTATCTATGTACTGTGGCCCACGGTTCCTTAAAATAACAGAAATGAAAAATTTCCATATTGCTACCTTTTTCTTCTTACCTATGTTTGTTGTTACATCTCAATCTAAGAAACTTGTCTCAGGCTAAGTCTGTACCCATAACTTTGACTGGGGCTGTGTGAATGGTTAGCCTTAGTTTTCAAAGGATCCAGCTTGGTGTAATGGCTAGAATATATGATAACACACATAGACTCAGAGGTGTAGCTCCAAGAGGACAGGGGAGTACACGACGCACTGGGCACGCACCCCTGTGGGGGTGTGGCAAGGGTGTTCTGGAGGCATTCTGGGGGCATGGCGAGAGCATTCTGGGGTGGGGGTATTCTGGGCCGGGGCGGAGGATGCACCAGTGCACCAGGGGCTTTCCCTCCTTGCTACACCTCTGCATAGACCACACTTGTTTTCTTTGATGTGGCTTTGTTTGGGTTATGTTTGCTGTTGTCTCTTTGGGGACATAATTCTTTGCTTTTCGTGCTTGGTCTTGACATATCTTGATTAAAAAGATGGCCTTTAAGTTTTTTTAAAATCTTCAGTCTTCGGAGGCCTTTTCTGGTGATGATTGCTTACAGCTTCACCTAATTTATTGGCTTGTTATATATATCAGCTTCCAGCATCTGTTAGTATTTTATTACTATTTTACTTGTGGGTGCATAGACTTACTCAATGAATGAGAACATAAGAAGGCTTTCATGATTATTGTAAGTGTTATTCATTTTTAGAGGGCTTATTTATTATTAGTAATTATTATGTTATGAGTCTTAATATTTATATGACATTTTAATGTATACATTATAATATATGAAAATCCTTGTTATGCAACATTTATGTTCTTATTCTTATAACCTATTATTACCATATTTTACATAATAGTATATTTATGATAGTTATGCTTTTAAACCTTCAGTTATGTATGTATTCATATTAATAGATGCCTCATATTGATCTGTAAGGCTGGACATGCTACTAAGGCTTTGGAAGTGATCAAGTCCTTTACATTGAGGGTCTCTTATCTGAAATTCTCCGTCTTCTTCATTCTGTTTTGGCCACTGATATCAAGAACATCTTCATTGTTCATATGTGACTTGCCTTATCTTTGAATCTGCCAGCAGTTATAAGAGGATCCTGTTCTATGGAACACTACTTTGTTACCAGAAGGAATCCATTGGACTTATGACCAGTTGACTTATCTGTGATGGTTACTTCATAGAATCTTTCTGACTTATTCATTGTTATATAGAATTTTGATGTGATAAATGTGAACTGTTTTGGGGTGAGTGTGGTATACACCTTTGTGTTTTGTGTTTCACATTAAATGCAATATAATCTGCATTCTTGTATTATTGCATTTGCCTTGGTGTAGTAGGTTCTCTTTTGTTCCTTGCTGTGGCTAGAGTGCCAGGCAGGGACATAGGTATAGATTTTTTATGGGGGGAGGTTCGGGGGGGGCCACACCCGATCCGCCACTAGGGCATGGCCACGCCTCCCCAAGGTCCGCCCACAGCCTAGTGCTTATAAAAGCAGCTCTCCAAGGCCAGGACGGCAGACTCCCCCACCCTGCCCTGCCCTGCCCCCACCAGCTGGGTTCCCAGCCGGCAGCTGGCAGTTCCTTCTGCTCTCCCCTCTGGGCAGAGGTATAGAGGGAAAATGGAGCCTGGTGCAAAATCTGACTTTTGCGCCCCCCCAGGCAGCTGCTGTGATGCTGGAATCCACCCCCAAACAGCATCACTTTCAATGGTGTTTATACTAGAGAGCCCAAATTCTCTTTTTAAATCCACCTTAAAGGGAGAATCTGGGGTCCCCAGTTAAACAACATTGAAAGTGATGCTGTTTTGGGGTGGATTGTCCCCCCCACCCTGAAACAGCATCACTTTCAATGTGGCGTAGTGGTTAAGAGCAGGTGCATTCTAATCTGGAGGAACCGGGTTTGATTCCCTGCTCTGCCGCTTGAGCTGTGGAGACTTATCTGGGGAACTCAGATTACCCTGTGCACTGCCACACATGCCAGCTGGGTGACCTTGGGCTAGTCACAGCTTTTCAGAGCTCTCTCAGCCCCACCCACCTCACAGGGTGTTTGTTGTGAGGGGGGAAGGTCAAGGAGATTGTAAGATCCTTTGAGTCTCCTACAGGAGAGAAAGGGAGGATATAAATCCAAACTCTTCTTCTAAACTGAGGATCTCAGATTCTCCCTTTAAATCCATGCCGAAGGGGGTGGATTTAAAAGGAGAATCTGGGGAAATTTAGGGGGTGCCTGTGGTCAGGGGTGCAATTATTAAGCTAGAAGCACCAAACTTTTAGGGTATCTTTAGGAGACTCTCCTAATGATACCACCCAGGTTTGGTGAAGTTTGGTTCAGGGGGTCCAAAGTTATGGACCCTCAAAGATGTAGCCCTATCTCCTATTAGCTCCCATTGGAAACAATGGGGGACGGGGCACCCCCTTTGGGAGTCCATAGCTCTGGACCCCCTGGTCCAAACTTCACAAAACGTGGATGGTATCAGTAAGAGACTCTACTGATGATACCTCCCAGGTTTGGTGAAATTTAGTTCAGGGTGTCCAAAGTTATGGACCCTCAAATGTTTAGCCCCCATCTTCTATTAGCTCCCATTGGAAATAATGGAGGATGGGGTCACCCCCTTTGGGAGTCCATAACTTTGGACTCCCTGAACCAAACCTCACCAAACCTGGGTAATGTTATCAGGAGATTCCTCCAAACAATCCCTGAAAGTTTGGTGCTGCTAGCCTAAACAATGCGCCCCTGCAGGCCAAAGACCAAAAACACAAAAATGTTTTAAAAACCCACAAACGGGTGGGCGGAGCTTCGGACATGAATGGGGGGGTTGAACCTGAGAACCCCCCCTTACCTACATCCTTGGTGCCAGGCTAGGATCTTGGAGATCTAACTAAAATTCCCCCTCTGCTATGTAAACTTTTTGATTGACCTTGGACCAGTCATTTTCTTTCAGCCTGCTATGTAAACTGTTTTGAGTTCCTATTATGAAAAAAAGCAAAGTGTAAATAAATATATTCATGACAATTCAGTTATTATTTCCAGTGTTCTAATCTTTGCTTCAACTTCTCTGCTATCAATTTTCTTCCAGTAACTGACTATATTCCTTTTTCTATACCCAGTGCTATAAAATCCATTTGTTCCTCTGTGTATATTTAAAAAATGAGGACATGTATACTGCAAACTCTGGTAATAGTATCAAATTACTGTCTTGTGATTTACCTACCATTGAGTATGCTGGTTGTGTCTGTGGTCCCCACCCTGTTCCCATCTCAGAACCACTATTACGCAGCATAGAGATCCCAGACCTAACCTGGGTACTCTATATATTAACAGTCTTCCATAGAATATAGATCTAGGGCTGGCTTAATATCAAGCATCCTTCATATTCTGCTTAGCCTGTTTCTTCCCCTCCAACATGTACGTCCTCCTCCTCTTGCTGTGTGTGTGCCTTCTCCTTGAACCTAGAGCTGTCAGCTACTATCACTCATCTTTAAAGTACTCCATCTGTGCATGTGTAGCACAAAGATTTTTTTAAAAACTTTTCTTAAATTGATAAGGGACTTTTTTGCCCAAAAGAAAGAAAGTATTATCTCTAATTTCCCCTTGTCAGAAAGGACTCACTTGGGTCCTTTCCCTCAGTGTGTTTTACCTTCAAGCACATTTACAAGCATGATAGTATACTAATAAAACTGGGTGATATTCCCCATTGTTGAGTAGATAATTAATATTTTCTCAGTATTGAATAAACGTTATTATCCTCATTTTTGTTGTCGAGAGCCTAGCTGTATGAATGAATGACAATATTTGCCTTCGAGCAGTGTTGAGGAGAGAAGTTTAATAAGTATTTTGCACAACTTTTTAAAAAATGGAAAGCCTTTCAATTTTTGTTACCAAGGCTTTTCCTAGCTCTTCCTGCCACTCTACCCACACATGAATATAAAATAAGCAACTCTTCACAAGCAAGATGGTAACCTGTACAACATCTATGCGATACACACATACTTTTAACACTTTTTGATGTAATTATGCAAGATTCTGTTGTCATAGGGTAAAACAAAAGGGTGATTTACTGCCTGATGAAGTTAATGGTTGTTTACTAACTTGTATTGTTTAAGAAGGATCTCAAAGGTTGCAATTAAAATGCACTAGAAAACGTGTGAATAATTGTTAGATAGTCAATATATTACAGCAAAGTTTATGGGTTTTATTTCCTTTTTTTCTATTCCCTCTGACTGCATAAAAGTGAGCCTGTCACCTGCTGCCATTTATTGGTGATGTATAAATGCAGTCAAGATCAAAAGAAGAACAATGAAAAAACTATATTACTGCTCATGTATATATGTCAATAGTATTACTACATCAAAAATGTTCCTCATTTTTAGGAGACACAGATTTGCCAAAGATAAAGAGGAAAAGAAACCACATAGTACAAATAGAAAAACAGGGTGATGTTAATTGCATACACTTCACCTTGCCCAAAATTTAAAGTAACATAAAATCTTGCCTAAAGTCAATAGGGGTGTACACACACACACTGCCTGTAGACTCACTGTATACTTTTCTGTATGCTCACCTTACTCCTGATTTTCTTGACAGTCAATTCACAAACAATGGAATTGGTTTGGGCACGGATCTTTCACATACCTGCATTCCTTCTGCATTTTCACAGTTGTGGCATCAGTTTCTTTCCTTCCATACATTTCTTCAATAATGAGGATTTTCAAGGGAGTGTGCTGTCATCATAAGTGTCATAAGTGGTGTAATAGGTGGAATCACAGAGCTCCCCTTTCTAAAGAGAGGCACTAAAATATCAGTAAATTGCTTGAGCTTTGTAAGAATAGGTTGATCAGGCTCTCTGAATTCTAAACTTTCATTTTAAAATAAAGGTAATAGGGATGTTCATTTGATAAATCTGAATTGAGCCCTCTCCCCCCAGAAAATTACCTTATTGGTATTTTCTCCCCGCCCCCCCCTCCTAATCGTTGCAATTTAAAGAGAGCTGATTCTTTTCAGCATGATTTTGACAGCTTTGGCTTCCATTTTTTTTAAAGAACTCTCCCCCCCTCTCTCTTCCTCACCTACTAACCACGGCCTCTATGTTTCACATGGAACTCAAAGGTTGCAGAGGGTGAAGAGGTGCAAGCCCAGCTTGGCCTGGCTAAGGCTGGCTTGCAGTTTTGTGCAGAGTTCTTCACTTCAGCTTTAGCTGAGTCTGTTTAATTTCAAATTCAGCTTCCTGATGGCAATAAAAGATGCATTTTTTGCAAACTGAAACAACAACTTTTTTAAAGCCATGAGCAGAGAACTCAGTATGAGAGCCAGTGTGGTGCAGTGGTTAAAAGCAGTGGACTCTAGTGTGGAGAACTGGGCTTGATTTTCCACTTTTCCACATGAGTGACCAACTCTTAGCTGATGAACTGGATTTGTTTCCCCGCTCCTACACATCAAGCCTGCTGTGTGACCTTGGGCTAGTCACAGTTCTTCAGAACTCTCTCAGCCCCACCTTACCTTACAAGGTGTCTGTCATAGGGAGAGGACAGGAAGGAGTTTGTACACTGCTTTGAGACATCTTTCAGAAGAAAAAGGCAGGGTATAAATCCAAACTCTTTTTCTATCCATTAAAAAAGGAAAGAAAAGATCCCAACCATTTGGACCCATTACTGAATAAATAACATGAAGTATTCTAGGTAGTAGTGTCCTTTCAGCATGTTCTCATCTTTTATTTTGAGCCATATTTTCCCTAGCGATCTCCTTTTGCAAGGGTTCATAGCATGATGATGCTACGCTGCAGAGGAAAGCCAGGTTTGGGATGTGTTATTGGTGCTTGTACCATCTGGTTCCTAGCACATTCCTCTTTGATAAGGGTTACATAGGCGTTTTCTGCACAGACCAAATATCCTGGGATGGGGAGGTGAAACATCCCGGTTTGGGCATAACTTCCGCATGGCTTCTGGTCCTTAATTAGGCTTGCCCCGCAAGATTTTCCTTATCTTGGATTTTAAAAAAACTTCTAAATTGGTGGTTCTTTTGAAAACCCCCGTGCCGCTCCCATGCAAACATTATGGGAGATGGACCAGTTTATTTTTCCTGCCTTGCCTCCTGCTCTCCCCGCCCCACAGCTGCAGCCAATTGGAACATCAGAAAAACGGGAATGTCTGCGCATGCGTGGAAATGTTAGAGTGGAAAATGAAAATAAACTGGGGGCTCGTGCATAATCGTGCATAGTTCTTCCTCTTGGTCTTAACATGATCATGGGCAACCATGTGAAGGGAGAAACCAAGCAACCCGGTATGATCCTGGTTTTCCCCTGGGATATTATGTCCGTCTGGAAAACGCCATAATATGATGTAGTGAAGCAGATTATCCATACTGAATCTTTATTCTTAGGGCATCATGAAAATGGTGAGCTCTATCTGTTTCAGAGAAGAATATCCAAAATGAATAAACCTCTGTTGCTTAATTAATGGGCTTATGATATGTCTAGACAAGAAGGAAGAGTTAAAACTGACTTTCATGTTCCGTAATTGCAAAAGTAATGGACTGGATGACAGTGAGCCAACTTGACCTCAGTCCAGGCAACGCAGCAAAGATGATAATGTGGGGGGGGGGGGATTCATGAGACTGGGTAGTACATAATGAGGAATTGTATGTTTGATCCTCCAATTGAGATTTCAGTTTGATCTTAAATTATAAGCATTATCCTTAAACCTTGAAAAAAAGTTTTTGAAAGTTTGAAATTAGATCTGAAATATTCTGCTTTTCTGTGTTCTCATATTGCATCCCTGTTCCCTATCCATCTTATTTTAAAATGTAACAATTATATTTCAAACAGGTGTTTAAAATCCTGTTGGAAACTGGAATTACATGGGCATGCACTTTAGACCAATAATTTGCCTATGAAGTTCAACGTTTGTTGGCCCTGGAACACTGATACTACTTTTCCTCGACTGCTCTCCCCTCCATTTGCCTAATGTTCTCCCTTCATACCCTGTCCTGATATTCATATCCATCACCAATTTCTCAGAATCTACCATTATATGCACTATAACCAGTGAGGGGATTTAAATAATTGGTGGGATTCAAATAATTTAACAACTGGTTGTTTACAAGCACCATTTTAACAACCGGTTCTGCCAAAGTGGTGTGAATCTGCTGAATCCCACCACTGACTATAGCTAATGATAATGGTAAATGCCATTGACATGGCAGGAGAAACTACAGGGATGAATCCTATGGTGAACATAACATCTAGACGAGCTAATTGTAGCTTACAGGTAAGCAGAAAATGAATGCTCGCAGTATATCTTAATATAAATTTGAAGTTTAAGCTCTGACAAAGGTGAGACACTGGATTTATCTTTATTCATATATCCCACAGAGAGAAACAGCATAGACAGATTTCCTATCTCCTGGAGGCTATGTCTGTTTCTGATAGGAAATCTATCTCTAGGAAATCTATCAGAAACAGAGATGAACTCCAAGAGATAGTAAATCTATCTCTAGAATTCTATTCCATCCCTGTTACATTCTGATGTCCCTGCCATTGCATTCTACTAATAATGTGCCTTTTCATTTTATCCTGCAAGGAGGGTGATCTCACAATTCATTGTACTGGCATTTCTTTGAGCTATGGATTGGATGCCCCAGAAGGCTCAGTTTTAAAGTATGTAGAAGACAATATGACTGACAGAGACTGTATCCTTGGAAGTACAATTGTTTTTATTGATCAAACTCCCAGTGTTACCAAATCCATGTAATTCAACATAATATATTTTAATTCTGCTTTTTGGCCAAACATTGGCTTTTGGAGTAGCTCATATCAATATAATCTAATACAATCAGATGTTGACATTCAGTTTAATGATTACTAAAGGGGTGTGTGTGTGTGTGTGTGTGTTTCGCTAAAGCAGAATCCAATAGAGGGCTACCTGGTTGCTGCTTCTTCTGCATTTGATGGCCTCATTAATGGTAAAGAGGATGGAAAGGCAAGGTATTTCACCTAGAGTTGTACCCATGGACGTAGGTAAGGGGGGGTTTCTCGGTTTGAACCCCCCATTCATGTCCGAAGCTCCGCCCCTCCGTTTGTGTGTTTTAAAAACATTTTAGTACTTTTTTGGTTTTAGGCCTGCAGGGGACGCATTGTTGGGGCTAGCAGCACCAAACTTTCCAGGATTGTTTGGGGGACTCTCCTGATGATATTACCCAGGTTTGGTGATGTTTGGTTCAGGGGGTCCAAAGTTATGGACTCGCAAAGGGGGTGCCCCATCCTCCATTGTTTCCAATGGGAGCTAATAGAAGATGGAGGCTACACCTTTGAGGGTCCATAACTTTGGACCCCCCAAACCAAACTTCACCAAAGCTGTAATATATTATCAGGAGAGTCTCTTATTGATACCACCCAGGTTTTGTGAAGTTTGGTCCAGGGAGTCCAAAGCTATGGACTCCCAAAGGGGGTGCCCCCATCCCCCATTGTTTCCAATGGGAGCTAATAGGAGATGGGGGCTACACTTTTGAGGGTCCATAACTTTGGACCCCCTGAACCAAACTTCACCAAACCTGGGTGGTATCATTAGGAGAGACTCCTAAAGATACCCTGAAAGTTTGGTGCTTCTAGCTTAACAATTGCACCCCTGACAGCAGGCACCCCCCAAATTTCCCCAGATTCTCCTTTTAAATCCACCCCCTTCGGCATGGATTTAAAGGGAGAATCTGAGGTCCTCAGTTTAGAAGAAGAAGAAGAGTTTGGATTTATATCCTCCCTTTCTCTCCTGCAGGAGACTCAAAGGAGCTTACAATCTTCTTGCTGAGAGAGCTCCGAAAAGCTGTGACTAGTCCAAGATCACCCAGCTGGCATGTGTGGGAGTGCACAGGCTAATCTGAATTCCCCAGATAAGCCTCCACAGCTCAAGTGGCAGAGCAGGGAATCAAACCCGGTTCCTCCAGATTAGAATGCACCTGCTCCTAACCACTACGCCACATTGAAAGTGATGCTGTTTCAGGGTGGGGGGGGAGAATCCACCCCAAAACAGCATCACTTTCAATGTTGTTTAACTGGGGACCCCAGATTCTCCCTTTAAGGTGGATCTAAAAAGAGAATTTGGGCTCTCTAGTTTAAACACCATTGAAAGTGATGCTGTTTGGGGGTGGATTCCAGCATCACAGCGGCTGCCCAGGCCCCCCCCGCAAAACTCAGATTTTGCACCAGGCTCCATTTTCCCTCTATGCCTCTGCCCTGAGGGGAGGGGCAGGGCAGGGCAGGGCAAGGCAGGACAGGGCAGGGCAGAGGAGTCTGCCATCCCTGTCCTTGGAGAGCTGCTTTTATAAGCACTAGGTCAGGGGCGGGACTTGGGGAGGCGTGGCCATGCCCAAGGGCAGGTGGGGGTGTGCCCCCGCCAAACTCCCCCCATAAAAATTTATACCTACGTCCCTGGTTGTACCCATTGTGTTGGAGAAGTGTGTGGGTGTTTCCTGCCCTCTCCCTGGTGGAAAAATCATTAAATATTATCTCTGTTAATTACATATTAATTTGGTGAGCTGGGTTGGGGTTCCAAGGCCTGATACACTTTTCCAGTAGTCACAGGGAAAGGCAATTTTGAAGTATGCAGGAGCCCAATTCTGATTAGAACTGGGGCATTAGGGGATGAGAAATACTTGCTTTCTCTTCTGAAATGTTTTCCAGAGCATAAACAGACCCTAATGGGGAGTATTTGCATAACTTTGAATCTGTGTATGGAATATTCCCAGCACATGCAGCTCCAACGCTATCCAAATAATTTTCTGCTAAACTCTGTGGGAGGTAAAGGTTGAAGCCACTCCTTCCCTTATGCTACAGTTCCAAGTTGAATTGGACACTTGCGGATTTTCCTGCAGCTACTGTGTAGCTGCTGGGAAAATATCTTGAGTCGAGGAGCCAGTGGTGGGATTCAGCAGGTTCGCACCCCTTTGGCAGAACCGGTTGTTAAAATCGTGCTTGTTAACAACCAGTTGTTAAATTATTTGAATCCCACCACTGAAACCGGTTGTTAAATTATTTGAATCCCACCACTGTGAGGAACCCTAACCCAACTCCTCCAAAATATAACATGTAGTTTAGCCATTAGTTCCAAATTAGTGGTGGATGCAGTTACTGTCTTTCAGAGTTGTTCCTTTCCCTTGATTACCTTTTTCTATTGATTTCCAAACCTAGCCACTACTAAATCTCAAGTATAAATATCCATGTGAGAGGAAGCATACATCTTTATTTTTTTCTCCTGAACTAATAAACTGGCCAACTGTAGTATAAATTTGCTAGCATACATCTGTTTGTATGTGATTGGAAAGCAGAGATATCAAGAAAAACAATTCCTGGTAAGTTAATTGTGAGTCAGAAAACGTTGCTTGATTGACACTTGATACCAACACTAGCAATTTCATCCACTAGTTTCTTTGACTTTATTATCATTTCCCAAATGGCCTTGTTTAATCCACTGGAAATGTAATGGTATTGAATTGTCAAAAGGAATTCAAGAAGAAGCTAAGCACTAAGCTCTTATTGCCAAAGATCTGATAATGTTGCGACTTACTGTAAAGGGCTTAATGTACTAAAAGAAGACTAGTTCAATGCTTAAAGCACAGAATAGAGAAGTATTTTGAGGGCTTTTAAAATAACATACTTTTGCTCAGCTTAATCTTTACATGTACGGAATAAATATATAGTTATTTAAATTCATTCAGGAGTTTTCAGTGTGCAGGTTTAACCAAGTCTTTATCAAAGTACATTTTCCAGAGATGTCCTTGACGAAGATTCAGTTTTAAAGAGGCCATTTTGGTTGATTGGATGTTCTGGCTTTCCTGGATCTCTCTGTTGACTTTCTTTTCCAATTCCAGCCACATTCCCACAAACCATGACAGTTTACATTCTATTTGTTTATTTAGAGTTTCTTTCTACTTTTCTCCTGAAAGCTGAGTCAATCATGCTCCAGTGTCTAATTATTACAAAATCTTAAAGAGTATCTTGTAGCAATAGTACCTTGGAGAAGGTCATCAGGTGATTTTATGACTGAATAGTGTTTCTGTGTTTTCATGCAACTCACTTCATACTATTGTTTTGTAAAATCCTAATGACATCAACAGAAGCCAGTCAGGTTAAATTTACAGTTACACATACTATTTTATTATGTAAACGATCCTTTAGATTCTAACAAGCTGGGAACAAACTTTGTATTTAACAGGTAATAATAGAAGCTTGGCTGAAGTTCCAGTATTTGAAATCTGAAATGTATTCTCTCCTCGTCCAGGAATAAGTCTCTTGCCTTCTGAACCTATGGTCTGACATTGGGAATAACTACTTCTTAATGACCTTTAGCTGCTATTGTGTCAGTTCTCCAGCTGGGGAAGGCCCTAGTATTATCACAACAAAGCAACTTGTTTCCTCATTCTGATACTGAGTCTTGTGTACAGTGCAGTATTTGTAAAAATGCATGAGTACATCATACATGCTCACCTATGTGAAAGTTGCTGTAGCACTTTTATGGTATATTCACAGGGGCAAAGACAAGTTTTCTGCAATGTGACATATTAATGGCTCCCTGTCTCTGGTAAGAGATACCTTTTCATTACAGCAGAGGGCACAAGGGCAAAACACAGTGGTGCTTACCTAGGCATGCATGTGTGCAGAGAACAAAAGATACTTGGAGCCAGTTCGTAGTATCAAATGAATACAAGGAGTCTCTATTAAAGAACTCCATTCTAGATAGCAAAGTGAAGAGATAGGTTATCTCTATTCTAATCTAAGTAGCTGGATGGGCATGACGCATATCTACCCCACAAATCCACCTGAGAAGAATAGGTCTACCATCGTTTGAGAAGCATTGCTTTTCAATGGGAGTCTTTTGAGTGGCCAAGATTCTCATATGTGTGTCTGCGTATCTTTGAATACAGCTCCTCTAATTTTTTTAAAATAGAAAAACTATATATTGCCAGAATTGGCAGGAAGAGCTGAGTACAACTGTGTACTTTTTAGGCTGAAAAGGCACTTAGGATTGGAGCAAACATCCTGGGGTAACCTTCACCAAATGGATGAAGGGAGAATCCCTTCAGAAGCACACAAAAGTGGGTCTTAAAAGACAGACTCACCCCATGAAAACCTTGAAGGTCAGCCCTGTGCCTGATGCCAGCAAGCCTGAGGGGGATCAGCAAGTTCTTGAGAGAGAGTAGTTTGCCTTGGCATCCAGAGTGGGCAAGGACACTTGGGTGCCAGCTAGGAACCCCCAACACTGTGGCTGTGTCTCCTTGGACCATGCAAGCTTCCAGCAGGCTCCTCTGGTCAAGCCTCTGTTCACCTGCCTATTCATCTGCTTGGTTTGCCTTGTTCCAGCTGACCAGCCAATACCTCAGCAGAGAAGAAGGGTGGGGGGAGACAAAAGGGCTGTTTCCGAATTGCCCAACTGCACTTCTACCTCTTCCTCTCAGTTTCCACAATGTGTTTATAAGCAGTTGCCAGGATAAGCTGGGATGGGGAGAGCCAGATGGTCAGGGGGGCACAGCGGGAAGGGTCCATTTTCCCTCTCCAGAAGCACCAAGCCCTGCTACAGGTTCTCCTTCCTCACCTCCCAGGACAGTGCCCAGCATAGCCCAGAACAGTGCCCATCACCAGATGTGCAGCCAGTGGGGTGCTCCAGCCCCCCACTGTCCCCCTGTTCCTCAAGCTACAGCTGGGGGCACTTGGGGGCTTTGAGGGCCATCCATACAGGGCCTAAGCAGCAAGTGCCAGAGATAGACAGCCCTGCCACCACCACTATGTAGTCTTCCTCCATTGCTCTCTTGCTGGGCAGAGCTGCTGGATGCTGTGGCACCCAACCACTGCTGGGGGTGCTGGAGGAGGTAGAGAATGGTATGGAGAGTCTGCTGGGGAGGAAGGCAGCTCTTCCTCTGGCCCTGAAGAGGGTGACCAGGCTCAGCAGCAGGGCAGGGCAGGTTGGGTGGGCTAGCAGCCAGGACTGTATCCTGGGCAAGAATGACACTGGCAGTGCTCTTGGCACGGCAGGGCTGAGCAGTGGGGCATCTTGTGGTGGCCCTCCTCCTTCCTCACAAAGGAGTGATCAGGGCATTTCCAGTCATATTGTGCCTGGGGCTTGCCCTGCCCTAGTTATGCACCTGGATGGACAGAAATACTGTCTGCATCTCTCCATCCATGGTTCAAGATGGTGAAGCATGTGTGCAATAATGGGGATCTATGGAGGAGAAGCAGGAAGGAAGAAAGATCCCTGAAATTAGTGCTCTACATATCAAAGAAATAGAGAAATAGAGTAAAGGTGGTCAGTGTCTTGACCCCTCTAGCTATCCAACTCATTAATCAGTTCCCCTCTGACAATGAGGCAGGAGACAGTGCAAAGTCTTTCACTTCCCACAGTCTTTGCATTTCTGGACCATGGTTTCTCATGTCCATGAATTCTGGATAGCATGTCAAAATAAAGAAACCTTGAATAGCATAAGAGCAGAGTCCCTGAGCATTTATTAATATGAAAGGAGCAGTTTTTAGTGCTTTATAGTCATGCCACTTACCTGCATGAATATTTCATTAATGGGCCTTTCCAGCTAACAGTGAGATTACAGGTAGCTGTTGATTAGCCCTCCCGTGAGTCAGTTAGTGTATTTCTAAAGCATCAAGGATATCTAATACCTGTGGAGGGCAATCATTACCTCTGATTTTTTATCATCTTTCTTGAGTAATCAAGTGACAGTTACTAACTACTGAAGTTGCCTTGCTGACTCAAGTTATTTTCCACATATTTTAATTAGGTTATGATCCTACTAACATTCTAGGGTACCAACAACAAAAAATCCCTCAACATCCTTTACTTAAGTGTTGGTTTTTTAAAAGAAAGGAAAGAAGGGAGGCAGCTTGGTTTAAGTAATCAGACAAAAGTCCATTTCATTTTCAGGTACACCATCAGTCTACACAAAACAAGAGAGAGCCATAATGGCAAAACAAGAGAGAGCCATAATGAACATAGATTTTTAACTTCAGCTTGGGAATGTGTTTAGTCAAGACTTATGAGTTTAGGCATACAGAACTTAACAGTTATGAACATTCTTTGCTTGACTTTTTTTTTACAGTTTCTAAAAAGCCTGGAAATGTTTGCATTGAACTTTGTGTTCAGTTCTAACCTTTGAGGGATAGTTTTACGGAAGGGGTAGATGAGAAAAGGATGAAAAATATGTCTAGGAAGTGGGAGGCAGACATATGAAGTAGAAAAATAAAACAAGAAATAATTGATATTTACTTTTGAAAAAGTCATAAAAATATAACATAGCAGATGCTCTCATGAGAACTTTTGAAAGTGGGGTGTTTAGACATATGTTCAGCATCATATATAATTCATGTCTTTCCTTCCTTGGAGCAAGGGAAATGCCAACTAATGGAGAGTAACAACATGAACAACTAAAAGATTGGAATTGGAATTTTAATGTGATTATTTTATTGTTCTGTGTTTCAATGATTGTACACCGCCCAGAGCCCTTTGGGGATAGGGCGGTATATCAAATTTGAATAACAAACAAATAAATAAATATGCAGACTAATTGTTAAAGAAAAAAATTCAAATTGGACTGCAGTTTCAGGTGTCATGTGAATGTTTCAGAATAAGGATGGCAAGTGGGAGTCCTGTGATGACTCATGGGTAGTCATCTCCCTCTCCTCTGGTCTGAACCAGAGAACAGAGACCAAGGGCAGGGGGAAGAGAAGAAGAGTTTGAATTTATATCCCAACTTTCTTTCCTGGTTGGAAACTCAAGGCAGATTACAAAATCCTTTTCCCTTCCTCTTCCTACAATAGACACTTTGTGAGGTAGGTGGGGCTGAGAGAGTTCTGAATGAACTGTGGCTAGCCCAAGGTCACCCACAGGAGTGGAGGAGTGGGGAATCAAACCTAGTTTTCCAGATTAGAGCCGACCTGCTCTTAACCACTAAACCATACTGGCATTGGGAGAAAGCAACATGGATCAGATTCTGAATGTCACAAGGGTAACAGTGGTTTTCTAAAATGGCAAGTTAATCTTCAAAGCAAATACTTCAATTGGTTGAGATAATTTCAGATTCCAGCAACCACATGAAAAGGTCAGTGTTTGTGACACCAAAGGAAAAAATATTGCTGAAGACATAAAGGGATTTTTTAGCAAAATGTTTATAACACACCCAAGAGAACAATTTAGTGTCTTACCTATTTTCTACCTCTTTTCCATTTTTCTTTTACCTTGTGGCTGTTATTGTCCCAGTACATTCTTTGCCCCTCCATATTTATGCCTACCTACTCCCTCACTGTAATCTTTTGGTTTCAAAACATAATGAAAACCAGATTCTCACAAGTATAGCCCCAGTGATTATATCTGCGATTGCCTAGGCAATCTAAAGCAAGAGTTGAGGTAGTCCTATATGATCACAGCACATATTATTTTTTGTTTATTCTCTCCCCCACCCTTTTTTTTGTAAAATTTAAGATGTCTCTACAAACCTGGAATTCCCTTCAGGTATGCAGAAACATCTGCCCAATCTGTACTGTGGAGTTTCTTTTTAAATAATCTTCAAGCCAGGGGCCATGTTTGGAATAAAATGAATGTACTCCCCCTACCACTCTGTTTCTTTATGCTATCACTTTGAACAGTTTTAGCTGAACTGTGAACATTTTGATTGTTGGTATTGAAAATAGATTTTTTGACACAATTTATACATAAAATATACATCATTTATATTATACATATAATGTCTAATGCTGCTTTATTGATTCACAAATAATTTGTGGGGAAAATTTGACATAAGGAAACAGAAAGTAGAGGAAAAATTAGAGAACAGAGAGAAAATAAGGAGTTTATTGGAGGGAGAAACAAATTCAAAAGGGTTTTTCAAGTTGAGTGAATACTTCAATAGCATCCCTATTCTGAACCCATTCCTTTCTCTGCTATCTTAGTACACCATGGCCCTTTCTACATAGCACAAATAAGATGTCCTGAGGATGGTAAAAAAGGCATCTTGGGGAGGAAGTCCACCCATCTTTTTCCCCAAGATATCCTCTGGACGTTTTATTTTGCTCAAGATGTCTTATGTCGCTTAAAAAATTGACTTTCCCCCTACAAGTTGTCTACAAGATGTCTCCTGCTTGGCTGTGTGAACACAAACAGTCAGGAAATGTTTTAATTTTCCTGCCTTCCACCCCCTCTATTGTTAGAGCACTTACTTTCATTTTTTCAGCATCATGCACCCACCATTTTCTGCAGCTGGAGAGTCTGTGCTGCCACCATTTGCTGTGTTTTTTCCCCACAGAGGTTACCTCTGTTTGCCACTTATCTGCTTGCTATTTCCTTGTAAAAAGTTCATGAATAAAGTTTGTTTTCCCTGGCAATCCCACACAAATGTGGTTTATTCATTTTTTTGTTTTGTTTAGAGGGCAGTGTCTTCATTGTTACATAGACACCATCTGAGAATCACAGCTTTTCGGAGGACTGGTCTTCTACCCATTAAGAAGCACTGGGTAAAACTGTCCCTTCACAGAGAATAGGTCTACCTTTTACTTTCAATCGCGGGTAGACTTGTCCTTCAGTGAGAACAGGTATACCCAATGCTTCTTAATGGGTAGTAGACCAGTCCTCTGAGTGGTTGATTCTCTGATGGATTAGTAGATAGACTTTAGACCAGAATAGACTAGCAAATAGCTGATATTATAGGCTTGTAATAATTTGTATGTTTAGCAAAGACTCATAGGTATGCTGTTGAAATGATCTCCATAACATTAAAAGATAGTCTAAAGAAGGACTGTGTTAGCTAAAAGACCAAAAGGTTGTTGACTGAGAAGGATTGAAGGCAGTCTTTCCTGAAGGGTACAGTTGTTTTACAAGTTTTGGAGCTGAAAAAAGTCAAACCAGAAACTGATCTATCTACCATGAAAACTGCAGTACCTGGAAAAAGCTGAGCAATCCTTTAGAGCAGCAAGGGCTGGGGAGAGGAAGGAACGGACTTGCTATAGCTGAACTCCTGAAGAGCTGCACTCAAGCACGCTTGTATAGAGCTGCCCCATCTTGTCTTGGCATGAGAAAAGGGGGCCTCCTCCTAGAATGACTGCCAAGCTGGAAGACTCATCTGGTTCTTTCCTCTCCTGATGGGCAAAATTCTGCTCCAGACTTTGTGTCAGGAAAAACCCGACAGTACTATCTGGAAGGAACTGTAAAGACAACTCTGATATAGGAGAGTGGTTAGTGAACCAGTGTTGATATATTTGGGAATGTTTTCACAAATGTTTTCTGTTGAAGCTTAATAAATTGGATTTATATTTTGAGTTAATTAGAATTACTTTAGACTTAGAACCTGGAACTTGGGGACTCAAGGGGCTACACTTAAGATGGGTGGTGATCCACAGATTTTTTTTTAAAAATGTATTCTGTTGCTCTCAGTCAATTAACACTTGTTATCAGTCACCAACCTTCTGACTTTACATTTCATCATAACAAATTTCATTCTTTTTCCATTGTTTTCATCTACAAAGTTACTTACTTTGATATGGTTTGCTTTGCGAGGAAAGATGCTAATTTAGAATGCTCTAAGAGACCATGATCAAATAGAGAATTTCTTTGCTCATTCTAGTCCAATTGGCAGTTATGTCTTCCCAAATTAGATGCACCCAAATAACCGGGGGCAGCCATTGCTGCCGGGGTGAGCAATGGAGGGAAATATGGGCATGCATGGTTTTGGCGGCATGCTGCAGAACCGGGTGCAATGATTGGCTCCCAGCCGTAAAGGCGGGAGGAGCCAGGGTATATAAGGACGCCTCGCTCAGTCCGCGCCCTTCCCGGCGGCGAGACCCAGCAAGGCGTGGTAGTTTTTTGGTTGGTGTCTCGTGTAAGGCCCAGAAGGAGACTGGTTGCGGCCTTTGCTCACTCTCTTTCTCTCTCGCTTCCATTCTTACTCACCTTCCTTGTTTTCCTCTCCTTTTTCTTTCCTTTCCTTTGGTTGACAGCCGGTCTCAAAGTGGGAATGGGGCCAAAGCGGGCCAAGAGCAAGGAGCCCCCCGTGGGGGGGCCGGCACCTTCGGGCAGAGCCCGAGCCCTCCTCAACAGGGTCCAGGCCCAGACTGGCCCCGAGGAGACTTCAGGCAGGGAGGGAGCCCCACTGGTGGAGTAGCTTGTCCCGGGCTGACGGCCGCCCGCGTGCCCACGGCTTTGGGCCTGTCCCCGACCGGCAGGGGCAGGCCGGTGGGATGGGGGGTGCAGTCCTCCCCGGCTGGGGAGGCCCTTCCTTCGACTTCCGACGGCGCCGGAGCGGTCCCCCGGCCTGGGCCTGCCCACGAGCCGGGCCCCGATTCCGCCCTGTTCCGGAACCTGGCGGACACGCTGCTGCACCTTTCTCAAGCCCTCGGCGGAGCGGCCCGAGAGGGTCCGAGGGGACCCCCCCCTGCGGCGCAGAGGGAATCCCTGAACCCACAGCGTCGGCCCGGCGGCCAGCCACGGCGTGGGCCGAGGGCACCATGAGTGGAGCAGCCGGAGGACCTTCAGCTTTCCCACATGCCAGTCAGCGCATCCCGCGTCGGTGGGCAGCGTCCGTCGATCCCCTCCCGGGCGAGAGGGGCTGGAGAGGAAGAAGCTGATCATCGCTGAGCTTTCCCATTCCTCCAGGCGGTCTTCCAGCTCTTCCGCCATCGTCGGGTGCAGTCTACCCGAGGGCGATGACTTGCAGGCTAGCCGAGGGGGGAGTTTTGGTTCCAAGGGGAGAAGGTGCCGCCCTCCCCTTGGCTCAGCTGTAAGCGTGGAGGCGAGGGTGGCATTAAGCGTCTCGCGCCGTCCCCTGGCCCGGCCCCTAGCGACAGCGGCAAATCCTCGGGTCCCATCTCTCCCCAGGAAACTCCGGGGCGGGCCACTTGGCGGGTACTGTCGTGGATATTTTCAAGTTTCCTGCGGCGGGAGGAACATGGCTTGTCGAGGCGGGGAAGGCCCGACAAAAGCGAGGAGGAGGACCACTGTGGTGGCGGCCGAGCGGAATTTCAACAACTGGCTGCAGGGTTTCACCGAATACCTAGCCCTCATTGGGGCTGCCTACCCCCCTGCTGGCCAGCGAACCCGCGGCTATAGCCTACGACGAGGCGATACGCAAGAACGCTTCCCATTAAGAGCCGTTTCCGCTGGGATCTCATTCACGACCAAACATGGATGGTCGTGGTCCAGCCTACCATGAAAGGGGCCGTGGAACCCCCCTTCCTGGACAAGTCCGCCAGGGCTTACTCAGGGCGGGCGGGGGCCAAGGGGCTCGGTTGGGAATTTAATAGAGGCGCTTGCCAGCGGCCAAAATGCAGGTTTGAGCACGTTTGCTCCAACTGTTCTGGAAATACAGCCGGGCGGGTAGTGCCCCAAGACAACGGCCGCCCTCCCTTTTCGGCAGGCCGGTCCCCTGGGCGGGCCCTCCCAAAAAGATGCGGTGGCCAGGGCAGTGTGCGCCCGCCGCCCGGAAACGCTGAACTCCATCGCCCCACTGCAGTCTTTGGCCCCCACACCCGTCCGGGTGGGGGGGGGGGGGGTGCTCTGCTGGACTGTCTGCGATATTATCCCGACAGTGGCGTGCATGCTGGAGTGATGGTTTTCGACAGGTTTCAGGATCGCTTATGGCGGCCTCAGGAAGGCCTACCAGGCGGCAACTTAAAATCTGTTAGCGATCACCCGGGCGTGGTGGCTGACAAGCTTGCAAAGTAAATTAAGGCGGTCGCATCGCCCGGCCCCTTCAGCCACCCCCCTCTCCTAACCTTGGGTCTCCCCATCGGCATAGTGCCTAAGAAGGCCCGGGGGGAGTTTCGTTTAATTCAACACCTCCCCTACCCGGGGCAATTCAGTGAGCGATTACATCGACCCTGAGCTCTGCACACAGTCGATGCGCCACCCTGGATGAGGCTGTCGCCTTGCCTCATCAGACAGGCGAACACGGGTGCCTCCTTGGCAAAATGTGACATCAGTCGGCTTTCCGACTCCTGCCCATCTCCCGCTGGATTTGAGCTGCTGGGCATCCCACTTCCAGGGCATGGCGAGTGCGTGGATTATGGCCCATGCCCATGGGTTGCTCCTTTGCCTGTGCGGCTTTTGAGGCTTTCCAAGCAGTTTCCTCCGGGAATGGAGCCTTCAGGCAGTGGGTGCCCTCTGGGCTGGTGACCCACATTACTTAGATGATTTGCTTGTTCATCGGCCAGAGCAGGGCACACCCGGGGAGTGTGAGTGTAAGCCCTGCAGGCTTTTCCAGACCATGGCTGCCCGAGGCTGGGGGTCCCCCTGGCCCCCAACAAGACGGAGGGCCCTCCCCCACCCTCAGCTACTTGGGCATCCCACCTGGATCTACGGTACTAGGCACGTCATCACTCCCTGGTGATTAAACTCCACAGCCTTAACCAACCTGCTTCAGTCCGTTCTCCCCCTGCGCCAAATGCAGGATAATGCGCCTGGGTGCAGTCGTTACTGGGCCACCTCAATTTTACTGCGCCTGCGAGGGTAGGTTGCACCGGGCAGGGCCTTCTGTTCTCCCGGCTGGCCCGAGAGATGCGTTGTCTGGCTGCAAGTCCCCTGACCACCACATCCAGGGGTCTCCCGGGGCCTGAAAAAGGCGACCTGCAGGTCTGGCTGTCCTTCCTTCAAGGCTTCAAGCGGCATCTCCTTGCTTGGCAGAACACCTCTGGAGCCGGCGGAGTTGCAAGGTGCACTCCTGATGCCTCCTGGGGCTCCACCGGTTTGGTGGTGTGTATTTCCAGGGTCAGTGGGCACAGGGCCTCTGGCCTCAAGCGTGCTTGCACATGCAGGGCATCACCAGGGACCTCACTTTCCTAGAACTTTCCCCATCTTGAGTGGCGGTGCACATTTAGGGCGATCTCTGGCTCAACAAAGGGTAGCTTTTCTGGTCGCGACAACCAGGCGGTGGTGGTGTGTGGTGAACAGGCAGTTCTAGCAAAATCTGCCGCGGGTGCATGCGTTTGGTTCGCCAATCTTGTTCTTACCTGCCTCACCTATAACATTTCTTTTAAAGCTGCTTTCGTTCAGGTTTGCAAAATAGAGATCGTGATGCTTTATCTCGCCAGCAGGTGGATCGATTCCGGCGTCTGGCCCGAGTGAGCTGTTCCTGAGTGACAGTGCTGGCGTCCCTGTGGAACCTTGGCAGCGAGCCGTGCATCACAGAGTGTTTTGAACTTCGTTAGGCGCCCGGCCCGCACTTGCGTAGGCGAATACGACAGAGCCGTGCCGCGACTTCGGGAACTACTGCGCAGCATCCAAGGGGCGCCTTGTCCGTGGCCCGAGGGTGGACCGCGGGCCTTCTACTTGGTTATTTAAATGTTTAACTCCATGAAGTAGGGGGATGCACCCACGCTCCATGGGGGGAGTGCAATTGGCAGGCATCGCGCCTTTTACCTGCAGGAGTTTCGGGCTTCCCAGAAGGCGGTGACCAAGGCATTCGTTGTTAAAATTCGAAGCTGGTGGCCGGGCTGGCGGCGGTAGTGGGCTTTGATCAGAGAGGACCTCCGGCGCCCAGTCACCAGGGAGGTGTTAAGGGCTGTCACCGAGGGGGGAGCTTCGCGGCAGGTGGTGACCGCTTCCGCAGCTATGAGCGGTTACTTTTTCGCAGCAGCTTTCCACCTGGCGCACCATGGGGCTTTCAGGCCGGGGGGAGCTAGTTGCCCCCACCACCAGGGACCCGGCCGTCCAGCACCCGGCGCTGCAAAGGGAGCATTTAGTCCTGTCCGGGGACATGGTTCATCGCGTGGCTTACTGTTAAGCCGACCAGGAAGGCGGCGGTGCCTGGGTCACCATGCCCGGCCCTGCCGTGGAGATGCCACCTGCACCCTTGCCTCCCCTCATCTCTTGGCTCCGGCACAGGCCTGCAGCGTGGGTGGCATGCTCCTGATACACGAAGGGCGGTTCCCCCCCCTCACCAGGTTCTAGATGCTGGCGGTGTTCAGGGCGTGCCTGGCTCGGGCCGGGCTGCCGGCCGCCGATTTCAGGTTGCACTCCTTCCGAATTGGGGCCGCCACATCCGCGGCGCAGGAAGGGCAGGAGGAGCCCAGGAGGACATCGCGCACCTTGGGGAGGTGGCGGTCAAGGGGAGCCTTCGAGGGCTTACATTCACCCCATCTGACTTGTTGATTCTCTTAGCGCGGGTGCCTCCAGCGGCAGCTGCAGACTGTTTTTCGACAGGTGTGGGTCATGGGGCACAGCCTGCGTCAGCGGAGTCGGGGACTACGCTACCTATGCTCATCCGACTGGGGCCAGCATCTCTGGGACTTGGGGATCCGCGTAAGAATCACATGGCTGGGGCAAAGGGCACATGCTTTGGCATGAGCTGGAGCCCAAGCTCATCCCGAGTACATTTTTCAGTTGGCCACACCCGGATCTCCTGAGGTCATCCACCTGGGGGAGGAGGATCTCCGGCCAGGTCGGGCTTGGAGCTCCGTCATGTGGTGGCCACTGCAGCTTCGGAGCCTCGCCAGGCATCGGCCCGGCATGACTTTGGTTTGGTCGAGCTGCTTCAGCCGGGTCCACTGGAGGGCGGTGGACCCACGCACTGCCGTGGGCTAAGGAGCTTGCAGGAAGAGAGTAAATAAGGCGGACGCCAAGGTGGTGCTCTCCACCGGGGAGGCGGTGGTGGTTTCTTCACGCTGAAATCACCGGGACAACAAAGAGACTGTTTCGCCGGATGGGCGTCCGCCCTGTCCTGGTGGGGGCATGGACTTGTGGATTCAATCGGTCGAGGTACACCCTTAACTGTTGGAGTCGGTCTAGAGAGGCTCCAGGCTTGAGGAGCTTGGTGCGAGGAGCTGCAAGGGGCAGCTCGTGGTGGGTTTACAACGAGGTTTAGCATCTGGGGGGAAAATGAGCCTTCCGGCTGGGTGCTACTTGAGCTTTGTGCCCTGTGGAAGGGCGGGGGGGTGGGGAGGCGAGGCAGGCTGGCAGGCCGGCAGGCGGGCAGCTGCCCGACACCCCAGGGAGTAAGGGTTGGATGCGGGACGACAGGCTGGCACCATGGAAGCTTAGCTGGTGCCCGACACCCCAGCAAGCGGGGAGGAGGCCGGGCTGTCAGGCGACCATGGGCTTAGCCCGGTGCCCGCACTCCCTCAGCATGGAAGCGAGGAAGGGTGTGAGAGCGAGGTTGTTTATCTCTGGGGCTTCCCTTCCCGCCAGTCCCATATATTGGGATGTGATGTGTGACCCGTTTGCCGCCCAGCTCTAATGTACATAGTTCTGTTTTGATTGTGTTATTATATATTTAATAAACTGGGCTGCGGCCCATTCCTTTTCCAGCCTGTCGTTGTTGTGTGATTATTGAGCGAAGAAAGGTCTCACCATCTGCAGCAATGTAAATGTATGCAAACTTTCACATCTTTCAATACAAGACACAAGTTTCAGTTGCTTACAAAATGTTTTATTTTTAACATGGCCTTTAAAAGCGCTGACACATGTTTCCTTTCAGAGTGTAAAATACCTAGATAGGCTTCCAAGATAAAACACTGTCTAGATTAGATTGTGTTATCTTCAGTACAATTTGATTCATACTCCCAGTTCTGACTCTAAACATTGCAAATGATTCTGTGCCATATAACTGTACATTATTTATAGAAGCAAAATTAAGTATTTGAGTTTCACATTGCTGGATCAATATTTTGAAGATCAAATTATGCCTTGCTTGATAATTTTATCACTTACAACAGTTAACTTAAGACTGTTCTTTTATAGACTTTTAAAACCTAATGCAAAAATGAAAAATATCAGCATTCTAATCCACCACTAGGAATACAGATACTGCAAAATGGTAAGATTTGCTGCATACTTTAAATGTATTTTCAGACTGATAATAATGTTCAGGTTGGCCCCAAATAGATTCTACATCAGAGATACTTCTCTGTGATTTAAAAATTCAGCTATAAAAATGCTGTGGTTTGAAGACATTTAGACACACAGGTCAAACTGAAGGCAGTGATAAGAAGTTAAATCTACCAGTTTCGAACAGCTTTAAGCCTCAATGTCTGTACACAAGGACAAATGTACACATTACCTCTGTTGTAGTATACACACATTACCAGTATTGTTCAATCCTCAGTGCATGCAAACTGCTTCCATCAGTACTACACAAGATGTGGTCCATTCATTTCAAATACATGGGGGTGGGGAGCAGAGCTATAAATAACTAATTTGCACCTAAGGCAAGAATATAAAATTGTACCTCCTATACTTTCTTAGTAGTTGTTTTGTTGAAAAGGTGAATTTGCAAATAACAAGAATAATTACCCAATGCTTATGAGATCTGTATATAAAATCAGCTAATGCATACATGAGTATTAAACTTACCGTTTTAAAATACAAGGTTAAACTACATCAAGTACAACAAATGTTTACAATGGTGCTTTTTGTACAAAAGTACAAAAATGATACTTTTTGTGCTTTCAATGACATTTACATTAAACAAAATTAATGTTTTAATTTTTGAAGTCTACTTATCACCAGACATCCAGGAACATTAACACGAGCTGCCTAGCACTGATGACTTGAATGGTCTTAACCATTATATGGCCAGGCCCATTGACTCTTACTTACTTTCCCCTTCTACACTTACTTTCCACTTCTACAATTGCCACTGGCAAATGAATTCTGCTATTCTTGTGAGACTTTGGTTAGTTAATAAATTCCTAATAATGATAAAATGGGCTGTTTCCACGAAGCCCAATTACAGCACCCTAGGGATGGTAAAACGCTGTCCCTGGGGTGCTGTTCTGTCCCTGGGGTGCTGTTCACAAAGCAGGTGCTGCTGTATTGCAGCAGCGCCGTGCTCGTGCTGGTCAAGCAGTGCAAAAATGAGGTTTTTGCCGCAATGAGAGAGGTTTTTCAAAAGCGGCGTCTTCCACCCTAGCCTTTCCCAAATGGCTCTTACCTCCTATCCCCTTCCGTTGTGTTGTGGAGGCCAGGGGACACGCCTCATGGCCTCCAAGCCCAGAGCCATTGCTCTGGCCACGGGGGCATGTCCTCTGGCCTCCACAATGTGATGGAAGGAGACAGCAGGTAAGAGCCATTTGGGGAAGGCGCAGCCTGTGCAAAGGCTGCACAGTTGGCTGCGCACCCAGCGGAAATGTCCATGCAAATGGTCCCGGGGTGTGTGTGTGCAGTGGCATAAACTATGCCGATACACCGCCACTCAGCTGGCTGTGCGGAAACGGCCATAGAGTGGAAGTAATTTATTTTATTATTTTATATCTAATGTTTAATCACCCAAAGAAAGTATCAGTGATTGATATGTAAATTTAACCAGTACCACAGATTTGTATTTAATTTTGTATTTGTTTTATTAAGAAATGTATTATTTTAAATTCAATCAAGAGTCAAAACTTTAAAAAATCCTAATAATCCACTGACCAAGCCTGTTGGTTTTTCCTTCTTTTAACATGCCTTCCCCTCTTTCTATTGTTTTCCATTTTGCAGCCATGGCTTTTACTCCAGAAAGGAGCCTGAACAAAGAAGCATTGGGGAGGAAGGGCTGTCCCTTGAGTGCTGGGAGGAACTTGGCTGAGACTCAGAAAGGCAAGGAGGCAAGACTATTAAAATTGATTAAGGAGGTGGCTAACAGTGCAGTAAGTTCAATAAGGCTTTAATTTTACTGTAAAGGACCCAATCAGCAAGGATCTTAGCTTGGTATAGCATCGCACCCTTTGCCCTAATGGATCAGCTGCCTCTACTTGGTTGGTTCAATTTGAATTTATCAAAGTGTACCCTTTTTCTAATGGCATGGCAGCTTGGGATGGTAGATGCATATTTTATATATTTTTCTGTGCCCCTCAGCTCTTCACTTCTGAGGCAAGCAATTTACTTTGCTGTTTTTATAGTTTTGTAGGATGCACACAGACTTGATGCCTCTGACTCAATGAATGGGACACCCATGAATACAGTAGTTAATGCAATTTTATGGTTTAAACCAATTCTGCTTTCTCATTTAATAACATTAATTTGTGGAAAAGGTTGGGTTGCCAACCAGTGAACCAGCAGATTTTGTGTGTGTGGAGGGGGTGGGTGGGGGCTTGCTGACACTATGATATTGCTTCTGGTGAACCTAGAAGTGACATCATTGTATCAGGATGACTCTCTACTACTCACCCAACATTATAAGGTTGCTTCTGGATTATGCCAGGTGATGGCATGACATAATGTCAATTGCCACCCCCCCATCATTTTTCTCCAGCTGCCCAGCTAAGCAACAGTGGACAAAGCTGGTGTTGAATGGACAGTCTCCTTCTGAAGCCATCAGGAATACTCCTTTACATGTAAAATGATGAGATGGAATAAAGGCACTTACAGTGTATAGTGTTATCTCATCTATATATATAAAAAGCAAACAGTGACTTTGTTAGTCACTTTCTAATGCCGAAACGGCTCGATGGATCACCACCAAATTTTCACATGACGTTCCTCCCTGTTGCGGGCAGGTAATGGGACCTTCAAATTGCCGAAAGTCCATACCTGAGCCAGGTAAAACATCTTTTTCCTGGCGCACCAGGCCATGAAGCTGGCTCTGTTTAACTGTCACCCTTAGAATGTTCGTGCAGCCTGTCTGGCCTGAGGGCTTGGTATGAGGGCTTAGAATGTTTGTGCAGATGAGCAGAGAGGAGCAGTGAAAACAGTAAATAGGTAATACTGTTAGGTAATACATGTGGAAGTGAAACACATACACACTTTGCCATGTGAGACGTCAGGTGGAGTTCCCCCCCTCATACGCAGGTAACTTTCACTCTCGGTGCCTCACCCACTGCTACCACACAATACACATCCAACTCATCCTCACACACCTCACTCTGCCCTCCCTCACATCCAACCACCACTTACCCACTTCCTCACCCATATTCACCACAGCTCTCTTTTACTAAAAGCAAGCTGGAGTTGCCTTTTCTTCTAAAGAAAATCCATGGGCCAGGGTGGGGGCGAACCAACACCTTCTGGCTCTGCTAGCTTCTTTTTTGCACATGGCCCTTCAAGAACCCAGGGCGCTGGCCTCGATCTGAGCGCCTCACCACCCTGCCTCTGCTGCCTGACTGGGATAGCCTCCTTGCCCCAGTTCTGCCTTACCCAAGCCAGGACTGTGCGTGTCAACCAGCCTCATGGACAGCAGGATTTGCACTCTGGATGGTTCCATTGTGGAATGGAAAGGGTTACATTATACTAAAAAAACAAGACACCACCATATAACAATGTGAATTGAAAAGGGAAAGAGGGATTCCATTTGACCACCCCAAAAGAAGAAGAGGAAGAAGAGGAAGAGGAGGAGGAGGAGTTTGGATTTATATCCCTCCTTTCTCTCCTGTAGGAGACTCAAAGGGGCTTACAACCTTTGCCCTTCACCCCTCACAACAAACACCCTGTTAGGTGGGTGGGGCTGAGAGACCTCGGAAAATATGTGACTATCCCAAGGTCACACAGCTGGTGTGTGTGGGAGTGCACAGGCTAATCTGAATTCCCCAGATAAGCCTCCACAACTCAAGCTGCAGAGCTGGGAATCAAACCCGGTTCCTCCAGATCAGAGTGCACCTGCTCTTAGCCACTATGCCACTGCTGCTCCCAAAAGGCTATGCTGGGGATCATTGGACCTGCATGGACATCTGTGTGGGTTGTGGACTGTGATGAGAAGGACAACTGCCACAGCAACGCGTGGCCGGGCCCCGCTAGTTCAATAATATAACAGCTCTACAAGGTAGGCCTTTTATTTTATTTTAAATATTGACACCCTTATATTTTATGCCAGTGTGGTGTAGTGGTTATGAGTGGCAGACTCTAATCTGGTAAACAGGGTTTTATTCCCCACTTTACCACATGAAGCCTGCTGGGTGACCTTGAGCTAGTCATAGTTCTCTCAGGATTCTCTAAGCCCTGCCTACCTCACAAGGTGTCTATTATACAGAGGGTAAAGGTAATTGTAAGAAGCTTTGAGACTCCTTAAAGATAGAGAAAAGTGGGGTATAAGAGCCAACTCTTCTTATTCTTACTGTTAAGTAATTCTATCTATATATGAATAAGAAACATGGCTTAGGTCCAAATTACTGTAGGCAGAGAAAAACAGAACATGGATTCCCTGCCTTCTCCCTCCTGTTGTAGTGCACTAACACCCCACCCCAAATTCTGCTGTTAGAGAGCAAGGGACTCTTATCGATTATGTGTGAGACAAAATAGAAGTCTGCTGTCAAACAGGGAATTGGATAATTGCCCCTGGGTCTCTGCCAATGGGAGAGCAGTTCTGCTACGTATGCTAGCATATGTATCATTATAGTAGTGAAGAAGCACATTTGAATTCAACCTTCTATGTCTATAAACCGTGAAAAATATACAACATTCATTCCTATGTTTGACAATGTACCTTAGTTCTTTCTTTTGAGTTTGACTTTTTTGCCTTTGGGTCACAATTTTGTAATCCTCACACATGAGTTATACCTTTATCAGAATCCTAATATTGTGTAGCTTTCTGCCTGATTCCTTAAGGAGTGGAGAAGGGCATGTGGGGATGTCTGTTCTCAGAATAAGTAAGAAACAGGTAAAAGAAAATGCCTTTCAAACCAAACTATTGTACAAAGTTTTGCATGCCTACATAAACAAGCATTAATCACAGTGAAAAATTAATGTGTAGATGGAAATGTGGGCCTGTGAATTAATTATGTGAGAAGTTTGAATGTTTGCCAAATTATCTAGCAGGACAATTTTTCACATACCTCCGTTCAAATGACTACATTACTCAGGAGCAGTAGAGAAGTGACTGTTTGTTATATTGGAACATGAATAAATTGAAACAACATTTTGTGGTGAGCATGGTAAGAATGCACTGGAATGAGGGAAAAACAGCATTTGTGATAAGCAAGTTTAAATTCAGTGAAAGTCATTTACTCTCTCCAACTGTGCTCCAGTTTTTCTAATGAAGCTTTGAATAATCATAGGAATAATGACCTTATTTCTTTATGTTTAGTAGGAGCGACCATTACCTAAGTGATGGGGATTTTCACAGATAAGCCTGTTTAAGACTGTAGCTATTTGGGGAGGGATTGAAAAACACATTCCTAGGGTTGACTTAAGTTACTGCTTTTCTTGTAGATAAAATAACTTTTGCTTCTTTCACTCCCTACATCTTGTTGTATGCTGCAGGTATGAATTATATTTCAAGATATTGGCTGCATCTCTTTTCCTGTATTCTGAGTAGACTTTTGCTTTGTTTAGATGTATAGAATGAGAGATAGGGCTGCAATCAGACAAAGTATATTTGCATCTCAGACAAGAATGTTTTATAGGTCTGGAAATCAGTGTGTGTGTTTGTATCTGTTTCTTCTTCATGTTTTTCCCAGTTTGCCTAAAGTGGATAGGAACTGTGGTCTCACCTGTTTTAAGTTGCAGCATATTTTAAGCCATGTGAAGGCCTTTTCTAATTTCTCCTAAGAAACTCTAAAATGCTACCCTATAATTAAAGTTAAAGCTAACTTCCAATTTTATTGTAATCTGCTGACAAATGTCAATTATGAAACATGAACACAAGAAAGCAATTGAGGAACAGTGAGATTGTATTTGAGTCTTGAGGACTTTGGTCGATTCCATGCAGCAAATGCATAATAGGTTGCAGTTGTGATAAAGGTACTATTTTCTCTGTTTTCCCATTCATATGCATTCCATGTAGGCAGTGATTGGAAGCCATGGAGACAATTTAGGTTGCTTTCGTGCCTTTGCACAGAGATGCTTCTCTTTTTAAACAATTTCTGGCAAAGCATGCGTAGCTATGCAAACATGAACCCACACAGCCATGCTGATTGACCCAGGGATGTAGGTAAGGGGGGTGTCCCTCAGGTTTAAAGAAAGAAAGCCTAGGCACCTCCACAACCTCCCCTGGTGGAGCTACCCGGGTGGCCAAGCCAGCAGGAGTTTCCCAGTGCCCAGGTGGGTATGGCTGTTTGTTTTGTCGCCCTGCCTGCCTGCCTCCTCCCCATCCCTCTCCTCCTCACCTGCAGCCTGCTTAGGCCAAACCGCTCTGCCACAGAACAGTGGAATCAGTAAAGTTTTTATTAGAATAGGTTCTTGCAAGCAACGAGTCTGGATAACAGGCAGATGCCCTGATAGCAACAAGCAGCATGATTATATTTTCTTTCCCTTGGCTGGTGGTCCCTCCTCTTGGTTCCTATCAGATAGTAGCTCAAGAGTTTACAGCCTATCGTGTTTGCACAAGCACACCATGTGAAGTCCCCTGATTATATCTCCCATTGCTTTAATTCTGCAGCCCCTAGCCCATTATTTGGTTTTATCCTTATTTGGTTATAACTTCCATGCAGTACCAGGTACTTCTGACCAAAAATCCGGGTGCAAATTCCTTGGTAGGTCAACCTATACTTATCAACAACCACCCGACCTTTCTCAACACAAGCTTCACTTAACTATAACAGTGTCCCTATTCTATATCTTGCGGTTTAACTGACATTTCTTGCGACCCTTGGCCATAGGTGCAAAACCATGGACGTAGGCATAGATTTTTTATGGGGGGGTTAGGGGGGCCATGCCCCCACCCACCCTTGGGGGTATAGCCACACCTTCCCAAGTCCCACCCCCAGCCTCAGTGCTTATAAAATCACCTCTTTGAGGCCAGGGATGGCAGACTCCCCTCCCTGCCCGCCCCCCCACCAGCTGGGGTCCCAGCTGGCAGCCAGCAGTCCCTTCTGCCCTCCCCTCTGGGCAGAGGCATTGCTAGGGAAAATGGAGCCTGGTGCAAAATCTGAGTTTTGCCCCCCCCCTCCCATGGGTGGCCGCTGTGGTTCTGGAATCCACCCCCAAGCAGCATCACTTTCAATTGTATTTGAACTAGGGAGCCCAGATTCTCCTTTTAAATCCACCTTAAATGGAGAATCTGGAGTCCCCAGGTAAAACAACATCACTTTCAATGTTTAAACTGGGGACCTCAGATTCTCCCTTTAAATCCATGCTGAAGGGGGTGGATTTAAAAAGGAAATCTGGGGAAATCTGGGGGGTGCCTGCTGTCAGGGGTGCAATTGTTAAGCTAGCAGCACTAAACTTTCAGGGTATCTTTATGAGATTCTCCTGATGATACCACCCAGGTTTGGTGAAGTTTGGTTCAGGGGGTCCAAGATTATGGACCCTCAAAGATGTAGCCCCCATCTTTTATTAGCTCCCATTGGAAACAATGTGGGATGGGGGCACCCCTCTATATATCATCTTAATTTTTTCTTACCGTTTTTGTTACTGCACAGAGAAACAGTTTTTTCTTACTGTTTTCTGTACTGCGCAGAAAAACTTAGACAGTCTGTGGAGACCTGGTCCACATGATTGGGTACACTATCTTAAATGGAATGCAAGGCGGAAGGGGACCATCAGTCATTTGACAAGTGATTACTCCCCCAGTGGTGCACAAGGCAGTAAGCTGACCCAGTGGTAACCAGACACTAGATAGCAGGAGACACAGAGGCAAGGCCTCAAAGCTTGGAAGCAAAGCTGGGAGTAATGACCTTTGTAGTAGGCAGTTCCTTCAAAGGCCAGTTGGAGGTGGGGACTAAATAGTGAGAGAACAAAGGGTTGGGAAACCTTGGAAGGCATGGCAGAATAGGGCCTGTAGGTCAACGCAGGATTCTTTGACCACAATGACAACAAACCAACCATAGGAAACAAAAAAAAGAAATAAAGGGCATGTTTCTATATCCCTACACCAAGTTGCTGTTTGCCTTGGACTACAATATAGAAATATTTTAGAACTACCATATGATTGACTATACTTTGAAAACAAAATGTTTTCTTATTTATATTAGAATGCCATAGTATCGTGATTTTGGTGTTTCCCCTGCCAGGTAATGCCATAGGAAAGCAACATCCATACCTAGTGATGAAAACTGTTCTCTTCTCAAAGGATAGTTTTCCTCCTTTTGTCAATAGGATCTAGGTATGCTGTAATGACTGACTGTAGTAATTTCTAATCAGAACACAACGTTCTACTTAGTTCTGATTTTATATCATGATTTGTTGCTTTGGATATATAGCTAATTTATGACAAAGGTTCTTCCTGGATCCTCTCAGCAGATCAGATTATGTCCTTCACCTGAATGGAAACTTTAAATTCACATTTCTCACAGTATGCACTTTTTTTTGGCTTTAGTCATTCCTGGGTTGCTCTATGCACATGTTTATTTTGGCTTTTAGATAGTAATTTATAGTGCCATAAAAGAGATGATGGATACAAAAAAAGAATTATTATACTGCAAGTGTGTATAATCTAAAATTAAAGTAAAAAATTTCTAATAAAATGTGAGCTAACAAATTACATATAGTAATACCATGCCAAAATAAATTGATGCAGCAATAATAGACCCACAGCTCAAAATAAATAAAAGGGCAGTTGTGAAAACAGCTATATAATTAAATGAAATAACTGATTAGCTGGCAAGATATTGTCTTGATGGCAGCATATTCTAATTACATTTCTCTCTCTTGGATTGGCTGACTGACATTGACATGACGCTAATGAACTCCAGGATGCCTTCATGACCTGAATGACCTTGAATAAAGTTTTAGTATTTATTTAGGGATATCATGCAAACCTTTATGCACAGATGCTCTATCATCCAGTTTGGTTTGCAAGTTGTCCTTAAGTTGCAATCTGCACAGTCCCTCATTTGAGAACCTGTATTTAAACATTTCTCACTTTGTTTTGGTTGCCCCCCCCACGAAGCCAATCTTATAAATCTAATAAATAAATAAATAAATAAATAAATAAATAAATAAATTGTGCGCCTGCGTTTTCATACTGTTTTCACATAGTTTCCCCCATCTGCTGCTGCCAACTCCCCTCCCAAACTGCTATTCCCAGTTGCCCAGTGAGTTTACTGAGGTGAAGCATTTTCTGTACACTGTCTGGACAGGAAATAATTTGGACATAGATAATTTTCAGAATGCTTTACCATGGTTGCCCCTCCTCCAAATTGTTTTTTACCTTTAAAAACTTACAAAATAGGTTTACTTCTATTAGATATGAACTCCACATACCCAAGAACTCCATTCCACCCCCCCCCCCAATTTCCTGAATGTGCACACTTCCAAGACTAAGAAAGCACTGGTCATGTTCATTACATGTTCCTAGGCTTGGAATTAAGTTCTTTCATACTAATGCATTAACATGGCAATCTTAGGCAGAGTTCCACCCTTCTGACTAAAATTAATGGCTTAGGCAGGTTTAACTGTCCTTAGGATTATACTGTATGATCCCTTACCCTGTGTGCTGAAATTGAAGTTTGGCCAATTTCATCTTCAATATAGTGGCTCTGGACTCTTAGAGGGCAATCCTAAGCAAGTCTACTCAGAATCCTGGCCTTACACCAGGAAGAGTGTTTAGAATTTCTCTAGTATTAGTTTGGAGCAGTGCTGCTAGGAACCTAGAAACTTGAAGTGACATTGATCAAGGTATTCTATTGTATACCTGGCGTGCTCCAGGAATATAGAGGGGAAAGGGGAAAAATAGGAATGCTTGAACAATTCCCAGTTTGGATCACTTCCCCTTTCCCAGTTGTGATCTGGTAGAAAATAAATTGATCGGCCATTTGGCTGTTTGCAACCTGTTCACCTCTATTCAAGTAACAAGCTATTTGCAGTCATCAGAGTTTGCTTCTGATCCCATGACGGGAAAACTTTACACTTCAGCTTGCAGATAGTACATTGATGATCTCCTATGTATAATATTTCGTTCCACCAGAAAGTTTTCAAACTCCCAGGAAGTAAACTGAGCACCATTATCAGAGACCAGTTCCTTGGGATCCCCTCCCCTACTGAAAACTACAGAGAGTAACTTAATCACAGCAGCAGAAGTTGCTTGTGATATAAATGCTATTTCTGGCCACTTACTGAAATAATCTATTAGTGTAAGCATAATGACACTCAATAAAGCATTCTCAAAAGGGTCCACAATATCAATAGCAACCTTCTCCCACACAGAATGGGGAAATGAGACTGGTTGCAATGGTGCTGGGTGCGTTTTTGCTGTCTTATCATGTGATTGACAAGTAACACAAGTCTTAATGGCTGCTTCTACTTCAGAATCCATCCCAGGCCACCAATACAAATCTTTCAATCTCTGCTTTGTCTGTACAATATCATGCACAAGTGTATCATGCGCAAGTGGTATAAGCGTAGGCCACAACAATTCTTGAACCAGCAATTGGTGTGTCCCTTGTAGAATACAGCCATTTTGAAAGTATAACTCCTCACGTACCCTAAAGTAGGGCCTCAATTCTGACTCCAGTCCCTTTTCTTTACCAGGCCATTTGGTCATCAAAAACTCTCTTAACTTCTGCTGGATTGAGCATGCTAAACATGCAGCCTGAAACTTTTCCAGTGTAACTGCAACGGAACTATTTAAAAGAAGTGCCACTACTTCTATATCCTCTTCTGACAATGCTTCTAGAGATGGCAAAGGTAATCAAGAAAAACAATCTGCTGTTACATTCTCTTTTCCTGGTTTATATTCCATCTCATAAGTGAAGGAAAGAAACAATGCTGACCATCTAGCAATTCAATTCCCTACCCTTCCCAATCCTTTTGATGTCAACACTGTTATCAGGGGATAATGATCAGTACACAGTTTAAATGCATGGCCCCACAAATAAGTTCTCCACTTTTCTATAGGCCAGACACATGCAAGCGCCTCTTTCTCAATCACAGAATACTTCCTTTCAGTCTGAGTTAATGTCCTTGATGCAAATGCAACAGTTTTTTTCACCTTACCCCAATAGAACTGAGTCATCACAGCTCCCAATCCATATTCAGAAGCATCCGTTGTTACAATTGTAGGCAATGATGGGTCAAACAATGCTAAAGCTGGACTATGGACAATCAAGTCTTTTACAGTATCAAAACTGGCTTGAGCCACAGTTGACCATACCCAATTTACATTCCCATGCAATAACTGTCTTAGTGGTTCAACAATTGAAGCATAATTAGGGACAAACTTTGCATACCATGAAGTCAGACCGAAAAAGGAATGTAACGTCTGTAAATCACTTGGGGGTGCTGCCTGTAAAATAGCTTCCACGGGATCTAAATCAGGTTTCAAACCAGCTGATGAAATGTTATGTCCCAAGAAGGTTCTCTCTCTCGAAGTTTACATTTTTCTATATTAAACTTCAGCCCAGCTGTACAAACACACCTTAATACAGATTGTAAATTACTCTCATGCTCTTTCTAAACACAATAATGTCATCTAAGTAACACCAGACTCCTTTCTGCCCTTTTAATATTAAAGACATCATCCTTTTTGCAGCAGGGGCTGAGGCCAACCCATATGGGATGCATTTAAATCAAAACAATCCTTCATGTGTAATAAATGCTGTAAGATTCCTACTTTCTTCATGCAAAACAACTTGATGATATGCACTCTGTAAGTCAAGAGTAGAGAACATTTTTTACTTTGTCAGTTCTGAAAATATCTCTTCTATATGAGGCAATGGGTGGCTATCAATCACAATAGCTTTATTTGGTTCTCTTAAGTCTACACAGAGTCGCATATTTCCATCTTTCTTCTTTACTGCAACTATAGATGAAACCCATTCTGATGACTCAATCTCTTCAATAATATCCTTCTGCACCAATTTCTTAAGAACATAAGAAAGAGCTTGCTGGATCAGACCAGAGTCCATCTAGTCCAGCACTCTGTTACTCGCAGTGGCCCACCAGGTGCCTTTGGGAGCTCACATGCAGGATGTGAAAACAATGGCCTGCTGCTGCTCCCAAGCACCTGGTCTACTAAGGCATTTGTAATCTCAGATCAAGGAGGATCAAGATTGGTAGCCATAGATCGACTTCTCCTCCATAAATCTTTCCAAGCCCCTTTTAAAGCTACCCAGGTTGGTGGCCATCACCACCTCCCATGGCAGCATATTCCAAACACCAATCATGCCTTTTGTGAAGAAATGTTTCCTTTTATTGGTCCTAATTCTTCCCCCCAGGATTTTCAATGTATTCCCCCTGATTCTAGTATTGTGAGAAAGAGAGAAAAATTTCTCTCTGTCGACATTTTCTACCCCATGCATAATTTTATAGACGTCAATCATATCCCCTTTCAGACGTCTCCTCTCCAAACTAGAGTCCCAAATACTGCAGCCTCTCCTCATAAGGAAGGTGCTCCAGTTCCTCAATCATCCTTGTTGCCCTTCTCTGCAGTTTTTCTATCTCTTCAATATCCTTTTTGAGATGTGGTGACCAGAACTGAACACAGTACTCCAACCACTGCATAAGGGCATGACAATCTTTGCAGTTTTATTACAATTGCCTTAGAGTTTGCCTTTTTCACAGCGGCCATGCAATGAGTTGACATTCCCATGGAACTATCAACTAAGACACCCAAATCCCTTTCCTGGTCTGTGACTGATAGCACTGACACCTGTAGCGTGTATGTGAAGTTTGGATTTTTTTGCCCCTATGTGCATCACTTTACATTTTGCTACATTGAACGGCATTTGCCATTTCTTAGCCCATTCACCTAATTTATAAAGGTCCACTTGGAGCTCTTCGCAATCCTTTGTGGTTCTCAATACCCTACGTAATTTGGTATCATATGCAAACTTGGCCTACTTCCAGGTCATTTATGAATAGGTTAAAGAGCACTGGTCCCAAAACGGATCCTTGGGGGACACCACTCCCTACATCTCTCCACTGTGAGAACTAAATTCTTAATCTCCTCAATTCCTTTGTAGTATCTTGGGTTAATTTTGGTGCTTTTTATAACAGTTCCACTTTTTCTACTCCTCCTCCAGTGCCCAAGTGTATCATATCAGCTTCATTCAAAGCTGCCCCAATTTGGGTTGCTATTGTTATTGCTTTTCCCAGTGAGAGTTCTGGTTCCAAAGGCAACCTCTCCCTAATACAGAGTATATTTGTTTTTTTTTACAAGTTGACCTCTTATCTCAACTGCAAGCATTCCAAACTCGCAGGAGCCAACTAAGTCTCTTAAAGCTGCAATGTATTGTAAGGTTGACTCCCTCAGTTGTTGCTCAGGCTGATGAAATTTGTAATGCATAGCAGTCACATTAACCTTGGGCACAAAAAAATCCTTCAATGCAGCCGAAGCTGTTTCATATTTATCATCACCAAAGGGAAGTGTATAAAAATATGTTGTCCTTCTGCTCCCAGGGAATGAACAAGCAGTGAAAGTTTTCTTTCTTCAGACAACTCTGTGTCACTAATTGCAGGCAGGCAATTATAAAAAAGACGAATCCATGAAATAAAAGGAATTGGAGGCTCACCTGGATTTTGTAGAAAAGGTACCAATGGATTCAATGTCAAACAAGTCATCCCATCCTCATCTCCAATGTTATGTCTATGCAGTAAGCTTTCCAAATTTTATGTTCAACCTCTTTATTCAAACTCAGCCAAAACAACATAAAACACATTTCAACAGCTACATGTATTCCCATCCCTTATGTATCCTTAAATACCAGTCTCCTAAAGAAACATACACACTACACCACAAGCTTACAGTTGCATTTGTGTCTGTAAACTGTGAATCTAGATCTCCATAATTGGAGAAGAAGGTATGGTTATATTCAGATCATTAAGCTACTTGACTATAGTATAATTTCTCTGTTTACCTCTTCTTAGCATCTGTACTGTGGCAAAAAAGTCTTTTCACATATTTTTATCAGTTGAAAAACAAAGTTTTTCATTATGCCAGAATATATTAGTCAAGTATAGGGGATGAATAATGCTGATAGTTATTACTATTCATACTCATATCAAAAATCTGCTAATTTGAAAAAAATGATGGGATGGATGGAACCATTCAATGGAGGAGCCACTTAAGTTGGGGGAAGGCTCCTTGGATTGGAGGAGGTCTTAAAACCTGAGCCAAAAGGAACAGTTGGGTATACATATTTAAATAAACAGATAAACTTTGTTTAGTGGAGTGGTAGGATGGGGTAGGATTCACCCCTCTACATATAGTAAACATTAAACATTTTGTAGTTTTAAAGATAATTTCTTATTTGCAGAAAGATTTTCATGAACAGAGCAAGAACTCACACAAGAAAGGGAAAAGATCTGCTGATTTTCCCTTCTGAACTTATTTGTGCACTGTCTCACATTCCATTCAAGTAAGTCTTAACTTGGAAATAAGTTATGGAATTTATAAATGTAGCTTAGTGAAAGATAAATCCTCATTTATCAGGTAAGCATGGTGACAGTTTTATAATTCTTTGTCCATGGTTTTATGAGGGTGGGGAACAAAATCTCTCCACACAGATCTCTTACAGATGCTGCAGGCGTCCCCAATACTTTTTCTAGTGAAGTGTGAGGAAATCAACTGAATGAGACAGTTTAAACTGCTCTAATGTGCTGCATCCATCATCAGCTCCAGGAAAAAAAAACTGCTCTCAAACTGGAAGTCTTCCTGGAAAATAGTCTTCTCTTATGCTGTGTAAAAGCCACAGAGTTTTAGGTGCTATTAGTGTGAGATGACAGAAATGTAGCAGGTGGCACTTGTAAGGTACCATTATTACTCATTTTCTTTTGCGACTGAAATTGAACATAGCCACCATTTTGGAGTGAGGCAAATGCAAAGCAGGGCTGATGAAGAGCAAAACTAAGATGAAAAGTGTTATTATGGGCCTTCAGCTAAAGAGAGATTCTTGCTGCCAAAATGAAGTTACAAATAAACCTATGTTTAGTGCTCAGAGCTCTATGGGGGCCTATAAGTTATGGAGGCAATCACAGTGCTAAGAATCACATCCCAAAGAATGAGACTTGAATACAAATAGTGTACTGGTGAGGCCCAAAAGACTCTTGTTGTGGCCACCAACTCTTCAACTGTACAGAAGTAAACCTGCACTAGCCTTTCTCTTTCAAGTTAGGAACCTATATTGAACTCTTGCTTCTTCCCTCTCCCTTTTGCTTCAGGTTGTGATGAAGTCTCTGGAAGTGGCAGCGGAGCTCAAGCTTCACCAAAGAAATCTCAGCCAGGGCTCATGGAGCAGATGCAGTGGAGCTGCATGTGCCAAATGTAAAGGAAATTGCAACATGGTCTCTTGCTATCCCCTGATGGGTATGATGCGAGCATGTTTGCATCTGTGGGATGTGTGTTGCGGACCCCTGTACCAATCAGTTTGTTTAAGTACTTAACCAATTTTTCTGTCACATTTTCCTTATGCACTATAAAGCTGAAGAGTTCAACACACACACACACACACACACACACACACACACACACACACACAATGACTGCTTTAATTGATTGTGTGGATTTTTCTATTGAGAATTTCCCCCGTTTTATAATTGTATGGTTTTGAAGGAAAAACATACCACTATCAATACTAGTTGCTTAATGTCCTCTAGGCACAATGTATGATCCTAATATATAATCCCTTAAAAAAGCCTAATGCACCAACAAATGATCTCATCTCCAATATATTCTGTGCCATCTTCCAACATCTCTTCTTGAACATCAACTTAGTTATACTCTCCAAGAGCCTTCAGCTGTATGTAACATATGGCTGCCTTGCAATTTGTTGGCCTCTCTTTCCTGGAGACATGCCAAAATCTAAGTTTATGTCTCTTTCCAGAGCGCTGTTAATTTCATTGTTGGGTGCTGAGTTAGTGTTGTCTTTTGATGTCCACAAAAGCAAAATTCTGATGGATTGTGCCCAAATAACTTCAACAAAAAGCATGCACCACTGAGCATGACTCTTTCTTTCTTAGCTGCATAATCCCTTTGAACCACATCTCAATTTTCCCTCTGATAAACGAGGCTATATCTTATATGCAAGGTCCCCCTGGAGAATAAAAAAAAATTGCAAAGACAGCCCAGTTTATTTATGTTATGCAGCTGCCAATTTTTCAAAGGTGAGTTGACTGATTGCATTACAAAATAGTATGAAATTACCCTTCTACTTCTTGTTTTGGGGATGTTTTCCAAGAGATAATCAATATTAGAACTTGTCTTACCTGCTAATTATCTCATTAGACAAAAAATAGTAACAGGAGCCACTAGACTCAATTTACTACATCTTGGTATTTGAGTTCTTCTGCGTACAGTTATCTTGCTCCCTAAATTTTTATTTATTAAGTGTTCCACATGAAAGTAATCACTATCACAGACAATTCCCCAAATAAAACATCTGCATTTTTTTTCTGAACCAGACAGCCTATCAATGAAGCTGCACACAAGGGAAACACAGTATATTTTCTCTTAGAAGACAGAGATGCTTTACTGAGACATTATTCTGACACTACTCAACCTGTTCTGCATTATGTATTAGATTATTTTAGAACTGGGATAGAGAGGTAAGGAAATTAGCATACATTTCACTAACTCCATTGCTAAGTTTCTTATGCTTCACTTCTTTGGTATTAATTCTTCTCCTTGTACTAATTGACCTTTACATGAGGTACTTGAGACCCATAAGCCTTTCTACTAATAGCACACCTGGCCTTAAGGTTTTTTGAAGCATGTATTTTGGATGATACTTGTGGTTTTTGAATTGTACAAAAGCATTATCTTAACTATTCCACCTTTAATAAATTAGTCCTTCTGGGGTCTTTAGGTTCTGGCTTGCATTTGAAAGGCATCTAAATTGGAAGCATTTAAGGTAGTAGCAATAACAAGATGAATCCCATAAGAACAAAATGTTCTGAAGATCAAGACTCTGATGAAAATAAGATATGAATGTACCTTTCTAATGAATTTGTGCTACAAGCTGCTGCAATGAACAGTACTGGTAGTCAGTCACCACTGAAACCCTTGTGGGTCAGCATCTCTTGGTGTCCTGGTAGTAGCCTGACTCAAGCAGTTGCATTGACTCTAGAGTTTTAGTGTTAAAATATACAAATATGTTTATATTTACAAGAACTCTTCCAAGTGGAAATTGGCAAATCAATCAGTGAAACTCAGAATGGAAGCGTTGTCACAGGCAGCACCACTGACCTTCTTATCAGGGACATTCTTTAGATCATTTGGGTGTGAATGTGTGTAAATCTGCCCCAGGGTTTTTTTTTATTGCCTGCGTCTTACTTCTCCCCACATGAGGATTCAATAAGGAGCCCTAGCAATACTACCCTAGTGCCTTCTGCTGAGCCATGCCTGTCTATGCAATGTTCTCCAGCTGGCCCCATGAGGTTGGTGGCGACATCAGGGCTGCAGCAGAATGCCTACTGCATAGTGGTATGTCTCTTTGAAACATCCTCCCCCCACTGCTGAAGTTAGGGGTTAGGTCCCAAATATCAAGGGCTGTGAATGCAAGGCAGGTTACTCACTATCTTTGTTTTTCCCCCTGTTTTTACTTTCCAAGATGAAAGGTTTGTATGGGGGTGCCATCGAACAGGGAAATTGGCATGTGGACAGTGCTTTTGCTATTGCCAGTAGCAGTCTGACTCTTGTTGGGGATGAGAGACCCAGCCGGTCCTGTCTTGCCATGGGCTTGTGTAACCTCTAACTGTGGGTTCTGTGGGGCAGAATTTGGAAGGAGCTGCAAAGAACTAAATTTTAAAACAAAATGGTTTACTTTCTTAACAAATAACACTTTTAGCATTAACATTTAATATTAACAATTTACAGTCCTTCTAGGTTGCATTTCAAGTCCTTATCTTGACAATCTACTGATAAATGCCAAGTCCAATTCTTCCTGCTGGTGGTTGGCTTATGAAGACTTCAGAGGCTTGGTGAATGGGATCCAAGATGATGAAGGTTTCCAAACGAACTCCTATCAATTACATACATAGCAAGCCCTTAAACAAGGTGTTAAGAGCTTATAAAGAATTAAATCAAGGTCCCAGCCTGGTAGCCTCAGAGCTTCCTCCAACTTCACCAGTTTTTGCAGCCTTCTGCTGCTTTGAGTCTCCACCCCTTTCTGGGTCAACTCTTTCTGAACATAGGAGTTACACTTGCATGCCAACAAGACCACATGTCTCTGTTGCAGGGTCTTTCTTCCTTGTCTACTGATTCTCCATGTGAAGATGGGAGTCGTTTTGGGGGAACATAGGCCAGATTGGCAGCTAATGACTGGCTGTGCCTATGTGTACCAGTCACAGGGTCATCTTTGTTTGCTGTTGGATAATCCAGTGGATGCTGCAGATGCACTTGATATGCTGTCTGTTCCTGGCAGGCGTCTGCGCACTGTTGTTTACCCCATGGGGTAAAAATTTATTGCCTGCATCTGATTTAGGTTGTATAAAATGCCATGATCATAACATAGCTATTGTATTTTCATATGCCTCCTGAAGGTTTTCAATCCCTTCCTCAATTCTACTCTGTACTTTTAGTAAGTAAGCAATTGCCAGTATGACAATATGTGCAGGAATAGCATCTGAGAATTGTGGTGTTCACTACTCCAAGAAACATTTGAAATTCAGGAACATCCTTCATACATAGTTGCTAGTTAATGATTGTTCATGCTCTATATACTGCATCTCTATGCATCCTGTGCCTATTAATCTTAAAATAACGAACATGTCCATGTTTAGACCATTAAAACAAAAATAAGTTCACCTGAATACAACCTTTAATTAAAAAAATATGCATCCATAGTTTAATAAGTTTGGGCTACTTAAATCTTAAAGGTAGGTTGTTTTACTCCCTGATGCTTGGTTTAGCTACCTCTGCCCCCTTTGAAAGATAAACATCCTTAACTTGAAGCTATAGCAATTCATTTATAACTCAAAATTAATATAATTGTTCTGTCTTCCCACAACTTGCTAGCTGCCTTTGTTTCTGCATATATGTCAAGCATTGGGCCTAGTAGACTGAACAATTGAGCAGATGTGACTAAAAGCCTATCATAAATTTAGTGTGCAGGAGGCTTAGAAAACATCCACAATGATGTACTAGCCAGCTCCAGACCCAATTAATACAGAATCAGCGATCTGATCAAAAAGATAGGGCAAGGCAAGTACTTAGGTAAATGGCAAAAGAAGGAATTATTTGTAGCAAAGATGTTCTTAGTGCCACTATTAAAAACACTACATAATTTTTCTGGTTTGAAATAAAAGGCAGATGCTTTAATGAAAACATAATTTCTTATTGCCTGTATTTTTCAATTAAAAATCCACACTTTAAAACTCATATCAAAAGAACTGCCTAGCTCAGTCCAGCCTTCCTCCCTTACCCAAATTCCATCAACAGAAGAATGAATTTGTAGATTATACTTATAAGTGTGGGAGCCACAAAGACTTGCCAGTGTCATCTCATTTTCCCCTTCCTCAGTACATCTTCCTTCCCTTTAATGAAAGTCCCCATAGACTCTCCCCTTTTCCTGATTTATTTTCTCCTTTCTACCTACTCCCCATCCAAACTCAAAATGGAATGCCCACTTGACAATAGTGGAGTTGGTGGAGTTTTTACTAAATAAAAGGAGGACTTTATTGATCCAGTTTTGAAATTATAGATCCAATTTTTAAATTATTTCAAAGTAAGGTTATCCCTCACCTTTATGTAGAATTGAAATATGAGGATAGACTGAGGATACTCTGTCTAGCTTTGAAGTAATTCAAAATCAATTCCTAGGGTGCATTTAACGCTTCTCAGCTGCCCTGATGAGAGCAGAAACAGGTCTACCTTCTCCAAGATTGAATCTGAGAGTCAAATTTTATAGGCCCCCAAATGGGAAAAACTGGGAGCCTATAAAATGTGATCCCCGACCCAAATTTAACCAAACTCATGGGATGCCATAAAGACTCCACAATAGCTCCCTATTACCCTTCAATGAATCTTTTTTTGTGTATGTGGATTGTTTTCAATGTAGAGACACCAAATTTTCAGCAGAGCTGCAGGTACCTCTACTCATAAGAATACCCATATTTGGTGAAGATTGGGTCAGTGTCCAATTTTATGGATCTCCAAACGGAGGAAGACTGGGAACCTATAAAATTGGGGGGGGGGTATTTTTTGAGGTAGAGGCACCAAATGTTCAGCATAGCTGCAAGTGGCCCTCCTTATGAGATCCCCTGGGTTTGGTTAAGTTTTGGGTCTGGGGGACTAAATTTTATAGACCTCCCCAGTTCTCTTCCATTGTTTCCAAAAAAAGGCCCCTGAACAGCACCACAAAGACTTCCTAAAAAGTGCAATGTTTGGAGTAAGGCTGGAGTCAAGAATTGAGCTGAGATAAATTTTATCTTACAATGGTGGGCTTTTCCCCCCAGCAACCTTGTACTCTTTGTTGAGTCTTTAAGAGAGTTCACCATTTTGGTTAAGTTTGGGTCAGGAGGTCAAATTTTATAGGCACCCAGTTCTCCTTCATTTGGGGGATCATAAAATTGGACTCTCTGCCCCAATTTGGGGGTTTGCAGCTCCACTGAAAATTCGGTGGCTCTACTTTGAAAAACAACCCCCCTCCATCGAGCCCTGGAAAGATTTTCCAAAGGGTAATTTGGAGCCATTCCCTTTGAAAGTTAAAGGGAATGGCTCCTATGTCAGTTAAGGGAAAACACTGGAAGTTTCTGGGAAGGGGCTATTTTGTAAGGTAGAACTATCACCAAGCATTGCCAAGTTTCGTGAAGATTGAGTCAGGGGGTCCAATTTTATAGAACCCATTTTTTTTCTGCATTGTTTCCATTGGAAGATGGACAGGGGCACCTTCCTTGAATGCCCATAAAATTGGACTGCCTGAACTAATCTGCACCAAATTTTGGGCTTTTTTTTAAAAAAAGAGAGATGCCTGCAGCTATGTTGCAGATTTGGTAACTCTATTCTCCAGAGCCCTGCAAATATTTCCCATTAATGAACCCAAACCTTTTTAGATATTCAAAAAACCAAAACAAACCCCTGTAACTGTATGAGGATTTTTAAAAAAATTTCTGAAAATGTTGGAATTTTTTAAACCTAAATCCTAAAAATACAGAAAAAAGTCTTGCACATCCCTATTGGAAACTGTAAAGTGATGCAAATTGGGACAAAAACTTTCCAGCTTCAAAGGTGCCGAGGCTGAGAGGGGAAATTATCTTGGACTCATAGTAGATAGCTCAAAGAAAATGCCAACCCGGTGTGCTACAGCAGTGAAAAAGGTAAGCTCTCTGTTAGGGAATAGTAGGGAAGCGATTAAAAATAAAAGAACTGATATTATAATACTCCTGTATAGATCCAGGTGAAGCTTCATTTGATCACTGTGTTACAGTTGTGGTCACTGTAAGTTCTAAAAGAACATCAAAGATCTGGAAAAAATACAGAGGAGGCAACTATATAATTCGGGGATTAGTGCATCTTTCCTACAAAGAAAGACTGAAGAGTCTGAGTCTTTTCAGTTTAGATGCGGGGGTGGTGGTGGTATTGATAGAGGTTTATAAAAACATGCATGGGATGGAGACAGTTGACAAAGGTAATTTTTTCTCACACTCCCAAAATATTAAAACTCAGCGTCCAATTAAGCTTGTGTGCAGTAGATTCAGGATAGGCAAAATGAAATACTTCTTTATGCAGTGAGTGATTAAAATGTGGAATGATCTGACAGAAGATGTTGTAATGGCTACATGCATAGACTGCTTTAAAAGGGGATTAGAAATATTAATGGAGGATAGGTCTATCAATGTAGTAGTCATGATGACTAAAGGGAACCTCCATGCTCAAAGCAGCAAACATATGAATACCAGTGCCAGGAGACACCAACAGAGTAAGGCCTCAGCCTGTATGCCCTGTTGTTGGACCTCCACAGGAACTGGTTGGCCACTGTGTGAGATAGGATATTGGACTAGATGGACCACTAGTTTGATCCAGCAGGGATCTTTTTATATTCTTATTTTTCAGCAGGGATCTTTCTTGTTGAAAGATCCATCTGGTCAGTTCACTGCTCCAATTTTTAGATTTAAGTATCTTCAGATAAAGACCCACTTTGTTATTAGAACGTACAAGCAGGGACCTGTGAGAAACTCACAGGAAATTCCCCCATTGGTCATTGCTTAGTATTCTGGTTTCTGACATCCTCAGCCATCATTATGTACCCTTTTCTCTCACTTCCACGCTACTGCTCTGCCTAACAATTGTTAACACTCAATTCTCTCACCACTCTTCCTGCTTAGCTTTTGGCACTCCACTCCACTCCCCCAAGCCCCATTGCTCTCCTTACCAACCCTGCAATGTTGGCACTCCACTAACCTTTCTCTGTGGTCTCCTTACCTGTCCCCATCATTGTTCTCCCTATAAACCCCCACCCTCACTACCCTACTTACTGCCCAGTAGCTTGATTAAAAATGAAGAGAAGGATGACAGGCATCCCTTCTCCCTCTATTTTCCCCATCACCACTATCACTGGTGTAGAGCCTAGTGTGGCTCCTGGTCCCTGCCACTGAGTCCACTGTGGTTTCTTCTCCCATACCAGCTACAGGAGAGCCCAGTGCCGTTCCTGGCCTTTGACGCAGTGCTGGATATAGGCAAGCAGAAGCGGAAAATATCAACCTCCCCCCCACTGCTGCTGCCCATTCAGATGACCTTTTAAAAACTTTCCTGTCAGTTAACTGGTGAACCTGCAGGAAAAAGCAATGCTAGAACTGTGGAGGGAGGATGATTCTTCTCATGTAGCAGTATTTCTTTGGTGCTACTGTCCCACATTGCCTTCTCCTCCTCCACTGCACTGTGGTTTGGGTTTTTTAAATCCTCTCGTACATTTTATTAGAGGTTCAAAATTTTTCTACAAAATGGAAGCAAACAAAATGGGTAACACTAGCTCCTGGGACAATCATAAACACAATATGGTAGTAATAGCCACTATATTATTTGATGTATCTGATGAAGGGAATTTTGACTTTTGAAAGTTTATAACCCCCAAATCTTGTTGGTCTCTAAGGTGCTACTGTACTGGTATTTCCCTGCTCTTTGTTTGAGACATGTACATCTTAAAATAACTTGTGTCAGATAGACATCCATGTGATCTTTTGTTGATCAGGTTTTGTTTAGGGACTACCAATGGTTTATCTGGCTTAAGTGTTGTGAGAAGGTTACCTAAGGCCGGGTACCTTACCTGTAATGCACCAAAACCAAGGTTCTTTATCCAGATACTCTCAAACAGCTGAGATTTAAAAATGTGATTAAAAGCAAAGGAAAATAAATAATAAAATCAGTTCTCTCTCAGCTCTACACAGTTTCAAGTATTAAAAAAACAATACAATACAAGGCTATTTAGCCTAAGGCAAAAAAAAAATAGCAAGAACAACAATGAGAAGATGTTAAGAAGAATCCTTATGAATAAATCTTTTTAGAATGAATTCCCCTAAAACAGTGTCAGGGTTTTTTTTTATAGAATTGACTCATTTAGATCATTTGATCAGTAATTAACCAATTGGGTGTCAAATAGAGTGGATGAGGGAGATGACGCCCACCTGAGCATTCTTGGCAATTAAGACCTATCTGCCAGTTTAGAATGTGGCCTTGTAAAAGCCAGTTTTGTTATCTAAAGAATAACACTACCTAAATTAAACACAGACATAGTTTACAACGTTAGTGAGGGCAAATGGTTGCATTGTAAATGACCTAGCAAAACCAAATGGTTGCCTCATAAAAGACCCAATATTCAAGATAAATGATCTCTAAATAAATTTAAAGGAATATATACACTTTCTTCACAGGGGTCAAGAAAAGGATGTAGACAAATGCATTGATTTTCTCTTCCCCCTTGCTTCCTCTCCTTGAACAGTTTTCTCTTTCCCCCTCTCTCCTAACTGTGAAGCTAAGCAAATGAGTGCTCGTGAGCAAACATGAGCACTTCAAAGGAATGTTGGAGAAGCTGACAATCAATAGCAATAAAAATCTTTCTGACCCTTCTCTCCCATGATAAATTTTTTTGTGTTTACATTCAGTGGTCCAGTAAGATCAGAAATGCTTAACATCCACTGCCAAAATATTGACTCTGTACTAATAGACTACATCTTTGCTGAACAAAGTATGATAATACTATAATAGGCTTTATTTGAACAAATGTGAGTTCACTTGTTTGAAAAGATTAATGAAAAATGGAAGGATAAGGATTTCAAAACGCAAATGCAAACTGTATCTAATATAATCAAGAATGAGTCTAGGGAATACAAAAAGAATTGTGAATAATTTTTCATGGTAACATTTAAGAATATTAGTGATTGCCTTTTAGCAACCTGGTTAATGATGCTTGATTAATACTTTTAACAATCCAATTTGATCTCTCAGTTAAGTCAAAGTACTGTGATCTAAGCCAATTAAGTCTTATTGATAACACTGGTATTAAATTATCTTTAAACCAAATATTTGACTTGAATGATATAAAAAAGAACTGTGATCCTAGTTTATCTACATGCATTTGCTTTCCTTAGAGTCATGAATATTTCCCCTCCTAATATTTTATTTATTTATTGGTCTTGTATGCTACCCTTCCCCAACGGGCTCACAACATTTCCATTATACATGATAAAATCAATTAAAACATAATTAATATAAATGTATTTTAAAACAGTATAGATACATTTAAAATATTAAGATCATTTAAAACATTTCAAAAATATTTAAAATATTAAAACCTTACTCTGTGGCACCAAGGAAGCAGTATCAAGGGGGAGGGAAGTGGAGGCCAGACTGATGGAAAACTGTAGCCACCTCAACTATATTCATGGTGGAACAGATCTGCCTTGCAGGCCCTGTGGAAGTAAATCTTGTTTTGTAGGACTCTGGTCTCACTGGACAGAGTGTTCCACCAAGTTGGGGCCATGGCTGAAAATGCCCTGGCCCAGGTTGAGGTTAGCCAGACTTCTTTCAGCCCAGGGATCACCAGTAGATTTTCATTTGCAGACTGAAATGCTCTTCGAGAGACATATTGTGAGAGTTGGTCTTATAGGTACATTGGTCCCAGACAGTTTAAGCCTTCAAAGGTATTACAACCTTGAACTTGATTCGGTATTCCACCTGAAGCCAATGCATCTGATGAAACACCAGTTGAACTGGTGCCTGTAAGGACCTGTGCTGCTGCATTCTGCTTCAGTGGGAGCCACTCCCAACCCCATCCCTCAAATTAAATCTAGGCCGTGACTTGATACAAACTGGGAGAGTCCTAGTGATGCCATCGATGTCATCAGGTCCGAGACCTGTATGATAGCAGCAGCATCCACATGGGTGCTGAAGGCCCCCATAACAAATAGTTGGGAAGCTGAACATCGCATCCAGCAGCCTCAACAGGGTTTTTGTCAATGCATTAGGTGGACAGTATACCGGCCAGATAACCATACTCTACTCGATGTCCCATGCCAGGCCGGCACATTCAAGTTCTGGAATTTCTGGGCCAGGGAGAGCCCTGAAGGAGAAAGCTTCCCATATCAGCATCAACGCCCTACCCCTTTGTCCATGATGGATGGAGGACCAAGAATGGGGGGGGGGCAGTTCTTTCAAAGCAACTTTTTCACCATTCCTCACCTATCTCTTGGTCTCACATGCTGGGTCCATCTTGTGCTCCAAAAGTAAATATTGTAGTCTTGGTCTTATGGTTGATGGATCAGGTATTAAATCTCTGAGTTCACACAGTATATTAGTCACCTCATTTTTTTTCTTGTACACAAGTTGAAACTTCATCAGAGGAAGGAGATTGATGGACTAAGGCCTCAGTCTTCAAGCCAGCTGGCATTCCAGAGTTCTATAAGATGTCTACTACCAACATAATATCCTTTCATGGCATCAAAGAATCCTTCAGCTAAGCAGTAACAGAAATACTGTTTAGCAGACTTTCTCTTACAAAACTGACTCTATCTGTTGTCATAGTTTGTCCAGCTGTTGTGAAATCTTTGAAGGAGCCCAACAAGTCCCTCTCTAGGGCTGTTTCCACACGGTTACTTAGGTTACTTAGCCTAACTTGACAAATCCTGGAAGAGGATCCAACAGGCATACTTTTATTTTGACGGGTGGAAGAGGACTCAGCTTCATTTCCATCTTGAGATCTTCGGATGGCAAGATTGAGCAATAAAAAGGATAAGATTGTATTGTTGAACACTTGAATTGGAAAAATCCCTTTAATGCTCAAAAGGTATTTTTGTTGGAACAACATTGTAGGGATATGTGAGCTTCCAAAAGTTAGCAAAACCTTTTGAGCTTGATTAGCTTGATTTAGAAGTTTGACTGATCTCAAATCCATATGTCCATTTTTGGCTCCCAGAAGATCTCAACCGAACCATATCCATGAAATGGTCTTATAAAAGTTCCAAATGTGACCTGGATTATTTCCAATATTTAGGAATGGTAAAAAGACATGCAGTCCAACTCTTGTTCTGGTACCTCACAGGCTGGTTTAACTTTACTCAATAGTGTGTGACCAAAGGGACAATGAAGAGAGAGAATGCAGGTGTGATGTTATACATGATGTGATGTTATACAACTGGTACAGTTTTCTTCTGCTGCTGCCAACTAGGCTTTCAAAAAAAGTTTCTGATTCAATATATGTTCAGGGTTTGTTTGCATGGAAGGTTTTGTTCGCTGTACTTTCTTGCTTAGCCTTAGTAAGAAGGGGAGTGGGGGTGGGGAAAAAGGTGATGGTGGAGATTATGTACTATTTATTAGTTGCTGCCATCAGTTTTTAACACTTTTTAACACCTTTTAACACCTTTTTACTGTTTTGCATTAGATGCTGTTTAATTCTTAAATTGTACTGTTTTAACTGTGCACTATTGGATTGATGTTTTTATTAATATAAGTTTTTTGTGTAAAATTGATTCTATTTTGTAACCCATCCTGAGCCCCACAGGAATAGGGCGGGATATAAATCCAATTTAAAAAATAAAGTAAACATTGGCTTGTACCCTTCGGCAATCAGGACCCGGTGATTGAGGAACAGCAATGACAGAGGCTAAACTGAGTTACACCTTCTAAAATCATTGACTTCAATAGGCTTAGAAGGGAGTAAGTGTTTAGGATGGCAATCCATCCCCCCCCCACTTCCATCTCTCTGCCCCAAAATGCAACTGATCTTCTTTGCAATCTGGGAGGGGTAGAGACAGGGGCTAGCCATACTAAACTCACCTACCCTTCTTTGTTACATTTTCTCAAGAATATAATGGGATGGTGGGAAGTGTCTACTGGCTAAGATCTAGGCACTTCGTGATTTTTAATTGTTTATATGTTTTCATTTATTCTTTATGCTGTGTTGTGCCCCCTTTCCAGAAAGAAATACAGGGTATACATTTTTAAATAGATAAATAGCTTTATATAGACCTGGTGTCAAAGTTTTTAACAAAGTTAAAAAGTCCTCTGTCTAGGCCTAAAAACCTCTTGTCCGGGTGTGGGGGTGACCTCCCCCCCACCGCCACCCCCTCCCCGGACTCACGCCCCAACCCACGGCCTGTGGGCAGGGCCCCGGCAGCGCGAAGCGCCGAAGAGAAGGCCGGCGGGCGGGCGGCGACAGTCTCCCAGGGGCTGTGGTGGGCGGCGCCTCATTCCCGCGGCGGAGGGACAAGACCCCGGGAAGCCCCGTCGCCGCGCCAGCTGGCAGAGCGGCAAATCAGGGGAGGCTGGACAGCTGAGCCCGGTTGGGCTGAAGATGGGAGCCGGAAGTGGGCGCAGAGGAACAGGGGCGGGTTTTTCAACCCCTCAGCTGACCCAGGAGGGGATAAAAGGGGAGAGGCTCGGAGAAGAGAGGAAGAAGGATGAGGAGGGAAGGAGGGAGAGCGTGTGGGAGAGCGGGGGAGTAAAGCCAAAGAGAGAGAAAGACCGGGAGAGAGAGGGAAGAGACCAATGGAGGGAGTGTTTGAGGCGAGGGGAAAGGAGGACAAAAGAGGAGACAGCCCTGCTGGGGGAGTGGAGCGGGACTGGGACAGAGGGGACACGTGTTGGGAGGAAGGGCGAAACTACAAGCCCAGGGGCTGAGAGGGAGTGGATTTTCAAACTTCCCTACTCTCCCTTCCCAACGTGTTGTGGGCGCTAGGGCAGTGGTGGGCAGCCGGGCCAACCTTTGGCTAAAGCGGCTGACCCACTTAGTCCACTCCCCGGAGAACGGGAGTGAGGCCGGTAGTACCAGCAGCCGGGTAGGGGAAGGCGGGTTGGCAACCGGGGTCCCGGCGGGGACCCCGCCCCGGGCGCACGACACCTCTTTACTTTTATTTGTCACAGTACATTAAAGAACAGCAAAGCTGTGTCATCAGAATATATTTGGATGTTTATTGTAGAATATATTATTTAACCACATCTAAAATCTGAATTTCCTTGTATCTCTTTTTCCATCACTACTGCAAGGCCATCATAGTCCCAAAGAGGTAATAAGGAAATTTCAACAGAGAATGCTTAAAATACTCTGGTAGCGGTGGGAGGCAATATGTCTCAGTGGCATGCAGAACAATTGAATTGAATATTTCCCAGATAGGAAAAAAATTCTGTGGTATACTTTAAAAAATAATTCATTGTTTGTGCATGCTACCTTCCTGCCAAATCCATTTGGATTGAATTCATTATGCATGCGATTAGAAAGTCTTAGAATATGCAGAAAAATTATATATTGATTTCATTGGATTGTGGCCCAGATTTGTGTTGTTTTATCTGAATCCACAGTGCTCTATTCTTCCATGCCTTGAAACTCTCTGGTGCACTTTTATGATTCTGTAGTATAGCTGGGTAAAAAGTAGACAGGGTCTGAAATTTTGAAAAATAAAAAAAAAGTTTATGGAAAATCCTAGAGTCATGACCTATAATCAAGCAGAGTTGTTCTATTCACACCTGAGCCCTTCGGGGATAGGGCGGTCTATTAATTTTAATTAATTAATTAATTAATTATAATAATAATAATAATACCTTACTGATATTCAAACTTTAGGGAAAGGAATCATGCACTGGCCACAGTCACCAAATGACCAGTATGGAAAGGGTGCATGGACTGTATTCCAGTGGTGATAGAACAGGCAAATACTTACCAATATAGATGCCTCTGGGAGAGATTAGGAGAGGTTGAGTGTTACGTTAGCTAGTATTTTCAAACTTTGTTCTAGCAAATCACCATAAAAGAAAAGTGGGATAAGATGAAATTACAGATAAGCTGGTGAAAGAACGTAAAAGACAAGTTTCACAGTGCAGGAAAATGTCAGTCTCCAAGGATATGTAATGGGAATGCTGAATGTATGCCACGCAGATGTTCTACTGCTGAGCTACGACCCCTCTCTTCTACTTGAATAATACTTTCTTCTAGAATTCATGAATCATAAATCATCTGGAACTTGAGGTGAATAGTGGGGGGCACACATTTGTGCAAGGCACCAAGTTATTCAGCACGGTGAAAGCCCATCCAGACTGCAAAGAACTCCCAAAAGATTTCTCCAAATTGGTAGAATGAGCAATAAATGGAGTTTGTGTAAAGACAGGGTAAAATTGTGTTCACTAGGGCAAAACAGTCTAATTGTATATAAACATAAATGATGTTTAAGTGGGGAGAGAGACATGGTAGATTTTTATGGAATGATACATGGCGTGGAGAAAGTGGATAACAAAGTCACTCTGTTATATACCTGATGTTGTCAACTGACATAACTGACAGAAGATTCACAGCAGACAAAAATGGGATTAGAAACATTCATAAAGGCTAGGTTTATATACAGCTATTAGCTCTGATCATTGAATGATTGCTCAAAATTCAGATGACCATGAGACAGATTTAAGAGCAGAGTATCAACTGCTAGGTGCAAAATATCGGAAAGGACTGGTCCTATAGTATGCTTTGGAAAGCATTTAGTTGGTCACTGTATGAAAATAGATACTACTAGATTGGGTGTACTTTCAGTGATTCAACAGAGTTCCATGGTTTTTGAGAACATGTACATACAGGATAAAGTGGCCAAGTGACCCATCAGTTGATGCTCAGTGATCAGTTCAACTACCGTATATACTTGCGGATAAGTCGAGTTTTTCAGCACACTTTTTTTGTGCTGAAAAAGCCCTCCTTGACTTATACGCGAGTCACTGGCAGCCGCTTAAGCTTAAGCAATCTTTGGAGCATTGCCCTTTTAAGAAAGATAGAGACAGGCTGCCCGGAGCAGCAGCTTCCCTGAACCGAGCCTTCAGAGCCTGTGGGGAAAGAAAAAATGACTGAGTGAGTGAGCGGCGACGGCAGCAAATGGGCGGCGGGGCAGAAGGGGGCAGGAGCCTGCTGGGTGTCCCACAGGCGTGCGCCTAGCATCATGGGTGGCCCCAGCTCTTCCCTGCCGCTGCCTGCTCTGGTGTTTCCTTGCTTGCAAACAAGGAAACGCCAGACAGAGCATTTGCCCCCTTTTTGGGTTTTTTTGTTTGCAAGCAAGGAAACCCCAAAAGCAGGCAAATGCTCTGTCTGGCATTTCCTTGCTTGCAAGCAAGGAAATGCCAGAGCAGCCAAGGGATGGGGTTGCTATGGGGCTCCGGGATGTGGCAGGGGGGAGTGATCCGGTGGGGAGTGGGCACCCTGGCTCTTCCCTGCCCCCACCTGCTTTGGAGTTTCCTTGCTTGTGAGCAAGGAAATGCCAGACAGAGCAGTTGTGAGGATCCAGGAGGTGGCGGGGGGGGGGCAATCTGGTAGGGAGCAGGCAGCCTGGCTCTTCCCTGCCCCCACCTGCTTTGGAATTACCACCCTAGGCTTATACATGAGTCAATAAGTTTTCTCAGTTTTTGGTGGTAAAATTAGGTGCCTCGACTTATACACGGGGTTGACTTATACACGAGTATATACGGTAGTTCGCAAAGGAAATGGTTTTTTGTAATAATGTATTTAGTCTTCAGTTCTGAAGAGGCATTAATGTGCATCTCATGCAATGCATATTCACATTCTGCACATTATGGAATTCAATACTGATCTGGTCTTCTACCTGCCCCTGGTATTTTGAAGTTCCTCCTTTGCATGTTTCTTCTTGGACTTCTGATTTGACTCATTAACATGAAACAGTGGCCGCTTCTGCACGGCCACAATGGAGGTTGGGTTGGCATACATAATGCCAACCCAACCCCCCTGGGACCGTTCACACGAACGGTCCTGGTTGCGACGGGGAGGACGGCGCAGCATCCGCACAGGCTGCGCCATTCCCCAAACGCCTCACCGTGTCCTCTGGCCTCTGGCACGTCGCACAGGCCAGAGGACACGCCCCCCACCCTGCGCGACAGCTCGGAAGTCGCAGGGCAGGGGGGCGTGTCCCCTGGCCTGTGCGACGTGCCGGAGGCCAGAGGACACGGCGAGGCGTTTGGAAAAGGGGAGGGGGAATGGCGCCTTCCAGCCGCTGTTTCCCCAAAACCTCGCTGGGGAAGCGAGGTTGGGAAACAGCAGCTTCTCGCCGCTGGGGAGGCGCAAGGGCGGCACGGCTGCGATGCAGCTGTGCCCCCCATGCGAACAGCTCCCTGGGGACGGCGTTTTTGCCATCCCCAGGGCGCTGTTAAAGGTCCATGCGGAAAGGGCCAGAATGACTAGAAAATGACTAGAAAATAGTTCAGTCACACTGATCCAATCTAAGAATGAACAGTTGACTAGAGAGAGAGAGAGAGAGAGAGAGACCCCCTCCCCCAAATGAAGACTTTACATTGTATTAATACATTTTATAATGCAACTGCAATTTATAAAATCTCTAGCATCCCAGTTAGTGAGAGCACCTTAAAAGGCTATTCAATGAGGTAAAGGTTATGCTTTATGTACGTCCTTTGCTTTATGTTCATGAAAGATCTAATAAAATACTTCCACCTCTCCCCTAAAAACCTAGTTTTAACATGAACATTTTACAAAGATTTATGTCAGATAGATACCACTTTTCAATGTTCTGGAGATGCAGAGTCCAAAATGACAAAATATAAAAATATGCTGTGTCCCTGGGTTTTCCCCAATAATTTCCCCATCTTTTATTTTTTGCATTTTCAGTGGAAGTGCCAACAACTTCTTCCAAAATACAAGATCTGAAATTTGTGTTTGAAAAACAACAACACCCAGCTTCCTGGGCTATTCAGGATAAAAGCAAGACAGCACATGCCATTTCCAATTTTTCAATCATCGTTCTCAAAGGACAATGGTTTTTCTTTAAACATGCAGCATAAGAAGTATTGTAATGAAGCTGCCCTGGGGGTAGGTGTGCAGGGCAAATCATGCAACTGTTCCAATACTAAATCTTGTTTTGCATTCCAGCAAGCATAAAAAAGGAGACTGAAGCAAGGAAACAGACATCATCTTAGATTAGCTCAACGTAAATGAATGAAAGAAAGCAAGCCGAAAATTGGTCGCCGAGTTGATTTCACTCCATGTTTATGTTAATAGGGTATTTGACTTTTGAATGCTTCATAAACCTTGTTATGTTCAGTGCTATTTGAGGTAGTAAAAACAGCTGGATCTCTGCCAGGAGCTTTAATTGGAATCAGCTTAGCTGGGTCTGACAAGGTTTCCTAGTGTTTAGTCTCAAACTTATTATAAAAATGCAAAATTACATGCTATTTATTTCCCATGCCTCTTTTGTGCATACTCATAAAGGTAAGACATAACTGTGCCAGAAAACCGAATAAATTCTTCTTTGTATAGGCCTCAGGCCAGTGCTCTGGCAATACTAACCCGGGTATTGTGGCTCATAACTAGCATATTTTCTTGTTTGGGATGCTGCAAACAAAGTTATGGGGCTCAAGGTTTTTCTGAATTCTTATGTGACCATTGATTATTTAAAGAATTCACCTGTTTCGCTGTTCATATTGATGATAATAGGTAGAACACTTGTGTTCAGTTATTGAACTATTCAACAATATAGTTCATCAATATAATTCTGATGAAAAAAATCCCCATTGTGAAGGCAACTGGTATTTCTAAGACGACACAGATATTTTAGAATTTATTGCACAAGACGTCATCAATGATAAATTATTTTAAATATTTTAACTTGTAGATAGAAAAGAAATAGAACTATAACAACAGTGGTGGCAAGTCTACACATGTGCATCTATAAAAAAAGGTTTCCAAAAAAAGTCCATATAGACAATTGTTGTCTATATTTTATTTATTTATTTATTTGATGTACTAGATTTAATATCTAATACATTTAATATCTAATAGATCTCCTTGCAAGCTACAACAATTACAAACACAACAAAAGTTGGAGAAAAGTCATCTTGAGGGAAGTCTCAAGATGACATATATTCAACTGTTTACAAGGTTGTAAGGTCTTCAGTCTATTTGATTATGAGAGGTGTTATAAATCTGGGTCCTTACTGTTGCTAAAAGGTAGAGTGTCCACTTTCACTGACTATCTGTTAGCTTCCAGAAGACAGACAAATAATTTAAAGTACATAAGCATCGTCAAAGATCAATTAATATTCCCATGCAAAACAAAAAGAATAATTACTTCATATCAGTGATTATTACAGTTGCGAAGCTTGGGTGGGGTGGGGGATCCCCTGCCCATAGGTCCTATTGCCTGCCATGTCCCCTAGTTTTAGGGAAAAGTGAAAAAAAAAGCTTTCTCGTGTACTTATTGGAAGTGACAAAGATAGCTCTATGAATCACTGGAAATTCTGTGGTTTTACCATAGAATTTCCTATGATTCCTAGAACTACTCTTGTCACTTTCTGTATCAACGTCTGGTAAGTAGTTTAGGCTGTATATATTTTTTAAAATATCTCATAATGTTGTGCCCCTTACAATGGTCCTGGCAGTTGCTAGGCACTGCTAGGCATGGCCTAGCAACCCTACATATGAAAAGATCAACCCTCCTCATTGTTATGCTCATTTGATGGTCCTTGTTTGTGAATCACTCTTATTCTGCTAGGAGAACCTACTAACATAGATGAAAACTTTTCAGAGAGTTAGAGGTCATGGGTATACACCAAGTACTGCTGTGGTACATACATTAGGTTGAATCCAATGATCTATTCTTACACAGATTGTTAATCTTCCCTACTGTCCTCTCCCACCCCACCCCCCAACCCAAGCTGATTGTATTAGTCTCTCCATGTCAGGAGTAGTGACAACTCACATTTAAATCACTTACTGCATGGTGAGTGCTAATCATAAACAACCACAACCCATGTGGCTGGGAAAATTTATCAAGGTCATCTGAGGGTCAATTCAGACTTATGTCCCCCCCCCACCCCCACATGATTTCCTTGAGAATGGATTAGGATATTACTGTGCTCCCTGTTGGACCTGTTTGATATGATAATATTTTATGTCTACTGATAATATTAGTATGTCTACTAATGCCTCCAAGTGACATTATCCAAAAGATCTTTTGGGTCTTTTAATCATAGCTGCTTGGGGGAAAGTGCTATCAAAGGCATGACTATTTACAAATAGGTAAACTATAAGAAGGCATGTATTTACACATTCCTTGTATTGTCATCAGCCCAGTTCATCTCGCCCATACATGAAGTGTTAATTTCCTTTTATTATGTTTATGTAGTTGTCAAGCAACTAGTGCTGTATCAGGGCTAATGTCAAGTAGAAGTCATTCGTGACACATTTTTAAATAACTGTCTATGCATAGCCTACTTGGCAGCAGATTTTCTGTTTTATACCTCACATGCTGAGATCCAAGATTTGAACCACAGTCTAACTACATGCAAAGCAGGTGCTTTGCCAGTGAGCTTTGACCTATTATAGATAAACACTTACCTGAGGTCTCTTAGCTGCTTGTACGGTTCTTTGCAAAAGTCCTTTCTGTTGTTATTATATTGAGATATCAATCTCTCAATATGTGCACTAAGAAAAGCAGGAAGGAGCCGGTAACATGGAGGGGGCAAGGGGAAGGTGTGCGAAGCAGCCTGAGGGAGTGAGAAGGCTGGCTGTGAGTGGAGGAAAGATGTCTAGGGCAAAGCTATACTCACTGGCAAATCTGCCCACTTCAGCACCAAAGGAAATTAAAAGTCATGCTAAAAGTGGTGTTGCTTACCATGGAGAGAGTGGAAAGTGAAAGCAGGGCTCCAGGAAATGGGTCCGTACAAGAAATCTTGCTGCAATGGACATTTGCCCCCATCATGCAGCAAACACATTGTGCCTAATTAGCCTTTGATGGCTGTAATAGCAACCTTGTTAAATACATAAAATATGTTCTTATCATCCAGCCAATATATTAAAATGTTAGCCCCTCCCAAATACAGACACTTTCCCACTGACATGTATATTATATTGCACTTCAGGCAGTGAAGTCTTGGGCTGAGGTGCTATGACGACACAAACTATTCAGGAAGAAAGCTGCCAACAATATAAAACTGTAACTCACTGTAACTCACTCTATGCGGGCTTGAGTTTCTGCAGGCCCTGTAAGACGGACCTGTTCTGCAGACATTTGGCCAGCCTGGTTAAATACATCACTGCCATTTCATCTGGCCTCCTGTGGGCATAATGGTAGGGAGGGGGGAGGGGGGACACCATCTGACACTGTACAGTTCCGGGTTTTATTGCTGCTAATCAGTTTTATGTTATGTTTTAAGCAGTTTATTATTGTTGCTCACCTCCCTGAGCCCCTAGGGGGAGGGCGGTTTAGAAATCAATCAATCAATCAATCAATCAATCAATCAATCAATCAATCAATCAATCAATCAATCAATCCACCCACCCACCCACCAAACAAACAAACAAAAACAAGGCTTCCATAGTCAAGAATTAGTTGTCATTTTGGGATTAAATTCTTTTATAGCTCCTTTAGAAACTGAAGTTGTGTGGAGCAAGCTAAGGACTAGAAAAATGACCAGAAAGAGACACAGATCTAACCTGTGTAAACATACTTGGTATGTATATTGTATTTCACTTGGAACAATGAGTCCTTTGCAGTGGTGGGATCCAAAAATTTTAGTAACAGGTTCCCATGGTGGTGGGATTCAAACTGTGGCGTAGCGCCAATGGCGCTGGGTGGGGCACGACGGGGGTGTGGCCGGGCATTCTGGGGGCAGGGCATTCCTGGGTGGGGCTGTGGCACGGACACAGCCACTGCGCTGGTCCTTGGGCAGGAAATGAGTGCACGCAGGCACAGGCTGCCACGCACGCTGGTGCACCTCCTTCTAGACTGCTTCAAGTTCTGCCGCTACTGCTGAGAGGAGGGGCGTAACTAAGGCAAAAATCATGTGGCAAAATCACCAATTAGTAACCCCCTTTTGGCACACACAAATAATTAGTAACCTACTCGCAGGAACCTGTGAGAACCTGCTGGATCCCACCTCTGGTCCTTTGGCTAAGATGTTGTGATGACACAAAATATTCCAACTTTGAGACTGAGGCTCATTGATAGAATATGTTCTTTAGATGCAGAAGGTCTTAAGTCCAGTCCCTTAATATCTTTGCGTAAAAGGATCAGGTAGTGGATGATGTGAAAGGCCTAAGCCTAGGTCCCTAAACTATCTGTGTCAATCAGAGTAGACAGTACTGATCTAAGTAGACCAATGATTTGACTTAGTATAAAGCAGAGTCAGGTGCTCAGCTTCTCAGGGATTAAAGCTTGACCAGTTTTTTAGAACTCTTTCAGCCCCACCTACCTCACAAGGTGTCTGTTTTGGGGAGAGGAAGGGAAGGAGTTTGTAAGCTGTTTGAGACTCCTTATAGTAAGCAGGGTATAAACCCAAACTCTTCTTGTCTTTTTCATTTATCAGTTCAGGTTGTAACTTGACTTTGCAAAGGAGCTCTTCTTAATTCCTTTATCTGGAATTGGGGAGCTTGTTCTAAAGGAACCAATACAAATCTTAGTGTAGTTACTTTTCATTTTTTAAAAAGGTTCTAAATAGGAAGTCACTAAGTTGCTGTTCTTCAAACAAAAAAAAAAGGAAAACCACACTGTGAAGCAAGGCTAGGATAGGTGAATTTTTGCTAACAAAACCTTAGTTTTGTCAGCCTTGATAATTTCACTGGGTTCAATGCTCTATTAATAGACTTTAACTGTGGTTTTTTTTTAAAAAAGAAGCTAGCAGGGAAATTTCTCCAGACCTTCTGATCATCCTGAAATGGTGGTTGGTAAATCTGGAAGAACTACTGTGGTGTGATCAGGGGAAGGCAAGGAGGAGCAAGAAAACCTAAGAAAGTGTTAACACTAGGGTTTTCTTTCACTTTCAAAAGGAAAGTTGCATTTACAGTGTTTTTGGAAACCATGGGGATTCTCATATCTGAGAGAGAGAGTAAGTGTTGAAGAGGGGAAAACATATGCATAACCTAGAATCAAACCTGAATGGAATGTACTGAAAGTGAAGGAGACCGCATGTGAACAAATGGCCATTATTTCTTCCGAAAGAGATAATGTATGGATTTTCTGTCTGGTATGCTGAGAGAGAAAATCTATACATTACCTTGACAAGGGATTCCTGAGATAGGCCAACAACATAGAAAATCCAAAATCCTAGGGTTTGAGTCCTCACACTTTAGTCTTAATAGCTGCCACCATCCCATTTTTGCAATCCAAACAGCTAGAAGCCAAAGGGTAAGATTCCAACCTTTCTGGAACTAAAGTCAAGAAAGTCTCCCTGTAAGGTAAATCACTTGCAGCATGAGTTTTACAAAACAATGAACTTGGCATTTCACCATGTAGGCCTAGGCACCGGAAGTATATTGAAGCCACCTGAAGACAAAACACCTCAAGATATTAAGTGATTTATCAAAATTTTGAAAGAATGTTTCTAAAAAGAACAGTGTTCAGCGAGGATTAAAATAACAAAACTATATCAAAAGGACTCACTACACAGTAATAACATTGGTTTAGTTTTATCAGACGTTACCCTTTTCAACTGAAATCCTCTGGCAGTCAGAGTCCACTTTATCCAAGATCTAGCATGGGCAGACAATCTGACCTGTGAAGTGGGTACAAAATCAAAAGGTACAAGGCTGGATCAAGGAGCCACCAAGAGCAAAACTAGACAGCAATTTCTCAACTCTCCAACAGCGTGAGTTGGTCTGAGCTCATTTGACCAATCAGATACATGGGTGGTGATGTCAATTAACTATGTAACCTTGTTACTAGCTATGTGGACCAGGGTGGTGTTGATGTTGGGGGGTGGCAAGAGTGAAATGGAATAGTGGGACTTTTAGGCCACTAAGCCCACCCAGTCGAGATTTGTGATTTCATCTTCACTAATTGGATGGAATGCAGCTCCACTATTCTCAGACCTTGATGACTAGAGGAGAATCAAGATGGCAACTGCCTTCTCTTGGCACCTGACTCTTATCTCAATTGCAAAAGGTCTAAGCTTGCTGGAGCTCAAGCAACAACACAGTTATTTTCCAACTTAAATTTTACTATTGTAGCCCTGAAGCCTGAACCAATGTGTACAAAAACAAGAAACTGCATTAAGGGACTCAGTTTCTTGTTATGCACCTTCAGAAGTAATATCAATCATGTGCATCAGGAAGGTCATGAGTAGTGCATTTGTACTGAATGTGTGGTCAAACGTTATGACAGAATGGGGCTATTGTGACCTCGCAATGATGATGAAATTGTAGTATGTGGTCTTTAAGATTGACATCTATGATTTTAACTAAGCAGCCAATGCAAAGCATCTACTGTCTATATACTTCCCGATTTTTTTTATACTTTGGAATATAAATGAGGCAAACCCTGGATATAAGTGATATAGAAAAAATGACTTTCAAGAAAGCTGTTACGATGAGAATGAATTCCAAGCTGATGTACCATTGTCAAGAGGCCCAAAGGAGACAAGAAAGTCATATATAACAAAATGAAATTCTCAAAGTTTTAATAGAAAATTTTGACCTTGGGAGATTTTTGCTTCCTGAATATACTGCTCTGTCTAGAAAAGTGTTTTCAGAGGGATACTTAGTGTCACTGTCAGATAGAACATTGGCTATTCCCACTGAGCAAACTGCATTCTGCTCTTAACCTTCCCATATAAGCAAGATGAATTAGGGAACTGCGATAAAGTTTACTGGTTGACACTAGTAGAGCTGGTCATTGTTTGACATATGACAGGTAAATAGTTCACTGGGACTCCCACGCAGAAATATATCTGGACCTTAGAAATGATCTTGGCAGTCCTATTTCTCTGATGTTGCGAACATGAATTCTTTACAGTTATGTGCATGTTTAAATACTTTCAGAACCAACACCATCTAGTATTAGGTGCTGCCTTGCATATGACCATAATTTGTGCAGACAACACTAGAGAGAAGAATAGCTGGCAAGCATCTTGCCTTTCACACACCATCTCAGCTGTGCTTCTGTCTCATTTGCTGATACAAAGTTTGGAGGTAGCCAAAGGTGGGAGCTAAAGGGTTCTTGACTGACAATCTGTGACCACTGAGTGAGCTGGTCACTGGATTTAGAACCTACGCAGGATTTTGGTCTGTTTGCCTTTGATATTTATGTTTTGCTTGGTTATTGAATGGCACTGTACATTAACCAAAATAAAACATAATTTGCTAGTCTGGTGGATTCTGCACAGCACAAATATATTGTCTTTAGGATGTTATAAAAAGCTTTTTGGGGAAATAACTCTTAAAATGAGTTTAGTCCGTTTTATTCCTCTCAACCCAGGCTTTTCAAAAATCGCTGAACTAGTGATCTTTTTCACCCAATCTGGGTTGAAGACTTGCCCTGCTTAATGAGTGAACACTGAGTAGGCAAACATGCTTTATTTCTCCCATCCAAACCTCTTACTTTCATTTCCACTGCTTGTGCCCACCATTTTGTACGCTGCAGCAGATTTTCCATGAACATTCCCCATGGAGGTTTCCTCTGCTTGTGGTTCATCTGTTTGCTATTTCACTGTAAAAGTAGATGAACAAAGTTTATTTGCCTAGTGATCTCATTAGGTGTCATTTTTTCCTTTTTTTGAGAGGGATGTCTGTGAAGATACAGCAACACAAATCGGCTCATATTGCAGCTTCTCCAATTGTGTCACTGTATCTTTACAGACATCCCCCTCAAAACAAAAAAAGGAAAAAAATGATGTGTGTGGGATTGCTAGGCAAAACAAACTTTATTCATCGGAGCACCAGGGCACTGTGCTCATGGCTTTAAACCCTGAGTGGAAGCCAACTAATCTTGGCTCTGCCCACAGGAATGCCCCAGCCCCCCCCCTTCTAGCATCTGATCAGAATGGCAGTGCAGCCCCACTCACAGCCTGCACTTCTAGGTTTTGCTATGGTGGAGCTGAGGGGCAGATGGCTGCTTGTGTGTCTGCCTCCTTCTCCACAGTAAGTGCCCCTAGAAGGACAAATGCACCAGTACAAGGCTGCACCACTCCTCCAATCTCTTTTGTGTCCCCCTCTGGATGGGCTATTAAAGGCCTTAGATCACTATCTATGAATGTGCTGAACACTTCCTGAGACAGACCCAACCTAGTAGCTGTAGGGGCTGCCCCAATTCTAAAAGAATGAGTTCCAAATTCCTGAGCTGGCAACCTTTTATTTTCCAATATCAAGGATGTAACCTCTCAGAACTGAAACTGGGTTAAAGGAAACCTATCTTTGCGCTGGAAAAGGCAACCTGAGACATTGCCCTGTGTTCGTGTAACTGCCTGGGTATCATTACTGAGCAACATTGGGAATGCTCTGCAGTCCTTAGGACCATGTAATTTTCCTTCCTCAATTAGTCTGTCTTATACCTATGTATCCTTAATAACACTTTGTCAGGAAAAAGTTTGAGTTTTCAGATTTCTCATCCCTGCTGTTTTTCATCCTCCAGATCCCCCATGTCTGGGTTTTGCTTGATTTCCCTGTTAAACCCTTGATATTATGTTTTTATTTTCATTTACTTTTACTTTTACTTTCTGTTCTTTTGCTTTTACTTTCATTTTCTGTTTTTTGTACTCATTTATCTTCCCTTCCCAATATAATGCATGCATTTTTATCACCAAGTAAGCATTCTACATTATGAACATGTTATCAGTATAAATGACAACACAATTACCATATAAATTGCATGCTAAAACTGTACATGGTACAGATGATATACAAAACCAACAACAAAAACCAGAGAATCCAAACCACTGGCAAAAACATAGAACAGTAGGGAAGTGAAAAAGTACAGGTGTGTTTATCCCAAGTTTGTACTGTGCTTCTTAAGGGGGAAAAAAGAGAGAAAAAACATTGATCTATGCAACTGTGGGATAAAAATGTGAGATTCATTTAATCATTAAAATATATCAAGACAAAAATGAGAGTGTCCAGAATGAAGCTGATAAGTATTTTTTAAAGTGTCAGGATAGGGTGGGGTGGGGGGTGGGGGTAGGGTGAAGATATTAATGTATCAAGAGTCAGTCACCCTTCCTTGCAGTTCAAATACAAGTTTGGTCTATAAATAGTAATTTGGAGTCAAAGTATTTTCATGGCCAATTTATCTTTAGTGCAATGGGGTTTTTTTATTCATCCTCCACAGTGGGGGAGCTGTGAAAATAGATGACATAACTGGGCCAGTGGTGTTTTATTTCTAGACTACTGTGTGCAATACTGGAAAGCAACTTAGCAGATACTGGCTACATTTGACTAGTGCAGCTTGATATCTTCCATGATTATTGTAAACTATGCTTCTTAAGCTGCTTTGTTCAAGACTAAAGGACTGCACAATAGGGGTTACATAGCAGTCTTGTTGCTAAAGGACTGCATTGGGATAACACTTTACAGTATACAATATTAATAGCACAGGATGCAAGTTACTTTCTGAGACCACTTCAGGCCTGATTTAAAAAAGACACGGGCAGGCAAGAATTTACCTGTATAATGCTGTGCTCCCAGCTGAACCTTAGCTGTTGCAAATGGAATGTTAGCACTCCAGAAACACATGGTACATTCTGCAGTTCAGCATGCCCTGGATGTTGCTCAGATAGTGGGATTATATGCATCAGTTTACAGGATTTTGTGAGTGTTGGCAGCATTAAAACTGAAGTGCTCACATGCCAGTGTTACATTTACATTGCAGCTAAGGACCAAACTGCACAATATGGTTTCTAGCAAATTGGGTTTGGCTTCCCTGAACCCAGCCTGCTTTAACCTCAGCCACACAGTAGCAGCAGCAGAAACAGCAGCAGGGAACATCCCTTTTAAAGCCTACAGGAACTGATTTGACTCCCCCACTGTGCAGTTTTCCTGAGCAGAAGCAGCCCAGTGGGCAGTTATTTATATAACTTTGGAACTGCATGTGCTTGGAATGCTCCATGTGCAACGCCAAAGTTATGCAAATAATTGACCAATTTCAGCTCAGGAAAAAGGTTTCTTTCTCTCTCTCTCTCTCTCTCTCTCTCTCTCTGTGGGTGGAGGGTGGGTGGAGGGGCAAGCAGGAGTCCCATTTTCCCCATACCTCTATCCTGAATTAAATTGGCTCCAAGAGGCTTTAAAAACAACATTCCCTGCAGCTGCTGTGTGACTGACATGAAAGCAGGTTTGGCCCAGGGAACCTCAAAAAGAAAACAAAGAGTAATTCAAATTGTACATATATACAGCAGTCCATGATAAAAGAAGCCTCAATTTACAACATTATTACAATCTCCATCATCTAATACTGTTCCCTGTCTTAGCATGGATTTGCACTTATTATATGCTAACATACAAAATTTAGCTACCTGCAAAGATACACAAGAAACCTGGTCTTCCAATAAAATTCTTGTAAGAGCTAAGTCAGAGTCAACAGCAATTGAATTAGTATAACGAATTAACACTGGTTGAATTAGAGACTTCCTTTCCTCTTTATGGAGCTCACAATGCAGTAGGATGTGTGACATAGAGTCTACTTCCCCTGAATTGCAAATATAGATGAACAATGATCTGTCAGGAACTGAGATAGGACATTGAAAAGAGAAGAGAGAAGTGAAGTAAACACCAGAATACTTTATTGATGTAGCTATGAGCATCTGAGGGGGAAAGAAATGAAGAAGGCTTACAAAACATTGAGAAATAAAAGGGTCAAATGACTGTAATGGGAGTGGTTAACTTAGCTGACTTTTTCCACATTTTTAAAGGGTTGCATGAGTACTTCCATGCTGAAGAAGTACACTGTGGAAGTGCTAAGATTCCAAAGAACTGTTTCAGTCACAATAAACCACTGAAACCATTGAAACAATTGAAAATGTGGAGGGTCACTTATATTTCACAGAAGTCATAGATCATATCCAATGGGTGACTGTGACACCTTCAAGTCATGTACCACTCAGTATTAATGACAGCATATTCTTGACAAGAAAAATGTGTCAGTACAGGGAAAGTGAGATTTCTTTCAACACAAGCACTGTCTTGAGAAAAGATGAAGGGAAACTGCAAAACTGCAAAAGGAGATTAATAATCATGTAATGAATTTACTAAACACTTCTATCTGGAAAGACCCTTAATTTGTTGAACTGGTAGGTCACCCAGTAACCATCCATGGTAGAAATGGGGATTCAAACCAAGGCCTCCCAGAATATGAGTTCCATGCTCTATCTACTATACCACATCAGCTCTTGAAAAAAGCCAGCACTAAGAATATTGCTAACAAAATATTTCTCTGTTTGGCCTTTTAAACACCTGATTGCTATTTTAATTGTATTCCCATACTTTGGTTTTGGTGGGACTGTGACCTTGGTCAATACTTCAGTTTATATGTTCATCTTTAAAAGGTTCTGGTAGCTTATAAGGTAGTGAATGTAAAATACAGGAATACCTCTTAAAGCAAATACATTTCCTGTATCAAGTAAGTAGAAAATAGCATCTTCTTATACGGCACAGGCCCTAAAATATAAGAGTATAATAAAATAAAACCTGAACCTCCTAGGTTTATGTTATATTTGTTTCTGTCAAAGGGGAACCTAATAAATGCTGTTCTTGGTTTCAGGCTTCTCAAGAGAAAAATAAATCACACACAAGAGTTTAAAGGCTGAATTTAGTATTTGTTTTTCACTACAGCAAGTCACGATGAATTTTGTTATCGACTTTTTTATGAAAGGTAAAAATACATGTACAATTTAAGCCCAGTGTAGAAAGATAACACTGCTTTCCACTCGATTAAAAAAAAAAAAGCAAATACTGTAATATACCGTAGAACTAGATGACACAAGATACAATCTACCAGAAAGTTCTCCATTGTAGTGCTCGGGAGAGTGTTTATGTTTCATGCTTCTACGTTCATTTGAATAGGGTGTGTTCAGGAGATATTCACATGCAAGGACGTAGATAAGGGGGCTCTGATTCGTTTGTGTTTTTTTTTGTATTTTCAGTGTTTTTTCAGTTTCTGGCCTGTAGGGGGTGCATCTTTTAGGCTAGCACCACCACAATTTCAGGGATTTTTTGAGTGACTCTCCTTGATACCACCCAGATTTGGTGTGGTTTGGTTCAGGGGGTCCAAAGTTATGGACTCCCAAAGGGGGTGCCCCCTCCCCCATTGTTTCCAATAGGAGCTAATGGAAGATAGGGACTACACATTTGAGGGTCCATAACTTTGGACCCCCTGAACCAAACTTCACCAAACCTGGGTGGTATCATCAGGAGAATCTCCTAAAGATACCCTGAAATGTTAGTGCTGCTAGCTTAATAATTGCACCCCTGACACCAGGCACCCTTCAAATTTCCCCAGATTCTCCTTTTAAATCCACCCCCTTCGGCATGGATTTAAAAGGGGAATCTGAAGTCCCCAGTTTAAACATTGAAAGTGATGCTGTTTCAGGGTAGGGAAGAATCCACCCCAAAACAGCATCACTTTCAGTGTTGTTTTAACTTGGGATCACAGATTTTCCCTTTAAGGTGGATTTAAAAGGAGAATCTGGGCTTCCTAGTTTAAACATTATTGAAAGTGATGCTGTTTGATGGTGGATTCCAGCATCACAGCAGCCACACATGCACCCCCCCCCCTGCAAAACTCAGATTTTGCACGGGGCTTCATTTTCCCTAGCTACGCTTGTGCCCGGAGAGGAGGGCAGAAGGGACTGCTGGCTGCCAGCTGGGACCCCAGTCGGTGGGGGAGGGGGGTGGGGGGCAGGGGAGTCTGCTGTCCCTGGTCTCAGAGAGCTGCTTTTATAAGCACTGAGGCCAGGGGAGGGGCATGGGGAGGCAAGGCCATGCTCCCAGGGGTGGGTGGGGGCATTGCCCCACCCCCAAACCAACACCTCCATAAAAAATCTATACCTACGTCACTGTTCACAGGGGACTGAATGATGGTAAAAGGCTGTGGAATTAAAACAGAAGTGATTTTTTTAAGGTGGAGGTATAATGGAAAAAATATTTTTATTTCATTGTATTTTGATTCTGTTTTCCCTTGAGAGTTGTGCTGTAGTGGAAGGCCAGCCACTGTACAGTAGCACAACAAACTGTTTTTGGGGTTGGTCAGTAAACTCACACCAAATTATAGGTAAAATAAAATTTTATTAGAATAATTTAGAAAAGGTCTTTAAAAACAAAAGAAACCATGGTTCAATAATTACAGTATGCAAAGAAAATAATAAAGCTAACTTACTAACCACTTACTGAAATTCTATAGAAGCACAGTTGTTGCTGAGGCTTGAAGTTTCTAGATCAGGGGTAGGGAACCTGCGGCTCTCCAGATGTTCAGGAACTACAATTCCCATCAGCCCCTACCAGCATGACCAATTGGCCATACTGACAGAGGCTGATGGGAATTGTAGTTCCTGAACATCTGGAGAGCCGCAGGTTCCCTACCCCTGTTCTAGATCATAATATAAGTTTCCTTCTGGCAGCAAGGTGTGGCGGGGGAAAGGGAAAGAAAGATTCAGCATGGTGTATGAGCAAGTGGACTCTAATCTGGAGAACTGGGTTTGATTTTCCACTCCTTCACATGTGCGATGGAGTCTTATTTGGTAAACCAGATTCGTTTCCCCACTCCTACGTTCCTGCTGGACAACCTTGGGCTAATCACAATTCATTCAGAACACTCTCTGTCCCATAGATGGAGCTTCCATGGGGTGTGGTGGGGGCAAATTCCCTGCGAGGGCCCCTGTTTGGTCTTGTGGGGGTGGAAAAATTCCCCCCACAGCCACACCTCTCCTCCTTCCCCATTCGGCTTGGTCCCACCCTGTCCCGTCAGGCTGCCTGGCACCACCACTGGGTCAGCAAGTGGGGCACGGAGGGTGGGTGGGCCTGTGGAGCATCTCAGTGGGCCCTTTCCTGCCTCTACCCACCCCCGTGAGGAAGCCCGGGCCCACAGAGCAGCTTAGCACACCCTCCCCTGCCTCCTTCCACCCCTGTGAGCAAGTCTGGGGCTGCAGAGCAGCTCTGTGGGCCCTCCCCTGCCTTCTCCCACCCCATGAGGAAGCTCAGGCCCTGCCACCCAATGCTAACCTACAGCTTCCCACCCTGCCCCCACCCAAGTCTCATTTTCTAAACTTCCCCCACCCTACCCTCACTTTGCCTCCCTCACTCACCCCAATACTAACTGCCCACCTACCCTCCCTACCCTCATACTCACCTACCAACCCCCAGCCACTTTCTACCCTACCCTGCACCAAGCCTCACCTTGTCAATCCTCCCACCCCCAGTCCTCACCTTGCCACTATCCTCACCCCAATACTAACCTGCCAACCCTCCCCACCATCATACTCACCTACCAACCCTCGCTCCCTTAGCTACATCTTCCAACCCTCACACCACCCAAAGCATTGCCTTTCAATCCTCCCCTCCCCTCCCCTTCTCTCCCCTCTCCACTCCACCCCACCCCTCACCTTGCCACCCTGCCACCCCAACACTAAGATGCTAACTCTACCCACCCTCATGCTCTCCTACAACTAGCACTCACCCCTAGCCATACCTTCTACCCCCACCACCATAAGCCGTACCTTTTAACCTTCCTCCATGCTTCACCTTGCCCCCTGCCCTTCCAGAACCCTCACCTTTTTGACCTCTGCACCTGAAGCCTCCCATTCCACCCTCTCCCAATCCACCATCCCAAGCCTGCCCTTTCAACCCTCCCACCACCCCAAGCCACTCTGTTCTATCCTCCTCCACTCCAGCCCTCACTTTACCACTCTCCCTCACCCTACTCCTTCCTGTCCACCCTGCACCTATCCTCACCATCCTTCCTACCTCAAGCCACACTCTTCAATCTGTCCCACCAAGAGGCGTAGCTAGGGAAAATGGAGCCTGGTGCAAAATCTGAGTTTTGCACCCCTCCATGATCAAAGGCCACCCTTCCCCACTATGAACAAAAAACTATTTTTTGCACCAGGTCATCTCAAAGTCACTATCACATTATAGAACCTGCCCCAACTCACAAATCTGAACACACCAAGGGCTCCCTAGTTTAAGCAACATTGAAGGTGATGTTGGGTTTTTGGTGGGGGGGAAATCCACCCTAAAACAGCATCACTTTTAATGTTATTTAGACTAGAGCGCCCAGATTTTCCTTTTAAATCCCCCTTAGGGACAATCGACCCTGAAACAGCATCACTTTCAATGTTATTTACACTAGAGAGCCCAGATTCTCCTAGAGAACCCAGATTCTCCTTTGAAATCCACCTTAAAGAGAGAATCTGGGCTCCCTAGTTTAAACAACATTGAAAGTGATGTTGTTTAAGGGAGGATTCCTCCCACCCCACCCCCCAAACAGCAACACTTTCAATATTGTTTAGACAAGGGAGCCCAGATTCTCCTTTTAAATCCACTCGGGGAGGGGTTAAAGGGAGGATTTGAGGGAAAATTTGAGGGTGCCTGTCAGGGGAGCAATGTTTAAGTTAGCAGTACCAAAATTTCAGACAACCTCAGGAGACTCTCCTGATGATACCTCCCAGGTTTGGTGAAGTTTGGTTCAGGGGGTCCAAAGTTATGGGCACTCAAAAGGTAGCCCCATCTACTATTAGCTCCCATTGGAAACAATGGGGGATGGGGGCACCTTCTTGGGGGTCCACAACTTTGGACCCCTGAACCAAACTTCACCAAACTTGGATGGTATCATCAGGAGTGTCACCTGACAGTATCCTGAAATTTTGTGCCACTATCTTGGTGCAAAATGGTGGGCCACTGGTGGGCCACTGTGAGTAGCAGAGAGCTGGACTAGATGGACTCTGGTCTGATCCAGCTGGCTCTTTCGTATGTTCTTAAGGCCATTGCTTTCACCTCCTGCATGTGAGCTCCCAAAGGCACCTGGTGGGCCACTGCGAGTAGCAGAGAGCTGGACTAGATGGACTTGGTCTGATCCAGCTGGCTTGTTCTTTCTTATGTTCTTATCTTAAAAACTGCACCCCCTGCTGGCCAACAAAGTAAAAACACTAAAAATATCAAAAATATATTTCTCACTGCTCCTCCAGGCACGCCCCCAGTGCAACTTGCACCCCCCCTGCCCTGTGGTAGCTACACCTCTGGTCCCACCCCGAGCCTCAGATGCACACTCAGGTAAGTGTCACAACTTGAACAAGGATGGGGGGCTGCTACAGCCCCACTACAGCCCATTGCTGGGGAGGTCCTCCTTCTTTTACCCTTTTGTAGGGCACATTGCATCTCCCCAGCAATTGACTTTGCTGCTAGTAGATTGGTCATGGTGAGGGAGGGCGGCCACCCATACAGGGGCGGGGGAACAGAAAACTCAGATTTTGCCCTGGGCTCATTTTCCCTAGCAATGCCTCTGCTTTGCCCCACCTGCACAAGGTGTTCGTTGTGGGGAGAGGAAGGAAAGGAACTTGTAACGGTATAAATCTAAACTTCTCCTCCTCTTCTTCTTGATTGTTTTTGCAATAGCACTCTTATGGAAAATGCTGGCCAAAACCTGTTTTTCACGGCTATGTATCACAACAGTTTACCAGTATTCTTTTCACTCTTCTGACATCTTTTTTTTAGATAGCATCACCAAGAAGCACAAATGGAGGTGGAGTTGTATGGTGGAATCAGGCTTAACTCTTACTGACTGTGTCTTTAGGGACTAGATAAAAGTTTTGCCCCTACTCAAATGATAAGCTTCTCAATGTTTTTTGTATAAATTAATGACTGTCACACATTGCTGTTGGGAAAATTAAATGTTTGTGTTGGTGAATGAATTCTCCACCCTGGAGTCACTTTACTAATGGGATCTCATAGGAAGTTGGTTTCCCTGTTCCTTGAAATATGTAAGTTATTATACATATGACCCAATCACTATGATAGGCATTTTGCCAGTTTGTAATGAAAACAGGATGCCATTTCCTGGTAACAAACTTTGAATAGCAATTGCTGGATCCATTACCAAATGAACCATGTTATTAAATAGTTTCTTGGCAGCTGTTGACGTATTTCTTTCTATGTGTCCTTGTCATGTAGATTTGATGCTAAAATGGTAAAGTACTAACAAAACCCTTGCTAAATTTAGAATAGTTGTAATTGCTTTGTTTATAGTATTTATATACCACTTTTCCCCTGAAATATTTAAAACCTAAGGTGTGAAAGAGCTAAAATTCTACAGAAATAATTGTTGCAATCAATTTAAAACACATCATTAAACAGTTAAGCCTTTAAACAGCTATAGCCTTTAAGTTGCCCCATATACTTTCTTCAACATTTCTGTTCTACGACCTTGCTGGAAGGCCCAAGAATAAGCACATACCTCACACCTTCCATAGCACTGGGGCAGCAACAAAAAAGGACTGTGTCAGGGCCACTACAAATTATGTTCGTCCAGGAGATGAGGCTGCCAGCAGACTTCCCTGTGAGGTGTTTAATTGCTGCATAGGTTCTACTGGAAGATACACTCCTTCAAGCATGCAGCCAAAAGGCATGAACTGTTTTAAAGATAAGTATGTCCGCTTTTGCACAGCCAAAATATCCTGTAGTGAGCAAGAAAAATATCCCTGTTCAGCTGAGAATTCTGCATGGTTCCCTGTCTTAACAAGGGCCTGCTCCAGAGCTGTCCCACAATATTTACCTTTGCCCGGGATTTTCAAAAAATTGCCAGTTTGGAGGTTCTTTTAGAAAGTTCCGGTGTGACCCTGCTTGTGCCTGTATCATGCAAAAACCGATCAGGAGCAGGACTGGTTTATTTTTCCCACCCAGCCACCTGATTTCCCCACCTGACATTCATTCATGCTGTCACTCAAAAACAACAATCAGAACAGTCACTTGGTCTATTTTCCTCAGTACAAGCTTTATTTTAAATCAGTTAGCAGACCTATTCACTAGTTTTCTCTCTCTGACAGCAAAATTTTACTTTAAACCATTAAAAAAAAACCTTGTTCACTAGTTTTCTCTCTCTGACAGCAAAATCTTATTTTAAACCATTTTTAAAAATCAGTTTCTTCCATTCCCATAGCACATACACAAAAACACCAATCGAAAACAGACAAAATTTATTTTTTCTGCCCAGTCACCTCTCCCCATCTGATGTTCATTCAAGCTGCCACTCAAAAACAACAGTCAATCAGAATGTGGGACACGGCATGCTCAGACATGCTTCCAAAGTAAATTCACAAGTCTGGAGCAAACTGGAGCATTTCTTCCTGGTCCATACTCTGCTCCTGGGCAGAAGGGGGGAGCCATGTGTAGGGAGAAACTGGAATAAAATAGCCCCAGTATATATGATCCTGGTTCAAACCCAGTGTAATTGTGCCATGCAAAAATGGCCTATAAATACCATCAATGAGACTTGGAACAAATAGCAAGACCAATTTATTACGGTACCAGTGGATAACCCTATCACATTTTGTACCAGATGACATTTATGCATAATCTTCAAGAACAACCACAGATAGAACATGCTATATTTATAAAAACTTAATATTACCACATAGGATTGCCAACCTTCTATTTGGGCAGGAGATGCTCCTCCCTCATCTTCTCTTTTCCACTATGTTCAGAGCGGTAGTAGGAGAAAAATAGCCAGAAATGGCTGTTTGGGCCCATGGTGTGACATCATTTCCAGGGAAACTACAGAAGTGATATCATACCACTCTACGAATTGCCTGAAACCACAGAGTTTCCATCAGTGATTCCTAGGGACAACTGATGTCATTTATGGGGGGAAATATGGATTTTTTATTTCAAAAATCCAGTTTCCAGCATGTCACTTCTGATTTTTCTCCTAAGTGTTGTCACATTGTCACCAATGGCTGCCCACTTTCATGCCCCCCTCCCTTCATCTCCTGCTGGTTGACAGGCCTGGCAACTCTATTACCATATAATGGATCTGCTTGAACAAATCAGATGTCTGCTAAAGGAGACCAATCTTCTGAACTAAATTCAGACTGGAGAATGCAGTCTTCATTACTGTATTTATGTGTTATTCTAACAGGAAACCTGGATCTAATAGAACATCTAAGACGAACATGTCAATGAAATTTCCACCACATCAATAGCAGGTAGAACTATTTGATTTCAATGCAAATATTTTACTATTCAGGATAATCTGTCTATGTGGTTTCATTGTCCCTCAGCCACTTGACCATTGCATTCAGGTACTTGCTGAGCACAGAGATTTCAGCTCCTGATAGTTTAGTAAAGGGAATATACAACTCGCTGTCATCAGCATACTGATGACATCCTGTTCCAAAGCTATATATTCTGGCAGTGCCTCACACAGATACTGAACATCATGGATGGAAAAAAAAAATCCTTATCCACTCCCACCCCCGCAAAGTGCCAGAAAAACAGATTCTGTATTTCCTACTATCGCACTTTGAATACTCCCTATTTAACACTGCTTTTCACAGAGCAAGGGCCTTCTTCCTAGACAAGTGCTGTCTGCCCTAACTCCATCTTAGCTAAATTTGTCTTAGCAACCATTTTAGGAGCTAGCAATAGTTCATTTTAGAGAATATAAGGACATGGCTATCCTTAATCAGCCTGTGCTAATTAGTGGCCAAAATGATTCACTGATAGGACATTTCCATGTCTACCCATCACTGCAGGACTCTCACCTTGATGTATAATGCAATTTTGTCAGCAAATGCCAAGTTCTCCTGAATGCAAAAATATAATTACTGTGAAAGATGCAGGGGAAATCTGCAGTGTAAGGGGAGAATTGATGGAAATAGCTACTTTCATCTACATCCAACCTGATATGTCTTTGGTGGACACTTATGCCATTTTAACTAACTTGCTAGTCCTCCTTATCATGGTTTACTGAAATTTAATGTTAGCTATCTACTGAAATCACACTAAGTGGGTCAACTAAAGGTTAAGAGGTTACTAAGCCGGTATGTCCATGAATGTGCTACAATGCTGAGTAAGAACGATCTGTACAGAGCAGCAAGATGTGCTTGTAGGCATGAGACAATTACAGTACCATAAAGGTATCTGATTAGTGCCATATATAGGCTGCTCTTTTTACTGGCTCTGACTTCCATCCAATTTGCTCCTGCCCTGTATGCTTGGCTTCCATCTTGTTCTGCTTCTCCTCCCCACCATCATACATACCTCTTTGAAGACCTTCTAAACGTAATGATGGAATCACATGCAAACACTCTCTCAAAGTATTTTGTATATGTTTTTATTAATATTTTGTTGGAAGCTGCTCTCAGCCTGCTTCAGTAGGGAGAGTGGGATATACATGCATACATACATACTGGGCATCTTCATACCACTATCATTTTAATCCTGAATAAATGGCTAGCAAGTTGTCAGTCTTCCTTGACAGCAAAGCTTTAAAATTATTCTGTGAGGTCAGGGGAATAGCAAAAAATACCATCAAAAGCCCCAATCAGAAAGAATACCTTGTTAAACCAGCATCATATCTGTCTGAGCAGAAGAAGCAGCTGGAAACAAGGACTAGATGAGAAACAATGATTCTGGTTTCATACAGACGGATCCCGCCACAAAGAACAAAGAAAAAAAAAAACTTAACAAATAACAATCTCTTCGGTGAAATTTTCAAGAATTTCCTTATGCTGCCACTTTCTTATTATTAATGCTGAAAAGTGATACAACAAAATGAAATTCTCCCCATTTCCCTTTCCCAGGTATCATTATCTTATGCCACACAAGATAACGTGCTGTTGCAAAACACATACACTGGAAAAAAGATCAAACATTCCACTTCATCATGCCCAAAAACTTTGATGCTACCATGAGCAATAAGAATAGAAGCAAAAATAGGGATGGGGGAAAGAAAGGAAAGAAAGAAAAAAAGGGGGGGATACATTTGAACGGAATCCAGGAAACAATGAAGTTATAAATGGAACTGCTTTAAATTACTGCTAACTGCAGTTCCCTAAAATACAGGGCACATGGCAATCTGGTAGTGCAGGTGGAGATTTAAACTTCACTGAACAAGCCCTCCCACTGCTTACTTGGAAAAAATGTGCTCCCTGCTGTTTGCCTATTAGTCTCGGAAGGAAGGTTACACAAGTCACCAACAGCAAGCATTTATTTGAAATTATTTATTTGAATTATGCACAGTGCCCAATAATGTAAGTCGTTAAGGGTGTAGCACATGCAGCGTGCTAAAGTCAAGGAGAGAAAGTATACTGTTTGGAGATTCCTTTGGACAAAATTAGGCCCATGATGAAGACAAAATGGGGACTTTTCAGATCCATAAGTTTAAATAAGGGAATTCAGTATCTGCTGTACCAGGAGCAAGCACATAAAACATATTAGGAATGTGGGAATATGCATTTTTTTATTATTGTGCATGGTTTGGAAAACCAGTTTCAACCCACTTTTTTGGCTGGGATAGGACAATTTTTAAATGCATTGTTTGATCTATGGCATTTTAATGCCTTTTAAAAACTGCATTTTATGTAATTAATTAATATGCATAATTCACCCTTATTATTATGCACCCTTATTAATATGCATGATTCATCCTTAGCAACTCAAGACCTGGTTATATGACTCACAGCTTCTACTCAACAGCAGGCACCCCACAAAAGCCGATGTTGTGTAGTTGTTAGAATTTCAGACTAGGATTTGGGAGATCCAGGTTTGAACCACCATTCTGAAATGGAATCTTGCTGGACCAGTCACAGAGACCCCTTCCACACAGGCAGCAATGGGTTCATGGAATCTGTTTCTGCTGTGCTGCCTCTGTTTGCACGGCAGCTACAGGAGCCAGCTGGGATCGCTGGGATCCCAGAGGCAGAAGGCAGCATGGTTTGCACATAAATGCTGTGTTTCTGTGCAAACCATGCAGCTGAGGTCCCCCCGAGAATCCCCCCCCACCTGAGAATCCCCCCACCTGAGAATCCCTCCATCTATCTGCATGGCATGGCAGCAACCTATTAGAGTATCTCCTCAAATGGCGGCCACCTTGGGAATTCACCTTAATGGTGGAGGGAAGGGGTGGGGTGGGAATTGAACACTCCTTCTTGCTGTAATTCACACAGGCAAGCAGGAAGTGTTTGCAACCTGGGGTTAAGGAAAAATCTTGCAAAATTAGTGGTTTTCATTAAACCCAGGTTCTGGCCACTAAAATGGGTTAGCAGAATTTTGGGGGTGAGTTTTGTGGGAACTCTTCCCCCCAACACTTTTTAAAAGGGCCTCATCCTATTTTAATTGGCCCATGCAGAATGGGCCATACTTAGCTTAATCCATCTCACAAGGTTGCTGTGAAGAGAATGTTGTAAGTTGCTTTGGGACCACATTGTGGAGAAAGGTAGGATATAAACATAATAAATTAATTTTTATCCTTTTCTCCTTTCCCCTAAAGAGGGGAAGCAGAAAAATGTGGACTGGTGGCTGGGTGGGAAGCAAAAGAAGCAGAGCAAGATGAGGATACAGGGGTTACCAGGAGTAGGGAAAGAGGAAATACTGTGGTGAGGGGTTTACAGAGGAAAATAAGGTGTTCCTCTCAAGTTCTTGCAGTTTTCATATTGCACAACTGGGCCCATCTCAGTGGCCAACATGCTGCAACTTTTGCCATGGAAAGGCTGCCAGGCATAGGGAAAGAGGGAAAACTGAAGATGAATGGGTTGACTGGTGAGTGAGAGGGGGAGGAGATGGCAGGAAAAGAGAATAGGGTGTGGAGGCTTCCAGGAAGGAGAAAGAGGAAATAGTGGGAGATGAAAAAATGAGATGTCCTCCACAATTTCTTGCGGGTCTCCTACTTGTTTCTATTTAATATGCAAATTATCCATAATGAAACTCAGCCTTTTTAATCGAAACAGAGTTTTTTTCACAATTCAGCAACATCTATGGATTATATATATTTTTAAAAATCATTATTGGTTGTCAGGGCATTTTCTAGCACCATTCCAAGTGTTAATTTTCGTCTGTAAACCCCCCAATAGTTGGGGTCCACAGCACCTTTTCCCCATATAAAAGCTGCCTTTCTTTAAGATTGCTGCAAGCAAGATCTGTTCAGCTTTTGATCCAGGAATGTGGAATACCCATTGCCCTCCCCAAGAATGCTCACGTGGTATCATCACTTGGCTCTGTGGGGAAGCAGATAACTTTACTGCTGTGCTTCTTGGCTCCTGGCAGTAAGACTATGTTAACTGAGATTAAGGTTGCTGAGATAGGTGTTGTTGTGTTTGTTTAATGAGCTGACACAATGTCAACTTTACTTTGGATGCTAAATTATATTTTATACTGTAAGTTATTTTGTAAACAATTGCTGTACATGGTGAGACTCCCTCGCTCAATAAATACACCACAACGACAGGCTGGAAAGGAATGGGCCGCAGCCCGTTTATTAAACAACAAACATATAAACAAGAACTATATACATCAGAGCTGGGCGGCAAACGGGTCGCACATCACATCCCAATGAATGGGAAACTGGCGGGAAGGGAAGCCCAGAGATCATACTCCTGAATGCTTCCACACTTCCCGCCCCTGCTGAGGAGACGGGCACCGGCTGAGCCCCAAGGCCGCCCCCAGCCCGTCTTCCTCCCGTGCTCGCTGGGGTGTCGGGCACCGGCTAAGCCCATGGCCGCCTAACGGCCCAACCCAACCCCACTCCCTGGGGTGTCGGGCAGTGGCCCGGCCTGCCGGCCCGCCAGCCTGCCCACCCCACCCCCCGGCCCTCATAGGGCGCAAGCCTGGGAGCCCCAGCCGGAAGGCTCGTTCTCTCCCCAGATGTGCGACACTGTTGCAAACCTGCCACGAGCTGCCCACCCTTGCAGCTCACCGCCCAAGGTCCTCAAGCCTGAGCCTGTCACAAATCTAACCACCGACGAAGGGTAAACTGAACTGACTGAAGCCACAAGTCCATGCCCCATTGGGACAGGCGGACGCCATCCGGCTGGAAAAGGTCCATGACGTCCTGGGTGATTTCGGAGTGTTCTGCCACCGCTCCCCCGAGGGAAAGCACCACCTTGGCGGCCGCCTTATTAACTTTTCTGCAGGCCCTATCCACGGCCGAGGGATCCACCGCTCCGCTCCAATGAGCCCGCTGCACCATCTCGGACCAAACCAAGGCCACAGGCCGGGTGCCTGGCGAAGTGCCCCGGAGCGTGGCGGCCACCGCAAAACGCAGGCCACAGCGGCCTGACCTGGCAGGGAGATCTCCCTGCTGTGGAATGACCAGGAGGTCCGGTGTAGCTAACTGGAAAATGGCCCAATGACCTTGGGCTCTAGCTCATGCCAAAGCATGTGCCCCTGCCCCAACCAGGAAATTTTGACAGCCCCGAACCGAGATGCCGGCCCCATTCGGACGCAGCAGGTGTAGCCCCGGACTCTGCTGGACGCAGGCTGTGCCCCACGACCCACACCTGCCGAGGACAGCCCGCGGCGTCCCTGGAGGTACCCGAGGAGGGAAATCAACAAGCCAGGTGTGGGCGAATGTACGCCCGGAAGGCTCCCCGGGATCACACCTGCCCAAACCATGGATGGTCTCCGGGGCCCTGCCTTCTGCTGCCGCGGCCGTGGCATGCCCCTATTCTGAACGAAAGTGCAGGCCGAACTCCAAGGCCGGGTAGCCCGGCATGAGCCTGGCATGCCCTGAACACCGCCAGCATTTGGAACCTGGGTGTGGGGGACCCATCCTCGTGCACCAAGAGCATGTGCCATAATGAGGCCTGTGCCGTAGCCACACAGTAAGGGGAGGGAGGGGGCAGGTGGGATCACCCGGTATGGCCGGTATGGAGACCCATGGAACAATGGCCCTCTTGGTCGGTTTTGGAATGAGCTAGCCAAGCGTGGACCATCTGCCCCTATTAGGACGAGGTGGAAATGGAAGCGTGAGGCTGGAAGGTCGGGACCCTGGTAGGCGCGACTCAGTTCCCCAGGCCTGGAAAGCCCCGTGGTGAGCCACAGGTGGAAGGCGGCGGGCGTAAAAGCAAGCGCTCATAGCGCTGGCCAGCACACCTGTGCCCTCTAGAGCCCCAGTGACCGCCCTCACCACTTCCTTGGTGACCGGGCGCCTGAGGTCCCTCTGCCTGGTGCCCACCCGCAGCCATCCAGGCCACTAGGCGCTTAACAACGCCTTTGGTGACGCTAGGAAAACCTGAAACCTTGCGGTAGAAAGCGATGCCCGCCTTGTGCACCCCCATAATGCGCGGGTGCATCCCCTGCCCATGGAGCCGGACCAAATACTCTGAGGAGGAGGCCAGTGTCCACCCCACCGCGAAACCGGGCGCTCGGAGGACGCAGCGAAGCTCAGGGAAATCGCTGCACGGCTCCGTCAGATTGCCTGCACGTGGCCGGTGCCAACGAAGTTCAAAACACCTGTGATGACGCCTCGTTGCCAAGCAGCACCCAGAGGGATACTGCACTGTCAGCTGGAACGGCTCCGCCTCGGGGGCCAGGCGCCGGAAACGCATCCACCCGCTGGCGAGATAAAGCATCAGCAATCTCAGCCCTGCAAACCTGGAACAAAAGCAGCTTCTTTGAAAGAGATGTTATGAGTGAGGCAGGTAAGAACCAAATTAAGTGTAATCCTAGGCGCATGACCCGGTTTCATTTGCTCGACTGTCTGCCACTCACACGCATTCACTGCCTGGTTGTCGCACCAGAAAAGCACCCGCTTGTTTTGCCAGAGGTCGCGGCCAAATGTGCACCGCCACCAGGATGGGGGCCAGCTCCAGAAAAGTGCGATCCCCAGTGACAGCCCTGCGTTGCAGCACTCTGGGGGGGGGGGGGCCAAAGGCCCCAGCCCACTGACCCCGGAAGAACACGGCCAAACCAAAAGCCCCAGAGGTGGCATCAGAGTGCACCCCAGCTCCAGGCCAGGTTCCAAAGCAGATTGCCAAAGGGAGATGCCATGAAGTTTCGGATGAAGGACAACCAGACCTGTAGGTCTTCTTTCATGTCTCCGGAGACCCTGATGTGGTGGCCAGGGGACCTGCAGCCCCACAAGGACCTCGCCAGCCGGGAGCAGAAAGCCCTGCCCGGGGCCACCACCCTGCAAGCAAAATTAAGGGGTGGGCTTCTGGTAAGGACTGGACCAGGCTAATCTCTGCATTTTTGGAGGAGAAGAACGGACTGGAGCAGGGCGGAAAGGGCTGTAAGCTTGTCAGCCGGGAGTGAGGACGTGCTCTAGAACCGTGTCCAGGTGAATGCCCAGGTAGCTGAGGGCAGTGGCGGGCCCCTCCAGGCCTGCTGGGGAGCCAAGGGAACCCCGCCTCGGCTGCCAGGGACCTGGAAAGCCTGAAGGGCCAGCTCACACTCCCGGGTGCCCTGCCTGCCGATAAACAAGAAATCATCAAGGTAATGAGTCACCAAACCGGGAGGGCACCCGCCTGCCTGAAAGCCCATCTGGGAGGAAGGTGCTGAAAGTCTCAAAGGCGGCGAGGGCAAAGGAGCAGTCTCTGGGCATGGCCTTGTCCACATACCAATTACCCCCCCCTTGGATGTGGATGCCCAGCAGCTCGGACGTCCTGTGGGGAAATGGGCAGGAGCCGGAAGGCGGACTGAATGTCAAGCACTTCGCCAGGGATGCCCCCGGACCCGCCTGCCTGATGGTGAGGGGATGGCTTCACCAAGGTGGCGTAATGGACCGAACAAACCACTGGGTCAATGAAAAAATTCACGGTTTCGCCCCGGGGGTAGGAGAGGTGTTGAATTAAGCCGTAAACTCCCCCGGGGCTTTTTTAGGCACGACGCCAATTGGGGAGACCCTGAGGTTGGGGAGGGGAGGGCGACAGAAAGGGCCGTGCAAATGCGGCCAGCCTGGATTTCCTTGTTGAGCTTATCAGCCACCGCTCCAGGGAGATCAAAGCGGACAGATTTTAGATTGCTGGCATGGTAAGCCCTCCGTGGGCCTTGGTGGCTGGAATGCGGAAGCCAGAAGAGAAACCCTCCCCCAGCAGACGCCAAGAGTCTCTGTCTGGGTAGAGATGCAACCACTCCAACAGCACCCCCACTTGAACGGGGGAAGGGGCCAGAGACTGCAGCTGAGCGTTTGCACCTCAGTGCTCTGCGCGGGCGGGAGCACCGCCCTGGCCACCGGGCATCTTTGTGGGAGGGTCTGGCTACTGGCCAATCGGGCTCCTGGCCGAAAGGGAGGGCGTCCCACCGGCTTGGGACAGCTGATCCTGCTGTGGCTGCCGGAACAAAGGGAGCAAGAGTGCTCATATCTACATTTTTGCCACTGGCAAGCACCTTTATTGAATTCCTAACACAACCTCTGGCCCCCCACCTCGCTCCGGGTGAAGTTCTGCTGGGTTTTGCGGGAATGGAGGATCCGGCTGCCCCTCCCATGGAGAGCTGGACCACCACCATCCAGGTTTACGTGGATGAGGTCCCAACGAAAAAGGTACTTGTGCGAAGCGGTTGCCTGGCGGATGGCCTCGCCGTAGTTTATGGCCGCAGTCTCCCCAGCCAGCTTCTCAGCCCGCAGCATTAAGGGCCAGCGTGTGAGCTGCGTAGATGCCAGGCTCGCAAGGGGATACGCTGCCCCTGCTGAGGGCCAGGAATTCGGTGAAGCCCCCCGCAGCCAGTTGTTGAAATTCCGCTCGGCCGCAGCCTGGTCCATCCGTTTTTTGTTGGCCAGCCTCACCGACAAACCCAACTCCCCCTCTCGCCGCAGGAACTTAAAGATATCCACATAATACCCATCCAGCGCCTGCTCCCGGAGCTTCCTTGGGAGGTGGGACCCGGGCGGGTTGCCGCGGGTCGCCCTGAGCCGGGCCGGGGGATGGCGCTTAGCCACGCTTCCGAAACGCCTGGGCGCTTTGCAAGCCACGGGTGGAGAGCAGGCACCCTCTCCCCCCAAGCACCCAAAATTCCCCAGCAACCTCCGCGCTATCATCCTCAGTAGACCTACCCGACGACGGGCTAGCTGGGGGATCGCCTGGAAGAACGGGAACGCCCCGACGACCACTTCCTCCTCCCACCCTCGCTGCCCCGAGGGGCCGACGGACGCATCCACCGGCGTGGACGCGCTAACCGGAGGCGCAAGTTGCAGCACATCCGTTGCTCCGCTCGAGGCCCCCTCCGGCGCCAGCATCGGCCTCGGCCGGCGCGGTGGGCTCGGGGCCCCCGACCCCTCGGTGGGGCCCGACTCGCCAAGCGCTCCGCCGAGGACTTGAGAAAGATGCAACAGGGTGTCCCCGCCAGGTTGCGGGACTGCTGCAGGATCGGCGCCCATATGGCCGCACGTGTTCGGGGCGGGAAGATGCTGGGCCGGCACCCCCCGGGACCGCTGAGGGCCTCTCCCAATGGAGACCGTCCCGCCATGCCGACCGGCCGCCCTCTGCCGATGGGAGACAAGCTCGAAGCTCAAGGCCGCCCTCGCCGCTGCTTCGACACGCCTAACGCACTGGCTGTCGTCTGGGACGTCCCCCGGCCAGTCTGGGGTCTGACCCTGTTCAGCAGAGCACGCGCTCTGCCCTCGATGGCCAAGCCGCCTCTGCAGCAGGCTGGCTGCTCCTGTCCCTTTTCGGCCCCATGGCGGCCGCGAGACCGGCCCAGCAAAGGACAACGGCAGAAACGGCTGAAACGAGAGAAACAAGGCTAGCCCGCGGAAGAACGAAAAGCAACTAAAACAGGAAAGAGAAGAAAAGGCCCGTCTCCTTCCAGGCCTTACTTAGACGCCAACACTACCATGCCTTGCTGGTTCTCGCCACCGGGAAGGGCTGGACCGGGGAAGGCGCTCTAGATATACTCCAGGCTCCTCCCGCCTTTTCTGTTTGTGGGGAGCCCAATCATTGCACCCGGTTCTGCAGCTTGCCACCAGGCCATGCATGCCCCTTATCTTGCTGCGTTGCTCACCACGGCAGCAATGGCTGCCCCTGGTTATTCAGGTGCATCTTATTTGGTAAATACCAGCATACACATAGATAAATCTGAAATTTTTACAGCATTTAACTTTGACTGGATCTTGAGCTATGTTTCATTATATTTATTTCTGTTTCTGTATCACTATGAGCATGTAGTTAATATGATCATGATATCAGTTTATCATTATTCTTCATGATTTACTTTAGTGAGTGAATTTCTGCCCTCAGAATGTGGAACACTAAAAATAGGTTTCATCCTATTTGAACTTTTTACTTCTGACACTCCAGAAATAAATTTTTTGCTGTAAAATATTTTGATCTTTATTGCTTATATGGAATGAATTCTTACACTTAATTACAGAATTCCTAGTCATGCATAATCTGGATGGGTATGCTTATTAAAGTTGCCCTTCCTACCAGATTATTTAGTGTAAATCCCGAACAGATCTTAATTAACCCCCCATGGATTATTTAAGCAGTGAAAAGAATAGAAATCCTAATGGTTTAATTAATTCAGGGGATTAGGGTCACAGAATGTACAGTGCAACAACATCCCCCAACCCAAAATTTAGCAAAAAACAATATTTAAAATATCTTTTCCCCATACTGTAACGCTCATATTGGGAGTGAAGATAACAAGGTATGTTGTATCTCAGAAGCTAAGCAGGGTCAGCACTTGCAAGGGAGACCACCAAGGAAGGTTGTACAGAACAAGGCAATGGCAAACCACCTCTGCTTCTCACTGGTTTTGAAAGTCCCTTTTTGAAGTATCTATAAGTTAGCTACAACTTGATGGCAGTTTACACACACTGTTCATATTGGAGGCTTGTTAATCATCTGCCAACTAACCTGAGTTATTCAGCACAAGCACACTGTAGAGGCAAATGTCTCTATTCCCTGCATACTACTTACTGTCCACTTAATTTAAATATTCTCTATGATTACCCCACACTCTATTGGAAAAAAATGAAACCATATTTTTGAACTTTTTTTCCAATAATTGCATTAATTATATTTTGCAGTTTCAGATGTTATTTTTCAACTCTAGCGACTGGTGTAGAAAACTTGTGGAAGGGATCACTATTTATTGAAACATTAGGAAGAACTTCCTGATGGTAAGGGCTGCTTGAAAGTGGAATCTGCTGCCTCAGAAGATACTAGAGCATCCTTTGGAGGTTTTTAAACAGAGGCTGGATGGCCACCTGTAGGGAGTGCTTTCATTGCGTATTCCTGCATAGCAGGGGGTTGGACAGGGTGGCCCTTGTGGTTTTTCCCACCTCTATGATTCTATGACCATCTCTGCATGCCTGACAGTGTTATATTTTTCTTCAAATGGGAGCAAACAGGAGCATTTAAAATCATACCCTGGGAGATTAATATTGTTTGTGAATGGTTATACAGAAATGTGCACTAGAGAGATTATATTACCAAATGGAGATGAGGTTCCAGCAGTCTTATTACTTAGGACAGAGCTCTCGAAAAAGACAAAAGCAATTAAATAAGAAGGTATTTATCTAAGAAATAGGTAGGAGGTTGAAGATATAGAAATAACCAAAAGCATCAGAACAGAGAAATGGAAAAGACGACTCACAGAAACAGAATAAAAGCTTTTCATAAAAAATAATGGGAGTGCTCTAACTTGTAAACAATATTAGATGCCATAAACCAGACCCAGTTTTTTACTTCATGAATTTTCTTGTAGACATAGGTAACTTATAACAATGTACATTTTGGTGGTATTCAGATATGTTTCTGGCAGATAGATCGTGCTAACTATGGAACATAACACAATTCTGTAAAGTTTGGGAGGCATCTATGGAAGTATTTGTTCAGATCTATGAATCTCCTCAAAGATTGAAGAAACTGTTTTCCGATTTAATGTACTGCCATTTAAAAGCCAATTATCCTTGTTGAAGATAATCTTTTTTGTAAAAGGATGGGAACCTTTTATGGCCCAGTCCTCAGGCTGTTGAGGGGGGGGCAAATCTTACTTAATTAGGGTGGCAGTGTGAAGTTCACATATTAATTCCTTTTGTACTGGGACTATATTTCAACTGACTATAATCAATGGAGAAAGGAACAGTTTTCTCATCGATGTCTCCTGATACACCTTGAAAATTAATAGCTTTGGAAACAATCCCATCTCTCCACAACAATTTTCCCCTTCATTTTTTTGCTACCTTAGTGTTTGCCTCATTTGCATGAGGCTCCTATCTTTACATATCCAGGGTTCATCTGTCCCCAGTGATCTTTCGCACAAGGAGCCCTAATCCTCCCTTCGTGACAACATAATAATTTCTGCAGCAGCTAATTGTAAAATTTTAAACAGGGGATTAAAACTTTGAGTTAGGAAATATGAAATTATGATGAACTCCAGTGGAAAAAAATATCTGGTTTTGAATACCAATCACCTGAAATGCTATAAGAAGAAGCAAATACATCTAAACGTTTGTTGCAAAAACAAAAGTGTGGTAGGAGCTGCTCTATATATTTTGGCTTGGATCCTGTGTACGTTTATGTCAGTTATGGGAAGGGATTTTTTTTAATGTATTCCCTCTTCAACCCCTGGCTCACCCCTTATTATTTCTATGTTTCACTGATAATCAGAGGCAGATAGGCAGTTGTTGAAGAATTAGGAATGTCTTCCTTCCACTGACAGAAGTGTCTTCCACAAACTAAAAATTCTGGTAGTATTGAAGCTAGTTTTTTCTATGTGTGTGGACACCTAACATGAAATTTGAAAGTATCAACCAAGTATTTTAAAACAACTGGATCTTACAGGGATAAAACAGTGTCTGCTGTTCTTTATGCAATGTGATCATTCAGTGATGAATCTGTATTTGTTACTCCATACACCTTTCTCAGCCATTTTATGTGGGTAGAATGAAGTACTGTGGATAGAAGCAGAACCATGATAGTACAATCCATCCAGCCTACCCATGTTCATTGATATACAGATATAGCAGCTTTGGATTCTGGTCAGCCTGAATGATGTTCTCAATGAAGTTTTTTCATCCAGTGGAGACCTCCCACCCCCAGTGCTGAGCAAAGTAGGGATCTACATAGGCTAGGAGGAGATTTAAACCATAGTTGCATCCTCCCTTACCTAGTCACTGAATGTCTGAAAAGGTGCATAGCATGTGTAACAGCTTTGAGTTTGTGAGCACACTGAGACTGTAGATTACAGGAACTGAAAGTTAGTAGAGGTGAACTGATCTTGAGAAATAACTTTACTAGACCATGTATGAAAGAAGTCCCCGCTCCCCCAGCCAACCAGGGGTCTCAGTGCAAAAACTGCAAATGGTTTTCTTTTCTTCAACTTTTATTTAACTAGCTTTTATAGGACTGAGAATCAAGTTGAAGTCAATGGTATTGATTATGTTTCAGAACACAGTTCTGTGACAGTCTGCACCAAAGTAGCAAAGGTAATCAGCCTTCATTTCGGATTACGTTTGTCAGCACTGTATAGTTCCAAACTGTGTCTTTGACAAAGTGCTTTGAAGCCTCATTTACCACAAATGCGTGAGATTTCAATCAATAACCAAATATTACTGGTTACTGCACCAAAATAGGGGAAAGTATTTTTAAAGCAGCTCTGCAGTTTGCAAGCGATGCTCTGTAAATGACAGCCAGAGATGTTGGGTGCAAGAATCTTTGGATTTTTGTTGGAAATTATTTACTTTTTTCCTGCCTCAGGTGCAGAGAGAATAGTGCTTTCAGATTTATATAGCTGAGAATTCAGGAGCAAAGACATGTGTATTCTTTACTAAAAAATTCATCAAAGCTTTGTGCAAAGCTTTGCACAAACAAATTCTCTACCAACATTATGAAAATTAAGTAAATCTGCACATATTCATTAGAACCAATATGATGCTTATATAAATGTTCTGTCTATGGGACTTTCTAGGAAAGAGCAGAGAGCAGAAGGCCCTACAAACTTTCAGATTATGGTCATTAACCAACTGATAAACAAAACTTGTAATAAAACCAAAAGGCCACTGATTAGGATGTTGATAAAACCCTTGGCTGATGGGGGGAAGGGCAAGGAGATTGTAAGCCCCTTTGAGTCTTCTACAGTAGAGAAAGGGGGGATATAAATCCAAAATCTTCTTCTTCTATTAATTGAGATTAAATCCCACTCTGCTTGAAGCTGATCAAGTGACCATGTGCTACTTGTTCACTATTTCTCAGCCTCAGGGATGGAGTGAGGGGGAACTCTGCCTGGGGCACACGTGTGCCCTGCACCCCTGCTGGGGCACTGTCTACCCCTGGCCCGCCTGGCCCCAGCCTGGCCACACCACGTGGCCAGGGCATCGAGCCCCACCTGGCCACACCATGTGCCTAGGGAATCATGTGCCCCCACCCGGCCTCTGCTCAGCCTCATCTACCTAACAGTCTGTTAGGAGATTAGTAGTAGAATAGGGAAAGAGCAGGATCAAATTATATTAATGAAATATAATGAAATTGTTCAGATTTTAAGAAGCTCTCATAATCCTCACAGTTGATGTGTTTGTGCGTACATAAACACATTTAGATTGTAAAGTTTACCATTTATGAACCTTGCTTTCAGTTGTCCACAAAACACAGACATCGAAGGACAAGTGAAAAAAGTTTACTTTTACCCAGTTTATTTCAAATGCTATATGATGACTTCAAATTGCTAGAAAAGTAAATGTCAGGGATAAAGGAAGTCTGCATTTAGTTTTTCACAAAAACCTCAAAGTGCCATGTTGGATTGTCTTCCTTTTCTTGACTCTAGCATTAGGCAGCAATTTCTCAGGTATTATTTCTAAGTGTCTAAATTTCGAAATGTAAAAGATCAAGTATCTGTTTTTAAACATTTTTTTCTCTAATTGAGGTAAAACATGTAGTTTGCTTGCTCGTGCGTGTCCATTCTATTCTGTTTTCCTAATTTATTTATATATATTTTTGTCCTTTCTCATTGTGAAGTGAAGGATGTTTATCACAGATGATATGATGGATCCTTTCCTGTCCTCCTCACACTGAGTACTTGAATGTGAGGATTCAACCCAAAACCAAGTTGAGTGGTAGGTTGAGACAAATGGAGATAATAAATCTCTGGCCCTTTCTGCACGGGCGATTTACAGCAGCCCAGGGATGGCAAAAACGCTGTCCCTGGGTGGCTGTTCGCACAGGAGGCAGCTTCACGCCCCGGAGCAGCGTGAAGCTGCTCCTATTAACCTCGCAAAACTAGTGAGGTTTTTCTAAAGCAGTGTCTTCTTGTTGGTGATGCTGCTTTTCCCCTCCCCTCCACTCACCGTCTTGTCCTTCATTGCTATGGAGGGCTGCAGAGCCCCACCCACGCTGCCCTCCAACTCCTGGAGGTTGGAGGGCAGCGTGGGCGGGTCCCTGCAGCCCTCTAGAGTGACAAAGGATGGGACAGTGAGTGGAGGGGGGCGACCGAAGGCGGCTCCATATGGAGCTGCCTCTCTGGCTGAGGGGGAAGTGCCGGCCGCTCACAAATTATGCCGATGGAGGCTTGGATCCACGCGTGTGCGGAAAGGGCCTCTGTTAGCTTTGAATCTTGTCCTTGGATATGAACCTGGAGTTGTATACTTGCATCACTGGATAGGATTTAGCTTCCTGTCTAATGATTTTCCTATGCAAAATATGTGAGAAGACATTAGGAAGAAAATTCCAAGGACAAGACAAGGACACAAGTGCAGGAAGAGAGCAGTAATATAGAGAAATTAGGCTGTGTGAAATTTATTTATTTATTTATTTATTTATTATTTGATTTCGTATACCGCCCTATCCCAAAAGGGCTCAGGGCGGTGAACAATATAAAAGCATATATAAACATAAATATATAAAAGTTTAAAATTTTCATTCTAAAACAGTATCCCACGAACCCATATGCAACCCTCCCAAGAAGAGTGATGGGTCCCGATGATGTTAGGGACCCTATACAGCAGGGGGAGGATGAAAGCAGGGCACCCTCAGCGGCTGGTCTCTCCGAAGGCCCGGTGGAACAATTCGGTCTTTGCAGGGACCCTCTACGGAACTCTCAAGGTCCCGGGCCCAGGGGTTCCAGGACAGCCTGGTGGTAGAGTGTTCCACCAGGCAGGGGCCAGAGTCGTGAGCCCTGGCCCGAGTGGGAGGCCAGCGCACGCGCATCATTGAGGAGCCAGGGATCTCTCCAGGGGTAGAATTGGCCTCTGCTTTGAAGCTGCGCCAGAGGTCGACTTCGGGACATATGGGGTATCTGCGGGTCCCCGGTTGCAATGAGGAGTCCCCAGTTTGGTAAACGTTTGGTAAACGTTTGTTGAAACGATAATATATATGTGGGGACATGGAATCAAACACAATAGTAATACATTATGGAATAACGTCCTGGAGAAATGCTATTATATTGCAAAGCAATTTATTTTTCAGTTTAAGTTTATTTAGAAAATTTATCTGCCACCAGAGATCTGCTCTCCATCTGGAAAAGCAGAGGCAAAATGGCAGACTACACCTACTTGAGAAATCAGCAGTAGTTGAACATGGTCTAATCCAGGGGTAGGGAACCTGCGGCTCTCCAGATGTTCAGGAACTACAATTCCCATCAGCCCCTACCAGCATGGCCAATTGGCCATGCTGACAGAGGCTGATGGGAATTGTAGTTCCTGAACATCTGGAGAGCCGCAGGTTCCCTACCCCTGGCTCTAGTCCAAGCAGTTCATAGGGATCTTAGGCCGCTTCCTTGCAAGACGGCGGAAGCGGGCCGGGTCGGGTTTACGCACGCCCGCACTTCTGACAACGCTGGGACCGTCCGGGCACGGACTGTCCTGGAAACAGCCGGGCAGTCCGGGCGCTATGAGTGCCGGGCGCTCCGGCCGAATCTCCGGCATGTCCTCCCGGGCCTCCGGGCGCGTCACTGGAGGCCTAAAGGGGACACGCCTGGCCTCCGCGCCGCTACTCGCTCCAAGCAGCTCTGGGGAAACGCCATGGCTCCAGACTGACGTGGAAGCGGTAGCGCAGCACGAGGGCTGCCGCGGCTGCGATGCAGCTCGCTCTGTGCGTGCGAATGGTTGCCTGGAGACGCCGTTTTTACCATCTCCAGGCCACCATTCATTGCCTGTGCGGAAACGGCCTTATTTTATGACACAGAGATTATTGACAACTCCAACAATGACTATGTCAGACTACACAGAGAAGTAATTGAATTCTACAAACAAGATTGTTTCAACAAAAAGGAAAAGAGTCCGAGAAATTTAAAAAACCCTGGCTACCAGTACTAGAAAAAAAAAAACAGGGAACTTTTCAAACACCATTGAATATATCACCAGATGCTACAACTCCTTTCCTTTCCTTCCTTTCCTCTCCCCTCCCCATCTCACTCTGATTTTTGAGATAAGCCACCATGACACAAACATACAAATGCAAATGTACAAATGCAACTACAAATTAACTCCACCCAGACACATGAAAATGTGCCTTACCCTCCCATCTCAGGGGTGAACAAAATAAATAGCTACACAAAACACCTCATACTGTTTTTGCACAGCACACTAATAATTGACAGTTTTTTGCACAGCACACTAATAACATGCGGGTTGCTGTGGCTCCTTTGGTTTCTCCAAAAAGATCACTACTTTAACGATATTTGTAAAACCCAGGTTAAAGAAAGAATAATGAGCTGAACCTGTTTGGGGAAGAGCCCTGTGTGAAGTTCTTCCTCAAAACAGGATAAATAGCTTCCTCAGTGCGTTATGTTTGGGCTGTGTGGAAACCACCACTGTAACATGCCTCTGAAGATGCCAGCGGCCAGCCATAGATGCAGGCAAAATGTTAGGAACTAAAACTACCAGAGCACTGACACACAGCCTGGATAACCCCCAACAGCCAGTTGATTCTGACTGTGAAAGCCTTTGACAATGCATGAAATGGCTTTACTTATCTATTTAGAGATATTATCTGCTCTGCTCAAATAACTGAGGAAGTTTACCTCACAGAGAAAATTTCATTGGTTAATGTGTAGGGCTAGTATAATGGCTGGCATGGGAGCTGACATTTGTGATAATCTTGAAAAGGAGCAAGACCTGGCATGAACAGTGGACACTTATCTGGTGAGCTGGATTTGTTTCCTTACTCCTACATATGAAGCTTGTTGAGTGACCTTGGGCTAGTCTTAGTTCTCTTTGAACATTTTCAGTCCCAGCTATCTTACAAGGTGTCTGTTGTGGGGAAGGTGACTGTAAGCTGCTTTGAGACTCCTTATAGAAAAGTGGGGTATGAAATCCAGCTCTTGTATGTCTTCCTTTCTTCTTAATTCTTTCTTGTGCTGTGCTCCCCCTGACTTTTCAGGTCAGGAAACTAAAAGTAAAAGCACATCAAGGCACAAGGAACAAAGTCAAGGGCCATCCATTTGCACTTATTCTCTAAACTGACCATCCCTGGCTTCAAACAATAGGAATGTTAATTGTCTGAAAGTTTAACAGACTGACCAAAACTATCTGATTGGAAGATCTAAAAAGCTTTCTTCCCCCACATATTCTTTTCTTACCTTGAGGTACCCTTTGGGGGTAGAGCGGTTAAGAAATTGAATAAACAACAACAACAACAACAACAACTCTGATTTACACTGGCTTTCATTATCACCTGCCTAATTTGTACTCTCCATTGCCCTAAATGACAATTACTATTCTAAAACAAATCTTTGGCCGTTTCTGCACGGCCAGGAGATGCGCGCTCTCATCGCCGGGCAGGAGTTCTGCCGGCGTGAAGGGAGCTCTGCTTGCAAGCGTCGCATGAAAGCAGGCTGGAAGGGGAGGTCAGGCAGACAGGCGACTGAAGGCTCTTAGCGTTTCCTCCCCACCCATTCTCACGGTGTCCTCCTTGCTTTGGGCGTCGCCAGCCGCATTATCGCTGCCCCTCCGACCCCTGGAGGCTCGGAGGACAGTGTGGGTGGGGCTGGCGACGCCTCGCAGGCTTAACACGCAGGGAGGACACCATGAGTGGAGCCGGAAGGCACGGCGAGAGGGAAGACGCTCCTCCCCAACAACAACCCTTTAAAGGGTTGTTGTTTAGGGCGGCTTGACGCCGCCCTGGGGGGAGGGAAGAAGAGTCAGGTCGCCGCTGCTGCGTTGCAGCAGCTGCGCGCCTCTGTAAATGGCGACACTGGGGCGTTTGGTGCCCCCAGGCCGTCATAAATGGGCCGTGCGGAAGCGGCCTTTCTTATCCTGCCTAATATCATCACATGCATAGAACCATGAGAGCCCTGCAAGATATACCAAATGGCCATCATCTTTGGGTCCTGTCTTTCAGTAGATGTCAGCAGGTCAACTACTAGTAATAAAGTTTATGAAGCTTATTTATAGGATTATGTTAGAGCAATACTGTTGAAGCCTCTATGTCTACGGAAGTTGCATTCTATATTCCCTTTACTTTTTGGCAGAGAAATGACATTTTTATTTACATTCATTATGTGGTTATGTTTCATTACCCAACATGATAATATGAATAAACTAAACAGCAGAGCCTCTGGTGAGCATTGGTGGTGACTTGTATAGGATCAATTGCAAATGCACAACTAGTGTATAAGGCTAATTCAACAACATGTAAGAGGTTCAATTTAATAGAGAGAAAGTTCTGGCCAAAGGACGCTAGCAACAGGACAGTGATGTATTTAGAAAAGAGGTCAAACACATCAAGGAAAAGGGGTATATGGATTTTATTTTAAATGCAAGGGAAGTGTTTGTAGGTGGAATTAATGACACAGGGAAGGGACTAATACTTTTAAATATGGTTTTGGTATCTTCTGCAAGCAATGAAGCAAAGAGTTTGCAAAGTGATGCTTTCAGGTTAATTGCAAATCAAAGGTGGAATACTCTGCTGAAATAGGAAGATGAATAAGTAAAGATTAGCGAGTAGAATTAGTGAGTGCAATTCAAGTGCCTCTGATTTGCATTTTATTCATGCACCATTTAGATTGTAACAATACATAGGATAATCATGCCTTATGATTCTGTTTTTTTTTGTACACTTGTAATCCAAAGCCACAAACTACACTCTTGTCCAAGAAATAATTGGGAAGATTGGTCATACTGCCATGATGGACTGTAACAAGAACTGTTAATAGTACTACAGACGTAATGGAATACAATATTCATCCCACCATTGAATTGTTATGGTGAGCTGCATCATTATCGCAAGCCATCCTGGACCACTGCATTGGTAAATCAGAATAGAGGAGGGATATTGCTCAGAAAATTCAACCATTCTGCCAGATTTTGTGTGAAGCAGTGTACACCGAAAAAAATGTTGTGTACCACAGAATCTAAAGAAGAGCCAAACCTTGATCAGGATCTACACTTTATTCCCCTGTGCCCCATACAAATGAATACATTCTCTGCAGGAACTTATTTGTGTGTGTGTGTGGGGGGGAATCCCCTCCTCCCTTCTGTGTTCAGTTGGCCACTCACCAGCTCATCTGCCCATACACTGCCTGCAGTGCCCCCACCTCTATTTAGTCTGGCTCCCATGATAGTAGGTCCTGCTTTCCATTCCACCACTCGCCTTCTTGCAGTGCAGCTTGCTTCCACCTACCTGGCTCTTACAGAGGTAGTGGCAACAGTTCCCATTCCTCCTTCCCAACCACCTGCAATCCCGTTGATGGTGAGGGGGTGGCAGCACTGCTCAGGTTCCTCCTTGCTCAACTGTTTCTCTTGCTCCAGCTCTTCTACCTGACTACCCATCTGCTCAATGGTGGGATTCAAATAATTTAACAACTGGTTGTTTATAATCACCATTTTAACAACCAGTTTTGTCAAATTGGTGCGAACCTGCTGAATCCCACCACTGCATCTGTTGGGTTCATCTAGAAGTGGCAATGGTGACTCTGGCTCCCCTTACCCCTATTTTGACTGCTCATCCAGCCAGCTAATCAATCATAGTTCCATTCCCTCTTCCTCTGCTCACATTCCTCTCCTTGGGGGAAATTTACCCCCACACCCAGTTCCCCCCCCCCCATTTTCTGCATCTATCAATTTGCATGGGAATCAGCTTCAGCATTAGATATAGGGTATTGTTAATATAGAAGAAGAGTTTTGATTTATATCCCCTTTTCTCATGTAAGGAGACTCAATGGGGCTTACAAACTCCTTTTTCTTCCTCTCCCCACAACAGACACCTTGTGAGGTCGGTGGGGTTGTGACTAGCTCAAGGTCACCCAGCTGGAATGCATGAGTGTGGAAGCAAATTTGGTTCACCAGATAAGACTCCATTGCTCATGTGAAGAAGTGGGGAATCAAACCCAGTTCCCAGAGTCCACCTGCTCTTAACCACTATACTGGCTCTCAGTATCTATATCTATGCATACATCATCTCATAGATCAAGAAAGGAAAACCTCTATTTTATTTCTGAACTTGTATGAAAAACCACTTCAGAGTCTAAGCCAGGTCTCCCTGGAGTCAGTAAAGTATACCCATTCCTCTGCTTTTGCATGCTTGGGCTCTGCTCAAGGGAAGATTTAACCAATATCCTAAAGGAATTTAGATCACCCAGCTGCCTTTGATCAAGTCCACATTGTGGAAACATGACAGTCGTTTGCTATATTGGCATTAGCACTGACATGTAGAAGAGTGGGATGGATCTGAACTAATTTCTACACATCTTGCTAAAATAGCTATGTGGGTGTATGCCACTCTGAGTGCTTCATTATGCATACCTTTAGGATTGGTAACTAATCTTCAAAGTGCCAAATTAGGGATAAAATAAGAAGCTTAATTTCACAAAGATTGCCTAGAGGGCATCAACAATATACAGAGAACAAACTTCTCTAATATTTATACCACATATCTAGCCAAATAACTTTGTGTGTGTGCATGCTCATGAAGTGTTGTCAAGATGCTTCTGATTCAAGGCAACCCTATGAATCAATGCCCTCCAAAACTTCCTATCATTAACAGCCAAAGAAGTACTGATTACGTAATTTGAAATTGCATTCAGTTCTGGAAGATGCAAAGTGATAAAAAAAAGAGTGTCTCCAAGTATATGCAGAGTGTTTCATATAGAACTACTAAACGGGAGCAGCAGCAGCAGCAGAAGGCCACTGTTTTCACACCCTGCATGTGAGCTCCCAAAGGCACCTGGTGGGCCACTGTGAGTAGCAGAGTGCTGGACTTGATGGACTCTGGTCTGATCCAGCAGGCTCTTGTGTTCTTAAACTTCAACTTTTCTTCACATATGTGAGATCAGGGGACATCTGGTAAGATTTGAATCTCAGCACCTTTTTCAAAATTAATCACTATCTATTCTTTCCCCTAATAAATTCCTTCATTACTTCATAAAATGTCCGATCCTATTCTCATAACTGCATTGTTATTTCTCTACATGGCCCTCAATAAACAGATGACAGAGTTTCATTTCTTTGTCTTTTAGAAGATTTTTACATTAGCACAGTAGGGGAGATGGCGTCTACCCAGTATTGTGGATGGCTGTTAAATGCTCAGTGTTTATAGATACCATTGTTTGCCAAGTGACATTTAAAAACAACACACTTGTGAAGGAGATGGAAGGGGGAAAGTAGGACTCCCACCAGGCTCTGTGAGAATCTGCATGCTTGAAACATTTGCTGATTGCTGTGTACTGTAATGTATGTGTTTTAATACTTGAAATGCAGTTTAATAAACCGGCTTGAACTGCTTGCAAACAGGGAAATAATCAACCAGTGTTGCCTCCTGTTTGTGACTGGCAAGCAAATGGTAGAACTGCACTACAGAGGTACTTAAGGAGTTTAGTTTAAATGAAATACATGCATATTTTTCAAAAAGTCTTAGATTTCCTTATTGTAAAAATAGTATTTTAAATAAAATTACTAGAATTTTTTCTGGGAGATAAACCGGGTTCTAGCTAGCTTGATTTTATGATGTAGAATGGTTAAACTATATGTTGACCTGTCGAGATCCCTGGGTGGTCACGGACTCCTATGGTACCACCCCACTACCTTCAGAGGTGTTTCCAGCAGCATGGGGAGTGAGGAAAACCCAAAAAACCTCCCTGCAGCCAGAAAACCCTCCACAGAGCTGAATGGACTTATGCCACCCAAAAAGGAAGTGCAAGTCCGATCTGGGCTGCCACACACTTCTGCGCAAACCTGGGATGGAAGCCAACTAATGTCAGCTTCACCCCTGGAAAGCCCCTGCCATGCTCCCTCTGGCCTATGTGGGAGCACTGATGTGGCACTCTATGGTGCATTTGGGTGCCCCAGATGGGCATGGCAGCCACCCGCTGCCGTGTTTGCTCCTCTGCTGGGTTAAGTGCCCTAGTGAGGACAAATCTACCAGCGTGGCCCTGTGCCACCTCCGTGGGATGATTTGGTACCCTCATCTGGATTGGGCTGTTAATGTTATAATGTTTATGTTATTTTTTATCATTGTTGGAAACCACCCTGAGTCCAGTTGTGTTGAGGGAGGGTGGGATACAAGCAGTGGTGGGATTCAAATAATTTAACAACTGGTTGTTTACAAACACCATTTTAACAACCGGTTCTGCCGAAGTGGTGCAAACCTGCTGAATCCCACCACTGGATACAAGTAAACTAAACTAAACTACTTGAATAAATGATGGGATGAATTCTGAACCAAATTGATCACATTGTTTACTGACAGAATTTTCCAGTCTGAATTTGCAAATGGTAAACTTCTGCAGGTAAATGTTTGTCCCTACAACCATCAACTTTACCGTTTAAAAGTACATATAAGGTTTGTGAATCAGCTTAGCAAAATATGTTGAAATATACTGAAGTGGTGAATGTTTTCTTCTGAATGCACTTTGTATGGTGAGATTTGTGATTTAACACATGAATTATCTCATGCATAAAAAACAGAAGCAGAAAGTCTCATTGGCACAGCTTAGATAGCCAAATTGGATAAAGATAACATTAGTTTAAAGGGAATAAGGTATGAGATATATTGTTTAACAGCGTTAAAAAAGTCTGTTGTCCAGCATCTTGTAGGTCCAGTGTTCTGCAGGATGCAGTAACCTCTTGGTCTTGTTATGTGAGTATACATTCAAAAGAAATATACACCATGAAAAATTGTTGGTTAGAAAAGTCAGATCACTGCACAATTTCAAAAGTAAATATGATAATAAAGTGACCATTGTGTCTGATGTTGCATGTGTTTTCAATAGGTATTTTTGTGTCTATTTGGAACAAGACAAGCTGTAGGAAGTGGGGAAAGCAGAATTGAGAGAAGCTACCAAACTGAGCAGCAAATATTCCATAAACTGGGAGTACCTCTGTTACCCCGTTCCATGTCAAACAAGCACAAGAGGAAAGGCACAGGCTGATTACCAACATTCAGGATTGGAGAGGGTAGACCATATGTTCTTTGTTCTAGGTCCTGAACAGTTCATATAAAGAAATTGGACTGGAGCAGGAAAGAATGCCTGTTGTGCTTCCCACACAAGAGCCCCAAATTGAGCTCCAGAGAGCATTAAGGACAGTGCATTTCAAAAAAAAAAAGGAGAAAAGATTTTTAATCTCTCTGTAAGCAGTGTGCCATGTCACATGGAATTTAAATGAAAGTAAATGACAGAAAAGATACAAGTTGTTTTATAAATAGACATCAGCACATAGCATAGTATGAAAGCAACAGGTCAGAAAATGTTTGTATGCATAAGCAATACTTGTAAAAAGACAGATCATTAATCATGAAGACTTCAATTACCCCAGCACTGACTTATGAAATGAATATCAAAGGTTATTTTAGAAAGTAAAATAGAGTTATTTCCTTCTGATTTTGCTGAGCAATCAGGAAGGGCAAAGATGGTTTTGGATGTATTCCCAAGGAAATATACTATAAATGATAAATGAGATAAAAGTTGGTGAATATTTGATTATTGGGATCATGGAATAACAATTTTGAGTTTTAAACACACTAAGAATATTCATAAAGCTCGTGGCACAAGATTTTGGGTCGTAAATGTGACAAACACTGGAGGAATGCAAAATAGAGATATCAGAATATTTTAAAATGGTCTGCTGGAGGTGTGCAGAAAATTCAAAACCACAAAATTCAAAACCACAAAAGGCCTGTATTGTAATTACTGTAAATACTAAAAGTGGCCAAATGACAAGTATAGGTCTATCTGTAATAATGCACTGCTGACCCAGCAGCACCGTGGTAGAACGTTGGCACACCAGCGGACCTACGGCCTTCTGGTCGCACCGCACCCCCACTCCTCATCCCCCTATGAGTCACGGGTCATGAACTGTCTGGCTCAGTCACCGGGCGCAGGGACAATGGTCTTGCCCCCAGGTGAGGATTAGGCTCAGACGCTTACGCTCCTCTCCGCACGTAGCCAGGTGAGATCATGCATCACATGATGATCTCCCGACCTCCCGCTCTCCCGGAACTCCCTCCATTCCTCCCCTCTACACGCCCCCAATAGAATCACAATAAAAGGTGCCAGGAACCAGCACGCGGGAGACTCGCTAGGAACACGGAGCTCCGCGCTCCCGCTGCTGGCGATCTCCACCAGATGTTATCTCCGCGTCTCGTCTCGTTCTTACGCTGACCACGTGGGTCGACTACACTATCTTGGAGCCAACAATGGAGGATATTTATAAACAGACAAATGCCAGGGCTATCAGACCATATTGGAAAATGAATTCCTGCAGCTATTGGCCTATCTGCATAATTCTTTGTATAGTTGCGTGGAAAATGAAATGCCAATGACCATCATATAACATCAACATATCACATTCGAATTTGGCGTCATTTAAGGATACTGAAACCCAGAGACAGGATCCATGACTAGACAAGTATTTCTACAAACCTCGGAAATGTCCCAGGTTATATAAAAACTGAAATTGAAAAATGAACTGGTGGGAGGGGGAGTTAAAAACACCAGAGTAATAGAAGCGTCATCTGTAGCTATGATGGGCTTAAAGAAAATGGCATATAAAATCTCAATTTCTTATAATGTTATTTCAAAGCTACCCTGTTTCCCCCAAAATAAGACACCCCCTGAAAATAAGATGTAGTAGAGGTTTTGCTGAAGTGCTAAATATAAAGCATCCCCCGAAAGTAAGACGTAGCAAAGTTTTTGTGTGGAAGCATGCCCGTCAAACAGAACACCAGAGCATGCAGCTGTGGAGCGGAAAAATAAGAAATCCCCTGAAAATAAGACATTGCGCATCTTTGGGAGCAAAAATTAATACAAGACACTGTCTTATTTTCAGGGAAACACGGTAGGAGCATGCAGAGGCAGAAAAACCTGACTTTGAAGTCTTATTTCCGTACAAAGCCCCAGGGGCATATCTGCAGTAAATAGTGAGGGCAAGTAATGAAATTGTGCACGTGGGGTGGCAGCTGACATCCCCCTAACAAAAGTCTTGTGATACCTTCCAAGATGAGGAGCATGGCATGAGGCACAAAGAGCTAGACCCACCTGGAAATCCTGAACAAGCTCCCTGGTTATGGTAAAAGCTGCCTCTTGAGTTCTTCCTCTTTATACATGAGCCCTGCTTGTCAATGGAACCCCTTGTGCTCCTCCCACCTTTCTTTTTGGTCCTCAAGGTGTTGTGCATAGCTTCATCCTTGTAACAGCAGGTGGGTTTGAGGGATACAAATTTGACAGAGCAAAAGGAAAGCCAAGCTTCAGGAGGTCAACTCAGAAGTAAGCTGTGACGGGGCTGGGAACAACAGTTAAGAGAAAAGCTCTGTGCAGCGTGCACTTGCCACTGGCTGACTGCCTGGCTCTAGGCGGATTCAGCCAACCCCTGCTGCTGCTGCAGTAGCTACCTCTGGCCTGCCTCTTGGCTTTGCCTTTGCCTTGCCTTGGCCTCCCCTCCCTCCTGTCTGGACCACTTGCCTGGGTGTTGCATGGCATTGCCACAAGGCAGCCAGGATGAGAAGCAGCAGTAAGCACAGGAAGCAGCAAGTGTAGGGAACCAGCCAGCTAGGGGCTGGTTGTGCTGGGGGTGGGGAGAAGGAGGGGACAGGGCCCAAAATGTGCCCCCAAATGACCCAGGTGAATGGCACCGTGGTATTATGCCCCCTCTTGCCCCTAGATATGCCATTGCAAAGCATGTGTGTGGGAGTGATATGGTGGTAGTGGATGGAGTTTTAGAACTTAGTCAGACCTTCTAACAGGATTGTTGGTGGGAACTTTTGGAATGAGCAGGTTCAGATGTGTCTGTGTATAGACCTGTGGTGCTGGCAGGAAAAGAGTATTTGGGCAAAAGCACCTTATGCTAGCCAAAGAGGGCAGTGAATTTCTAGGGAAAGAAGAATTCCTAGCCCAGGTTTTAAAAACAGAGCTAGTTCATTTCTTGAACTTTGTGTGTAGAACAGAGGGAGCTGGCTAAGTGAGAGAGATGTCAGAGAGGGACCAACTTCTACACAGGAGGAGAATGTAAAGTTCATGTGGGAGAACAATTTCCATCCTTAGTGGATTTACTTCGAAAGGTCTGAAGTGATCCTATAGTTTGAGAAAGTCTGAAGGGAAAGAGGGAGCTGGGTGAATATTCCATTCCTTCTAGATTCTGGGTATTAGAGTTTACACATGAACCTCTGAGTGCAAGTCTGAGTGAATGCTGTATAACTACTAGAAAGTCTATTTTATTTCAAAGAATTTAGAAATCTTATCAGACATCCAAATGCCATCTGAGCTGTTCTGTCTTAATATTTCTGTTTGCCTGCTTATTTCCTTTTCACCAAGTACCAGATTTAGCAAAGGGAAACAAGGAGAGACATAGAATAGAAAAGATGGGCAACCCAGTTCATATGAAGATGGCTCAGTCACTCTGCCTCCTAAGAGGAATGTGGAGGTGGAGAAAGGCAAAAAAAAGTTTACCAACCTCTCTGAAAATCCCATATTTAGACCAATAGGCTTCACCTGTCTTTTTTGCTGGTGTAAGTCACCATTAGCAAAAAGGGGGCATTCTGGGGCTGAAATGCCTGAGGAAGCCAACTAAGGTTTGCTCTGCCTCTGGGAATGCCCTCATTGGTGCTGGCATGGCCTCCTTCACCAAAGAAGCATCAGCGCAAGGATGTAGGTAAGGGGGGGTTCTCAGGTTCAACCCCCCCATTCATGTCCGAAGCTGTGCCCCTCCGTTTGTGGGTTTTAAAAACATTTTTAGTGTTTTTTGTTTTTTGGCCTGTAGGGGGCACATTGTTTGTGCTAGCAGAGCCAAACTTTCAGGGATTGTTTGGGGGATTCTCCTGATGATACTACCAGGTTTGGTGAGGTTTGGTTCAGGGGGTCCAAAGTTATGGACTCCCAAAGGGGGTGCCCCCATTCTCCATTGTTTCCAATGGGAGCGAATAGGAGATGGGGGCTACACCTTTGAGGGTCCATAACTTTGGACCCGCTAAACCAAACTTCACCAAACCAGGGTGGTATCATTAGGATAGTCTCCTAAAGATACCCTGAAAGTTTGGTGCTTCTAGCTTAACCATTGCACTCCTGACAGCAGGCACCCCCCAAATTTCCCCAGATTCTCCTTTTAAATCCACCCCCTTCGGCATAGATTTAAAGGGAGAATCTGAGGTCCTCAGTTTAGAAGAAGAAGAAGAGTTGGGATTTATATCCCCCCTTTCTCTCCTGTAGGAGACCCAAAGGAGCTTACAATCTCCTTGCCCTTCCTCCCTCACAATAAACACCCTGTGCGGTGGGTGGGACTGAGAGAGCTCCGAAAAGCTGTGACTAGCCCAAGGTCACCCAGCTGGCATGTGTGGGAGTGCACAGGCTAATCTGAATTCCCCAGATAAACCCCTCCACAGCTCAAGTGGCAGAGCAGGGAATCAAACCCGGTTCCTCCAGATTAGAATGCACCTGCTCTTAACCACTACGCCTACATTGGAAAGTGATGCTGTTTCTCAGGGTGGGGATAATTCAATTTGTAACCAGCATCACTTTCAATGTTGTTTAACTAGGGACCCCAGATTCTCCCTTTAAAGTGGATTAAAAGGAAAATTTGGGCTGTCTAGTTTAAACACCATTGAAAGTGATGTTGTTTGGGGGTGGATTCCAGCATCACAGCAGCTGCCGGGGGTGGGGAGGGGAGCGCAAAACTCAGATTTTGCACCGGGCTCCATTTTCCCTCCATGCCTCTGCCCAGAGGGGAGGGGAGAAGGAACTGCCAGCTGCCAGCTGGGAGCCCAGCTGGTGGGGGGCAGGGCAGGGCAGGGCAGGGCAGGGGAGTCTGTTGTCCCCGGCCTTGGAAAGCTGCTTTTATAAGTGCTAGGCCAGGGGTGGGGCTTGGGGAGGCGTGGCCATGCCCTAGGGGCTGGTGGGGGTGTGGCCCCACCCCCAACCCCCCATAAAAATCTATACCTACGTTCCTGCATCTGCATGGCATCATTGTCGGTGTCTTGGTGACACTGAGTCATGTGGCTCCCTGCACTGGTGTATGTGCCCCCACCACAGCCCTCTCACCCTCCTCTGAATTGCCGTTTTGTTTAATAAAGGATATATGTGCATGTTCCCTGACAATTTTAAATAGCAGCATGTAAAGAGAAGTTAAAGATTGCAGCAACTTTTGGACCATAACATTAATTTCTCATGTGAGGAAAGTAATGCTTGGAATCTTATAACAAAGACAATTATCATATTTGCAATGAAAAATGCCCAGTTGTTCAATCTGGATTCAGAAAAGGAAGAAGCACTGGAGATCATATTGCAAATTTATATTGGTTAATGGAACATATGAAAGAATTTCAGAAGAAAATCAGCTTGTGTTTCATAGATTAAAGCAAAGCTTTTGTCTATGTGTACCATGAAAAGCTATAGTTGGTTTTAAGAGAAATTTGGTTGCCACATCTGATTATTTTGATGTGCAACCTGAACTCTGGACAAGGTTACTGTTAGGACAGAATATAGAGAAACAGAATGGTTTTGGAGTCAAATATATATTTGATCCCCCTATCTGTTCAGTCTAAGTACAGAACACATCATAAGAAAAACTGGCTTAGATTTAGATGAAAGTGGAGTGAAAATTGCTGGAAGGAACATTAATGAATTGTGATATGTAAATAATATCACATTACTGGCTGAAGAGAGTGAGGACTACTGATGAAAGTTAAAGCAGAAAGTGGTAAAGCTGGATTACAGTTGAACATCAAGAAGACAAAAGTATTTACTGGGGAGCTGCACAACTTTAAGGATGACAATGAAGGTACTGAAATTGTTTAGGATTTTCTATTCCTTGGCTCCATCAACAGCCCAAAGGGAAAATTGAAACCACGAAATCAGAAGAAGATTGAGGGCAATGATGTAGGAGCTAGGACAATTTTTGAAGTGTAAGGATTTGTTGCTGGCAACCAAGATTAAGTTAATTCATGTCCTAGTATTCCCCATTACTATGTATGGAAGTGAAAGTCAGACATATGAGCCACAGATTTGGGATTAGTTGTGGTTTTTGTTCAAGTATATATTCAATGACAATCCCAGATTGCTTCCTATATAATGTTTGAAGCAACCCTCAGAACCCTCATTACTGAAGTCCCTTGATAAAATGTGGACTTTAACATCCATTCCACAACTAGTCCCATCCACTAATTACACACTACATACTATAATATTCATAGTTCATTGTTTGGAGCTTTGATCTGGATTAAGATTTAGGTATATCAAATGCACAGATGATCTTGGAATTATTGTGTACTCCAATGGAGGAACAGAAGCAGGTGAGGCAAGCAGGATATTGTAATGCAAAAAGTGGAAAATACAACAGTTTGAGATTAAACCATTAATCTGGAAAATATATACAACAGATTGTTTATGAGTTTAGAAAGCCTGCTTTATATTACCACATACTTCAACAGTTAAATGTCATTAATGACTATCAGTCTGCATGCTGGCAATCTCTTTACAAGATTGCTGTTAGGGCTTTTTTTATTCTTTATGTGTTTTTGCTGGCTTAAATAACAACAAGGAGTAGGTTGAAATGAATAAAGTCTCTCTGTTCACAAATAAAACATGAACAGTGGGAGGTCTCTGAGATATTTAAAGAATTTCACGGACTTTGAAAACCATTCACTGTGGATCACGCTGCTTTTTCCTCAAACATTTAGAAATTATTTTTTTTAGGTTGACAATTTCAAAACTTCTACCACCAAACCACAGTTTTTGTGTTTCCATTATATAGAAAAGCTAATGAAAGATTTCCGGCCAAGACTGCGCCGTGTGAACTGTTTTAATGCACAATCATATATAAAAGAAAACAGACATGTTTCCCAAGTCTAGTGTTTTTGCAGCCACTGAGAGGCTGGAGGGAAATATAAACAATAACTAGACTGTGCCTCTTTTGAAAGTTGTAATTGATTTTGTGCTAGTGTCATTCAGAGCAAACAATGAAGTTCCAGGCTGAAAGATTTAAAGGAAACCAAATGGAAGAGACAGTTTTGCTATAAAATAATACTGCTTCCATAGGCCCTTTACGCACGAGCCATTTACAGTGCCCTAGGGATGGCAAAAACGCCGTCCCTAGGGAGCTGTTCGCATGGGGGGGGGTGCAGCTGCATCGCAGTCGCGCCGCCCTCGCTCCCCCCCAGCGGTGTGAAGCTGCTGTTTCCAAACCTCACTCCCTGTCGAGCAGGGCAGGGGGTCATGTCCCCTGGCCTGGGCAACGTGCCGGAAGGTCGCAGGGAAGGTACATCGATCGGGCAACGGCACAGCGCTGCGCCGTCTTCCCTGCCTTTACCAGGACCGCTTGTGCGAACAGTCTTGGGGGTGTGTGTCGGCGTTGTATATACCGCCCCCCCCAGCGTGGCCGTGCAGAAACGATCTACAGCATTACCCTAAAGTTACTGCATTAATGTGCTCATTGATTCTGATCTATTAGAGATCATGTGCAACTTAGGCATTGCTTGGACAGCATCAGAAACTAACCATAAGATTCTGCCTAATTTGTTGTCTGTTCTGAGTCACTATCCATTCCTTCCTCTATAAGAAAGGGCTATAAAGTGAGCCATGGTGTGGACACAAGGCAGATGGATTATGTTGTGACTTGTGATGCAGAGCTGTTTTAGTCCTCTATGTGTGTGCATGGTAGGAGGGGGGCATAGATCAGAGCTGTGGTGCTGGAGATGGGAGGCAAGTTGACTTGACTGACTGAAATGTCCTAGGCTACTTTTAGTCCCAGCAGGAAAAGAGACTGGGCTTGCCCACTTAGCCTTAAAACTGGGTGGGGGAGTCAGTTTTATTCAGAGAACTGGCACAGAATAGAAGCATTAAACCCTCCCCTTCTGGGGTTTCACATCTCCAATTCATGTTTGGCATACCTGCAATTTCTTTTTGAGGCTAAGGCTGTTTCCGCGAAGGCGGAATACAGTGCCCCAGGGATGGCAAAAACGCCGTCCCTGGGGAGGAGTTTGCACAGGAGTTCTCCACAAGCGAGGTTTTTCAAAAGTAGCACCTTCCACCCGCTGCCATGTGAACAGCAGCGGATGGAAAACGGTGTTTCCCTTCCACCTTCCCCAACTGGCTTACCTTCTCCGGCTGGCTGCTGTCGTGTTGTGGAGGCCAGGGGACACGCCCCCTGGTATCCATCTCCAGAGCCGTAGCTCTGGCCAGGGGGGCGTGTCCCCTGGCCTCCACAGCACGATGGCAGCCAGCAGGAGAAGGTAAGCTGGCTGGGGAAGGCGCAGCCTGTGCAAAGGCTGCGCCTTCACCTGTGCCCCTACCAGGACCATCTGTGTGAACAGTCCCGGGGGGTTGCATTGGCATAATTTATGCTGATGCACCCCCACTCACTGGCCATGCGGAAACAGCCTCAATCTCATACCAGGGGATCTAGGCATCGATCTTCCTGATATATATTTTTTTTGCTCAAACAGGAGGTTAATAGGTGTTCTATGTGTCCATAGCTACATGGCTATGATTAGTTTTTAATCTATTTTCCTTCTGTATTGTCATCCTCCAGGGACCTCAGGATATTGCACATGGTTCTCCCCATGTCTATTTTATCCTTACAACAACCCTGGGAGTTAGGTTAAGCTAAAAGAGGGTGAGGAGGCTAAGATCACCAAGACAGTTTCATGGCAGAATGTGGGTGTGATCCTAATCTGGCATACATAGTGTGCAATCCTAATGAAATGTTTCTGGGAGTAAACTCCACTGAATAATGTGGAATTTACTTCTGAGTTAGGGTTGCCAAGATCCAGGTGGTGACTGGAGAGGTGCTTTATAACTGATCTCCAGGTGACAGAGATCAGTTCACCTAGAGAAAATAGCTGCATTGGAAGTCAGTTTCTATGACATCATATCCCACTGAAGTTCACCCTTCCCACAAACCCCATCTTCCCCAGACTCCACCCCAAAATCTCCAAGTATTTTACAAATTGATGTTGGCAACCCCATTCTGAGTAGACCAGTGGTGGCGAACCTTTGGCACTCCAGATGTTATGGACTACAATTCCCATCAGCCCCTGCCACCCTGGCCAATTGTAGTGGCTGATGGGAATTGTAGTCCATAACATCTGGAGTGCCAAAGGTTCGCCACCACGGGAGTAGACTGTCTTAGGACTGTTCCGTAATCACTACACCATAGTGACTTTATAAAAGAGAATGACTGATACGGAATTCAACTAAGTAGTTTGATATTGCATTTCAATTTCTTTTTTGATTGACTTACATGTAAAACAAACTTCCAGGTATTGTAATATATCCCATCTTTGAAAACTTTACTGATCTTGATTTGGGTTTAAGTAGCTAAGGAAGTCACAAAAGATTGGCTCTGAAACATAAAAATCATAGCCAGCTACTAGAATGATGGTGAGTATTAAGTCATCCATTTGTATTTCCACTGCTTTTTCGCATAGAAAATATTTTTAAACAATGCATCATGATCCTATTAAAATAATGTATTACACTCTTATCATAGGTAAATAACATCTCAAACAACCATCTAGTGCCTTTGGAAATTAGAAAAAAAAAGATGCTTCTCAGGAAAATGTCAAAAGGCACATTTGTTCAACTTACATATTTTTCATACTAGCATAACTCAAAACTTTATTAGCATCTGTGATGTTTAAGTCAAATTGATGGTTTTCTAAGTTTTATGAGAGCTTCTCAGTATTTTCACTGCACAACTATTGTGCGCTAAGACATGAATAGTGCTAGAACTGTGATTGTGGACTGTAGCAATAGTTAAAATGATGCATGTTATAATAATGAGATTATGTTTGGACTCCTGGTAGCAATAACTAAGTAACTGACATAACTGAGACATTATAAAAGGTCTACCAGTCATTTATAGCAGCTCATAGATAGAATCAAACACGGGTAAGATTGGGAAGAGTAAGGCAAGAATGTTCTCTTTTCTGAAACAGAGAAGGGACAAATGCTCAATGAGCTCAGATGCAAAGCTTAGCTTACATCAGTGGAATGGAACTTTTTGGCCTCTCCTCTCCTGCTGCATCCCACTTTGCTCCCCAAGATGAGTTTCTGCCTCAACAGCAAGTTTTGGAAAAGATCAATGGGCTGCAATGATTAATGGAAGTGCTTCGAACTGATAGAAAATGTAATCTGGATCCAGCCCTATGTTTCTGATTCTATCCAGGTATGGTGTGACTTCACAAAAAAAGAAGTGATTAACATTTGAACTTTATTGAATTTAACTACTCATTTACATGTGAGTAAATCTGTGCCCCTCCCTGGATTGCATCAGTGTTTGTTTTTTTTCACTATACCGACCAGACACCATTTCAGGGAGGTTTGTACCTATTAATGCCTGCTTCTTGATGCTTTCTTGTACAACTTGCTTCATATGTTAGTCATGCTACTGTCATACTAAACAAACTATATTTGTAATTTGCTTGTTACACCTTTCAGTGAGTCATTTTCATACAGAACTTTCTCAGTAACTGATGAAGACATGTATCCCTTAGAATTGTAGGAAGGTCATTAGATGGCCTACTTTTTGAATACAGGTCACTCACAACTTCTCACTGTCTTCTTCGTGGCTGCAGATTCAGAATGAATCATATATTACCTTAATTCCCATGAAGCAATGTGAAAATACATATGCACAAATTGTTCTTGATCCTGAATTGCCTTTAGTTTGGTTCCACTGTGCTTGATGTTGCCCCTCACGCTCTGCATCCAATGCGGGCATTGGATCCTGCCTCCTCAGACTTTTCTTTTGGAACTGGTAAATATCACCCTCCCTGCAGCAACTTCTTCCATTGCCATCTAACATTTACCTCTATCTATATCCTAGGCTCCTTGAAACTCTATAAGTGTGTGTGTGTTTTGCCAAACTTTGTTTACCTTTTATTATTTTTATTCTTTACAAAATTGTTAAACTTTATTTAAATTCTGTTTTTTTGAAGCTTTCTAAAAGGATCACTGAAAAAAACATAGGTGGAAAAGATCCCTCTTCTTGCCATACAAGGTCTATTCCTGCTAATTCCCCAACCTAAAACAGGATAGACCCCACAAATTTGGGTAACAATGCATAGTTTGAGTATTTACTCAATTGCAGGACTAGGGTTTTTGAAGAAATGGCATCAAAAAATGGGTTAGTTTTATGTTTGCAAACAAGTTACAATTATGTCCAATAATAATTTTATGTGTACATAACATTTTAAGGCATCATCTGACATTCAGGGTTGTCTTCCTTGTGTGTAAAAATGGTATGTTTCTTAAACATAGATGCAAATTTTAGATGGAGAGGAGATGTGAATGATCAAACCACAGATTCAAAAGGATGAAGAAAATTTGTTGGTCCTGGAAGGTAATTCATGCCCCCCCCCCCCCCACCCGCAAAGTCTGTTTCTAGTCAGGGCTAGTTTGTATTGTTGGCTGCCAATCCTGGCAGAGATGCTTTGGTGGTAGAAAGTGCCATCTAGTCACAGTTGACTGGTGGCAACTGTGTAGGGTTTTCAAGGTAAAAGATGTTCAGAGGTGGTTTGCCATTGTGTGGGCTGAGAGAGTTCTCAGATAACTGTGCCTAGACTAAGGTCACCCATTAGGCTTCATGTGGAGGAAAGGGGAATCAACCCCAGTTCTCCAGATTAGGGTCCATTGCTCTTAACCACTATACCGCGTTGGCTCATGAAGGATGCTTTAGATGACTAGAAAAAAGGAAGGGGCTCACTGCCCTTGAACTTTTAAAAACTACATATATAGATGTATGATTGATAGAGAAACGAGGCTACTCTGAAAAACCTATCACCATTTTAGCCATATATCTGGCCAGCCACAACTGTTATCAATATACAAGTAAGATCATTATAACCACTATATCTGCAATATAGAAAAAAAGCCTTATAGTCACAGCATTGTTTTGTGTATATGTATAGTTTTATATCCTAAATGCACATCTGTTATTACATTTCTCTTCCCTTTCTACTGTTCTCTTTTAGGCTTCAGAACAGGAACATTAACCAAATATGTCAAACATTTCATATTTCTTGTACTTTTTCCATGTACATTGTGGAGATTTAATTGCTTACTTTTGACACATTAAACATAACCAAAGCTTTTTTAATAATTTATCTGTGACAAATATAGTGATACATATTGTACATAACAATGTGCATTATCAAAGAAAGCGGTTTTCAAACAGGCTGATTATTATTTAAACAAATTGGGGAGAAACAGCTATGAGTTAATTTTAATTAATTATGTATATTGCTTTAAAAATCAGATCTGAAACTTATGAAAAAGAACTTTATCTGCTAATAATGGACAGAGGGTATCTCCCCAAATTATGAGACAATGCAATTATTCTGCCATTTTATTAATTGATCTAGTTATTAGATTTAAAGCCTATTCTTTCCCTTTGAGACAGGTTCAGATGACTCACAACATCAGTTTCTATAATAATAAAAACAGATCAACATCTATTAAGCAATTAAATCCAACTTTTAGAATTCTTCCATTTCTGGCACTTTAAAACCAATAAATGAACTAGTCAGTGGGGGAACACATCAGGACAATAGTCCTAAGGAAATACTTAAGCAGATAAAAGAAATCAAGGAAATAAAAAGGAAAAAACAGTGGTAAGGGGAGGGGGGAGGCCAACAAAGGCCCTTTCTGCACAAAGCATTTAAAACATTTGCCAAACATTTTGAAAACATTTTGAAAAGAATCTCTGCAGTAGCAGAAAATGGTGGATGGCCAGAGAAATGAAAGTAGTATAGTTGGAGGGGAGCATGGTGCTTCAAATTTGGGTGGGAGAAATAAAACATTTCCTGTTTTTCTGCACAGTCAAGGAGGAAATGCTTCAAAAATGTTTCCAGAAAAAAAGATTGCTAGTTTAGAGGATTCAAATAAAACTTTTTGAAACTCAAATAAAACATTTTCAATACATTTCTGGGGAAAAACTGTGCAGAACTCCTTGAAGGAAACTTTTTATTTCCTTCCTTAAAACGTTTTATTTTGGCGATGTGGAAAGGGCCATCACTGGACTTAACCATAGACCTGGTAGAATGATTATTTCATGCCCTCGCCTAAGCACTCATCTTTAGCAGCAATATTTCATGTTAATTTCAGCAATGACTCATGTCAATTTTATGCTCACTTATAATGCTAATCAACAGATAGCATACTTCAAGAAGGAAAAAGAAATAGTACAATCTAGATTGTTTTTGGGGAGTCTTATTGAAAATTCTCAGTGCTCTATTCGCATAATCAGGCTTGCTGACTTCTATTGATATGCAGAAGCTTTGCCATAACCTCATGTGAGTGCAGCAGATGATATGGGATGAAACAGTGATTGTGACTGTGAGCTTAAGCCCATCACATTGCTTCATGCAAACTAACAAGGGCATAGGAGGGCCTTTTAAGGCTTTTGGGTATTCCTCCCATTGTCAGTTTTCAGAGACAATGCAGCCTGGCAAGGCAATTTAGGATTAATTGGGGTCATTTTTCATATTTCTTAGATATGTTTCACTCTTTTGGGCTGAACAGTTATTCTTTCACACTATTGGACTGGGCAGTCCAATGAACTTGCGAAGTGAGCTATAATTTAGTCAATTCATTGTTCTCAAACCTTATCTTTTTGGTTGGACTCTGTGTGGCGGTCGGAGAGAAAACCTAGATCAGGAATAACTCATTTAGATGTGTCTAGAGCAGTGATGGCAAACCTTTTCGAGACTGAGTGCCCAAATTGCAACCCAAAACCCACTTATTTAATGCAAAGTGCCAACATGGCAATTTAACCTGAATACTGAGGTTTTAGTTTAGAAAAAATGGTTGGTTCCAAGGTGCGTGTTACTCTGGAGTAAGCTTGGGGAAGCAACTATGCAACGCTTTGAACAGGTGAATCACGACCCTAGGAGGGTTTACTCAGAAGCAAACCCCATTGCCAGCAACTGAGCTTACCCCCAGGTAAAGGATCGCACTTTACTGGTTCTGGTGGGTTTTCCGGGCTGTGTGACTGTGGTCTGGTGGATCTTGTTCCTAACATTTCGCCTGCATCTTCAGAGGTGTATCACAGAGGAAAGTCTGAAGAGAGGTCTCTGGGTTCCACCTCTGGCATGCAAGCCATAGGTTTGCCATCATGGGTCTAGAGGGAAGAACAGGAGCTGGATAGCCACTTGTGACTTACTGCTTTGACACCAATTGGAGCAGAATACTCCTTGGGTCTACCTGATGATGGCACCATTCATGTGACATGGTTTCATTCCTGGGTCTGTGGGCAACACATCAGAGTGTTTCCTTAAGTTAAATATATTCAAATGTTTGCATACATCAATTTATCAATTGTTCAGGCACAGTGGGTGCATTATTTATCTCCACCCCAGCTTAACCAATATTCTAATTCTCTAGTTGTTTTTCTCTTTCTATCACATTGTAATGATCAGAAATTACTAGTATTATACATTTTATCTTTTTCACTATGGTATGCAAATCACTGTACAGAGCATAACATGCAACTTCTCTATGAGTCCTACTCTGCTATATCACAAATACTGAAACTTTTATTGAACACATTACTACAGTAAACAGTATTAGTCATGATCACTATTAAATAGCCATTAGAGCAAAACAATAATATTTATAGATTTGAACAATGCAGACTTTAGATACTTGATAAAATGTGTGTACTGATAAATATTCTTGGTGTCATGTAGCATATTTATGTGTGATTGATATGTCTCTTCCCCCGAGCTACGAAGCAAAGAGATTATTTCATAAATGATAGATGGATATTGTCAATTACCTAAATAGAAATACAATTTCAAGTGGTTGGGGGAGGGGGGGAATTACTCAACACCGAATTTCAGTGTTATTTTTCAGCACTAAATCTCATACAGTTCTCACAAGAAAGGCCAGTTACGACTGTGAATTAGTACATCTGAAAATACTGTATTGCAGTGCATAAAAATGATGTGATCCAAATAAAGTTAAGCAACTCCGAATTCTATTGTAAAAACAGAATGAAAGAATAGCAGTAATCAAATGTAAGTCTCATAACAATGTAGAGCACAGCAAGGTTTAAGTTTACTTAATTTTCTTGGAGTTGCACCAAAAGTTTTTAAAAATGATAATGTTGATGTTCTTTGTAAGGTAGCCACTATTTTTCAGTGATACAGTTCAGCAATCAAACTTGTTCAACACTTGCAGTTAGACTGTGACACTAAGGTTTACTTAAAAGACAGGGTATAATATTGCCTCTCTGATCAAACCCTTGAGACTGATGTTGAGATAGAGAAGGAAATAAGGGAGGTGACTGAATCAGATAACATTATGATACTGGGCGACTTCAATTATCCTCATATTGACTAGGTAAACATGTGCTCAAGTTGTGCTGTACAAATGAGATTTCTAGATATCTTAAATGACTGTATACTGGAACAGTAGGTTACAGAGCCAATGAGAAGGATTGTGATATTGAACTTGTTTCTGAGTAGGGCTCAAGACCTGGTGAGAGATACAGAGATTGCTGTAACAATTGGGAACAGTGACTACAAAGCTATTAAGGTAAAGTGTTCATAGTAAATTACCTATAAAGCCTAATACTGTAACACTTGATTCCAAAGTGGGAACTTTACAAAAATGAGGGGAATGGTTAAAAGTAAGCAAAAAAAATCTGAAAGGGAAATGCAAGAGAGTCAAATCCTAAGAGGATTCTAGGAAGCTATTTAAAACTACACTAATTGAAGCTGAAAAAAAAATGCATTCCCCAGGTTAGGAAAGGCACTACCAGGTCTAAAAGCCTGCATAGTTAACAATCTAAGCCAAGGAAGCTATAAAAAGTAAAGAGGCTTCTTTTAAAAAGTGGAAGGTCTGCCCCAATGAAATGAGCAGAAGATTACTAGCCAAAAAAATGTAAGACAATAATGTGGCATGCAAAAACAAATCTGAGAAGCAGTTTGCTAAAAGCATCAAGACAGCAATAAACAATTATTTAAATGTATTCAGAGCTGAAAACCAGCCATAGAAGCTGTTGAGCCTTTTGATGCCCAGAAAATAAAGGGATTGATAAAGAAAGATGGGGGAGATGTCATAGAAATTAATTGTTTGCTTTTGTGTTCACTGTGGAAAGTGTGAGGCATGTACCCAGCCACAGCCACTATTTTTAGGAATGAAGTCTGAAGAACTGAATCAAACTGAGATGACAAGAGATGAAATTCTATACCTATTGGGGAAATTAAAAACAAATAACTTTCCAGGTGTTTATGGCATGCACCTGAGAGTTCTTAGGAAACTCAATGTGAGATTGTTGATCTACTAACCAGCATATGTAACCTATCACTGAATTCTGCTGCTGTACCAAAAGACTGGAGAGCAGGAAATGTTGCATCAACTTTTTAAAAGGAGTCCAGAGGGAAACCAATAAATTACAGCCCCCTGCTTAGATCTAGGACCTCATTTGGAAACTGTGTAAAGTTCTGATATCCGTATCTGAAAAAGAACATCACAGAATGGAAAAAAGCAAAGACTAGGGTGACCAAGATCATCAGGAGATTGGAGCACCTTCCCTATGAGCAAAGGATGAAGAGTGTGGGAGTTTTCAGTTTAGAAAAGAGACAGTTAGGAGGACCTGATAGAAGTTTATAAAATTATTCAAATAATTGACAAAAAGGACATTTTCTTTGTCTCCCAAAATACTAGAACTCAAAGGTATCCAAAGAAGCTGATGTGCAGTAGATTCAGATCAAACAAAAGGAAATACTTATTTAGGCACTGAGTGAAAAAACAAATGTGTAATGCACTGCCAGGGGGTGTCGTGATGGCTGCAGGAGTAGGTGTAACCTCAGCTTGTGGGTTCTGTGGGGCAGAACTTGGAATGAGTTTGCAACAACAATTTTTAAAAACAAAATGGTTTACTTTCTTAACATATAACATATAACATCAACATTTAACATCACACTTCAAGGTCCTGTTCAGGTTGCATTTCAAGTCCTTATATTTACAGTCTACTGATACTGCCAAGTCCAATTCTTCTTTACAAGTGGGTTGGCTCCTGAAGACTCCAAGAGCTTGATGAACAGGATTCAACATGATGAAGGTTTCCAGGAGAACTCTCACCCATTACAAACACAAAAACCCTGAAACAATAAACTCCAACATTTACAACATAGCAAAAACAAACAACTACCTTCCCAGTAGTTCCCAACAACATTGCAGTTACCTTAACAAGGTGTTACAGGCGATAAGGTGGAGGGAGCCTCCCATCAGTTTTCGCCAGCATGGCCAATTGGCCATGCTGATAGGGGCTGATGGGAATTGTAGTTCCTGAACATCTGGAGAGCCGCAGGTTCCCTACCCCTGGCTTATACCAATCAAGGTCCGAGTCTGGTAGCCTTGTCTCCTCCAAACTACATGAGGTCTGCTGCAGCCTCTTGCTGCTTTGAGTCTCCACCCCTTACTGGGTCAACCCATTCTGAGCATGGGGGTTACATAGGCCACTTTAAAAGTGGATTAGACATGTTCATAATGGATAGGTCTATCAGTGACTACTAGTCATGGTGATGAAATGCATGTTCAGAGAGAGTAAATTTGAATTCTTGGATGCCAGGAGGCAACATTACTGGAGGATCTCAGCCTCTATGTCCTGTTGTTGACTCTCCAGAGGAAATGATTGTTTACTGTGTGAGATAGGATGCTAGATTAGATAGATCACTGGTTTGCTTCAGCAGGATGCTTGTGATGTTCCTATGAGTACTGAAATGCTTGGTTATGCTAATGATAATGGCTGAAGGAGGACAATGGAGGATGGCTGAAGGAGGACAACCCTATAACCTACTGGAAGGTGGCACCCAGAGGCAGAGAGAGCAGCAGCTGAGGTACTAAAATGTATTATTTTCCTCATATCACAGGAGAAAGAGTGTAATTGGGGAGCGGGGGGGGGATCAGATTCTCCACAGGTATACAGATTCTCCACAGCGCAAGGGACACTCTATCTTACTTTTTGACTGTAGCTTTTTGAATGGTCACAAGCCAAATTTTACCTAGGAATTCCATTTTGTCCACATGCCAATGGGGAGAAGATCCAACCTAGAACAAAGGTAATGATGAACTTTAAATTATTGTAACTGCAAGTAAAGACAGGCAGTTCTACTTAAACTTCCATCAGGATAAGTTCTGAGCATAAATAGGGAAAGGGGAGTGCATGTTTCCACCAGTTTTGTACCCTTGTTCAGTGTGGATGCTTGAACATAACATCTGTACTTCTATTCATTTGTTAAACTTTCTTAATTATTGAATGTTCTGAGCCTGATCTCCAGGCTTACACCACACCTACGTGGTGTTGCTATCTGAAGTGTGGCAATGGGCAACGGTAGTAGTAGTAAGCCTTCCCTGGAACACATCAAGACAAAGTTGTGACAGTTCGTCCTTTGCTAATTTGAAATATTAAAGTGGGGGAGGGACAGCAAGTAGGGGGTGAATATTCTGATATATAGGATGCTTTAGCATGCATTGAAGAATCTCTGAAACCATGACAACTGTTTATTTCTACAAAAGGAGAGCAGTAAAAATATGCTGGAGAGTCAGGAGAAACAGGACGTTTCACTTACATCAATTCTGCATGGGCCAAAAGAGACAGGTGTAGGGTAGCATACAATCTGTTTTTTGGGGAGGGGGGCTTCACACAGGACCTACCCCCAGAATGAGCCTGCCCTATTTTACTTCCCCCAACACAGGTTTTTCAAAAATTGCTAAACCAGTGATCCTTTTGAAAAATTCTGGGTTGGAGCCATTCCTGTGCCAATGGCCAAGCATGAGGTTCTTTATTTCCCTCCCTTCCACTGCACCATCCATGGTCAGGAAGAATCTGCCTGCCATTGCCCATCCCATTTTCCTTTTAAATTTATTTTGCGGGTTGCATCTGCACACAGGTGTAGTTGGTCATATTGTGGGACAATCAGCATGGTTATGGGGGTTCATTTCTTCATGCCTGCATAGCTACACATGTTTTGCTGGAAATTTTTAAAAAGTCACCAGTTGTTGCCTGCACAGAATGCTTGTGAAAAGGAAAATAGGGAAACATGTTCCTTTATCATGGCTGCAGCCTGTTTACACATTTGCTGTGTGGAATTGACTTTAGATAGACCATTGGGCTTACTTGTCAATAAGAGAGGATGGATAATCATCATAAAAACCTGATTGGTGGTATAGAGATGTGAGCTATATGCAAGATAATCTTATTGGAAGAGTTTGGGGTATCTCTCATGTAACCCTGCCCTGTAAACCTGCCCTGTATACCCTGCCTTATGAAATATTGGATTTCATATAGTTTCTTATGCTATGTGCTGAAAAATGCCAGTTTCCTTGTTTGTATGGGTGGTTAGCAGAGTGTCCAAGCTGAAAGCAGGCCCCAGGCAAAAGGTCTGTTTAGCAAGATTAAATCAATGAATGAGTTACTCCAGCATCACCTGGAGGTCTCATTTTGTTTGTGGGCATGATCTTGATTACCACACCTTGCAAAGATACTGTTAAGACAAAGAATATGGAAAGCCACTTTAGCATCAGATGCTGCATTTTCACTATCTCTTCTAGCAACAGATGGTGGCTTCCTTGCATTTCCCCAACCTTTGATTATATCATCCAAATCTGGTGAGGTTTGTTCGGTGTGTGTGTGTCTAAAGTTATGGACCCTCAAAAGGGTAGCCCCATCTCCTATTAGCTCCCATTAGAAACAAACATTTTGGGGTCCATAACTTTGGACCCTCCGAACCAAACATCACCCAACTTTGGTGGAATCATCAGGAGAGTCTCCTGAAGATGCCCTAAACTTTTGGTGCTGGTAGCTTTAAAAATGCGCCCCCTACATGCCACAAACCGAAATGACACCCAAAATACAAAAAAAGAGAGAAGGACCCGAATTATTCGGGATACCCGAATAATATGAAATTCAGCTTACTTGGCTACACAGATAATTTTACACCTGAATAAAGCCGAATCTGAATTTGCTCAAGCTTAAATAACAGTCTTGATATGCTGCATGGTTGTTCCAGCCCTGTGACTTGTAGGCTAATTTGCAAATTGCTAGGTGTGCTAATAGAAGTGCTAATAGAGAGGTGGGGAAAATCAGATTAAAATGTTAAGGATTCTTTTCATACTTTCATATGAAAAAATATCTTTCATATCTTCCATACAAAGATGTTTCTGAGTTAAATTATACGTTTATTTGCACACCTGTAAATTTTCTGCCTTCACATTAAATGACAATAAAACTTGTCTATCCAAACCTTGTAGTCATGCTTTTCCATGTGGAATATTATGTACCAACTTGAAGGAATGACAATGTTGCATTTAGAGTGTCAATGCTATGGAAGTTTTGAAAGTTCTTTTTCCTAGTTCAAATAAAATTGCATTCGTGATTAATTTCCTAGCAGCTTTACTAGGTAATTTTTAGTATGCAAAGTTATTGTCATATTTAAATTAATGGGAGATTGCTACATCAAGACTATTCTTTTTGCAAAAGCAAAAAATGCTTGCACTTTTCAAACCCACTGTTGCAAAGCAAGTCTTTTAAACAGATACACTATTTGTACTTAATGCTTTCTCTATTGCTGTTGAGTTCAGAAAAACTACATGAAGCATTCAGATACATTATAAAAATCATTAAGGATCAAGCATTTCCAATTACTAAGTCACACTTGCTAGAAAATAGGTTGATACAATAAAAGCATGGCTGGGCAGTTTCATATTTGGAATGAGTTAGCATACTAGCATAGAGAAGATGGATATCCAAATTTATTAGACATGGATACTGTCAGATGTGTGTTTTAACAGAATTGGTTGACATAGGGGAAGTCTGCCTCTAAGCAAGCACCACTAGTCAGTATCCTACACCCTCTCTGCAGAAAAGACATACATCAAAGAAACATTTCTTGCTCAGATGCAGAGAGCATAGTGATTGCACTGGAATCAAAGGTAACCCATGAGTATCCACCAATTATGAAACAGCTTGCCATCAATGGCTACACATATACACAAATCAATATAGAGCAGTGTGCCAAGGAGCCAATGGGTATATGACAAAACAAAAAGCAAAACGTAGCACACTAGAGCTGCATAATTGGCTTACAAATATATTTGTTCTTTTCTAAACCTTGAATACATATAAATCACAATACAAACCACCCGTCCCAGTGGACTGCTGGCCTGGGTTTCCATCTATGAGATAGTGGTAGTCATTACCAGTCAGTGGCCTACACTTTGCATGGGGCTGGGGTAGAAGCTGCAGCTATAAAATGATCACTCCCACTTTGTGTGACTTGGATTCACCCTGCATTAGGTGGGTGGGAGCTGACACCAGTGCCACAGGGAACTAGCAGCTTCCAGCTTGCATGAGGTGAGCATGAGTTGCCCCTGCAAGCTAGTAACCCACCCCATGAAAGGCAGAGGGAGCATGAGATGGCAGTCCTCACCCCACACAAAATGGGTAGGAGCCACTGTGAGCCTGCTCTTCTTGTATCCCACATCCATTGGGGAGTGGAGCCAGAGTGATTCAGAGTGTGGGGCCCTTTTCCAGGGCTATTTTTGACATCTCATCCTGTTACCAGACCAACCTATCCTGGGCTAAGGGAGCCCTGTTTGGAGGACAGAGATGTCTCTACCCATCTCTGCCACCCCTGGGGTGCCTAGCAATGTAGTGCCAAAATGGGGAGCCCATTCTTTGCATTAGCTCAGTATATCCACATGGAAAAATAACTTTCTGGACTTCCAAATCAGTCTTGCATAACGCCGTATTCACACCCTTCCTGACAGGATTAAGTGAACACGATGCCCTTGCCCTGGAAAACCTTCCCTTCTCCAACCCTGGACCATACACACAATGTATGTGTTAATGTGCTTGCCTGCCCAGTGTTGTCCTAACCAAATGCTTCTTCCTCTGACTAAAACGACTGCCTCATTTGCATTGCCATTTTTCTATATCTGTAATTTCACCAGTTAACTTCCCCTTGGAGGGACTCCTGAGCTTGGAATATCAATCTGATGCCTTAACCCATTAGATTAACAACCCAACCATTAAAGTTGATGGCTGTCTCTTGACTTCCAGAAAGGCAAGACTTCTCTGTGTCATGGAAAATTAAGGGTCACTCTGCATAACCCTTAGGGTCCCTTTTTCCCCTATAGGAAGTCTCTTCATCCAGTAGCTCTTGTTAAATATCTCTGGACACCTCACTATCAGTGATATTGTTCCACAATGCATTGTTTTTCCAGAGTTAAGAGCTGGTTGCTCAGCTCTCCTCATCAGACCATTCTGCTCCAAGATCAGGTGACTATAATCTTTACTCACCAATTCCCTCATCTATTCCAGATCTATCCCCTCACAACTGCTTGTATCTTAGGACTGTGTGTGTGTGCTGCTGCTTTGGTTATTGTGTGCTTGTGCACCCCCATTATTCCTTAATAAAATTGTTAAACTTTATTCGCTCCTCCGTGAGTTTCTTGCAAAACCTGACTTCAGTGTACATAGCCAATCAAGGTTTGAAGTTTGCCCAACCTTTTGGTAAGTCAAGAATCTGCTCTCACTAATTCTCCACTCTAAAAGGAAGAGACTCCCACCACTTCCAATACAACTCAATGCCCACTGGAACAGCCTTGTTGTTCAGGAGACATACAGGAAGAGTCCTAAATACAATTTGGCATCTGCAGGAAGGAAGGATGAAAATTAACCCTTCCTCCACTGATGGTAGCATTGTTTGACAGGCAGAAAATGATGTTTAGATCAAATTTATTGGCTTGGATCAAGATTAGTTTTTCTGTGGGTTCAATGACTTCTGCCATAGAACAAGATTTTCTTGCCTTATCCTTCCTGTGGCAACCCTACATGTACCCTGAAATTATGTTTAGAGGGGACGATGGATAAAAATCTTGTTCAATGGGTGAAAATTCTTGCAATGGTGGAAATGCTAGCTTGGATCCAAGCAAATGAAAATTTATCTCAACTTCTTCACAGCACATTTTTAGAAACATCACAAATGAGAGCAACCTACTCATGCATTTTATGGTAATTACACTTTTTGATGACCCTTTTTGAGCTCAAAGGTATATTATTTTAAAGATGTGTGAGCACGTTTTGGGAGCATCTGTTACTACATAATTTGTAGTAAACAGAGATTTTTAGCAATTAGTCGAAATAAACAAATGAAGTATTGTGCACTGTTGTGGAGTGCTTTATGTAAAATTATTGCTGTACTGAAATAATGTATTCACATCTGAATATGGTTCAAAAGTTGCACAAGGAACAATTAAAAAAGAAATCATGATTTGGATTCAGCCTTCAGTTCTTTGAAATATATTACAAAAGAAATATATTGCACACATGGAATTTCTTCTGCTAACGAGTAGTCATCAGGGTGAAAAAAGGATCAATTCTTTGTTCTGTTCCAATTCTTCAAATATATTCCATTGTAAATAGACATTTTATGTCAAAAATTAAACAAGTAGATGCATTAAATAGCTGATACAATAAATGCATTCAATAGCCTTTGATAATAGGTACAGTCAGGGGTGTAATGAGGCAGCCCTGGGCAAACTGTAGCCCTGGGCAAAACCTGAGTTGGATGCCCCCCCCATGGGCGGCCACTCCACCACGACCAAATTTCTTTTTGCACCAGGACATTGGTGCCTGCAGGGGGTGCATTGCTAGACATATCAGCACCACAATTTCAGCATATCATCAGGAGACTGTCCTTATGCTACTCCCCAAGTTTGGTGAGGTTTGGTTCAAGGAGTCCAAAGTTATGGACTCCCAAAGGGGGTGCCCCATCCCCCATTGTTTCCAATGGGAGCTAATAGGAGATGGGGGCTACAGTTTTGAGGGTCCATAACTTTGCCCCCCCCTGAACCAAACTGCACCAAACTTGGGGGGTGCCATCATCTCCAGATGATACCCTGAAATTTTGGTGCCGATACATCCAAAAATGCAGCCCCTGCAGGAACATCCTAGAAATTTGCCCAAGAATCTTTGTTCTGCATTGAGTTTTCTGCATTGCTGTCAATGGGGGTTGCAGGCTGCGGGGGGCACATTTCTGAAGTCACAGTCTCAAAACTTTCAGGGGCTCATCGGGAGACTGCCCTAATGATACCCCCCACGTTTGGTGCAGTTTGGTTCAGGGGGGCCAAAGTTATGGACCCTCAAAACTGTAGCCCCCATCTCCTATTAGCTCCCATTGGAAACAATGGGGGATAGGGGCACCCCCTTTGGGAGTCCATAACTTTGGACTCCCTGAACCAAAACTCACCAAACTTGGGGGGTAGCATAAGGGCAGTCTCCTGATGATACGCTGAAATTTCGGTGCTGCTAGACGAAAAACTGCGCCCTCTGCCAGTGGGTACAGTGGTCACTTTTACTTGCCGAGTTCAGGAAGGCATGCAAAATCATTCTATTCAGAAGACATCTGGTGGAGGGGAAACTGTTTTAACTGTGTTAATTCTGCGTACTGTCTTTTAATTCTATGCTTTAATTCTCAGTGGCTTTAATGTATCGGTGTCTTGCTGCTACTTGTGCTGATTTGTTAGCCAGCTTGTGAACATAAGATGAGACATAAATATTTCAAAGCAAATTAATAAATAAAAACTTTTGTATTTATTCACTACAGCCATTACAATCCTAAAAAAACTGAATGAACTGGGACTTACATCTTATTAATCTTTTAGGATTGTTCCATGATTGCCATAGGACTTTGCTTTAAAAACTGCCACACCTGTGATTTCCAGAATATAGTTCTCATGGAGGAAATGGCAATTTCAAAGGATAGACTCTATGGAATCACTCACTATCTGCTGATCTCCCTTCCTATTCCCCAGATTATGCCCTCCCCGACACAACCCCAAGCTGTGGGACTATAAACCTATATAACTTAACCCAGTTTACATTTGGAAATACTGGTGAAGAAAGATACCAAAGACTCAACTTTTAAAGAAAACAAATCCTTTTACTGTGTAGAATAAATATCTCACACAGGGTAGTTCTCAAAGAGAGTCACACCCAATCACATAAAGACCTACATCTTTTATAGATAGAGATTTAGAAAATATATAAAATGCATACATTACAGTCAATCCAATCTCAAGCCTTTTTCTAAGTCATGTGCTTACATCGTCATAATGATCCCTTCTTTTATCACCATCCTATTTCTCCAAGATATGCCTTCATTCCGTGATGCTACCTTAAAATCAAATAGCTATCTCTGAGCTTCTCTGCATCATGGCAGCATGGTGCCCTTCCTTCTCTGCCCAAATTGCATGCTACCCCTCCCATTGAAGTGAGCTCTGCTCACTGCAGGTCTGGTCTATGTCAAGCTGGACAGTTCCCTGAATTCCTGAGGGAAGGGTGTACCAAGAGAGGGACATCTTCAGTGTAAAAAGTGTAAAAGATTAAAATGATTATAACAATTATTATGGTTTGTGATTATACTAAACTACATCTCATGCATACTTTTCATATATCTCACTGTCATTTCAGTGTTCATTAAAATATTTAAAAAACCATGATTACAATGATCTTATAAACTCCACATCTCCTTTAACCTCTGACCTCTCGATTTCTGTGTTGATTCACATAGCTCATCTTATCTAACTGGGTATGCCTTTAAAAGCCTATAAGATACACATTTAGTTATACATCTGAGCTAAAAGCTATAATTAAAAGATACAAAATTCATTTCTTAATCCCTTTTCTCTCCTTGCTTCTAAGACATATTTGTCACCTCTGACCCCATACCAAGCTACACCACACATTCTTTTGTGTTCTGGTTTTCTTCTACCTGTATGGCTGTTTCTTGGTGCTTGGCATAGAGAGAGAACCATCTTGATCAGATCAGATCGATTTATTTACAGTCATTGACCAACAAGGTACAAAAGGATTAAAATCACAAAAATTGCAGAAATTACAAAAATACAGATTAAAACAGATAACAAAATGCAGACAATAGGCATCAGAAAATTCAAGACATAAGCACAAAATAATGAGTAGAGTGTCAGGCTGATAATAAATAAGAATTAGCTGGCAGAGCCAGTGGAGCTCTGTCGGGCCTTCCTGATTTTACTAGATATCCAGGCAAACTTGGCAACAGAATGTGTTAGTTGTTTATTTGGATCTGATAGCAGTATTTTAATCTTTTCTTTCTTAGCCAAAAAGGAGTTTGCCTGGTCATGGGGAAGAAGCATCCAATGTATCTCATCATAATATGAGCATTCAAATAGTATATGTTCTGTATTTTCAACATCTCCTATTTGACAGCTGCAAATTCTGCCCTCAACTGGTACTTTGTTATAAATCCCATTGGTATAGTAAGGCAAAAGGGCATTATAACGGAGTAGGCTGTAGGCTCTACGATAGTTAAGGTTAAACAGAGAAGTAAGATAAGGCATTATTGAGAGTCTATGTTGCATTATTTTACTGAAAATTGGGTTTTTAAGTTTATTGAGGTCATGTTGCCTCTCGACATCTATAATTCTAAGTTTAACAAGATCCCTAGCTCTGTCATAATTCATACTTGTAATTAGTTGTTGGGAAAGTCCATAGTATGATAGTTTCTGTAGTACTGCTCTAAGCCACAGGGAATAAATGTATCAAGAAAGACAAGTCTTGCAAGACCCCTCTGGCAATAGCATAGTCTGAACCAATATAGTATAGAGAGTGTACATAATTTTGCCAGTACTGATATTAGCCCAGTCTCTATACGCAATGCAGCCTTTGAAATGTTGTTTGGGATCTGTAGGATAGACCACGACCATCTTGATTATTTAATCATATCGGTTGTATAGGCCCCTTATATTCTTTAATATCAAATACAATTTTCAGGCCTAATCTCCTATCCCACACAGCTCTCCAGGTATTCCCAAGCCTAAGTCTACAACCCTAATACATACACATACAAACAAGAGTTAATTTGCACTAGCTAACTAATAGGTCTTGATATTCACCACTATTTGTATGCTAGACATCACGTTCTATGCTTTGTGAAGGAAGTGCTACTTTCAGGCAGCAGGGAAGCAAAGTTGCCCCTTCCCATTCACCATAATGTGTAACGTGATCCAAGAACTCCAAGCAAATGTCTGGTTTTCAGTTGTAATATATGCTAAGCATAGATCAGATTTCAGTGGCTAGACTCCTGGGATCAATATTTATTCATTCAGAGGAACCTGACAAGCTAATTTCCTCTTTTGTCTAGTTGTATGAGCCTTGGTCCAGAATGTGGGAATTTAAGACTTGATTCACCTGTATTAAAAATTGTATAACAGCATGAATGGATTACCAACACTATCAAATCTGAGAAAACACATTACCATATGGAACATCTCTGAAATTAAAAAGTATGACTCATTGTAACTCTTCGTGACTTTTTCCCTTTCTACTTCAACTATTCATTTTGTTTTCTGAGAATAAATTCATTTTTTCTTTGCTCCCTCCAATTTCTTGCAACGTGGTGTAGTGGTTAAGAGCAGCTGGACACTCATCTGGAGAACCAGGTTTGATTCTCCACTCCTTCACATGAGCGGTGGACTCTATGCTGGTGAACCAGGTTTGTTTCCCCATTCCTGCACTCCTGGTAGGTGACCTTAGACTAGTCACAGTTCTCTCTAAACTGTCTCAGTCCTACCAACCTCACAAGGTGCCTGTTGCAGGGAGAGGAAGGGAAGGAGGTTGTAAGCTGCTTTGAGACTCTTTATGGTTGAGCAAATTGGGATATAAATCCAAACTTTTCTTTGTCTTTTGATCTTACCAGTCCAATTCCATGTTTTTTAAAAAATTATTTAATGATGTAGAGTGCCTGGAGACTTGCAGCTATTATACTATCATGTACTCCTAAAAATGAATAAAATTGCTATGGATCTTAAGGACACATTTCTTTTATGCACCCTATACTGTGCTTAGCTGTATAGAACCAAAGAAACATAGACTTTCTACTGATAAAAACTTACCATCCTTTTTCATTGGGAAGATTTCAAATCAAATAATTTTGGAAACCATAATACATGGTTTATTGAAATGTGCCTACTGAGATAACATCCTTTGTTAAAACCAGATTCAGCCACCATTTTATTTCTGTGCATATGTATATGTGTACATGTTTGTCCTTGATACAGGCCTTCTGAAGGCACATTCCACTGGGGAGTTTTTCTGTACATCCTACTGAGATGAATGGAAGTTGTAAAAAAGCACAGTACTTTTTCTGAACACCTTTCATGCATCCTAAGGCAGCTTGATCTGGAAAAGTTCCTTGTATATTTGCTTTTAACCATCCCTTGAGAAAGGCTTTGAGTGTCAGCAGAATGGTAAAGATTGTTCATGTGGTGCCACCCACATTGTGTTTGTATATAGGTCGGTGCATAATTTGCAACTCCACAGTATAATTACTAGAATTGGTTAATACCAATCTCTTTTCTCTGTCTTTTAAATAAAACTCTTCATAAGCACATATTTGTAATGTCAAATAGGCACCACTTACAAGGGAAATAACATAGATTTAAAATGTCAGTTCTAAGGAAAAACTGCATAGACACTCCCATGCGGTGTCTCCTTGTTTAGGTCTGTGTTCGGTGTTCCTGTTAATAAAGTAAGCTGTTCCCATCAATGATATCTCTTTTATTCAGAGTTAAGCATTGCCCAGGGAATGCTGCTTTTATTATCAGCCATGAGTAATCCTAAACTGAGTATACAAATACAAAAGTCACAAAGCTTCCACCTTTACTTGTTTCTGCAAGTATCATCAGATGGTAGCAGAGTCAAATGCAATCCCATTCTTATCAGGCAATACATGGTTATACATAGCACTAATATTCTGGTTAATTTCCCACCTCCTCTATAAGCACTAAGATTGGGATTGTGACTGGATTTGGCATCTGAAACCCTAGGCACATGAATTTGTGCACTATGTCTGCAGTCAGATAGCTGCCCCAATGAGTATTGATTCTGGAGACTGTTTGAAATAGTCCAGATTCCCTTAATCCCTATCATATAGCAAAAGGGGGGAAATATACGAATTATCTAAGTGCTTGGTTTGCTTCTGAGGAAAGAGTCTATGGGCGTTTCCCCACTCACAGGGATCCCCCCTATGCCCCGCGCTGCTCTCAGCGCATGGCATCCCTGGCGCGCGCCCGGGCGTCTCCATCAAAAGGTGCCGGTTTCTCCAGTGCCAAGGATGCCACGCGCTGAGGGGGCGCAACAGCGGCAGCGTCGGAGCGGCTGCGCTGTCGCCGCCCCTGTTGTGGGGAGTGCAGGGGGACCCCGCACTACTTGAGGAGAGTAGCGCGGGGCTTAAGGTAAGTGGGGAAAGGCCCTATGGCATCTGTCCTTAAACATGCCTGCTTTTATTTATTTTATTATTTTTTTTTATGTGGGAACTATGTGATGACCAAATAGTTCGTGATCATTTGGTTTTCAAATATTCTTTCATAATAAAGATGCACACATGAAACTCAGGTAGAGATAGTTCACATCACCTATTTCTTGTTTCTTTTTATCTGAAAATGCTGGGGATTTACCCTACTGAAATTGAAATTTAAGAACCATTGAAAATAACCTTAGAAAAGGATAATTACACATAGGAAGCAAACTAAATATTTTTCTTGGCATACATACATAAACACTTTTTCTTCAATGATACCTTTGCCATATGTGGTACCACCTGCTACAATTTGATTAGTATGTGGTCACCTCTGGACTGAAGAACAGAGAACCATGTCAGTGCAGATGATGGTCATGATCTGTCTTCAGTACCATTGTTCCAGTTTATTTGCCAGCTATGGTAACTTATATTGGCTTATTTATGCAATGGTCCATGTGTGAACATATGAACCAGCTTTCCATGCATGTTAAACCTCAGAAGCACATACAATACAATTTTTGATTCAGTGCAGTGGCATGCAGATGGAAGAGTATGTTTTACCAGAAATATGCATTCAGATTATTCAGTGCCATGGAATCCAGCAGTAGAAATAATAACATCAAATTTCAAAAAGAGAAATGTAGGAACTTCCAGTGTAAGTTAAGTATCACATCAGGACAAGAACATTCTAAGAGCTACTTGTGGGAAAAATCCCGATAGTTCAATACCTAATTTAGCAGCCAAAGAGTATGACAAAAGGTCATCACCAACTGCAGCAATGTCACAGCTACAAGTAAACAGCAAAGTGAACAAGTGAACAATAAGCCACTGACATGCAGTGAAAATAAGCTGCAAAAAACATGAAAATGGTTTACAAACCTACAGTGCTGACACATCAGAAATATAAAGGTGTTATCCAAAGTTGATTGCCTCCAAGTTAATGGTGGAAATAGCTTTTAGAGACTAAGCTTAGTGAGAGGGGATAATTGGGACCTGCAACCTCTGTCTACAAGGATAGTTGAATTTCTCAAATAAACAGGCTGTTGTAAAATTAACAACTGAGTGTTATTAATATAATACAATAATGAAAAACAAGGAATACATTTTAAAGCACTGAACATATACACACAGAGCATACAAAAGCTAACTCCAATCGGTCTGGATAGAAACCGAATCACATTTGAGTTCTGAGAATGCCATTGGCATAGCAGTAGGAACAAGAGTCTAAATTTGTATTACAATTTATAAAATTCTTGGGGGATCAGTTGTAATCCACACTGAATTCACCAAAAGATTACAGCATGATATAAATACAGTAAAATAGAAAAAGTCAAAATACAATGTATAAGAAGCCTAACATCCATAGCCATGGCAAGAGTACATAATGAGTTGGGGTGCTCTTTGCAGAGCCAGTGTGGTATAGTGGTTAAAAGCAGGTAGATTCTAATTTGGAGAACCAGATTTGATTCCCCACTCCTCCACCTGAGTAACATAGGCTTATCTGATGAACCAGATGTGTTTCTGCACTCCTACATTCCAGCTGGGTGACCTTGGGCTAGTCACAGCCCCAACCACCTCACAAAGTGTCTGTTGTGGGGAGAGGAAGGGAAAGGAGCTTGTAAATCACCTTGAGTCTCCTTACAGGAGGGAAAGGGAGTATTTATCCAAACTCTTTTTTCTTCTTCTACATTACCAAGCTCAATGGTTTCAAAATGTACTGAAGGAAACCTTGGCTTTTCTTGGCAACTCCTAAATGACAAAATCAGCAACAGCAGAAAAGCTTCCACAACAACAACAACACATCCTGAGATTGCTGCCACTGATCCACAGCAACTGTGAGAAAGTGTTTTCTAGGATACACTTTCAAGATTATGCAGGGCAACAAACTCAGAGCCCTGGCTATTAAACTTTTGGTGTATTCAAGGATGATTTTTGCCATACAGTAGTACACAGATTGATGTGAAGAAGCACCCTGAGATAAAGATGTAGAATGTTGTACATTTTGGTTCCCCTAGGGTTCATCTATATTCAAAAAACCCAGATCATCCCTGCCTAGCCCCCCCCTAAAGATATTCTGCTGAATGAGAGGGTGGATCAGCCCCACTTTCTCCTATATTAGTGGCATCCATTGTCCTCCCTCTATGGGCCTCAGAATCAGGATGAATTGGGGTAGGCTACACCCAAATGATTCTTTGTTCTTCCCAACATTGCTTTTTCTGTTCGGTAGACAAGCACAAAGATTTCCCCACCAAGATTCCCCCCTGGAGGAGGAAGGGGTGTGACTCAGAGGTGGGGGCAGAGTCCTGCACCCAGGTGCAGTGGGGGCCCCCCAGAGACAATTTGTCTCTGGGTGCCATTTCTACCCAATACGCCTCTGCCTGGAAGTGACCTTGAAGTGCACATGATGCTCATCCCCAATGTCCCCACCCCCAAAGCTCCTATTTGTCACTATTGTTTGCCCTGGTAATTAGGGTTGGCAAGAGCTCAGGCATCACGGTGGCAGACCGGGCCTCATCTTCCGGATCAGACGGGCCTCCTCCTTGGGTTGGGCCTTAAGAGTGCTTTGAATCCATTGTGTTTTGTACCCCATCAGATGTCTGTCTCGCCTTCTCCCCCACAGCCCCCAACAGTCAGGTGATAAAATGCTGTCATCCCCTGACATGCTGTTTCACAGAATTTTATGTCTCATTTTCACCAGTGTTTTATGTGTCATTTGCAACAGTTTTTTCTCTTGTTATTTATAGTGTTTAGCTCTTCTCAAATTGTTGATAATGACCCAGCAAAATTTTCAGGTTTAGAAGACAGACAGTTGCCAGGCTGACTGCAAAGTACTTTCCTTTAATCACTATCACACTGTGTTGAATCCCTCCTGTAGCCTAAAGCTACCTCTTAATTGACAATCATTCAGTAAAGGTTGGCTGGTCATCAGCATAACAAAAGAATGATCAATCAGCAGAAGTGCATGGTTAAAAATAAACTATTTGATCTCAAAATCTTGACAACAGGATGCATTAATAGTAATGCCTATTTTGTCGAATTTCTTCTGCAAGGTCAGCAAAGGGCTGGTGTCAGCATACTGTGAGGTAGGGAAGGTGCAAAGGCCTGGAGCTTCTGATGGGTCACTGCTACTACCCCACCACCGTTCCTTGTTCACTGCCAGCCTACATACCTTTCACAGCCTGCTTCCTTGCTTGTAAACCAGTTTGGAGCTATCTGTGCTTGTAATTGCTTCCACTGTTCAGTGCTGTCCAGCAAAGGGTATGCTTATTAGGAAGATGATTGGGAGTGCACGTGATGAACAAGAGGGCAGACAAGTCAGTGCTGGAGAATACGTTTGTGGGGGGAAAGCATGCAGGTGGGATCGGAAGGAGGTAAGCCGGGGGCAAGAGCATAGGCGGAATGGTGACCTGATCATTCTTTGCCTCCCCCCCCCCCATAACTTGAAGTTAACTCTGGTTATACATTTTAGATATTATCAGTTTCTTTCTTCACTTAAAATAACCCATCAGAGCTGAAGCTGGGAATGTGAGCAATTCTTTTATGTATTTACCCCCAGCATAGAAAATGGGAAATCTATGGCATTGTAAGGTGGTATTCATTGAGAGCCAAATGATTGGCCAGTCTTACTCATGTTTATTCCAAAGTAAATAAGACTGTGTTCTGTGATACTTTCCTACAGGCAAATAAGCACAGGACTTGGGTGCTGTCTTGGGTGCGTGAAAGCCTTCGACAATACAAGCACAAGACTGCTAACTAAATTCAGACCCAGTTGGTCAAGATAACAAGGGCTGACGAATACAATTGCAGGACCCATCTGTTTAATTTGTACTCTGTAGTGAATGAGGATTTCAGATTGGGGCCACTGAATCTCATAATGTTTCCCAGCCTCCTTTTGTGTAATGTCTCTTAATGAAATTTAAAAGCACCTGCACTCTTATTTCAAAATTATGCTGTCATTTTGCCTTTATAGGTCTTCTAGCTTGGATGTTAAACACTTAATCAAAGGGGCATATTCATGTGTGTTGTTTAATCAGCGCTGGAGAAATTAATTGTTATTGCTGCATCATTAACTGTCTTGTTTATAGAACATACAGAAAAGGTGATTGTGTATTTTAGAGATACAAGTGCAAAAGATGCAAGATTTTTCTTCTTTGGGTGTAACAGGAAGTAAAAGAAACAAACTCATCATTTTGAAGGTATGTGTTTCAAAGATCATGCTGTTATTAGAGGACATGCTATCTAAATCTCATACATGGAAGCTTCCTTAGGTGCTAAACTACTGAATTGTTTGTCACTGTGATATGGGGGGTTAGACAACAGGATGAATTGAGCTGTCCATCAAAATGTGCTTGAAGAAAATGCCTGTGATTTCTTGTGTAGCAGTAGGACTTATATGTAGAGCAACGTGATGTACAAGACACCAAATCCACAGTGTCACAAGAAACTGTATTTGTTGCTTCAATGAAAATGTTAAATGAGTTCATTGTAAAAAAGTGTACCCAGGCTTGCTTGGATTTCAATTAATGTACTTTGCTATAGTAATAAATCAAACAGCTAAAAGGAAATCGATAACAATATCAAATTATAATTATCATCATCCTTATTAAGCTCTGCCAAGTGGTAATGGTATTCAAAACATGCAACCCAACCCTGCCAACCCCAAAGTAGTTCTAATTCACTTACACATTAGAGTATTTGTTGAGGAGGGGAAGATATTACAAAGCCCCACATATATATTTAAAAACTCTTTCATAGTATAATGTCTCCAGTGAAACTGCTGTGCTGCACTGCAATCTGTTAGTGCTCTACAACATGACAGGTACCCACTTATTCATCACAGAAAATTCTGCCAAGAAATCAGACTAAAGTATCGTTCCACCTGCTGAGCCATTATTTACATCCTTGCAATCCAGAAACCTAATATACCCAAGAGTCCAATCCGACCAATGTTAAACACTTGTAGGTCACATTGCTTTCAATAGGAGAGAGTTAAACATAGAATTAGTGCACCCATGACAATCAATAGGGTGTTAAAATGCTTAACATGGGCTGGGTTGTGTTCCAAATTGCTTACTGCACTGGTCTACGATGTACTTGAGCAGACTGGAAGCAATTTGGAGGGGGAAGTTTATTATTTTGCCCCCCCCCCCCCTCATGGCAGCATGCTAGCTGAACTGTTAGGGGCATTTTTTCTCAAAATCAATAAGCAGCTAGCATCACCAAATAAACTACCAGTATTTACCTGAAAGGAAGATGACTCTAAATGTAAGAGGATCTCCTTTAAAAAGTAATATTGCTTTTATTATTGTACATAAAAAGGATTGCCAGTAACCTGGAGAAAAAAAAATATATTCTGCCCCTTTAACAGAAGCTTAAATGGATGTTATCTTCTTCCATATCTTAAAAGTTTCATCTTCACATTTTCAGATGCTAGAGGTCTGTTCAAGGGCAGAACATTTCTTCACCAGGTTGTAGGTAGCCCTAATTTTGACTTATGTGCAGATTTAAGATGACTCACTTTTTTATTGATGACACACAGAAAAAAAACTATTTTGGGCGGGGTGGGGGTAAATAGGACATGAAAGAAAATACATGATAATCTTCACACATCAGAAAAATAATAAAGCTTACTTAAGTGAGGCCTGTTCTGAACGGGTCAATAAGCATGGGTTAAGAACATAAATAATCCATTGGGGGGGGGGACTTCGCATGGATCCTGCACCTAAAGTGAGTCTGCCCCATGTTATTTCCCCCAAACTGAGTTTTTTGAGATTTGCAACCACTTGTAAGTGAACAGCCAGGCAGGAGGCACTTTATTTGGCTGTGCTTTCCTTTAAAAAAAATGTCCCGGCTTACATCTGCATAGCCATGCAGGAGCAAATGGATGTATCGTGGTATCATGAGATGTCAGCATGGCTGTGGGGGTTCATTTGTGCATCTGTCGATGGGAAGTAAATAAAAAAAGACGTGCCTCTGTGCGAAGGCACAACAGCAGTCCATGTTGTTTCCATGGGCTCCAATCGCTGCCTGCACAGATGCATGCAAACGGGAAAACAGGAAAGCAGGTTACTTTATCCTGACTGCAACCAGCTATACATTTGCTGTGCAGAAAGGGCATGAGATTCACAGCAAATCCTGCTGTGGGATGATTTGCACTGGCCCCAGCTTGTTTCAAAAGGCTTTCCCCTACACTAGGGCATTGCTCACCAGCTGAACTGGTTGTCATAGCTGCAGGCCAGCTCCCCCCCTATGGATGCCAGGGAGGGCAGGAGCTGGCCTATTACTGGTGCGCCCGCCCAAGCCACCAGTTTGAGCCACCCGCCCCTGAGCCTTGCCACTGGTCTCCCTTCAGGTCAGCTCCTGCTCTCCTCAGGCCCTGGGGAGGGCAGGAATTGGCTGGCAGGGAGGCTGGGGGCGGGGCTTGGCAGTGGGTGGCCCAGGTGGGAACTGTGGTGGCAGCCTGGCCCAGGAGCCCAGGAGCTGGCCTGCCGCTGTGGCACCCATCTGAGCAGCCCTCGAGTCCCACCCTCCCCACCCTCCCTGCTGGCTCCCATAAATAGGGTGGAGGGGTGCGGGGAACCAGGCAGGGGGGCACAGGGAGCTGGTCATGCCCCTTGGCACCATTTAGACCCAGTACACCACTGGTAGTAGGTTACTGGAAATTTTTGTACCAGAAACATTTTTTTTCACTTGATCTGAGCCATTTCTGTGAGATGGATTTTCCCCATTAATTAGGTCTGGTTGTAATATGAATAAATTTAGCCAGCAACCAAGTTTGCCAACATCCTGGAGAAAAAAATGTCTCTTAGAAAAGCTTTAATGTGTAGGAATGGGTAAGTGTAGCTTTTTATTGCATGAAAAGCCATCAACATATCAGGAATTATGCCTCTACTCACTAACAGTGGGACACTATACAGAGTTGCTTCATCCTATTGATTTCCAAGGACTTAGACTGGAATTATTCTACACTAAGGTTACACTGCTAGAAAAGCAAAGCCATCAATTGCATGTTGAATCCTGACACAGAACAAGACACAAACAAAATAAATAGCAATACAATTGCAACATCAGCTTTTGGTCAAGTTTGGTAGCAGTTCGCTATATACCTTGAAGAACTGCTTAGAGCTGCTGAAACCTGAACAAGACACTTCTCTTTTAGCTTTTTTTTTTTTGAAGGATGTGCTGCTAACACCACACTAGCTAGCAATAAGGTAAAGGAAGGCGAAATACTTGTTTCTCTGAATCACTGCCCAGCCTCAACTTCAAGATTTTGGATAGCAGGTGATATGACAAACCCAATACAACCCAAAGCCTAAAGAAACTACTCTTGCACATATAAAATACTAAATGTTATCAACTATATTGGAATAGACTTTCATAAATTAAAATTTTGTTTAAATAAGCTCATGCAGCACTCAGGGAAAGCCTGAGTCTCAAAGTTTCAAATACAAAAGCGTTCTGATTTTTTATTTGGCCATGGCTGCATGGTCAAATTATAGTTTTACTGACCAATCCAGATGGGAGGGTGAATCATCCTGTGGAGGCAGCACAGGCCTGCTAGGGTGGATTTGCCCGCCCTAAGGCACTTATTCTGGCAGACAGACAAACATGCTGGTGGATGGACACTGCAGCCTTCTGGCACACCCAAATGTGGTGTTGGATGCTTCAACAGTGATCCTGCACCACCACCTACTCTTTCGGTGCAGTGGGGGCAAGCCAGAGACATTACTGAGACTAGAGTTAAAGTTAGTCAGCTTCTACCCTGGGTTTGCAGGACAGTTTAGATGGATACCATCATGGTATGGAAATGTGCTGAGAGGTTCATAAGAATCAACAGAGTCATACTCCCTCTGTTCATCTTCCAGTGGAAGACATACATGAGGAAGAGCAGTAGACTTGGTGATTCAGATATCCCGAATCACCTTAAATGGCTGAATCACAGCCTATTTGGGCACATTTGGGCCACATTCGGCCCAAATACAAGCTGATCAGAATGCAAAGTATTTGGATCGGCTTGTATTTATTTGGGATTTGAGGCCGGCGGCTTTAATTCAGAGCAAACCCACCCGAACACCAGAGAACATCCCACCCCACCCCAGCCATGGGATTCGGCAGCTGCAAGACTTTCAAGAAAACAAACAAAACAAAACAGAGAATCCCCCGCCACAGGATTCGGCAGCTGCAAGAGGTTTTCAAGAAACACCCCCCCCGCAAAACAGAACCCCCCCTTGTGGGATCTGGCAGCTGTAAGAGGCTTTAAAGAACAAACAAACTGATAATCTCCCCCACGGGATTTGGAGCTATTTGGGAGTCCCTTAGCAAGTTTAGACTCTCTGCAGGCAACTCCCAGTGAAGGAGCCCTTGGAGCAGCAAGGACAGGCTGCCTCTGGGTTGAGAGAACATTCTTTAGTTTAAAAAACTAAAGAATCCCCCAAGAATCCCCCAATTGCTTTTATGCAGGCCCGCTTCAATATCCTCCCCATTGCAATAACATGTGGAAGATGCCTTCATATTCCACCACTTAAAAGGACCTGTCCATGTTCTTCAATCATGTTGGAAACGACAGAACACATTCTATTGTATTGTCCCCGTCACACTGACTTACGTAAACAATTTATTGTGCTGTATATGAACTCAAAACCTGCTCTTTCCTACAAGGGTAAAATTCAGATACTCCTCAACGATCGTTGTTCTAAACGGACCAAGGTTGTGGCAAAGTTTCTTGCTTTGGCCCTGAACAAAACTTAGGCTGATTCCGCATGGGCCAAATGCACTGGAATGAATGCACTGGAACTTACTTCTGAGTAGGCATACATAAGATTACACTTCAAGTTTGTCACACTGGAATAAAAAGAACGGATGTTAAGCTATACTCTGATTAGTCTGGGGCATATGTGAATTTCCCCCCATTCTTATGACTAGTTGCTTAAAATTCCTCAAGTAGCTTGGTGGAGCAATAAAAATCACATTGTCTAGTGGGTTATCCTTGCTGTGCAAACATGGCAATCTGCTTGAATCCAAGTATTTTAGATAACTTGATTATGTTTATGCCTAAGAATTGTTCTCAATGGATTGATATTTGAAAAAATAAAGTAAAAGACATGGCACACAGTTGTGACTCGCAGTAAGATTTCCTCAAAACAGACAAGTTATATAGCTTGAATCGTTGTATGTCAAGGTGGCCAGATGGAAAGCTTGATCTATAATTTATTTATTTTTCACTGGTTTATCAGCTACTTAACTGAAAAAAGAGGTGTTACCTCTTAAAGTGAGAAAAATTCATATTCTGCTCATAGCTTTTAAAAAGATATCTACAGTATGTTGACATTTTGCATTCAACAGAGATTTCTAATCAGAACTTCCTGTCTCTTGAGTTCCTTTATTTTTAGCTGTTCATAAAAGTTAAACTTTTATTTTCCTCATCATGGAGAACTAAATGTGCCAAAGCACAAGGAACTGCTACCAGGGTTAATTGTACTGTATATCAGTGCCTTGCTTTGCTTCCATGGCAATGTGTCTAAGTGTTCAGGCGATGCTGGTTTAGCTTTTTAGTTAAACAAGAAACCCCTACTTTGCTAAAAAGAAGACTGCTTAAGAAAGCAATATCCACCACTTTATTGTTCAGGAGGATTTTTTTGCTTTGTTACAGATGGTTTACAACCTTCTCTTATCAGAACAGGGACATAACTGAGTTTCTTTTGCACCATGGTTTTTGCCCACGGGATGTAGGACTTTCTAGCACACATGTCTGCTATTGATGATCCTTAATTTATGCTGAAAGAAGCAGCAACTGAAAGGTTAGATAAAATCTAGGTTATGTGAGCCTTGCCCTGCCTAATTCCTTCAAAATTCCCAAGAATGCCTTTATGCAGCTTTCATATAATTTCATCCTTGCATGTTATTTTTTATTTATTTATTTATATTTTAGATTTATAGGCCGCCTCTTCCCCGGAGGGCTCGAGGCGGCTCAACAACATGGCTGTTATTAACAGCAACTCAACAACATAACTTAAACATTAAAACTCCGGCAGCAGTTACATATAATTTAAATAATCCAAGCCATTCAAACAGTATAAAACAGTTCAAAACAGGTGCCCGTTCCTAAGGCTAAAAGCAAGGAAAAGATTAAAGAAGAAAGGGAGGGAACAGGTGGGCCCAGATGGAGTCACAGCAGGCCCAACCAAGATGAGAAAGATGGAAATTCGGCAGAGTTTCAGTGGGGGACAGTAGAACCGCGGCCAGCCTCTCCAAAGGCCCGGTGGAATAAAACTGTCTTACAGGCCCTGTGGAACTTGCCAAGATCCCGCAGGGCCCGGACTGATGGAGGTAAGGTATTCCACCAGGCTGGGGCCAGAGCCGTAAAGGCCTTGGCCCGGGTTGAGGCCAGCCGCATCGTTGCGGGGCTAGGGGTCACCAGCAATTCTGCCACTGCCGAGCGCAGTGGCCTATGTGGGACATAAGGGGTGATGCGGTCCTGTAGATATGAGGGCCCCATGCCGCGTAAGGCCTTAAAGGTTATTACCAGCACCTTGAAGACGATCCGGAACTCCACTGGGAGCCAGTGCAGACGGCGTAGCACAGGGGTGATATGGTCTGAGTAATCACCACCTGTCAAAAGCCATGCCGCTGCATTCTGGACCAGCTTCAACTTCCCGATCAATCGCAAGGGAAGGCCCGTATGTGTTATGGGTTACCAGAGTCAAAAAAATGGAAATAATTTTTTTCTCCCCAAGGTTAGAACATCCTTCAGAGTGTTCTGTCATAAACACAGTGCTATAATCATTCCTTTTTTTATTTTTTATTTATTGGCTTGAGAATCTTACCCACATTTTTAGATATTCTGGTTAATTCACAGCATTATGTCTGAGGTGAATATCACTTCTTGGCTGTTCAGGAATAGTCTTACAGGAGATGTAATGTTTCATTTGCCTTGGCACCCCCTCCCAAATGATGACATAAGACAACAGAGTGTAGGTTCAACTAGATCAGTGTTGGCGAACCTATGGCACGGGTGCCAGAGGTGGCACTCAGAGCCCTCTCTGTGGGCACTCATGCACAGAGTTCATCATGTGGGAGGGGGGTGGAAAATCACCCCCCCACACACACACATCTAGGCTGGCCTGGACATGATCCTTTACCTGGGAGTAAGCTTGGTTGCTGGCAATGGGGCCTGCTTCTGAGTAAACCCTCCTAGGGTCGTGATTCACCCATTTGAAGCGTTGCACGGTTGCTTCACCAAGCTCGCTCCTGAGTAATGCGTGCCTTGGAGCCAACCGGTTTTTCTAAACTAAAACCTCAGTATTCAGGTTAAATTGCTGTGTTGGCACTTTGCGATAAATAAGTGGGTTGTGGGTTGCAATTTGGGCACTCGGTCTCAAAAAGGTTCGCCATCACTGAACTAGATTGTTTATTTAAATTTCTTCAACTCACTTATGTGACTGATCTACATTACTAATTTCAGTAAACTGACGATTTTGAGAGTAAGCTATGCTAAGCATCTGCCTGGTCTGACTTTTGGACAGATCCACTCTGGCTCCAAAGTCATCTGGCATTTTCACTGGCATTTTTTATCACAGCCTGCACAGCCATATGTGCAGAGAGGTGACAATAAGGGTGTGACAATAAGGGTGTGACTATTTGTTTGGGTTTGGGTTTAAAAGATTCATTTTTTAAAAATTCTTAAAAAGCAAAATCTCATTACCAGCATTGGATTTTTTCCCAAGAAGAACCCAACATTCACCTTGCTACCTCCAAGACCCATGTGGATTTTGGAGGCAGCAGCTGTGGTGCAGAGCTGAATGGATCTGAGCCCAGTATTCAGCTCTGTGTTTCTGCCTACTATGAAATCCACTTGGACTTTAGAGGCAGCAGGGCAGAGTCAGACACTGGGCCCGGCAAGGCTGAGACCGGCATACCATTCTCTGCTTCCTTCTGCCTCTGAGCTTATGTGAACTGAGGCTGGGGCAGTCAGCAGATGAGCGGGAGAGAGAAGGAAGAGAAGGATTCTGTCCATCTAAATGGCATCTGGGCCAAAGTGGCCCAAACATACTGAAAAAATTGGGCATTTTTCAGGATTCACTTTTTGACTCCTTTATATTGCTGCCATTTTGGAGAGGGAGACCTAAAAATACCAATAAGGATGTTTGTTTTTTAATTTGATTTTTCTGAACATATACCCCTAGGTGTCGAGTTGCATCACTTTCCCCAGATATGCTGCAAGGTTCCTATCAGGTAAAAAAAAAATGCTTCTCAATAGCAAGGCCATTCCTTTACATCACACCCAGCAATAAGACATGTGATAACCTGTTTCAGACATACTTTCCATCATGCCTGAGGTTTCAAGGTGCTTGTTGGTTAACCCTACCTATCCAGAGCAATCTGCCTTATTCTTGCCAAAGAAGGTAGTTAGCCTCACTTAATACCCCTTGCCCCAGCTTCTAACTATAATATCACACAGGACTTGACAGAGGGCAACCAAGTAAATGTAACACCATTCTTTTGAAAGATGGACCCCATAATTTCTATGCAGGTGTAGCATATTGTGGCAGATGGAAGGATAGGAGATAGAAGTCCCTACCATTTCCAACACCACCTTTCTAATGGCCATAATGGCATTATAATGGCCTTCTCAATTACCTCAGATTTGAAGGTGACCTTACAGATATGCCTTTGGAGAAACTCCAGCCAGATCACCAACACTCTACAACAGTCAACCCTAATTATCTTCACATCCCTAATCACTTTTATTATACGTGCAGCATCCTTGCTCTGCACTAAATTATTCTCTCCTGGACATAATACTAAAATGCTTAGAGAAGCATTTTTAAAATGCCAATTTTAAATGAGATGGCAGCCACGCTTCCACCAAGATTCTGTGAGTGGTTGCCCAAAATTGATATTATGTAAGCAACCTACATGGCTATGCTATGTTGAAACAAATTCCCAGGGCCAACATCCCTTTCCTCCAAATACAAGCCAAAAGCATTGAAAAGGAAGAGCTGGGGAGTCACCTGAGATCATGCTATGTCCCTTACCCTTATGATCTGTCTTAGATCTCTTAATTATTAGCTTTACCTCACCAGAATACTTCAGGTCTGACACCTGCAAGGCCCATGGGGCATGTCCTAGTTAAATCCCACATGACCCAGGTCTCAACTGACAGAACATTCCATGAGGCTGGGGCTAGGGTTAAAAAATCCTGGCATTGGTTAAGGACAGTAGATATTTTTAGTGCCAGAGACCACCAACAAATTGTTGTTCATGGAGCATATTGCTTCCTGAGGGGTGTATTTGAAGAGGCGGTCCCACAGATATACAGGTCAAAACCCAAACCTTGAATCATGATATAAAGAAAAACTATGTATGCAGGGCATCATTTTGTACTTTCATCACCCTTCAAAAATGTAGATCGGATGATAAGATGAGAAATAATCTTAACTGAATATTTGTTCTGTTTTGTAAGTTGCCTTTAGTTAAACATTAGGACTAATGAAATATATTCAAGAAATATTAATTTATATCTTGTATATTTGTCTTACTGTGTTTACATAAGAATGATTACAATATCAAAAAATTCAATTAAAAAACAAAGTTCAAAAAAATGTCAATCAGGCCCTGGACAAAATGGTAAATATTTCATTAAGCCTTGACCAAAGGGTTAGGCCATTTTTCCCTCTAGGCTATTGGCAATTTTAAGTTCAGGCTACCTTCTGTGGATCTATTTTCTGGATGGAAAGGAGACCATATTCACACTGTCTTGGGTTCATGTATTGTTGGACCATACAGAGTAAAAAAGGAGTCATGAAAGCACACAAGCTGTCTATTATCTTAGTAATGTACTCTTTATTTTAAAGAGCTGTATCTTGTTCCAAAAATGTCATAGCTAAATGAAAACCACAATAGCATTTTATCAGATGATGACAATTCCACAGAGTAGTAAGCAATACCATGAATAAATAGATACCACAGATTGGGAATGCCTTTTATTTTTTTGTCATTTCTGCCAAACAGAGTTATTATGTGGTTGGTTGCAGGAAAAACTTTGTATTCAACTACATGAAGATTGATTTCTCATGAGAGGTTTGATCTACAAATCTACTGTCAAATTAAAGTAGTCTGATTTCAAAATGTGGGTTTCAGCCAAGAGCCACAAGAGCATTGTGAAGAGTCACTAAAACTCACAGGCACTATGAAGCTTTCTTTAGCCTTTCTAAAACACACACACATACAGAGCAGCATGAGTCAAAAAGCTCTCTTGTCACAATAACTGTTTGAGGAAGTTCAGCAAGTGTTTCTGAAAAATAAATATCAAAACTGGTTAACATAAGAATGATACATAATCCATGTACACCATCAGATTTTCTCTTGCTTTACCTGGGGCCTCATTGCCTGTTACTCAAAGACCCTTACTACACTTACAAATTGACCATGTTCATCATAATTAGGGATTAATATAAAGTAGAACTCTTTTTTATTGTCTGCCAAATTGAATTCTTCACACAAAGATCTATAAAACAAATACTCCATATCTTTTTCCTTATATAAGTCTCTTGACAACAAATAATACTGATTTAATTTTTTTTCAGATAGTGATCCCCCCTTTTCGTGGAGCATTTGCTCCATTAATGTTCCATATTAGACATTTGTAATCCATATTCAGGCCTTACATTTTTAAAGAAATCCATATCTGTATAATCTAATTCAATCCAATTTCCTGCTTTTTCCATTATGGAACTTGTGGATTTTCTTCTGGGGTCTACTCCAACTCTCTTTTAAATGCTTTTAAAAAAATTCTCTTGGCTTTTGAACAAACTTCATTATTTTATTCATTATATTATCCCCATCTATTATTCTCAAGTGTAGCAGCAATTTCAACTAACGCAAATGAATATATGAAGAAACATGGTTTTAATCCATGCTAAATTCTATTCTCCTTTGTAACAAATAGGCTTTGCTGAGGTAGCAAGGGAATCCTTTTGTGATCCAAAGCAATCGTGTGAAATTATTTGACTCTTCTGAAACTCCAGTGTGGCTTTTGTAATTCATTTTGTGCCTGAGTCTCAAGACTGAGCCCCGAAATTCTCTGTAGCAGCAAGGGATCAATGGTTTGATTCCCTATGCTCTGACTATAATGAATGTATCAATTGATATCCTCATGGCCTGAAGTCATGCACATGGTGAAAATCAGGTTCTGGGATAAAAATAAAGTTAGTGCTCCTTAATGGATGTTAATTGTTCAGACCTCTCACCATTGGGGGCAGATATGATTTGTGGATATATCTGAAGAAAGAAGATTTTTCTGTCCTCCTGTCCATGGAGGTCATAGACATGTGTTGTTCTACTACAGCAGCATTTGCTCTAGGCTGGGTGACACCCTACCTACACCTAAACCTGATACTCTAAAACTATACCTCCCTACTGCCAGATAACCTACCTTCTATCTGTCCTCCTGTCTTTCCTCTTTCCCTCCTTCTGACAATCCTCATATCCATAATTCCCCACTTCCTTCTCTCCTTCCCATCCATCAAGCAACCAATCTTTTATCTGCCCCAATTTGCAGTTATACTTCATTTTTGCTCTGCTTTTCTCCACAGTGGGGGCCTAAAGCAGCTTACATCATTCTCCTTTCCTCCATTTTATCATGACTACAGACTTACAAGTTAGGCTAAAAGGGTGTGACTGGTAGGGCTGCCAACTGCAGGTTGGGAAATAGCTCAATGAGGTTATAGTGCCATGAGTCCACTTTCTAAATTAGACTCCCCCCCCCCGCACCCCACAGGTATACTAATATCTGCTGCCTGGAGATCAATTCTAATCCCTGGGAGATCTCCAGTTACCACCTGGGGACTGACAATACTAGTGCATGGCAAGATTTCATAGCAGAGTGGGGATCCTAGTCTGAAATACTAAGCACTACACAACACTGGCTTTCATGAGTTAGTACCTGTGGAACAATAGGAAGCAGTCTGGCCTGAGTGAGTCATGCCAGCCAGGTGCTAGCAAGTTATTTGGCAGTTGCTGCCAGGTCTGGTCCCCATTAGTCTTCCGTCAAAGGCCAAAGCAGCCCTACAAGGGACTATATCTTTTACTAAGAAAACTAGCACTTAAATGCTGGCAGTACTGTTGTGGTTGCCTAGCAACAGATACTGAGGGCATACATTTCTTAAAGCTGTAGGCACTTCTGTTATTTTTGGGGGGAGGGTAACCTATTTTTTAGATTTTTTCTAAAAACTTGGGCCTTTTTCACGTTTGTAGAAAGAACTGTTTTGTCTGCTTATGGCTCTAGTCTCTGGGTTTGAGTATCCACAGATGACACCATGTAAGAGCATTATATACACTGATAAATATTGTGTTGTAAAGGATTAAAACAATAAAATATAATTGAGTTAATCAAGCCACAGATAACTTTCATTAATTTCAATGGGAGAAAATTATGCCTATGTTTAATCACTCCATGAGAAATCATGGCTAAATCAAGTTCCAAGTTGTTAAAAAAAAACAATGCTTAGTGAAAGTGACTCAGCAAAGTTGCTTCACTTTTTAAATTCTGTCTTGTTTTGGTATCATTTCTTCACCCAAGAAGTACAGAAAAGGAAGAAAAGTGTTTAGCTTTTAACTCTAACTTCAGTTGAAAACAGGTAAAAGGATCTGTCAGTTTCTCTAAGGCCGTTTCCGCACGGGCGAAATATGACGTCGTGGAAACGGTAAAAGAACCGCCATAGCGAGAGCGTTCGCACGCGCAGCGGCGGAGGTGCGCATTCGCGCCGTCGCGGAAACGCTAAACCGGCGCGAAGACGCCGTATTCAGAAAACGCTTTAAACCACTCTTTTTCCCCCTGTGACGCATCGACGCCGCACTCGTGCGAACAGCCGCAAGGGAGCCGTCTTCAAAATGGCGACTGCCAGACGGCCAAGCTGGGTCACCTTTCCCCCCCACACACACACACACGTTCGTCCCTGGTGCTTTCCCTGCATGGCCAAGCACCTTTCCCAGACCTATGCACTGGGACTGACAGTAGCTGGGAGGGGAGGCACTGACAGATGGGGGACGGGCAGGACATCAGGGCAGTCACATTGTCCATCGCACTGCTGCGTGGGCATGACGTCGGGCCTGCACGGCTTCGCAAGTGCGCAGGCGCACCATCGCGAGACGCCGCTTCCGCAGCGCTGCAGTGCGAACCGTCACATTTCTGCGGGGCTGCGGACGCCCGCAGCTCCGCCTGTCTGTGTGAACGCTTTTTTTCGTATGCGTCGCAATTTGCGACGTCATCGCGTCGCTGCTTTTGGCCGTGCGGAAACGGCCTAAGTATCTGAAATGCCATCTGTACTCTGTCATTTCAGCTCAGGGAAAAACAACCCTGCTTGTTATTTTTGAAGGGCAGATTCTGTAGTTATATCCATTTTATTTCCTTTTTTTTTGCTTTTCTACTATTTCCTACAAATACTAATGTAGTTATACCTGTGGTGTTAATGATAAATTTTTCAACTCACCCTTCTGATGTTACAGATTTACTAAACATTTAAAACATTTTATATAAATAGCTTTCAAATGAAATACATTTTCCTGGATTTCAGACTTCTCAACAATACTGGCAGGGGAAGATGTGAAGGGATGGGTCAGATGAGGTTCCCAATCTGTAGCTGCTCTGTGTGGCTGGGATAGATGAAGGGTAGACATAGAGTCAGGATAGTAAAGTATGTACTAAGGTGACACTGGTGAGAGAGTTGAGTTCAAATTTCACTGCAGGCATGGGGCACTTGAATGTCCTGATGCTCATCTACTGACAGTTTCTCAGTGAGAATAGTAGTTCTCATATGGTGGTTGTGAAGAGAAACAGAACACAGAGGATGAATTATCTTGCATATCAGTAGTGGAATATAAACTTTAAGTAAAATGTGGAGCAAGGGTTTATTATCCCAATGACATAATGGGGAAAAGATCACTAAAAACATTACTTCCTCTCCTGAAAATGGCAGTGCATTTTCCAACTTCCACTGATGAAGTCACATAGGTTCTTGAATCATTTGGAAGAATCTACACCTGATCACTTACACACATCTAAGATCTTTTATGCAGAAATTTGTCTGACCAAAGAGATGCTGACAGGGCCCCTTCTATACACATATGTTTTCTGTACTTTTCAAAATGTGTACAGCCTGGATATCATGTCATTAGGCATTCACAGAATGAGCATCAGAATCAGCAAAGAAACCACTGAAGTGCATAGCACAGCAGATTTTGCAAAATAAGTTGTTCAGGTGGCTGAGATGTGTCCAGGCTGATAGCACTGACATATTGAGGACAGTCAAAGCATTAAACAAATTATCAGGGCAACCAAATAAAAAGAAGGTAGGATCTGAGGGGGCAGTTTTATCATATATGAGAAAGCTACTAGTAAGACTGTGCCAAAAGTAGATGTATTTTTTTAGTCATGACCACATATTAGTAACTCCAACAATGCCCTGGCTGAAGCGAAAACCATAAATTTTTCAGGGCACACATTCTCAGCTTTGTATCATGCCTGTGAGAGATTGAGGCTACCATTTAAGATATTTTATTTTTCATCTAAGGAACTATTTATGTACTTGAGTTGAGATAGAGGTGGTGGGAGAGGTCAGTATTCCCTTTCTATTGTTTAGTCCAAAGTTACTTCATAGATGCTCCCTGTGACACAGAAAATAATACAGCCAAGTGCTGCTGCTGTGAACTTACTTTTAGGCATACATTCCTTGAATGGAAAATAATTCAAGAATTTTTGAAGGAGTAGCTTCCATTGTTATGTTCACCCCAAAATAGCTGTATTTGAACATCACAGTCTCCCCTATCTATAGTCCCTCAGTCTCATCTCAGAACAAGTGTCTATGACTGTGTGTTGGCATAAATTTAATATATTAGCAGAGTAGCATAAAAAAGACCAATACACAGTTGCTGATTATGTAAATGAATTTTACTAACTATTAGGGAGGGTCACATGGAAAGAAAATAATAACACCTTTCTATTCTAGTACTACACTTAGTTACATAGTTGCACCTCCTGGTTTCACACTGTAGCTAGGACTTGTGGTGTGGTTCAAACAAAGAAACATACTTTACTTTGTACCTTCTGTCTACATGACCAGTGGCATGTTAGCAATGCTGGGCAAACTGACCAATAACTTAATCAATAGCGAGGGGGCTTTCAGAGCTCCGGAGAAGCTAGGTGCCTTGCTGCCTGGCTGCTCTGAGATGCTAAAAGCCTCATCGCTCACTCTCCTAGGAGAGTGAGGGGGCTTTCAGAGCAGCAATGGCGAGACCCCATTGCCCCCTCCACCCCCACAAGAAGTTCCTCCACAGCAGGTAAGTGGCCAGAGGGGGGCATGGCACAGGAGTGTCAGGGGGCATGGCAGGGGGGGGCATGCGGCGGGGGGCTCAACCAGTTGTTAAATTATTAGAATCCCACGACTGGTGTGTCCCCATTGGTTGAATACTAAACCACAGAGAGCAGTGTTTAGTAATGTTTGCTAGGGGCACAGATAACTATGAAGAGTTCATTACAAAGAGTTCAGCCAAAATGTTCTGCATGATTCTTGTAAGTGTCCATAAAAGAACTGAGCCATTTCTAATGTGATGAGGCACCCGGCTGCTCCGGGGCTCTGAAAGCCATTTTTAACAACTGATTCACCAAACTCAACAAAAAAAATTAGGTACCAGTTCTGCTGAACCTGTGCAAACCGGCTGAATCCCATCAACGGGACACACTGTAATAGCCTAGCTGACAGTGGCCACTGTATTGAAGTAAGAAATGTATCTACAGTGTTGAGCAACCTTATGGACAAGATACTAAGGAATGATTCACATGACTAATTGCTATGATATCTATACTGCCTACCAAATTGCTGCATATGCCTTGTTTTATTTTACTCTAAGTAAGGCCGTTTCCCCCCCCCCCACCCCCCCCCCCCCCCACCCCCCCCCCCCCCCACCCCCCCCCCCCCCCACCCCCCCCCCCCCCCACCCCCCCCCCCCCCCACCCCCCCCCCCCCCCACCCCCCCCCCCCCCCACCCCCCCCCCCCCCCACCCCCCCCCCCCCCCACCCCCCCCCCCCCCCACCCCCCCCCCCCCCCACCCCCCCCCCCCCCCACCCCCCCCCCCCCCCACCCCCCCCCCCCCCCACCCCCCCCCCCCCCCACCCCCCCCCCCCCCCACCCCCCCCCCCCCCCACCCCCCCCCCCCCCCACCCCCCCCCCCCCCCACCCCCCCCCCCCCCCACCCCCCCCCCCCCCCACCCCCCCCCCCCCCCACCCCCCCCCCCCCCCACCCCCCCCCCCCCCCACCCCCCCCCCCCCCCACCCCCCCCCCCCCCCACCCCCCCCCCCCCCCACCCCCCCCCCCCCCCACCCCCCCCCCCCCCCACCCCCCCCCCCCCCCACCCCCCCCCCCCCCCACCCCCCCCCCCCCCCACCCCCCCCCCCCCCCACCCCCCCCCCCCCCCACCCCCCCCCCCCCCCACCCCCCCCCCCCCCCACCCCCCCCCCCCCCCACCCCCCCCCCCCCCCACCCCCCCCCCCCCCCACCCCCCCCCCCCCCCACCCCCCCCCCCCCCCACCCCCCCCCCCCCCCACCCCCCCCCCCCCCCACCCCCCCCCCCCCCCACCCCCCCCCCCCCCCACCCCCCCCCCCCCCCACCCCCCCCCCCCCCCACCCCCCCCCCCCCCCACCCCCCCCCCCCCCCACCCCCCCCCCCCCCCACCCCCCCCCCCCCCCACCCCCCCCCCCCCCCACCCCCCCCCCCCCCCACCCCCCCCCCCCCCCACCCCCCCCCCCCCCCACCCCCCCCCCCCCCCACCCCCCCCCCCCCCCACCCCCCCCCCCCCCCACCCCCCCCCCCCCCCACCCCCCCCCCCCCCCACCCCCCCCCCCCCCCACCCCCCCCCCCCCCCACCCCCCCCCCCCCCCACCCCCCCCCCCCCCCACCCCCCCCCCCCCCCACCCCCCCCCCCCCCCACCCCCCCCCCCCCCCACCCCCCCCCCCCCCCACCCCCCCCCCCCCCCACCCCCCCCCCCCCCCACCCCCCCCCCCCCCCACCCCCCCCCCCCCCCACCCCCCCCCCCCCCCACCCCCCCCCCCCCCCACCCCCCCCCCCCCCCACCCCCCCCCCCCCCCACCCCCCCCCCCCCCCACCCCCCCCCCCCCCCACCCCCCCCCCCCCCCACCCCCCCCCCCCCCCACCCCCCCCCCCCCCCACCCCCCCCCCCCCCCACCCCCCCCCCCCCCCACCCCCCCCCCCCCCCACCCCCCCCCCCCCCCACCCCCCCCCCCCCCCACCCCCCCCCCCCCCCACCCCCCCCCCCCCCCACCCCCCCCCCCCCCCACCCCCCCCCCCCCCCACCCCCCCCCCCCCCCACCCCCCCCCCCCCCCACCCCCCCCCCCCCCCACCCCCCCCCCCCCCCACCCCCCCCCCCCCCCACCCCCCCCCCCCCCCACCCCCCCCCCCCCCCACCCCCCCCCCCCCCCACCCCCCCCCCCCCCCACCCCCCCCCCCCCCCACCCCCCCCCCCCCCCACCCCCCCCCCCCCCCACCCCCCCCCCCCCCCACCCCCCCCCCCCCCCACCCCCCCCCCCCCCCACCCCCCCCCCCCCCCACCCCCCCCCCCCCCCACCCCCCCCCCCCCCCACCCCCCCCCCCCCCCACCCCCCCCCCCCCCCACCCCCCCCCCCCCCCACCCCCCCCCCCCCCCACCCCCCCCCCCCCCCACCCCCCCCCCCCCCCACCCCCCCCCCCCCCCACCCCCCCCCCCCCCCACCCCCCCCCCCCCCCACCCCCCCCCCCCCCCACCCCCCCCCCCCCCCACCCCCCCCCCCCCCCACCCCCCCCCCCCCCCACCCCCCCCCCCCCCCACCCCCCCCCCCCCCCACCCCCCCCCCCCCCCACCCCCCCCCCCCCCCACCCCCCCCCCCCCCCACCCCCCCCCCCCCCCACCCCCCCCCCCCCCCACCCCCCCCCCCCCCCACCCCCCCCCCCCCCCACCCCCCCCCCCCCCCACCCCCCCCCCCCCCCACCCCCCCCCCCCCCCACCCCCCCCCCCCCCCACCCCCCCCCCCCCCCACCCCCCCCCCCCCCCACCCCCCCCCCCCCCCACCCCCCCCCCCCCCCACCCCCCCCCCCCCCCACCCCCCCCCCCCCCCACCCCCCCCCCCCCCCACCCCCCCCCCCCCCCACCCCCCCCCCCCCCCACCCCCCCCCCCCCCCACCCCCCCCCCCCCCCACCCCCCCCCCCCCCCACCCCCCCCCCCCCCCACCCCCCCCCCCCCCCACCCCCCCCCCCCCCCACCCCCCCCCCCCCCCACCCCCCCCCCCCCCCACCCCCCCCCCCCCCCACCCCCCCCCCCCCCCACCCCCCCCCCCCCCCACCCCCCCCCCCCCCCACCCCCCCCCCCCCCCACCCCCCCCCCCCCCCACCCCCCCCCCCCCCCACCCCCCCCCCCCCCCACCCCCCCCCCCCCCCACCCCCCCCCCCCCCCACCCCCCCCCCCCCCCACCCCCCCCCCCCCCCACCCCCCCCCCCCCCCACCCCCCCCCCCCCCCACCCCCCCCCCCCCCCACCCCCCCCCCCCCCCACCCCCCCCCCCCCCCACCCCCCCCCCCCCCCACCCCCCCCCCCCCCCACCCCCCCCCCCCCCCACCCCCCCCCCCCCCCACCCCCCCCCCCCCCCACCCCCCCCCCCCCCCACCCCCCCCCCCCCCCACCCCCCCCCCCCCCCACCCCCCCCCCCCCCCACCCCCCCCCCCCCCCACCCCCCCCCCCCCCCACCCCCCCCCCCCCCCACCCCCCCCCCCCCCCACCCCCCCCCCCCCCCACCCCCCCCCCCCCCCACCCCCCCCCCCCCCCACCCCCCCCCCCCCCCACCCCCCCCCCCCCCCACCCCCCCCCCCCCCCACCCCCCCCCCCCCCCACCCCCCCCCCCCCCCACCCCCCCCCCCCCCCACCCCCCCCCCCCCCCACCCCCCCCCCCCCCCACCCCCCCCCCCCCCCACCCCCCCCCCCCCCCACCCCCCCCCCCCCCCACCCCCCCCCCCCCCCACCCCCCCCCCCCCCCACCCCCCCCCCCCCCCACCCCCCCCCCCCCCCACCCCCCCCCCCCCCCACCCCCCCCCCCCCCCACCCCCCCCCCCCCCCACCCCCCCCCCCCCCCACCCCCCCCCCCCCCCACCCCCCCCCCCCCCCACCCCCCCCCCCCCCCACCCCCCCCCCCCCCCACCCCCCCCCCCCCCCACCCCCCCCCCCCCCCACCCCCCCCCCCCCCCACCCCCCCCCCCCCCCACCCCCCCCCCCCCCCACCCCCCCCCCCCCCCACCCCCCCCCCCCCCCACCCCCCCCCCCCCCCACCCCCCCCCCCCCCCACCCCCCCCCCCCCCCACCCCCCCCCCCCCCCACCCCCCCCCCCCCCCACCCCCCCCCCCCCCCACCCCCCCCCCCCCCCACCCCCCCCCCCCCCCACCCCCCCCCCCCCCCACCCCCCCCCCCCCCCACCCCCCCCCCCCCCCACCCCCCCCCCCCCCCACCCCCCCCCCCCCCCACCCCCCCCCCCCCCCACCCCCCCCCCCCCCCACCCCCCCCCCCCCCCACCCCCCCCCCCCCCCACCCCCCCCCCCCCCCACCCCCCCCCCCCCCCACCCCCCCCCCCCCCCACCCCCCCCCCCCCCCACCCCCCCCCCCCCCCACCCCCCCCCCCCCCCACCCCCCCCCCCCCCCACCCCCCCCCCCCCCCACCCCCCCCCCCCCCCACCCCCCCCCCCCCCCACCCCCCCCCCCCCCCACCCCCCCCCCCCCCCACCCCCCCCCCCCCCCACCCCCCCCCCCCCCCACCCCCCCCCCCCCCCACCCCCCCCCCCCCCCACCCCCCCCCCCCCCCACCCCCCCCCCCCCCCACCCCCCCCCCCCCCCACCCCCCCCCCCCCCCACCCCCCCCCCCCCCCACCCCCCCCCCCCCCCACCCCCCCCCCCCCCCACCCCCCCCCCCCCCCACCCCCCCCCCCCCCCACCCCCCCCCCCCCCCACCCCCCCCCCCCCCCACCCCCCCCCCCCCCCACCCCCCCCCCCCCCCACCCCCCCCCCCCCCCACCCCCCCCCCCCCCCACCCCCCCCCCCCCCCACCCCCCCCCCCCCCCACCCCCCCCCCCCCCCACCCCCCCCCCCCCCCACCCCCCCCCCCCCCCACCCCCCCCCCCCCCCACCCCCCCCCCCCCCCACCCCCCCCCCCCCCCACCCCCCCCCCCCCCCACCCCCCCCCCCCCCCACCCCCCCCCCCCCCCACCCCCCCCCCCCCCCACCCCCCCCCCCCCCCACCCCCCCCCCCCCCCACCCCCCCCCCCCCCCACCCCCCCCCCCCCCCACCCCCCCCCCCCCCCACCCCCCCCCCCCCCCACCCCCCCCCCCCCCCACCCCCCCCCCCCCCCACCCCCCCCCCCCCCCACCCCCCCCCCCCCCCACCCCCCCCCCCCCCCACCCCCCCCCCCCCCCACCCCCCCCCCCCCCCACCCCCCCCCCCCCCCACCCCCCCCCCCCCCCACCCCCCCCCCCCCCCACCCCCCCCCCCCCCCACCCCCCCCCCCCCCCACCCCCCCCCCCCCCCACCCCCCCCCCCCCCCACCCCCCCCCCCCCCCACCCCCCCCCCCCCCCACCCCCCCCCCCCCCCACCCCCCCCCCCCCCCACCCCCCCCCCCCCCCACCCCCCCCCCCCCCCACCCCCCCCCCCCCCCACCCCCCCCCCCCCCCACCCCCCCCCCCCCCCACCCCCCCCCCCCCCCACCCCCCCCCCCCCCCACCCCCCCCCCCCCCCACCCCCCCCCCCCCCCACCCCCCCCCCCCCCCACCCCCCCCCCCCCCCACCCCCCCCCCCCCCCACCCCCCCCCCCCCCCACCCCCCCCCCCCCCCACCCCCCCCCCCCCCCACCCCCCCCCCCCCCCACCCCCCCCCCCCCCCACCCCCCCCCCCCCCCACCCCCCCCCCCCCCCACCCCCCCCCCCCCCCACCCCCCCCCCCCCCCACCCCCCCCCCCCCCCACCCCCCCCCCCCCCCACCCCCCCCCCCCCCCACCCCCCCCCCCCCCCACCCCCCCCCCCCCCCACCCCCCCCCCCCCCCACCCCCCCCCCCCCCCACCCCCCCCCCCCCCCACCCCCCCCCCCCCCCACCCCCCCCCCCCCCCACCCCCCCCCCCCCCCACCCCCCCCCCCCCCCACCCCCCCCCCCCCCCACCCCCCCCCCCCCCCACCCCCCCCCCCCCCCACCCCCCCCCCCCCCCACCCCCCCCCCCCCCCACCCCCCCCCCCCCCCACCCCCCCCCCCCCCCACCCCCCCCCCCCCCCACCCCCCCCCCCCCCCACCCCCCCCCCCCCCCACCCCCCCCCCCCCCCACCCCCCCCCCCCCCCACCCCCCCCCCCCCCCACCCCCCCCCCCCCCCACCCCCCCCCCCCCCCACCCCCCCCCCCCCCCACCCCCCCCCCCCCCCACCCCCCCCCCCCCCCACCCCCCCCCCCCCCCACCCCCCCCCCCCCCCACCCCCCCCCCCCCCCACCCCCCCCCCCCCCCACCCCCCCCCCCCCCCACCCCCCCCCCCCCCCACCCCCCCCCCCCCCCACCCCCCCCCCCCCCCACCCCCCCCCCCCCCCACCCCCCCCCCCCCCCACCCCCCCCCCCCCCCACCCCCCCCCCCCCCCACCCCCCCCCCCCCCCACCCCCCCCCCCCCCCACCCCCCCCCCCCCCCACCCCCCCCCCCCCCCACCCCCCCCCCCCCCCACCCCCCCCCCCCCCCACCCCCCCCCCCCCCCACCCCCCCCCCCCCCCACCCCCCCCCCCCCCCACCCCCCCCCCCCCCCACCCCCCCCCCCCCCCACCCCCCCCCCCCCCCACCCCCCCCCCCCCCCACCCCCCCCCCCCCCCACCCCCCCCCCCCCCCACCCCCCCCCCCCCCCACCCCCCCCCCCCCCCACCCCCCCCCCCCCCCACCCCCCCCCCCCCCCACCCCCCCCCCCCCCCACCCCCCCCCCCCCCCACCCCCCCCCCCCCCCACCCCCCCCCCCCCCCACCCCCCCCCCCCCCCACCCCCCCCCCCCCCCACCCCCCCCCCCCCCCACCCCCCCCCCCCCCCACCCCCCCCCCCCCCCACCCCCCCCCCCCCCCACCCCCCCCCCCCCCCACCCCCCCCCCCCCCCACCCCCCCCCCCCCCCACCCCCCCCCCCCCCCACCCCCCCCCCCCCCCACCCCCCCCCCCCCCCACCCCCCCCCCCCCCCACCCCCCCCCCCCCCCACCCCCCCCCCCCCCCACCCCCCCCCCCCCCCACCCCCCCCCCCCCCCACCCCCCCCCCCCCCCACCCCCCCCCCCCCCCACCCCCCCCCCCCCCCACCCCCCCCCCCCCCCACCCCCCCCCCCCCCCACCCCCCCCCCCCCCCACCCCCCCCCCCCCCCACCCCCCCCCCCCCCCACCCCCCCCCCCCCCCACCCCCCCCCCCCCCCACCCCCCCCCCCCCCCACCCCCCCCCCCCCCCACCCCCCCCCCCCCCCACCCCCCCCCCCCCCCACCCCCCCCCCCCCCCACCCCCCCCCCCCCCCACCCCCCCCCCCCCCCACCCCCCCCCCCCCCCACCCCCCCCCCCCCCCACCCCCCCCCCCCCCCACCCCCCCCCCCCCCCACCCCCCCCCCCCCCCACCCCCCCCCCCCCCCACCCCCCCCCCCCCCCACCCCCCCCCCCCCCCACCCCCCCCCCCCCCCACCCCCCCCCCCCCCCACCCCCCCCCCCCCCCACCCCCCCCCCCCCCCACCCCCCCCCCCCCCCACCCCCCCCCCCCCCCACCCCCCCCCCCCCCCACCCCCCCCCCCCCCCACCCCCCCCCCCCCCCACCCCCCCCCCCCCCCACCCCCCCCCCCCCCCACCCCCCCCCCCCCCCACCCCCCCCCCCCCCCACCCCCCCCCCCCCCCACCCCCCCCCCCCCCCACCCCCCCCCCCCCCCACCCCCCCCCCCCCCCACCCCCCCCCCCCCCCACCCCCCCCCCCCCCCACCCCCCCCCCCCCCCACCCCCCCCCCCCCCCACCCCCCCCCCCCCCCACCCCCCCCCCCCCCCACCCCCCCCCCCCCCCACCCCCCCCCCCCCCCACCCCCCCCCCCCCCCACCCCCCCCCCCCCCCACCCCCCCCCCCCCCCACCCCCCCCCCCCCCCACCCCCCCCCCCCCCCACCCCCCCCCCCCCCCACCCCCCCCCCCCCCCACCCCCCCCCCCCCCCACCCCCCCCCCCCCCCACCCCCCCCCCCCCCCACCCCCCCCCCCCCCCACCCCCCCCCCCCCCCACCCCCCCCCCCCCCCACCCCCCCCCCCCCCCACCCCCCCCCCCCCCCACCCCCCCCCCCCCCCACCCCCCCCCCCCCCCACCCCCCCCCCCCCCCACCCCCCCCCCCCCCCACCCCCCCCCCCCCCCACCCCCCCCCCCCCCCACCCCCCCCCCCCCCCACCCCCCCCCCCCCCCACCCCCCCCCCCCCCCACCCCCCCCCCCCCCCACCCCCCCCCCCCCCCACCCCCCCCCCCCCCCACCCCCCCCCCCCCCCACCCCCCCCCCCCCCCACCCCCCCCCCCCCCCACCCCCCCCCCCCCCCACCCCCCCCCCCCCCCACCCCCCCCCCCCCCCACCCCCCCCCCCCCCCACCCCCCCCCCCCCCCACCCCCCCCCCCCCCCACCCCCCCCCCCCCCCACCCCCCCCCCCCCCCACCCCCCCCCCCCCCCACCCCCCCCCCCCCCCACCCCCCCCCCCCCCCACCCCCCCCCCCCCCCACCCCCCCCCCCCCCCACCCCCCCCCCCCCCCACCCCCCCCCCCCCCCACCCCCCCCCCCCCCCACCCCCCCCCCCCCCCACCCCCCCCCCCCCCCACCCCCCCCCCCCCCCACCCCCCCCCCCCCCCACCCCCCCCCCCCCCCACCCCCCCCCCCCCCCACCCCCCCCCCCCCCCACCCCCCCCCCCCCCCACCCCCCCCCCCCCCCACCCCCCCCCCCCCCCACCCCCCCCCCCCCCCACCCCCCCCCCCCCCCACCCCCCCCCCCCCCCACCCCCCCCCCCCCCCACCCCCCCCCCCCCCCACCCCCCCCCCCCCCCACCCCCCCCCCCCCCCACCCCCCCCCCCCCCCACCCCCCCCCCCCCCCACCCCCCCCCCCCCCCACCCCCCCCCCCCCCCACCCCCCCCCCCCCCCACCCCCCCCCCCCCCCACCCCCCCCCCCCCCCACCCCCCCCCCCCCCCACCCCCCCCCCCCCCCACCCCCCCCCCCCCCCACCCCCCCCCCCCCCCACCCCCCCCCCCCCCCACCCCCCCCCCCCCCCACCCCCCCCCCCCCCCACCCCCCCCCCCCCCCACCCCCCCCCCCCCCCACCCCCCCCCCCCCCCACCCCCCCCCCCCCCCACCCCCCCCCCCCCCCACCCCCCCCCCCCCCCACCCCCCCCCCCCCCCACCCCCCCCCCCCCCCACCCCCCCCCCCCCCCACCCCCCCCCCCCCCCACCCCCCCCCCCCCCCACCCCCCCCCCCCCCCACCCCCCCCCCCCCCCACCCCCCCCCCCCCCCACCCCCCCCCCCCCCCACCCCCCCCCCCCCCCACCCCCCCCCCCCCCCACCCCCCCCCCCCCCCACCCCCCCCCCCCCCCACCCCCCCCCCCCCCCACCCCCCCCCCCCCCCACCCCCCCCCCCCCCCACCCCCCCCCCCCCCCACCCCCCCCCCCCCCCACCCCCCCCCCCCCCCACCCCCCCCCCCCCCCACCCCCCCCCCCCCCCACCCCCCCCCCCCCCCACCCCCCCCCCCCCCCACCCCCCCCCCCCCCCACCCCCCCCCCCCCCCACCCCCCCCCCCCCCCACCCCCCCCCCCCCCCACCCCCCCCCCCCCCCACCCCCCCCCCCCCCCACCCCCCCCCCCCCCCACCCCCCCCCCCCCCCACCCCCCCCCCCCCCCACCCCCCCCCCCCCCCACCCCCCCCCCCCCCCACCCCCCCCCCCCCCCACCCCCCCCCCCCCCCACCCCCCCCCCCCCCCACCCCCCCCCCCCCCCACCCCCCCCCCCCCCCACCCCCCCCCCCCCCCACCCCCCCCCCCCCCCACCCCCCCCCCCCCCCACCCCCCCCCCCCCCCACCCCCCCCCCCCCCCACCCCCCCCCCCCCCCACCCCCCCCCCCCCCCACCCCCCCCCCCCCCCACCCCCCCCCCCCCCCACCCCCCCCCCCCCCCACCCCCCCCCCCCCCCACCCCCCCCCCCCCCCACCCCCCCCCCCCCCCACCCCCCCCCCCCCCCACCCCCCCCCCCCCCCACCCCCCCCCCCCCCCACCCCCCCCCCCCCCCACCCCCCCCCCCCCCCACCCCCCCCCCCCCCCACCCCCCCCCCCCCCCACCCCCCCCCCCCCCCACCCCCCCCCCCCCCCACCCCCCCCCCCCCCCACCCCCCCCCCCCCCCACCCCCCCCCCCCCCCACCCCCCCCCCCCCCCACCCCCCCCCCCCCCCACCCCCCCCCCCCCCCACCCCCCCCCCCCCCCACCCCCCCCCCCCCCCACCCCCCCCCCCCCCCACCCCCCCCCCCCCCCACCCCCCCCCCCCCCCACCCCCCCCCCCCCCCACCCCCCCCCCCCCCCACCCCCCCCCCCCCCCACCCCCCCCCCCCCCCACCCCCCCCCCCCCCCACCCCCCCCCCCCCCCACCCCCCCCCCCCCCCACCCCCCCCCCCCCCCACCCCCCCCCCCCCCCACCCCCCCCCCCCCCCACCCCCCCCCCCCCCCACCCCCCCCCCCCCCCACCCCCCCCCCCCCCCACCCCCCCCCCCCCCCACCCCCCCCCCCCCCCACCCCCCCCCCCCCCCACCCCCCCCCCCCCCCACCCCCCCCCCCCCCCACCCCCCCCCCCCCCCACCCCCCCCCCCCCCCACCCCCCCCCCCCCCCACCCCCCCCCCCCCCCACCCCCCCCCCCCCCCACCCCCCCCCCCCCCCACCCCCCCCCCCCCCCACCCCCCCCCCCCCCCACCCCCCCCCCCCCCCACCCCCCCCCCCCCCCACCCCCCCCCCCCCCCACCCCCCCCCCCCCCCACCCCCCCCCCCCCCCACCCCCCCCCCCCCCCACCCCCCCCCCCCCCCACCCCCCCCCCCCCCCACCCCCCCCCCCCCCCACCCCCCCCCCCCCCCACCCCCCCCCCCCCCCACCCCCCCCCCCCCCCACCCCCCCCCCCCCCCACCCCCCCCCCCCCCCACCCCCCCCCCCCCCCACCCCCCCCCCCCCCCACCCCCCCCCCCCCCCACCCCCCCCCCCCCCCACCCCCCCCCCCCCCCACCCCCCCCCCCCCCCACCCCCCCCCCCCCCCACCCCCCCCCCCCCCCACCCCCCCCCCCCCCCACCCCCCCCCCCCCCCACCCCCCCCCCCCCCCACCCCCCCCCCCCCCCACCCCCCCCCCCCCCCACCCCCCCCCCCCCCCACCCCCCCCCCCCCCCACCCCCCCCCCCCCCCACCCCCCCCCCCCCCCACCCCCCCCCCCCCCCACCCCCCCCCCCCCCCACCCCCCCCCCCCCCCACCCCCCCCCCCCCCCACCCCCCCCCCCCCCCACCCCCCCCCCCCCCCACCCCCCCCCCCCCCCACCCCCCCCCCCCCCCACCCCCCCCCCCCCCCACCCCCCCCCCCCCCCACCCCCCCCCCCCCCCACCCCCCCCCCCCCCCACCCCCCCCCCCCCCCACCCCCCCCCCCCCCCACCCCCCCCCCCCCCCACCCCCCCCCCCCCCCACCCCCCCCCCCCCCCACCCCCCCCCCCCCCCACCCCCCCCCCCCCCCACCCCCCCCCCCCCCCACCCCCCCCCCCCCCCACCCCCCCCCCCCCCCACCCCCCCCCCCCCCCACCCCCCCCCCCCCCCACCCCCCCCCCCCCCCACCCCCCCCCCCCCCCACCCCCCCCCCCCCCCACCCCCCCCCCCCCCCACCCCCCCCCCCCCCCACCCCCCCCCCCCCCCACCCCCCCCCCCCCCCACCCCCCCCCCCCCCCACCCCCCCCCCCCCCCACCCCCCCCCCCCCCCACCCCCCCCCCCCCCCACCCCCCCCCCCCCCCACCCCCCCCCCCCCCCACCCCCCCCCCCCCCCACCCCCCCCCCCCCCCACCCCCCCCCCCCCCCACCCCCCCCCCCCCCCACCCCCCCCCCCCCCCACCCCCCCCCCCCCCCACCCCCCCCCCCCCCCACCCCCCCCCCCCCCCACCCCCCCCCCCCCCCACCCCCCCCCCCCCCCACCCCCCCCCCCCCCCACCCCCCCCCCCCCCCACCCCCCCCCCCCCCCACCCCCCCCCCCCCCCACCCCCCCCCCCCCCCACCCCCCCCCCCCCCCACCCCCCCCCCCCCCCACCCCCCCCCCCCCCCACCCCCCCCCCCCCCCACCCCCCCCCCCCCCCACCCCCCCCCCCCCCCACCCCCCCCCCCCCCCACCCCCCCCCCCCCCCACCCCCCCCCCCCCCCACCCCCCCCCCCCCCCACCCCCCCCCCCCCCCACCCCCCCCCCCCCCCACCCCCCCCCCCCCCCACCCCCCCCCCCCCCCACCCCCCCCCCCCCCCACCCCCCCCCCCCCCCACCCCCCCCCCCCCCCACCCCCCCCCCCCCCCACCCCCCCCCCCCCCCACCCCCCCCCCCCCCCACCCCCCCCCCCCCCCACCCCCCCCCCCCCCCACCCCCCCCCCCCCCCACCCCCCCCCCCCCCCACCCCCCCCCCCCCCCACCCCCCCCCCCCCCCACCCCCCCCCCCCCCCACCCCCCCCCCCCCCCACCCCCCCCCCCCCCCACCCCCCCCCCCCCCCACCCCCCCCCCCCCCCACCCCCCCCCCCCCCCACCCCCCCCCCCCCCCACCCCCCCCCCCCCCCACCCCCCCCCCCCCCCACCCCCCCCCCCCCCCACCCCCCCCCCCCCCCACCCCCCCCCCCCCCCACCCCCCCCCCCCCCCACCCCCCCCCCCCCCCACCCCCCCCCCCCCCCACCCCCCCCCCCCCCCACCCCCCCCCCCCCCCACCCCCCCCCCCCCCCACCCCCCCCCCCCCCCACCCCCCCCCCCCCCCACCCCCCCCCCCCCCCACCCCCCCCCCCCCCCACCCCCCCCCCCCCCCACCCCCCCCCCCCCCCACCCCCCCCCCCCCCCACCCCCCCCCCCCCCCACCCCCCCCCCCCCCCACCCCCCCCCCCCCCCACCCCCCCCCCCCCCCACCCCCCCCCCCCCCCACCCCCCCCCCCCCCCACCCCCCCCCCCCCCCACCCCCCCCCCCCCCCACCCCCCCCCCCCCCCACCCCCCCCCCCCCCCACCCCCCCCCCCCCCCACCCCCCCCCCCCCCCACCCCCCCCCCCCCCCACCCCCCCCCCCCCCCACCCCCCCCCCCCCCCACCCCCCCCCCCCCCCACCCCCCCCCCCCCCCACCCCCCCCCCCCCCCACCCCCCCCCCCCCCCACCCCCCCCCCCCCCCACCCCCCCCCCCCCCCACCCCCCCCCCCCCCCACCCCCCCCCCCCCCCACCCCCCCCCCCCCCCACCCCCCCCCCCCCCCACCCCCCCCCCCCCCCACCCCCCCCCCCCCCCACCCCCCCCCCCCCCCACCCCCCCCCCCCCCCACCCCCCCCCCCCCCCACCCCCCCCCCCCCCCACCCCCCCCCCCCCCCACCCCCCCCCCCCCCCACCCCCCCCCCCCCCCACCCCCCCCCCCCCCCACCCCCCCCCCCCCCCACCCCCCCCCCCCCCCACCCCCCCCCCCCCCCACCCCCCCCCCCCCCCACCCCCCCCCCCCCCCACCCCCCCCCCCCCCCACCCCCCCCCCCCCCCACCCCCCCCCCCCCCCACCCCCCCCCCCCCCCACCCCCCCCCCCCCCCACCCCCCCCCCCCCCCACCCCCCCCCCCCCCCACCCCCCCCCCCCCCCACCCCCCCCCCCCCCCACCCCCCCCCCCCCCCACCCCCCCCCCCCCCCACCCCCCCCCCCCCCCACCCCCCCCCCCCCCCACCCCCCCCCCCCCCCACCCCCCCCCCCCCCCACCCCCCCCCCCCCCCACCCCCCCCCCCCCCCACCCCCCCCCCCCCCCACCCCCCCCCCCCCCCACCCCCCCCCCCCCCCACCCCCCCCCCCCCCCACCCCCCCCCCCCCCCACCCCCCCCCCCCCCCACCCCCCCCCCCCCCCACCCCCCCCCCCCCCCACCCCCCCCCCCCCCCACCCCCCCCCCCCCCCACCCCCCCCCCCCCCCACCCCCCCCCCCCCCCACCCCCCCCCCCCCCCACCCCCCCCCCCCCCCACCCCCCCCCCCCCCCACCCCCCCCCCCCCCCACCCCCCCCCCCCCCCACCCCCCCCCCCCCCCACCCCCCCCCCCCCCCACCCCCCCCCCCCCCCACCCCCCCCCCCCCCCACCCCCCCCCCCCCCCACCCCCCCCCCCCCCCACCCCCCCCCCCCCCCACCCCCCCCCCCCCCCACCCCCCCCCCCCCCCACCCCCCCCCCCCCCCACCCCCCCCCCCCCCCACCCCCCCCCCCCCCCACCCCCCCCCCCCCCCACCCCCCCCCCCCCCCACCCCCCCCCCCCCCCACCCCCCCCCCCCCCCACCCCCCCCCCCCCCCACCCCCCCCCCCCCCCACCCCCCCCCCCCCCCACCCCCCCCCCCCCCCACCCCCCCCCCCCCCCACCCCCCCCCCCCCCCACCCCCCCCCCCCCCCACCCCCCCCCCCCCCCACCCCCCCCCCCCCCCACCCCCCCCCCCCCCCACCCCCCCCCCCCCCCACCCCCCCCCCCCCCCACCCCCCCCCCCCCCCACCCCCCCCCCCCCCCACCCCCCCCCCCCCCCACCCCCCCCCCCCCCCACCCCCCCCCCCCCCCACCCCCCCCCCCCCCCACCCCCCCCCCCCCCCACCCCCCCCCCCCCCCACCCCCCCCCCCCCCCACCCCCCCCCCCCCCCACCCCCCCCCCCCCCCACCCCCCCCCCCCCCCACCCCCCCCCCCCCCCACCCCCCCCCCCCCCCACCCCCCCCCCCCCCCACCCCCCCCCCCCCCCACCCCCCCCCCCCCCCACCCCCCCCCCCCCCCACCCCCCCCCCCCCCCACCCCCCCCCCCCCCCACCCCCCCCCCCCCCCACCCCCCCCCCCCCCCACCCCCCCCCCCCCCCACCCCCCCCCCCCCCCACCCCCCCCCCCCCCCACCCCCCCCCCCCCCCACCCCCCCCCCCCCCCACCCCCCCCCCCCCCCACCCCCCCCCCCCCCCACCCCCCCCCCCCCCCACCCCCCCCCCCCCCCACCCCCCCCCCCCCCCACCCCCCCCCCCCCCCACCCCCCCCCCCCCCCACCCCCCCCCCCCCCCACCCCCCCCCCCCCCCACCCCCCCCCCCCCCCACCCCCCCCCCCCCCCACCCCCCCCCCCCCCCACCCCCCCCCCCCCCCACCCCCCCCCCCCCCCACCCCCCCCCCCCCCCACCCCCCCCCCCCCCCACCCCCCCCCCCCCCCACCCCCCCCCCCCCCCACCCCCCCCCCCCCCCACCCCCCCCCCCCCCCACCCCCCCCCCCCCCCACCCCCCCCCCCCCCCACCCCCCCCCCCCCCCACCCCCCCCCCCCCCCACCCCCCCCCCCCCCCACCCCCCCCCCCCCCCACCCCCCCCCCCCCCCACCCCCCCCCCCCCCCACCCCCCCCCCCCCCCACCCCCCCCCCCCCCCACCCCCCCCCCCCCCCACCCCCCCCCCCCCCCACCCCCCCCCCCCCCCACCCCCCCCCCCCCCCACCCCCCCCCCCCCCCACCCCCCCCCCCCCCCACCCCCCCCCCCCCCCACCCCCCCCCCCCCCCACCCCCCCCCCCCCCCACCCCCCCCCCCCCCCACCCCCCCCCCCCCCCACCCCCCCCCCCCCCCACCCCCCCCCCCCCCCACCCCCCCCCCCCCCCACCCCCCCCCCCCCCCACCCCCCCCCCCCCCCACCCCCCCCCCCCCCCACCCCCCCCCCCCCCCACCCCCCCCCCCCCCCACCCCCCCCCCCCCCCACCCCCCCCCCCCCCCACCCCCCCCCCCCCCCACCCCCCCCCCCCCCCACCCCCCCCCCCCCCCACCCCCCCCCCCCCCCACCCCCCCCCCCCCCCACCCCCCCCCCCCCCCACCCCCCCCCCCCCCCACCCCCCCCCCCCCCCACCCCCCCCCCCCCCCACCCCCCCCCCCCCCCACCCCCCCCCCCCCCCACCCCCCCCCCCCCCCACCCCCCCCCCCCCCCACCCCCCCCCCCCCCCACCCCCCCCCCCCCCCACCCCCCCCCCCCCCCACCCCCCCCCCCCCCCACCCCCCCCCCCCCCCACCCCCCCCCCCCCCCACCCCCCCCCCCCCCCACCCCCCCCCCCCCCCACCCCCCCCCCCCCCCACCCCCCCCCCCCCCCACCCCCCCCCCCCCCCACCCCCCCCCCCCCCCACCCCCCCCCCCCCCCACCCCCCCCCCCCCCCACCCCCCCCCCCCCCCACCCCCCCCCCCCCCCACCCCCCCCCCCCCCCACCCCCCCCCCCCCCCACCCCCCCCCCCCCCCACCCCCCCCCCCCCCCACCCCCCCCCCCCCCCACCCCCCCCCCCCCCCACCCCCCCCCCCCCCCACCCCCCCCCCCCCCCACCCCCCCCCCCCCCCACCCCCCCCCCCCCCCACCCCCCCCCCCCCCCACCCCCCCCCCCCCCCACCCCCCCCCCCCCCCACCCCCCCCCCCCCCCACCCCCCCCCCCCCCCACCCCCCCCCCCCCCCACCCCCCCCCCCCCCCACCCCCCCCCCCCCCCACCCCCCCCCCCCCCCACCCCCCCCCCCCCCCACCCCCCCCCCCCCCCACCCCCCCCCCCCCCCACCCCCCCCCCCCCCCACCCCCCCCCCCCCCCACCCCCCCCCCCCCCCACCCCCCCCCCCCCCCACCCCCCCCCCCCCCCACCCCCCCCCCCCCCCACCCCCCCCCCCCCCCACCCCCCCCCCCCCCCACCCCCCCCCCCCCCCACCCCCCCCCCCCCCCACCCCCCCCCCCCCCCACCCCCCCCCCCCCCCACCCCCCCCCCCCCCCACCCCCCCCCCCCCCCACCCCCCCCCCCCCCCACCCCCCCCCCCCCCCACCCCCCCCCCCCCCCACCCCCCCCCCCCCCCACCCCCCCCCCCCCCCACCCCCCCCCCCCCCCACCCCCCCCCCCCCCCACCCCCCCCCCCCCCCACCCCCCCCCCCCCCCACCCCCCCCCCCCCCCACCCCCCCCCCCCCCCACCCCCCCCCCCCCCCACCCCCCCCCCCCCCCACCCCCCCCCCCCCCCACCCCCCCCCCCCCCCACCCCCCCCCCCCCCCACCCCCCCCCCCCCCCACCCCCCCCCCCCCCCACCCCCCCCCCCCCCCACCCCCCCCCCCCCCCACCCCCCCCCCCCCCCACCCCCCCCCCCCCCCACCCCCCCCCCCCCCCACCCCCCCCCCCCCCCACCCCCCCCCCCCCCCACCCCCCCCCCCCCCCACCCCCCCCCCCCCCCACCCCCCCCCCCCCCCACCCCCCCCCCCCCCCACCCCCCCCCCCCCCCACCCCCCCCCCCCCCCACCCCCCCCCCCCCCCACCCCCCCCCCCCCCCACCCCCCCCCCCCCCCACCCCCCCCCCCCCCCACCCCCCCCCCCCCCCACCCCCCCCCCCCCCCACCCCCCCCCCCCCCCACCCCCCCCCCCCCCCACCCCCCCCCCCCCCCACCCCCCCCCCCCCCCACCCCCCCCCCCCCCCACCCCCCCCCCCCCCCACCCCCCCCCCCCCCCACCCCCCCCCCCCCCCACCCCCCCCCCCCCCCACCCCCCCCCCCCCCCACCCCCCCCCCCCCCCACCCCCCCCCCCCCCCACCCCCCCCCCCCCCCACCCCCCCCCCCCCCCACCCCCCCCCCCCCCCACCCCCCCCCCCCCCCACCCCCCCCCCCCCCCACCCCCCCCCCCCCCCACCCCCCCCCCCCCCCACCCCCCCCCCCCCCCACCCCCCCCCCCCCCCACCCCCCCCCCCCCCCACCCCCCCCCCCCCCCACCCCCCCCCCCCCCCACCCCCCCCCCCCCCCACCCCCCCCCCCCCCCACCCCCCCCCCCCCCCACCCCCCCCCCCCCCCACCCCCCCCCCCCCCCACCCCCCCCCCCCCCCACCCCCCCCCCCCCCCACCCCCCCCCCCCCCCACCCCCCCCCCCCCCCACCCCCCCCCCCCCCCACCCCCCCCCCCCCCCACCCCCCCCCCCCCCCACCCCCCCCCCCCCCCACCCCCCCCCCCCCCCACCCCCCCCCCCCCCCACCCCCCCCCCCCCCCACCCCCCCCCCCCCCCACCCCCCCCCCCCCCCACCCCCCCCCCCCCCCACCCCCCCCCCCCCCCACCCCCCCCCCCCCCCACCCCCCCCCCCCCCCACCCCCCCCCCCCCCCACCCCCCCCCCCCCCCACCCCCCCCCCCCCCCACCCCCCCCCCCCCCCACCCCCCCCCCCCCCCACCCCCCCCCCCCCCCACCCCCCCCCCCCCCCACCCCCCCCCCCCCCCACCCCCCCCCCCCCCCACCCCCCCCCCCCCCCACCCCCCCCCCCCCCCACCCCCCCCCCCCCCCACCCCCCCCCCCCCCCACCCCCCCCCCCCCCCACCCCCCCCCCCCCCCACCCCCCCCCCCCCCCACCCCCCCCCCCCCCCACCCCCCCCCCCCCCCACCCCCCCCCCCCCCCACCCCCCCCCCCCCCCACCCCCCCCCCCCCCCACCCCCCCCCCCCCCCACCCCCCCCCCCCCCCACCCCCCCCCCCCCCCACCCCCCCCCCCCCCCACCCCCCCCCCCCCCCACCCCCCCCCCCCCCCACCCCCCCCCCCCCCCACCCCCCCCCCCCCCCACCCCCCCCCCCCCCCACCCCCCCCCCCCCCCACCCCCCCCCCCCCCCACCCCCCCCCCCCCCCACCCCCCCCCCCCCCCACCCCCCCCCCCCCCCACCCCCCCCCCCCCCCACCCCCCCCCCCCCCCACCCCCCCCCCCCCCCACCCCCCCCCCCCCCCACCCCCCCCCCCCCCCACCCCCCCCCCCCCCCACCCCCCCCCCCCCCCACCCCCCCCCCCCCCCACCCCCCCCCCCCCCCACCCCCCCCCCCCCCCACCCCCCCCCCCCCCCACCCCCCCCCCCCCCCACCCCCCCCCCCCCCCACCCCCCCCCCCCCCCACCCCCCCCCCCCCCCACCCCCCCCCCCCCCCACCCCCCCCCCCCCCCACCCCCCCCCCCCCCCACCCCCCCCCCCCCCCACCCCCCCCCCCCCCCACCCCCCCCCCCCCCCACCCCCCCCCCCCCCCACCCCCCCCCCCCCCCACCCCCCCCCCCCCCCACCCCCCCCCCCCCCCACCCCCCCCCCCCCCCACCCCCCCCCCCCCCCACCCCCCCCCCCCCCCACCCCCCCCCCCCCCCACCCCCCCCCCCCCCCACCCCCCCCCCCCCCCACCCCCCCCCCCCCCCACCCCCCCCCCCCCCCACCCCCCCCCCCCCCCACCCCCCCCCCCCCCCACCCCCCCCCCCCCCCACCCCCCCCCCCCCCCACCCCCCCCCCCCCCCACCCCCCCCCCCCCCCACCCCCCCCCCCCCCCACCCCCCCCCCCCCCCACCCCCCCCCCCCCCCACCCCCCCCCCCCCCCACCCCCCCCCCCCCCCACCCCCCCCCCCCCCCACCCCCCCCCCCCCCCACCCCCCCCCCCCCCCACCCCCCCCCCCCCCCACCCCCCCCCCCCCCCACCCCCCCCCCCCCCCACCCCCCCCCCCCCCCACCCCCCCCCCCCCCCACCCCCCCCCCCCCCCACCCCCCCCCCCCCCCACCCCCCCCCCCCCCCACCCCCCCCCCCCCCCACCCCCCCCCCCCCCCACCCCCCCCCCCCCCCACCCCCCCCCCCCCCCACCCCCCCCCCCCCCCACCCCCCCCCCCCCCCACCCCCCCCCCCCCCCACCCCCCCCCCCCCCCACCCCCCCCCCCCCCCACCCCCCCCCCCCCCCACCCCCCCCCCCCCCCACCCCCCCCCCCCCCCACCCCCCCCCCCCCCCACCCCCCCCCCCCCCCACCCCCCCCCCCCCCCACCCCCCCCCCCCCCCACCCCCCCCCCCCCCCACCCCCCCCCCCCCCCACCCCCCCCCCCCCCCACCCCCCCCCCCCCCCACCCCCCCCCCCCCCCACCCCCCCCCCCCCCCACCCCCCCCCCCCCCCACCCCCCCCCCCCCCCACCCCCCCCCCCCCCCACCCCCCCCCCCCCCCACCCCCCCCCCCCCCCACCCCCCCCCCCCCCCACCCCCCCCCCCCCCCACCCCCCCCCCCCCCCACCCCCCCCCCCCCCCACCCCCCCCCCCCCCCACCCCCCCCCCCCCCCACCCCCCCCCCCCCCCACCCCCCCCCCCCCCCACCCCCCCCCCCCCCCACCCCCCCCCCCCCCCACCCCCCCCCCCCCCCACCCCCCCCCCCCCCCACCCCCCCCCCCCCCCACCCCCCCCCCCCCCCACCCCCCCCCCCCCCCACCCCCCCCCCCCCCCACCCCCCCCCCCCCCCACCCCCCCCCCCCCCCACCCCCCCCCCCCCCCACCCCCCCCCCCCCCCACCCCCCCCCCCCCCCACCCCCCCCCCCCCCCACCCCCCCCCCCCCCCACCCCCCCCCCCCCCCACCCCCCCCCCCCCCCACCCCCCCCCCCCCCCACCCCCCCCCCCCCCCACCCCCCCCCCCCCCCACCCCCCCCCCCCCCCACCCCCCCCCCCCCCCACCCCCCCCCCCCCCCACCCCCCCCCCCCCCCACCCCCCCCCCCCCCCACCCCCCCCCCCCCCCACCCCCCCCCCCCCCCACCCCCCCCCCCCCCCACCCCCCCCCCCCCCCACCCCCCCCCCCCCCCACCCCCCCCCCCCCCCACCCCCCCCCCCCCCCACCCCCCCCCCCCCCCACCCCCCCCCCCCCCCACCCCCCCCCCCCCCCACCCCCCCCCCCCCCCACCCCCCCCCCCCCCCACCCCCCCCCCCCCCCACCCCCCCCCCCCCCCACCCCCCCCCCCCCCCACCCCCCCCCCCCCCCACCCCCCCCCCCCCCCACCCCCCCCCCCCCCCACCCCCCCCCCCCCCCACCCCCCCCCCCCCCCACCCCCCCCCCCCCCCACCCCCCCCCCCCCCCACCCCCCCCCCCCCCCACCCCCCCCCCCCCCCACCCCCCCCCCCCCCCACCCCCCCCCCCCCCCACCCCCCCCCCCCCCCACCCCCCCCCCCCCCCACCCCCCCCCCCCCCCACCCCCCCCCCCCCCCACCCCCCCCCCCCCCCACCCCCCCCCCCCCCCACCCCCCCCCCCCCCCACCCCCCCCCCCCCCCACCCCCCCCCCCCCCCACCCCCCCCCCCCCCCACCCCCCCCCCCCCCCACCCCCCCCCCCCCCCACCCCCCCCCCCCCCCACCCCCCCCCCCCCCCACCCCCCCCCCCCCCCACCCCCCCCCCCCCCCACCCCCCCCCCCCCCCACCCCCCCCCCCCCCCACCCCCCCCCCCCCCCACCCCCCCCCCCCCCCACCCCCCCCCCCCCCCACCCCCCCCCCCCCCCACCCCCCCCCCCCCCCACCCCCCCCCCCCCCCACCCCCCCCCCCCCCCACCCCCCCCCCCCCCCACCCCCCCCCCCCCCCACCCCCCCCCCCCCCCACCCCCCCCCCCCCCCACCCCCCCCCCCCCCCACCCCCCCCCCCCCCCACCCCCCCCCCCCCCCACCCCCCCCCCCCCCCACCCCCCCCCCCCCCCACCCCCCCCCCCCCCCACCCCCCCCCCCCCCCACCCCCCCCCCCCCCCACCCCCCCCCCCCCCCACCCCCCCCCCCCCCCACCCCCCCCCCCCCCCACCCCCCCCCCCCCCCACCCCCCCCCCCCCCCACCCCCCCCCCCCCCCACCCCCCCCCCCCCCCACCCCCCCCCCCCCCCACCCCCCCCCCCCCCCACCCCCCCCCCCCCCCACCCCCCCCCCCCCCCACCCCCCCCCCCCCCCACCCCCCCCCCCCCCCACCCCCCCCCCCCCCCACCCCCCCCCCCCCCCACCCCCCCCCCCCCCCACCCCCCCCCCCCCCCACCCCCCCCCCCCCCCACCCCCCCCCCCCCCCACCCCCCCCCCCCCCCACCCCCCCCCCCCCCCACCCCCCCCCCCCCCCACCCCCCCCCCCCCCCACCCCCCCCCCCCCCCACCCCCCCCCCCCCCCACCCCCCCCCCCCCCCACCCCCCCCCCCCCCCACCCCCCCCCCCCCCCACCCCCCCCCCCCCCCACCCCCCCCCCCCCCCACCCCCCCCCCCCCCCACCCCCCCCCCCCCCCACCCCCCCCCCCCCCCACCCCCCCCCCCCCCCACCCCCCCCCCCCCCCACCCCCCCCCCCCCCCACCCCCCCCCCCCCCCACCCCCCCCCCCCCCCACCCCCCCCCCCCCCCACCCCCCCCCCCCCCCACCCCCCCCCCCCCCCACCCCCCCCCCCCCCCACCCCCCCCCCCCCCCACCCCCCCCCCCCCCCACCCCCCCCCCCCCCCACCCCCCCCCCCCCCCACCCCCCCCCCCCCCCACCCCCCCCCCCCCCCACCCCCCCCCCCCCCCACCCCCCCCCCCCCCCACCCCCCCCCCCCCCCACCCCCCCCCCCCCCCACCCCCCCCCCCCCCCACCCCCCCCCCCCCCCACCCCCCCCCCCCCCCACCCCCCCCCCCCCCCACCCCCCCCCCCCCCCACCCCCCCCCCCCCCCACCCCCCCCCCCCCCCACCCCCCCCCCCCCCCACCCCCCCCCCCCCCCACCCCCCCCCCCCCCCACCCCCCCCCCCCCCCACCCCCCCCCCCCCCCACCCCCCCCCCCCCCCACCCCCCCCCCCCCCCACCCCCCCCCCCCCCCACCCCCCCCCCCCCCCACCCCCCCCCCCCCCCACCCCCCCCCCCCCCCACCCCCCCCCCCCCCCACCCCCCCCCCCCCCCACCCCCCCCCCCCCCCACCCCCCCCCCCCCCCACCCCCCCCCCCCCCCACCCCCCCCCCCCCCCACCCCCCCCCCCCCCCACCCCCCCCCCCCCCCACCCCCCCCCCCCCCCACCCCCCCCCCCCCCCACCCCCCCCCCCCCCCACCCCCCCCCCCCCCCACCCCCCCCCCCCCCCACCCCCCCCCCCCCCCACCCCCCCCCCCCCCCACCCCCCCCCCCCCCCACCCCCCCCCCCCCCCACCCCCCCCCCCCCCCACCCCCCCCCCCCCCCACCCCCCCCCCCCCCCACCCCCCCCCCCCCCCACCCCCCCCCCCCCCCACCCCCCCCCCCCCCCACCCCCCCCCCCCCCCACCCCCCCCCCCCCCCACCCCCCCCCCCCCCCACCCCCCCCCCCCCCCACCCCCCCCCCCCCCCACCCCCCCCCCCCCCCACCCCCCCCCCCCCCCACCCCCCCCCCCCCCCACCCCCCCCCCCCCCCACCCCCCCCCCCCCCCACCCCCCCCCCCCCCCACCCCCCCCCCCCCCCACCCCCCCCCCCCCCCACCCCCCCCCCCCCCCACCCCCCCCCCCCCCCACCCCCCCCCCCCCCCACCCCCCCCCCCCCCCACCCCCCCCCCCCCCCACCCCCCCCCCCCCCCACCCCCCCCCCCCCCCACCCCCCCCCCCCCCCACCCCCCCCCCCCCCCACCCCCCCCCCCCCCCACCCCCCCCCCCCCCCACCCCCCCCCCCCCCCACCCCCCCCCCCCCCCACCCCCCCCCCCCCCCACCCCCCCCCCCCCCCACCCCCCCCCCCCCCCACCCCCCCCCCCCCCCACCCCCCCCCCCCCCCACCCCCCCCCCCCCCCACCCCCCCCCCCCCCCACCCCCCCCCCCCCCCACCCCCCCCCCCCCCCACCCCCCCCCCCCCCCACCCCCCCCCCCCCCCACCCCCCCCCCCCCCCACCCCCCCCCCCCCCCACCCCCCCCCCCCCCCACCCCCCCCCCCCCCCACCCCCCCCCCCCCCCACCCCCCCCCCCCCCCACCCCCCCCCCCCCCCACCCCCCCCCCCCCCCACCCCCCCCCCCCCCCACCCCCCCCCCCCCCCACCCCCCCCCCCCCCCACCCCCCCCCCCCCCCACCCCCCCCCCCCCCCACCCCCCCCCCCCCCCACCCCCCCCCCCCCCCACCCCCCCCCCCCCCCACCCCCCCCCCCCCCCACCCCCCCCCCCCCCCACCCCCCCCCCCCCCCACCCCCCCCCCCCCCCACCCCCCCCCCCCCCCACCCCCCCCCCCCCCCACCCCCCCCCCCCCCCACCCCCCCCCCCCCCCACCCCCCCCCCCCCCCACCCCCCCCCCCCCCCACCCCCCCCCCCCCCCACCCCCCCCCCCCCCCACCCCCCCCCCCCCCCACCCCCCCCCCCCCCCACCCCCCCCCCCCCCCACCCCCCCCCCCCCCCACCCCCCCCCCCCCCCACCCCCCCCCCCCCCCACCCCCCCCCCCCCCCACCCCCCCCCCCCCCCACCCCCCCCCCCCCCCACCCCCCCCCCCCCCCACCCCCCCCCCCCCCCACCCCCCCCCCCCCCCACCCCCCCCCCCCCCCACCCCCCCCCCCCCCCACCCCCCCCCCCCCCCACCCCCCCCCCCCCCCACCCCCCCCCCCCCCCACCCCCCCCCCCCCCCACCCCCCCCCCCCCCCACCCCCCCCCCCCCCCACCCCCCCCCCCCCCCACCCCCCCCCCCCCCCACCCCCCCCCCCCCCCACCCCCCCCCCCCCCCACCCCCCCCCCCCCCCACCCCCCCCCCCCCCCACCCCCCCCCCCCCCCACCCCCCCCCCCCCCCACCCCCCCCCCCCCCCACCCCCCCCCCCCCCCACCCCCCCCCCCCCCCACCCCCCCCCCCCCCCACCCCCCCCCCCCCCCACCCCCCCCCCCCCCCACCCCCCCCCCCCCCCACCCCCCCCCCCCCCCACCCCCCCCCCCCCCCACCCCCCCCCCCCCCCACCCCCCCCCCCCCCCACCCCCCCCCCCCCCCACCCCCCCCCCCCCCCACCCCCCCCCCCCCCCACCCCCCCCCCCCCCCACCCCCCCCCCCCCCCACCCCCCCCCCCCCCCACCCCCCCCCCCCCCCACCCCCCCCCCCCCCCACCCCCCCCCCCCCCCACCCCCCCCCCCCCCCACCCCCCCCCCCCCCCACCCCCCCCCCCCCCCACCCCCCCCCCCCCCCACCCCCCCCCCCCCCCACCCCCCCCCCCCCCCACCCCCCCCCCCCCCCACCCCCCCCCCCCCCCACCCCCCCCCCCCCCCACCCCCCCCCCCCCCCACCCCCCCCCCCCCCCACCCCCCCCCCCCCCCACCCCCCCCCCCCCCCACCCCCCCCCCCCCCCACCCCCCCCCCCCCCCACCCCCCCCCCCCCCCACCCCCCCCCCCCCCCACCCCCCCCCCCCCCCACCCCCCCCCCCCCCCACCCCCCCCCCCCCCCACCCCCCCCCCCCCCCACCCCCCCCCCCCCCCACCCCCCCCCCCCCCCACCCCCCCCCCCCCCCACCCCCCCCCCCCCCCACCCCCCCCCCCCCCCACCCCCCCCCCCCCCCACCCCCCCCCCCCCCCACCCCCCCCCCCCCCCACCCCCCCCCCCCCCCACCCCCCCCCCCCCCCACCCCCCCCCCCGCCCGCCCCCCACCGCAGTCCCCGCCCCCCACCACCCCCCCCCCCCACCCCCCCCCCCTCCCCACCCCCCCCCCCCCCCCCCCCCCCCCCCCCCCCCCCCCCCCCCCCCCCCCCCCCCCCCCACCCCACCCCCCCCCCACCCAACCCCCCCCCCCCCCCACCACCTCCCCCCCCCCCCCCCCCCCCCCCCCACCCAACCCCACCCCCCCCCCCCCCCCCCCCCCCCCCCCCCCCCCCCCACCCCCCCCCAGCCCCACCCCCCCCCCCCCCCACCCCCCCCCCCCTTCCTCTCAGCAGTACTGGCTGGCAACATACTGGAGGCTGGAAGAAGTCTAGAGAGGGCGTACTCCTGTCCTGACCTTAACCCCACTCCCAATGTGTTGCTGGCTGAGGCTGCTCAGAAGAGGAAAATGTTTGATGGGTTTTTTTTTTAAGGGGCAGTAGCATGACAGTGGTGGCTATGGGGGTGGAGTTCAACCGTGGTGGTGGGGAATTCAGTGGCAGGGGCAGAGGGAGTGGGAGGTCAAAATATGCACTCCATGTAACCCAGGTGAATGGTACCATGGTCATCTGTCCCTTTGCCCCCTGTAGATATGCCAGTGTCACCAGCTAATGCCAAAAGTGTACAAGTAGTGCCACTTGAAGACCAAATTTAAACAATAAGACTTAATGTAGGACTAAAACTCTACCACAAGTCCCATATTCTTGCAAAAAGGCTTTCAGGATCAAGGATTTTTTTAAAAAATTGGGTTGAATAACTCAGATCTGAAAACTGTCCCTGACCTCTGGTTTGATTCTTCTAATCTCCATTACTCTACAAGGGTGTCTTGAAAAGTTATGGGAAAATAGCTTCATTCCCCTGCTTTAGGCTGAAAATTACTGCTACTTTCGAAAGCACTTTTGCGTTAGATTTACAGTTGCAGATCCTTTGCAGATAGTCCATTTTAACTTCCTGTTTCTTTCAACCACTGGGTTTGTATGTCATTGATTGGTAACATAACTGATAGGGACATGGGTATGCCAATGTGCTTGTGTCTTCTAATGGTAACAAGCAAATGCTGATGAATCCAGAGCCCATTAGTGCTGAGTGGTGTTATTCTCATGACTCCTCCAGGCAAAATGTACTTCAAAAACTAGGAAGTTCAAGCTATTCTATGCTGTACAAACAACAACCTTTTTTTTTCCAAATAAATGGCTGCTTTTTTAACACAGGAAAGCAATTTGTGGTGGATAGGAGGTACTTTGTGGATTCCCCACTCTTGAAGATAGCTACTGCTAGCTGTTTTACCACAAAGAGGATCTCAAGGGCTCTCTCAGGCTTTCTGTTTTATCAGTTTCCAGCTTCACAGTCTGGAAACATGCTTCTTTTGTGCTACACTGTTATTGACAAACCTCCCTAGTGACTTAAGCACAGGAGGAATTCCATCAGCAGAATGTAGGGTTAGATTGTGGTTTTCAGGGAATTAAAGTACATTCTGCTACTTAAAAGCACAGAAAATGCTATGTTTGTAAACCAAATGTCTTAGGATAGACCAGATTAAATAAGTGAGGAAAGTTCTATCTGTTTATAATATTTATTAGTGCTTGTTTGTATACAACAGGCATTCTCTGCATTGTTTCAGCCATAACATAAAGCATAAAACACACACTTCAGTGAAAACCATTATAAACAGTGTTTTGAAAGAAAACCCCTTGGGACATATCAAAAACAAATAGTTGTTGAGTTATGATGGATATATATAGCTGTATACATCCCACTTAGTTTGTGCTATATGTAGAACAGCTGAGAATCTGTCTCAAAATCACTTCAAGTAAGCCAGCCTCTTTGAGGTTTTCAAAGTGTTGTTGCAAGAGGTTGTGGGATTTGCAAAGATAAAAAGCTACATGGCTTGGGGAGCTGCAGTGAGGAGTGGAAACCATGGTGGCAGCAATCCTTAACCATGGTGCGAAAGGATTTTATTGGCCTCTGCAATTGATTTGCTGCTACTGTTCCTTTCCCATTTCACCACAATAAGCCACAGCAACGTGTGGTCGGGCCCCGCTAGCTGTACCACTATTTTCTTATTAGTTTCTGTAAATTGATGCTTATATTGCTTGTTAATATTATGTATGTAAAGTGCAGTCAAGTTGCAGACAACTTATGGTGACCCTAGCTTTCAAGGCAAGTGAGAAGCAGAGGTGGTTTGGCATTGCCTTCCTCTGCAGAGTCTTCCTTGGAGGTCTCTCTTCCAAGTAATGACTCTGCTTAGCTCCTAAGTTCTGACAATATTCGACTATAATATGCTCCCATCCTCCCTTCCTTTATTAACATAACTGTGTTGTAATGAAGTCTAAGCATGTCTTATTGACCAGGCAGAGACCTGAAAAAGTTCTCACTTGTGTCACAGGCCCTTTCCGCACGGGCCTAATACAGCGCCCTGGGGACAGCAAAAACACCATCCCCAGGGAGCTGTTTGCATGGGGGGGCGTAGCTGATTGGCCGCCACGCCACCCTTGCGCCTCCCCAGCGACGTAAGCCGCTGTTTCCCAACCTTGCTCCCCGAGCGAGGTTGTTGGGAAACAGCGGCTTCCAACCGCTGCCGTGCGAAAGGCAGCAGCTGAAAGGCGCCATCCCTCCCCTGTCCCAATCGACTTACCTTCCCTGCGACCGTCCGGTGCGTTGCCGAGGCTGGAGACACGCCCCCGTTGCCCTGCAACTCTGGAGCAGTTGCACAGGGCAGGGGACCGTGTCCCCTGGCCTCGGCGACGCACCGAACGGTTGCAGGGAAAGTAAGTCGATCAGGCGACGGCGCAGTCCGCGCCGTCGTCCCGGTAGTTTCTGGGACCGTTCATGCAAACGGTCCCAGGGGGGTTGGGTCAGCATCATGTACACTGACGTAACCCCCACCGTGGCCATGCGGAAATGGCCTTAGTTTCTGAGAGGGGATTGGAGGCTGCCCAGCTCCTGAAAGAAAGAACAGCCACTCAGCTGTTTCATTCCTGAGCCTATGGGAGGGCTGCTCCAGCATCCAATCATCTTTCAGATCTGTTCTTGAAAACCAACCTGTGAATAAAGAAATCTTTTTTATTTACATACAGCTCCTGTCTCAGCCAACTCCATGTCTTCTGACTCACTTAAAAACTTACTGCATGGCAGGGAACCCAGAGTCTTCAAACTTACTATTATAAGAGCATCTTGTAACTGAGGCAAAGATTTGCAGTTCAGAATTGGTGTGTGCATTGGTGTGTGAACCAAACCTGCCCCCCCCGCCTCTGGAAAAATTACCCTAGTGATATTTTCAAGGTTTTTTCCTCCGTCCAAAATGGTGGTAATATAAGGGAGCTGAAAAAGCAGATCTTGAAAAATGTTAATTTGGGAGGCATTTTTCAAACTACTTTGGTCCCACCAAAAAAGATGGGACCTTTCTCCTCCCTCTTCCCTTCACTTACCTGCTGATGCACTGCAGTCTGATGGGATTGGAGGTGGCAGGTGGCAGAGAGCTGAAGGCTGTGTTGGGCTGAGCCCAGCATTTGACTCTGCCCCATTGCCTCTAAAATCCACCTGGATGTCAGAGCTGAATGCTGGGCTTGGCTGAGCCAAGCTAAGCTCAACTTGCAGCTGCCCCTTTCATTGAAATCCATGTGATTTTGGAGGTGGAACAGAGCCAAAGTCCAAATGGGTTTTGGAGGTGGCAGGCAATGCAGAACTTAATGCTGGCCTTGAGCTCAGTGTTAAGCTCTGTACCGCCTGCTGACTCCAACACCCACATGGACTTCAGAGGCTTGGCATTTTTCAGGATCAAGGTTGACAGACCCCCCCCCCCAATTGGAAAAGCTGAAAAAGGCTGGGGAAAACCCCGTATTATAATGTGTGTTCAGCTTATACAAGAAAAGTATAAGTTTCTTGTATTTTTCTGGAAAATTCCAGATCTTTTAAACTCTAATCTGAAAAATACAGAAAAATTGGTACACGAACTGGCTCCATATAAACATAAGAAGCTATCTCAGTCCCTCAATTTATAGAAAGAGCTTTTCATACCATACTTTCTTCCCCAACCTATCTTTAAAACTTTCTAAAGTTTGAGGAGCAGATTCAAACTTATGGGAAACCACTTCCAAGAGTGAAAAAATTAGGGGCACAAATATATGGGTTGCATTTTCTGTGCTCCAGAGTACCCCTTGGGTTTGTACAGTATTTTCTGCTCATTTAGTTCACATAAACCTGTACAATTTTTTTCAGCAAATTGTGTTTCTCCATGCATTTTCTCTGCAACTTAAAAAAAATTGGCTTGAGAGAGGTGCTTGGCTACATAAACCACTGTGTGAAGCAAAACTTGCTTGTACTTAATTCCATTTCTTACTCTCATTAATTCTCTCCACATTCAAATATTACCATAATTTACTGATGCTGAATTTTTGTGAAATTATTCTGTCCAATTAAATTTTAACACCTTTTGATCTTGCTGTCAAGACATGCATATATGTTGTCACAGTAGTAGTATTCCAGCTAATAGGTGTTGCTAAGATGTCTTTTTGGCAGGGAGATACTTTCAGCTTTGGTAAAGGAAATAAGGTAAAGTATTTTTTAAAATATAACTGATCTGATGACTATTTACTGTGATGTGTACATTCTCATATATCTTCTAAATGGAGTTATTCTATGACAAGCAGGAAGAAATAGCAATAAATGAAAACAAAGCTGCTATCCTAAGGACCTTTTCCTAATAATAAGCTCTATTAATTATTACTGGAGTTATTTCTGAGCAAATATCCCCAGTTGAGGTGAAAAATTTATGCAATCTGAAGAGAAACCAGAATATAATATCCCCGGTTGAGCAAGAGAAATATCATGGTTTGGCCAAGAGGTTCGCACGGTTCCCAGACCTAAAGCTGTTTTGTCCCGTGATATTTTCCTCATCCCAGGTTTTTCAAAAACCACTAAAATGTTGATCTTTTTCCAAAATCACATGTTGCATCACTTCTGTGCAAAGGCCATGGGAGAAAAACTGATTTTTTTCTCCACACCCCACTGCCTGATCTTCCTGCTTTACATCATGCTCACCCTGTTCCAGCTCACTCTCACCAAGTGCTGCTCACTCTTACTAGCGGCCAGTCCAGTCCTGCAGTTCCCAGCTCGTGTTCCCAATGGGAACTTGGAAGGGGAAGGTGGAGAAGCGCCTGCCTGGCAGAATGCTCTCATTTGTGACAGTCCCAAAGACCAGTCAAATGTTATCTGGTATATCAAGGGGTATATCTGGGAGTAGTCCAGTATTGGTCAAAAGTTTTTACTTTGTATAGCAAAACGTGCTTGCTATGTTTCTCACTGCACTGGCTCCTTTCCAAAGCTAGAGAAAGGGGGAGTATGTGTCCTTTTTGGGTTTTCCTGCAGTAGTTGTGGATAAGTCAATCTGAAGCATTGCCTTTGGGAGGGTGGGAAGAACCAACCTGAATGCAGCACACTGGGGATGTTCGAGCATGCACGTGGCATCTACGTTGTAAAAACAAAAAAAGTTGGGCTTGTGTGAAAGAAATTGGAGTGTTTCCTCTTGGCCTTAACTCGACTCCTTCACAGAAATGGGCACCCATGCAAAGGGAGAAACCTGGATAAAATAGATCTGGATTGTAAGATGCTGATTGTAACCCGGTATAATTGTTTCATGCAGAAATGGCTCTTGTTAGGATTGCTTCTTCAAACAGTTATTAAGGTTTAGATATCCTTGGGAGTTATATGTCCTGGAACTAAAATCTCCTGTGGGAAGAATGCCCACTTCTTTAAACCAAATGGCCACCCTGTTTCTTCAGAACATGTCTGGGGGTCATGTCACTGGACTGTTTATGTTTCATATAATGCTTTGTTATTTTTTAAAAAACCTTTTTATTTTGGAAGTTCAGAAAGTCTCCAACACCATTCAGGTAGGGCAGACATATCATAAAAGATAACACATTCACATGGCCTAGAATTCCCAGCTGGCCTGACTCTCAGAACCCCTCCCTCACCACCCAATGTTTTCTCCTTGTAAAAGGACACACATGTACACAAGACTATAGATAGAACCTTCTGATGGCTCAGTTAAACCAGTGTTGGCTTTCATCAAGCCAATTCATTATAAAGGAAAACAGTGATTAAATTGCCAGTTTTTTTGCACAAGCTGATAAACAAGTTTGGATTCTAAAAATAAGGTTAGGTTTGGATATTATAATTTATATATTTGAGCCCAATGAAAACAATAATCTGAGAGAAAAAATAATTTTATAATACACAAAAGTATGTTTTCCTTCAACAATGTTTTTCTTCAACAGTACATGTTTTTCCTTGATTTCTTGTGAAACCAATTCTGGCTTCACAGGCACTGAGGCAGCCAGCAAGGCTGCCTGCAAAGTGGGGCGGGAATTCTGATCCCTGCAGGCAACCCTCTCTCACTACTTGTGAAGCTGGCTCTGTCTTTGCAAGCAGTGAGGTGGCCAGCAGGGCTGCTGGGGAAGGACAGGATTGCCAATCCCCCCAGGTAACTCCCGCTTGCCACTTGCAAAGTCAACTCCAGCTTGGAAAGCAGTGAGTTGGCCAGCAGACCTGTCAGGGGGTTGGATTTCCTGCTTGTGAAACTGGCTGTGACTTCACAAGCAGCAAGCAGGCAGGCCTGGGGGGAGGTGGGATTTCCAATCTGACAATTCTTCCTTGCTGCCTATGGATCTGTTTCCAGTTTCATAAGCAGTAAGGCCATGCTGCACAGCTGAATTAATTCAGCTGTCTGAGGCTAGCAATTTTCAGGTTCAGCTTTTTCAAAAATGAAAAATTTGGGGAAAGCCAAAAAAGCTGATACAGTGTATTGGCTTTTTCCAGCTTTCCCAAAAATGTTCAGGTCTTTTAAAGCCCAACCCAAAAAATAATGAAAAATGATGACCACTCTTACATGTTCTTTTGTGTTCATAAAGCATACTGTGAATATTTATTATTAAGTACAGGTACAGTTTGCTGTACATGGCCAAAGGCTGGTACTTGGACTCAATTATTGACAATTAAATAATAGTCACAATTATCGACAGTAAAATCCTAACTTATAATTGCCTAAGCGATGGAATGCTGCTTCAATGAACCCTCACCAATCAGCAAGCAGGACTCATGAAGTGACTGTGACTTCATAGTCACAGTCATGAAGTGAGTTCTGCTCACCCATTGGTGGGCAACACTCCATCCTCTTCCCCATCTGCCTTCCTGCTACTCAGGATCAAGCCTGGATCCATCCCAAGCAACTCTTTTCCACCCTCCCACCCCAATCCTCATCTTCCCACCCTCCCCCATCCAAGCCATCCAGCTGTCCCTCCACCCCAAGTCTCACCTTTCAAACTTCCCCCACCTCAAGCCATTCTTTTCTACCTTCCCCCAATCCTCACCTTCCCACCCATCCCAAGTCACACTTTTCCAACCTCCCCCCACCCTAAACCACAGACTCAAGACCAGGTAGGTGGGAAGTGTCATTGCGGGAGCAGGGGGGCCCTCTACGGCTTAGTAAAGTCCATTGCAGGGGGAAATGCTTGTTTCCTCATCCTTTGTGGGGGCCCACTGCCCCTCCTCCACAATGAGCTTTGCTGTTAGTCAAATATAACTTAAAAACAGATAAAATCAAATACAGAACCAGATTTTAAAATCAAATATAGATGTGGCCTGAATGACATACAGTTCTGGCTCAAATGTTGTTAGCTGCTCTGAACATGGCATGGTCAAGAAAAGGTACAGTAGAAACTGAAAAATAAAATAATGCGAGCGGTGAAAGGGTCTCAATTGTAATAGGGAATTAAAATTCTTATGCAACACATAATGCATGGGAGATATTTGGCACCTGAAAGAGGCTGGCAGAGTTACATAGTGGCACCACAAGCAATACATGCAGAGCTTCACAACGAGCTTTCTTTACTCCACTTTTGAGCATTCACTCCCATGTTATTTGTACTACCATGATGTGTACTGCCACATTAGTTGTACTGTGTACTACCATCATGGTCAAATATATGAGTCAATGTTTTATTCTGAAATAGTGAGACGATTCAGAATTCAAACATTTTTTTTTTCTGGATCCCAGCTCAGAATCAGTTTAATTTGACTCATGTCAAAGGTAAAATAACAACTTCAAAACTGGACTGTTCTGTTACCCAAAGGTGACATCTAAAGGGATCTTCTCTTAAAATTTAGTGACATGTTTTCACGTCTTTTTCCAGACATTGTTTTTCTGGTATGTTCTTAAATGACCACTACTTGTAGGACTTCTCTCCTTATATAAGATGACATGCACTGGACTGTAATGGGTAGCAGATGGCATTCTTTCCAGTGGAATTAATAGCAACCAGAAGCATTGCTGCCTGCTTTGTTTTGTCTTTCTGTTTTGTAAATTTATAGAACTTTTTAAAAAGCACAGAAAATCACTTTACTTATATAGTTTATGAATGCCAACTGAGAAAGGTTTCTTTGGCCTGCATTATTTTAGGGGGAATTAACTAAATATAGAGAGTGAGAAGGGATGATCAATAACCTATGTATATCATAATATTCCTGGGTAAAAACTCTCAAATGAGCAGGCAGTTGTATAATTGAAATGGATTGTATTAAAAATTAAAATAGTAAAACAAGAAATATATTTCAGTCAATGAGCATACACACCTGAAACGTATGAGAACTGATTAAGAGCAAAGGAATGGCTTGCATAGAGTTTCAGGGATGGGAGATAGATGCCAATCTTGAAAGAATGTTCAAGGAAAACAGGGCTGAAGAGGAAAATGACAAGCATTTCTGGAAGCAAACGAAAAAGCCTACAGGCAAGTAGGGGTGCATGTAGGGATCTAGAACACACACACACACACACACACACACACACACACACACACACACACACACACACACACACACACACACACACACACACACACACACACACACACACACACACACACACACACAAACAAACAAACAAACAATGAAGGGCCAAAGGACCAATCTTTATACATTCTGAGGCAATATGAGGTAAATTGGCAGGAAGATTGCTGGGTGACTGTGGGCCAGTTATTCACTTCAGTGGTGTAACTGCCACAGGGATATCTGGGTACAATTGCCCTGGCCAGCCCCCATGGAGTCACATGGGGGCTCCCTGGAAAATCAGATGTGCATGCACTGCCTGAGCAGGCCTAGAGTCGGCCAGCCTGGTAGGCATGCTCCGATTGCTGCCTGAGGGGCAGGCCGAGGCAGAGGGGGTAGCTCCTTCCTTCTCCCTCTCAGCAGCCTTCCCTCCTTCCTGGCACCACCTGGGCAGTCCTCTTGTGCCACAACTGGCTTGGCAGGTGCTCAAGAGATGGGCTGAGGCTTGCCCGGGTGGCGCCTGGCTGCTCTGTGCTGCAGCCACCCCCTCTGGGTCGGCCCACAACTTGGGCAGCAGCCAAGCTGGCTACGGAGTGAGAGGTGCATGGAGCAGCCAGGCGGCGCCCTGGCAGTCCTCTCACACTGTGGCTGCCTTGGCTGCTGCTTGAGGGGCAGGCTGAGGCTTGCCCAGGCAGTGCCTGGCTGCTCTATGCCATAGCCGCCCCTCTGGCTCGGCCCACTCCTTGGGCAGCAGCTGAGCTGGCCACAGTGCAGGAGGTGCACAGAGCAGCCAAGCGCCGCCTGGGCAGCAGGGGCGTACCTAGGCAAACTGGAGCCCTGGGCAAAACCTGAGTTTGATGCCCCCCCATGGGCGGCCAACCTCTCCCATGGTAACCAAACGATTTTTTCCACCAGGTTGTATCAAAGTCACCATCACATTATAGAACATGCCCCAACTTACAAATCTGAACACAGCAGAAATATTTTTTTGAAAATATTTTCAAAATGTTTTATTACTGCTATGAAAACATTGTATGGTGTCGTATGCAATCCCCCCAATTGGGGAAAACAGCATCACTTTCAATGTAATTTAAACAGGGGACCCCAGATTCTCCCTTTAAGGTGGATTTAAAAGGAGAATCTGGGCTCCCTAGTTTAAACAAGTGATGCTGGAATCCACCCCCAAACAGCATTATTTTCAATGGTGTTTAAACTGGGGAGCCCAGATTCTCCTTTTAAATCCACCTTAAAAGGGAGATTCTGGGGTCCCCAGTTTAAACGACATTGAAAGTGATGCTGTTTTGGGGTGGATTCTCCCCCACCCTGAAACAGCACCACTTTCAATGTTTAAACCAGGGACCTCAGATTCTCCCTTTAAATCCATGCCAAATGGGATGGATTTAATAATAATAATAATAACCTTTATCAGGCATTGAGAGAATAAAAGAAAGAAAGAAAACAAGCATTGGCAGGAAGGTGGTGGATTTAAAAGAATCTGGGGAAATTTAGGGGGTGCCTGCTGTCAGGGGTGCAATTATTAAGATAGCAGCACCAAAATTTCAGAGTATCTTCGTGAGACCCTACTGATGATACCACCCAGGTTTGGTGAAGTTTGGTTCAGGGGGTCCAAAGTTATGGACCCTCAAAAGTGTAGCCCCCATCTCCTATTAGCTCCCATTGGAAACAATGGGGGATGGGGGCACTCCCTTTGGGAGTCCATAACTTTGGACTCCCTAAACCAAACCTCACCAAACCTGGGTGATATCATCAGGAGAGTCTTCCAAAGAATCCCTGAAATTTTGGTGCTGCTAGCCTAAAACCAGCACCCCCTGCAGGCCGTCGCCCGGCCGACCCGGTGTGTCCCTGGGCCTCTGGCACGTCTCCGAGGCCTGGGGACACGCCCCCTGGCCCTGCGCGCCTGCTCGAGCGGCGCAGGCCAGGGGTGTGTGTCCCCAGGCCTCGGTGACTCGCTGGAGGCCCAGGGACAAGGTAAGTGCCGGGTGCGGGGAGGCGGCGTGAAGCCGCTGCCGTTCGCTCGGCAGCGGCTTCACGGCGGCGTATTCCCAAAAAGAACGCTTCCCAGCGTTCTGGGAATACGCCGGCTGCAGGCCAGCCGGGCGGCGCGAGGGTGGCGCGGCTGCGCTGCAGCTGCGCCCCCTGTGTGAATGGCGGCCTGGAGACGGCGTTTTTACCGTCTCCAGGCCATCATTTTCTGCCCGTGCGGAAACGGCCTATGCCACTGATTCACTCTCACACCCTAACCTACCTCATAGGGATGTTGTAAAGATAAATAGGAAGAAAATTAGGTAAGCTGCTTGAGTTCACATTGGGGATAAAGGCAGGCTAGAAATATAGTAAATAAATAATAAATACAGCTGGTTGGTTGGTGGCTGTGTGGGCAGAAGAAAAGGAAGCAGGGAAAGGTGAGAATGTGAGTTTGACCAGGAGGAGAAAAAGAGGAAATAAAGGATGAGGGGGAATGAGAGGTTGCCCTTGCAAGTCTGCATGGGTTCCCCACTACTCAAGCGGACCCGCCGTTTTAAACAGAGAGAAGAAAGGAAAAGGAGAGACACTAAGCAGGCTATCTGGACAGAGGAGAGGATGGAGGAGAGGAAAATTAGATGCCCTCCTCAAATCCTTGCAGGTCTTTTGCTAATCTATATATCTAACACTCAGCCTGGCCAAATCTGTGAATACTTACATCCAGAGGTTGGAGCCATAGGGAGGAAGTGGCTGGGCTGGCATTGTACAATTTTTTCCAGACTTTCCCAGGAAGACACTGCCAGGACCAAGGGAAGACAGGGAACTAGATAAAGGCAGGTTGTCTGGTAGATAGGTAGAAAAGAAGGAAACAGGAAAAGGAGATATGCTATGGGGACTTTTAGGAAAGGGAAAGAGAAAAGAGGTGGAGAGGAAAATGAGATACTGGTTGTTGTGGGTTTTCCAGACTGTGTGGCTGTAGTCTGGTAGATCTTGTTCCTAACATTTCACCTGCAACTGTGGCTGGTATCTTCAGAGGTGTATCACAGAGAGAAGTGTGCTACACAATGGTGGATTCTGCATGGGCCAAAAACAGCAGCGTAAAAATGGTTTGAAAACTGTAAAATGGTTTTAAACAGTGTAACAGGATTTACACTGTTTTCACACCCTTTTCACATTACTGTTTTTGGCCCATGCGGAACGTTAGGAACACGATCTACCAGACCACGGCTGCACAGCCTGGAAAACTCACAACAACTAGTTGAATCCAGCCACAAAAGCCTTCGACAATACAGCAAAAATGAGATACTTTCTGTAAGTTCTTATGCGTCCCCTGCTTGTATTGCTGTGTTTTCCAAAAGGTGGAAGACATAGTATTACAAATTTTTGTGATGCCAGCCAGGGCCTTCACAACACTTATGATCATGCTGTGAAAAACATGCCTGTTTCTGGTTTCACACTTAGTCACCTTAAATACTATCACCCTTAAATGACATTTGAAAATCCTTGCAGTGAAAACAGAAGAGTTCAAAGATGTGAAGTTTTTTAAAACTTTGAAGTAACTAACATGGCTGTACAAGTACTCTCATCAAAGTTATTTTTAAGGATACGAATATGTTCCTTACTGATTAATGTAGTAAGTTACAGTTCCTTTTATAATTCAAATACTAGAAATGAAGGGTGATCTGGTAGCATCTTTACTTTTAAGCCACACAGGTGCTGGCACAGCTGTCTTTGTGACTGTCTGCAGTGTAGCTTGAAAGGCTTGATGATCTATAACTGATATATAATGAATCTGTGACTAGTACAGATTGTGCAACATGGTTGTACATTGGGGAACAGATTCAATTGTTAATGGCCCTAGTTTAGTTCATTTGGAGGTCCACCTCCTACTTAGGAATCACTTAAGGTGTAAGTCAACAATCTCTCAAAGACAGGAACACAGAGGGCTGTGAATCGAAGTATTACGAACAGATTATTATGCTAAATATTTAACCTTGTGATTTCTATATAAGGAGCATTCCTGGAAACACAAGGATCTTTTAACAAGGTGGGCTGAGAAAGAGAACAAACAATAAGTTCTCAGAAAGCCACTGCAATTTTAATGTGGTCTGAAAAGCTAGAATAATAAAGGCAGCTGTGGGGCCAGAAAAGCGTCTCTGGTCCTACACAGCTGAATTAATTTAAGAAAAACTTAGAATTAGCAAACACCCAAGAAACAGTTTTGAAACAGAAGATAAGTTTACTGGACAGCATAAGAATCTGGCCAGGGTGTCCTCTTAAGGTCAAGAGGCACACCCTTGATACAAAGGGACCAAGTTTTATAGATGCAAAAAATACAAACGTCACACAATCATCATAGTTCATACCTCTTTCATGTGATACCATGTGTGTTCAAACCCCATTGGTCAGAATCTGTCTTTGGTCACAATAAGACAGCCCCTTCAAATGCTACATGCTGTTAGTGCGTGCTGTCTCTCTGTGCATATACAAAGGGCAGCAATAAAAACTAGCTTGTTGTCTTCAAGAATAACTTGTTATTCTTGGTTGGCTCCCAGAGAGAGCTATGGCTCTAGGGCAGAGGTAGGCTTAACATACTTTTAGATCATAAACGTTTCTTTACCAGCATGAAATGTTAAAACATGATTCTAACAATTATACAATGATTCTAAGACAATAGAATTATAGTAAAATACTAATACATGTGAATCACTTATTTATCCTTTCTGTGTTCATTCAACATAAATAGAAAAACACTTTTTCCTTATTTAATTAATCAAATTGATTTAACTCTCCCATATTGCTGGTCTTTACCCACAAAAACAAGGTCATAAATTTATATGGCTTCTGTCATATAGTAACCTGTAGTTACAAGATCTCAAAAGATGTTATCTGTACCTTCCTGCATCTCTGCTAGCAAGCTGGTAATATGCAGGCTTGCTGGTCACTTACACAGAGCCATTTTGATTCTTTAAATCTTTGGTTCATTTGGATTTTCATGATTAAATACATCTTGATTAAATACAAATTTTATACATTCTGGCCTATCTCCACACAGCAGTAGCATGAAAAGATGGGACTTGTCTATACAGAAATCAATGGGGATAAAATCAATGGGAAAACTGTAAAAGCTATTCAGTCAACTACCTCTTTAATATATGGCTTTTTGAAGTGCCAAACAGCATTTTAAAGCAGTGCATTTAATTTGAACAGAGTGACCATAACGATGGAAGAAATAATTAAAAATCCAAAATGACCAATTTCCTATGCAAAATAAGTGTTTGTTATTTTTCTCACACACATATTCAAGGGTCCACTAGAGCACACCCATTTTGGGATTATATCTAAATGACCTGGCATTTAACAGTTTGATCTAAAACACAAAGGATGGGAAAGCTGACCTTAAAACTAGTGTGCTCACAGTCCATTCCATTCTCACTTCTATCATTCTATTGCGCAGAGTGAAAAATTAAATATTGCCTTTGTTGATGAGTAAATACTTTTAAAGAAAACAAGCTAACACAGTACCAAGGTCTTGAGGAATTATTCTAGACTAAGGCCCCACAACCTTGACTCTAATGTATACTGAAGAGGAAGAAGGTTGAACTTCATGTATAAAATTGATTCTTCTCCTGGGAATCAGGTCATTTGTAAAGAACAACTCTGCTTGACCCAGGTGATGTGCTGAAATAAGGCAGTTAGAAGAAGCATTGCCTGAAATGGCTCTGAGGTCAGCTCCTCAGAGTGCTGTACCTTATGATTCTAATTTCTTGACAAATGTATTTTTCTTTTATGTACACTGAGAGCATATGCACCGGAGACAAATTCCTTGTGTGTCCAATCACACTTGGCCAATAAAGATTCTATTCTATTCTATTCTATTCTATTCCTTGTGGACCAGCTTGTGGTCATTAATGTGGCAGACTTGTTTCTCTTTTTCCTCCCTGAAATGTCTAAACCGTACTGGATTATATCTGTTCAAAGTTGTCATAGATGTACTTCATAATTGTTGATTTCCAGTTGCCTAGCAAACCTCTTTTTTTTAAAAAAAGAAAAAAGGCAGGAGAGTTCTATTGGCAAGGAGAACATTTTTTTTCTTTGAGTGACTGCTCTGTGTTCATTTATGTGCTTATCTTACATTCCTGATATGCATTGTTATTTATACCTTCCTGCATCTTTTCTTCATTCCATTTATAATAATTCTGATAGGTATGCTTTGTACTTGCACTGATTTTCAGCACAATCCTATAACTTAACTTAATTCAAGTTCAATAAAACTGGATTAAAGTAACTGTTCTACATTCTCAGTAATCTCTCTGTCTCACAAAAAATCTTTACATTGTTGTCCCGTAACCCTGCTTATACTTTCCTCTTGAAAAGAGAGGTAGAGATGGAATTCAAGGCTGTTTTTTAAAATTACTTTGATATATTCCTTTCTGAAATATGCTTATAGTTGATTCATTTTGTCAAAAAATGTTATGCTTTCATCATTATATCACAAACACAGCAAAAAAACCCCACTCTAATTTTATACAGAATATTAAATTAACAGTTCCCAGAGTTCATTCCCTGAGGGTACTCAAACCAATAGCTGACTCAAAACTTCTAAACACAGCCAAGCTAACAGAACAAAACAAAACTCTAAAGTTATTATGTTAAATGTTAAAAACACTTAAGTAATACATCAAAAATGACTCTTGTTCACATATTTGTTTCTTAGATGCCATTGGGACATTAAAAATACTGGAAACTTTCATCCCAATGGGATGCAGACCATGATTTCCATGTTTAAATATATACATTGTTTAAAATAAGAAATGTACATAATTTAATTCTGAAACATTGTTTATTGTTGATTTGCCAAACTAACCAGGGATACTGGATAGTAATGGAGGGAAGAAACAGCATCGATTGCTTACTAGTATTGCCACCTTACACATTTTGCTTGACTGTATCCCAAATCCACCTGGAAACAGTAGTTTCATCCAGTAATACTGGTTATGCCTCTGACTAATTAATGCCACTGGTTACAGATGTACAAAAGCAGCTTATACATTCAAAATGCAGCTGATTTTAAATGGTACATGACTTGATCACAATGACCCGGGAACATTATCCAAGGGATCTAGTAAACTATGCCCATGTGCCAACAGTGGTTGTCTGGCTAGTCACCATGTTGATTGCTATTAACTGTGCAGATGTAGAACTACTCAAAATGTGCTAACAAGAATTGTGATTATATGAGTGCTTAACTGGAGGGGAAATTGGTCACGATGAACAAGGTAAGCTTGAACAGGCTTTTGAGTGCCTTATGTGAAAAACCTGAATTATCCCTGCTATCAAAATACTTAGGAATGGAGAACTGTGGTCCAACCCAGATTCTGTATCGCTCCATCCTACAGATAAGAAACTGTTGAAGTCAGATGTACTGAAAATGCCTCAGGGTTTTTTCCTATCATCTCTGCTGGATACTGTATTCTGCCTTAAGATTCTGGACATGCTCAGTATGATTCTTGCTTAAATAAACTCTGAATCCTCTGGGATCTATTGGAAGATACAAATGTTAGGAATGATTTTTTTTGTCCCTGTGGTAAACCAAATTTTTCAAATCTTTGTCAGTTTCTAGTATAGTTGCACATATGCCTTGAAATCTCAACCTGAGAATATGCTAGTATTTCTTGTAAGCGTAGTATTATAAATGTGTATATATGACTGAAGTTATATTCCTCTTCCTTTTGATATGCCTCCTCCAGTGGAGTGTAGCCTTAACAAAAGCAGCCTGCTGGACAATTTTTCAAGGAATGATAACATAAAAACTAGAGTTCTTAAAGCCCCATTATCTACAGAGACACACAGGTTAAAAAAAAGGAATTCATCATTACAACTCTTTTATTGTCATGATTGTCCACTTAGTGCATTAAATTACAGCGGCAGGATAAAACTTCAGGTTTTTCATTGCAGTACTTGCTCTTACAAAAATTACACAGCAAGGAAACTACTGCCTCTACAATAATTAGATGGAATTTTTGGGTTTCATCAAGGCCAGCTGCAGAGAGGGAGGAATTATACTACCCAGGAGATATTCTGATTCACTTTGTTACCTTTCCTGGAATTCCTTCACAGATTGTAGAGCTAACTTCCTTTGGCTGAAGTGTCAGGTCAGAGCTGTGAAAGTACCTAAAACATGTCTTACTGAGACAGAAATAACTTCCCTGTGCATATATTTTTGTAGGAGCTAAAAAAATCCACAACCTTTACAGAAAATTTTGGTCAAAGTGTGGAAACTAAATTTAAACTAAATTTAAAATTGGTGTCATCTGGATATTATCTATGTATAATATGAGCTTTTAGGTTGTGGATATGACCATGAAAATGCCAATACAACATGTGATGGTAGTGGAAAGGCAAATTCCTTGTTAGGATTTTTTTTGGTTGAAAGGGCTTGATAAATAAAATGGCAAGGATTACAGTGTTTTTGTACTTTGAATTTTAGGCGGATATTGTGGAATTGTAGCTGTAGAGCTAACTTCCTTTGGCTGAAGTGTCAGGTCAGAACTGTGAAAGTACCTAAAACATGTCTTTACAAGGAAAGGCAACCAAGCGGGATATAGTATTCCAAATGAGGCTGCACCCTAGATCTATACAGCAGTAATACAATATTTACTGTTTTGTTTTCAGTCCTTTTTCTAATAATCCCTAGCACATAGTTTGCCTTTTCATAGAATCATAGAATCATAGAGTTGGAAGAGACCACAAGTGATATCAAGTCCAACCCCCTGCAATGCAGGGACACACAATCAAAGTACTCCCGACATTTGCTCATCCAGCCTTTGTTTAAAAACCTCCAAAGAAGGAGACTTCACCACTCTCCGAGGCAGTGAATTCCACTGTCAAACAGCCCTGATGGTCAGGAAGTTCTTCCTAATGTTTAGGTGGAATCTCTTTTCCTTCACCTTGAATCCATTACTCCGTGTCCTAGTCTCTGAGGCAGCAGAAAACAAGCTTGCTCCCTCTTCGACATGACATCCCTTCAAATATTTAAACATGGCCATCATGGCACCCCTTAACCTACGCTTCTCCAGACTAAACATCCTCAGCTCCCTAAGCCTATCTTCATAGGGCATGGACTCCAGACCCTTTACCATTTTGGTTGCCCACCTCTGGATCTGCTCCAGCTGGTCAATATCCCTCCTGAACTGTGGTGCCCAGAACTGTACACAATATTCCAGGCGAGGTCTAACCAATACAGAATAGAGAGGTACAATTACATCCCTTGATCTTGACACTATACTCCTATTGATACAACCCAGAATCGCATTGGCTTTCTTGGCCGTGGCATAACACTGCTGACTCATATTTAGTTTATGGTCTACTAAGACTCCCAGATCCCTTTCGCATGTAGTGTTGTCAAGGCAGTTGTCACCCATCCTATATCTGTGCATTTCATTTTTATTGCCTAAGTGTAGTATCTTACATTTATCTCTGTTGAAACTCATTTTGTTTGTTTTGGTCCAGCTGTCTAATTTGTCTAGATCATTTTGAATTCTGACTCTGTCCTCTGGGGTATTAGCTACCCCTCCTAATTTGGTGTCATCTGCAAATTTTATTAGCATGCCCTCTATTCCATTATTGAAGTTGTTGATAAAAATATTGAATAGCATTGGGCCCAGGACAGAACCCTGTATCACCTCCCTAGTTACTTATCTCCAGGATGAATATGAGCCATCAATTAGAACCAGTGGTGGGATTCAGCAGGTTTGCACCACTTTGGCAGAACTGGTTGTTAAAATGGTGCTTGTAAGCAACCAGTTAAATTATTTGAATCCCACCGCTGGAACCGGCTGTTAAATTATTTGAATCCCACCACTGATTAGAACCCTTTGAGTTCTATTAGACAACCAATTAGAAATCCATCTAATGTGTGGTACCAACCCTGCTTGGTGTAGGATGAAACAATGACCATCATGAACACTGCATAATTGGCTAGCCAATTGCTAAATATGTGGTTGGCTTCCTCCCTTTTTTGACCTTCCTGCCTATTTTTTAGTCTCAGTTGCCCCACCCTAGCTTGGCATCTGGTTTCAACTGGGAAAAAGGCATTCATGTTGTAGCCATCCAAGATCTGCTTCCTGAGCTTGTACAACTGGTGGCTCAGAGACAAAGGGGCAGTCTATATCAAAGCCAGGCTGAGTGGAAAGAAGCCCCTCTCCGTGAAATCTCCTAGCCTGCTCGTCAGACAGGCCAGTTCAATCAATTTAGCCTGGAAAGACTGGGGGTGGGTGAGAGACCAGGGCAGAGATCAGAGACAGTTGGAGAGACTGGAAAAGCCCACGCCAGTGTGATGACCTTTCCGGCCATTAGCCAGCCATGAGGCCACCAGGCTTAGGACTACTGTCTCCTCCTCTTACCCACCTCCTCCCTCACAAATGTGCCCCAGGTAAGAATTATACTCAATGTCTTAAATGTTAGAAGCAATTTTGGACTATCTCTAGTAACATGTCGGTGCTAAATAAAATTCTTTTTAAAATATCTTTATTGTTTAAAAAACACAAAAGTTAAAAAAATAAAAAAGAGAAAAAGGAAAAATGGAGAAGATAGAATTATCAAGTTTCTCAATATAGTACACACAACACATTCTGTTTTGTTAGTAACTTTTAACAATTCATTGGTTATAATTGTAAATATACACTTGTATACATCCATTCTATCTCTTAAATTTGTTTATTTTGGTACAGTGACTTCTCTTGTAACCCTACTATTCAAAAAAGAGCATAGTTTATATCGAAATTAACACTAACTATATTTAACAGTATATATAATCATTAGTATTCCATGAATAGTCTAAGTTGTATATTATTTAAGTTAAACTACTTATTTAATAATCAATTGAGAGAAAAACGATGTCATGTTGCTTTTCTATATAGGATATCCTTAACTGCCAGTTTTCTCTACATATTTCCACTGATAACAATTTTACTTGGTGTGCGCATTTATCCAAAATAAACAAATGTTGGACTATTTCTCCATTCTTCCACTGTCGGGAGCTGGTCAGTTTTCCAGAATTTTGCCAGGGAGAGACATGTAGCTATAGTTAAATAAAATAACAAATATAAATGTTGTTTTGTCCATTTATTCTCAACCATCCTTGGGTCTAGTAAGTAAGTCAAGGTATCTTTCTTAAATAGTTTACCTATGATTTTTTCTATTTCATTATGTATCAGTGATCAATATTTTTAAACAGATGAGCAGGTCCACCATAAGTGGAAAAATGTTCCTATATCCTGTCTACACTTCCAGCATTTCGGTATGTTTTATTTATTTTTGATATTGTTAATGGCGTTAGATAGCTTTTGTAGAATAATTTCAAATTATGTTCCCAGTGGTCAGTGTTTGGTGTTAGTTTGTAAATACTTTATCTTTATCTTTATTAACCTTTAATAGGCATAAATAGATCAAGATTTACACAGACACATTGTTCAGTCTCAAGTATAGTTCGGCAGCAAGGAAACAGACCACATAACCTGACGATTGACCCCAAGGGGCTCAAATCACTTCAGATTCCTTTTTTTAAAAAAGAAACAGCCAGAGCAAACGACAACAAATACCCCTACACATCAATGCAAAAATACAATCCAATATAAAATTGCAATAAAAATAGATCTGTTTAGCAAGTTAAAAGCAAAATGATACAGCAATAGGTATCCTACCATGCAGATTAGACAGATTGGAGACGATACCTATCTTTTATAAGAAGTTCTACGTTTGTTTTATGTATCATATTTTATATTAAAAAATTTGATTCTGTGCCAAATAATAAAAAACCAATTTGGTTTAGTGTACTGGTATAATATATATATATTTAAAAAATACAGTTAAAAGTAATAAAATGGGAATAAATTAGCACTTTAAAATGGTTGCCAGGTATAGAGCTACCATACGTGTTGTATGAGCATTGTATCGTCGGCATACAGTAGCAATGGAATAGGATGGCCTCCTGCTTTCGGTGGATGTCCTTCTACTGTGTTGAGATGGTCTTGCAGGTCATTTATATATAAGTTAAATAGGTGTGGGGCCAGCACACACCCCTGTTTGACTCCTCTTGAGGTAGGTATTTTGTTGGAGAGTGAGCCCGAATGGTTCAATTTTACCTGGCAGGAGGTTGCACTGTACAATTTCTGAATTAGCATGGATAAACGAGGATCCATGTCCATTTGGTCTAGTTTGGACCAGAGAAGGGTCCTAGAGACACTGTCGAAGGCATTACTCAGATCCAAAAATGCTACGTATAGTTTCTTTTGTCCTTGGTTGGTATATTTGTCCACAAGAAAAGAGAGAGTGAGACAGTGGTCAATTGTAGATTTCCCGGCTCTAAATCCGCCCTGTTCTGGACCTATAATAGTTTGTAAATACTAGTGCAGTATTTTTCCCATTGTTCCATTGTTATTACGTTGTTTATGTTTTCTGCCAACTTTATCATGTTTATTTTAATTAACTCGGTTTCTGTTTTCTGTTGTAATAAACACCGGTAAAATTAACTTATCACTTTTTATTTTTCCCCTATCAAAATCTTATCCAATTCTGTATATTTAGTGTCAATTCCCCAGTTCTTCCTGTCCTGCTCCCAGCAGTTGTGTACGTGCTAGTATGTGTACCAATGGCAGGGGTTTCCATTGATTGTTATATTTCTTGATTTCAATATTGGATTGCCATTCACTATAATGTTCTTATATGTTAGGCCGCTTCTGCACGGGCATTTTATGGTGCCCTGGGGACAGCAAAAACGCCATCCCCAGGGAGCCATTCGCACAGGGGGTGTAGCTGCTGCGCAGCCGCGCCGCCCTCGTGTCGCCCGATTGGCGCGAAGCAAGGGGGCCGGACATGCAGGAGGGTGTCCAGAAAAGCAAGGGGTCCGGACACGCAGGAGGGTGTCCGGAAAGGCAAGGGGGCCGTCTGGACATGCAGGAGGGTGTCCAAACAGGCAAGGGGGCCGTCCAGACACTCATGGGGGCGTGCGGACACGCAAGAGGGTTTCCGGACAGGCAAGGGGGCTGTAAGGACATGCATGGGATGTGTCCAGACACGCAGGGGGGCATCTGGACATGCATGGGGGCATCCGGACACACAGGGGGGCCATACTGACATGCAGAACAGTGTCTGGAAAGGCAAGGGGGCCATCCGGACACGCATGGGGGACGTCCGGATATGCAGGAGGGTGTCCGTACAGGCAAGGGAGCCGTCCGGACACGCATGGGGGACGTCCGGATATGCAGGAGGGTGTCTGTACAGGCAAGGGGGCAATCCAGACACACAGGAGGGTGTCCGGACAGGCAAGGGGGCCATCCGGACACACATGGGGGGGTCCAGACATGCAATAGGGTGTCCGTAAACACAGGGTAAAAATCTGTAACAATAACAGGTTTCAGTAATCGGTTACAATCCGATTTCACGCAGGAGGCATCTGGTCATGAAGGGGACTGTCCGAACCCGCATGGGGGGGCATCCGGACACGCTGCAGGGTGTCTGGACAGGCAATGGGGCCATCCAGACACGCATGGGGGGCATCCAGACAAGCAGGAGGGTGTCCGGACAGGCAAGAGGGCCGTCTGGACACGCATGGGGGCATCTGGACACGCAGGAGGGTGTCCGGACAGGCAAGAGGGCCGTCCGAACATGCATGGGGGCGTCCGGACATGCAAGAGGGTGTCCGGACAGGCAAGGGTGCCGTCTGGACACGCATGGGGGGCGTCCGAACATGCAAGAGGGTTTCTGGACAGGCAAGGGGGCCGTCCGGACATACTTGGGGTGCGTCCGGACACGCAGGGGGGCATCCGGACATGCATTGGGGTGTCTGGACACGTAGGGGGAATGTCCAGACCGGAAGGACAGTGTCCGGACAGGCAAGGGGGCTGTCCGGACACACATGGGGGGCACCCGGACACACAGGAAGGTGTCCCGACACGCATGGGGGCGTCCGGACACACAGGGGGGCATCCTGGCACGCAGGACAGTGTCCAGACAGGCAAGGGGGCTGTCCGGACACGCAGGGGGGCGTCCGGAACCCGCAGGAGGGTGTCCGGACAGGCAAGGGGGCCGTCCGGACATACATGGGGTGCATCTGGACATGCAGGGGGGCATCCGGACATGCATGGGGGCGTCCAGACATGCAGGGGGCGGTCCTGACATGCAGGACAGTGTCCGGACAGACAAGGGGGCTGTCCAGATATGCAGGGGGGGGCGTCCAGACATGCAGGAGGGTGTCTGAACACGCAGGGTAAAAATCTGTAGCAATAACAGGTTTCAGTAATCAGGTTCAGGGTGCGTCCGGACACGCTGGGGGGGGTATCCAGACACACATGGGGGCATCTGGACACGCAGGGGGCCATCCTGACACACATGGGGGGTGTCAAGACACGCAGGGGGGCATCCGGGCATGCATGGGGGTGTCCGGACACGCAGGACCCGTCCTGACATGCAGGACAGTATCCGGACACGCATGGAGGGGGTGTCCGGATAATCTAGGGGGCCGTACGGGCATGCATGGGGGGCATCCAGACGTGCAGGAGGGTGTCCAGACATGCAGGGTGGCCATCAAGACACACAGGGGGGCATCCAGACACGCAGGGGGGGCATCCGGGCATGCATGGGGGTGTCCAGACATGCATTGGGCCGTCCTGACAGGAGGGTGTCCAGACAGGCAAGGGGGATGTCCGGACATGCATGGGGGGCTTCCGGACACGCAAGAGGGTGTCCGGACAGGCAAGGGGGCCATCTGGACATGCATGGGGGGTGTCCGGACATGCAAGAGGGTTTCTGGACACGCAAGGGGTCCGTCCGGACATACATGGGGTGCGTCCGGACACGTAGGGGGGCATCCGGACACGCATGGGGGCGTCTGGACACGCAGGGGGAACGTCCATACAGGCAGGACAGTGTCCGGACAGGCAAAGGGGCTGTCTGGACACACATGGGGGACATCCGGACAGGCAGGAGGGTGTCGAGACAGGCAAGGGGGCCATTCGGACACACATGGGGGTGTCCAGACATGGAAGGGGGTTTCTGGACAGGCAAGGGGGCCGTCCAGACATGCATGGGGGCATCCGGACACGCAGGGGGGAATCCGGGCAAGCATGGGGGTGTCCGGACACGCAGGGGGCCATCCTGACATGCAGGACAGTGTCCGGACAAGCAGGGGCAACGTCCAGATATGCAGGAGGATGTCCGGACAGGCAAGGGGGACGTCCGGACACTTATGGGGGGCGTCCGGACACGCAGGAGGGTATCCGGACAGGCAAGGGGGCCGTCCGGACATGCATGGGGGCGTCTGGACACGCAAGACTGTGTCTGGACAGGTAAGGGGGCCATCTGGAAACACATGGGGAGGCGTCCAGACATTCAGGAGGTTGACCGGACACGCAGGGTAAAAATCTGTAACAATAGCAGGTTTCAGTAATTGGTTACAATCTTATTACATGCAGGAGACATCTGGTCATGAAGTGGGCCATCTGGACACGCATGGTGGGTGTCTGGACATGCAGGAAGGTGTCCGAACAGGCAAGGGGGCTGTCCAGACACGCATGGGGGCGTCGGGACACGCAAGAGGGTGTCTGGACAGGCAAGGGGGCCATCCGGACATGCATGGGGGGCGTCCAGACATGCAGGAGGGTGTCCGTACACGCAGGGTAAAAATCTATAACAATAACAGGTTTCAGTAATCGGTTACAATCCTATTACACGCAGAAGGCATCCAGTCATGAAGGTGGCTGTCTGGACAAGCATGGGGGCGTCGGGACACGCAGGAGGGTGTCCGGACAGGCAAGGGGGCCATCCGGACATGCATGGGGGCGTCCAGACATGCAGGAGGGTGTCCGGACACGCAGGGTAAAACTCAGTAACAATAACAGGTTTCAGTAATCGGTTACAATCCTATTACACACTGAAGGCATCTGGTCATGAAGGGGGCTTTCCGGACACGCATGGGGGGCGTCCTGACACGCAGGAGGGTCTCCGGACAGGCAAGTGGGCCATCCGGATTTGCATGGGGTGTGTCCGGACACACAGGGGGGCATCTGGACATGCATGGGGGCGTCCAGACACGCAGGGGGCGTCCTGACATGAAGGACAGTGTCCGGGCAGGCAAGGGGGCTGTCCGGACACACAGGGGGGCATCCGGACACGCATTGGTGCGTCCGGACATGCAGGGGGCCGTCCTGACATGCAGGACAGTGTCCAGACAGGCAAGGGGGCTGTCTGGACACGCATGGGGGGCGTGCGAACACCCAGGAGGGTTTCCGGACAGGCAAGTGGGCCGTCCGGACACGCAGGGGAGCATCTGGACACACATTGGGTGCGTCCGGATATGCAGGGGGTCCATCTGACATGCAGGACAGTGTCTGGACAGGCAAGGGGGCTTTCCGGACACGCATGGGGGGCGTCCGGACACGCTGGAGGGTGTCCGGAAAGGCAAGGGGGCCGTCCGGACACGCGTGGGGGCGTCTGGAAACGCAAGAGGGTTTCTGGACAGGCAAGTGGGCCATCCAGACACGCATGGGGGGCATCCGGAAACACAAGAGGGTTTCTGGACAGGCAAGGGGGCCATCCGGACATACATGGGGCGCGTCCGGACACGCAGGGGGGGCGTCCTGACATGCAGGATAGTGTCCGGACAGGCAAGGGGGCGGTCCGGACATGCATGGGGGGAATCCGGACACACAGGAGGGTGTCCAGACACACAAGGGGGCTGTCCGGACATGCAAGGGAGTTTCCAGACAGGCAAGGGGGCCGTCCGGACATGCATGGGGTGCGTCCGGACACACGGGGGGGGGAATCCGGACACGCATGGGGGTTTCCGGAAATGCAGGGGGCCATCCTAACATGCAGGACAGTGTCCGGACAGGCAAGGGGGCCATCTGGACATGCATGGGGGGCATCCAGACATGCAGGAGGGTGTACGGACATGCAGGGTTGCAGTCCAGACACACATGGGGGCGTCCGGACATGCAGGGGGGCATCTGGGCATGCATGGGAGTGTCCGGTCATGCAGGACGCCGTCCTGAAATGTAGGACAGTGTCCGGAGACGCATGGGGGTGTCCGGACAAGCAGGGGGAACATCCAGACATGCAGGATAGTGTCCGGACAGGCAAGGGGGGCATCCGGACATGCATGCGGGCATCCGGACACGCAGGGGGAACGTCCAGATATGCATGGGGTGCGTCCGGACATGCAAGAGGGTGTCCAGACAGGCAAATGGGCCCTCCTGACTTGCATGGGGTGCGTCCAGACACCCAGGGGATCCCATCTCTGATGCCACCTCTCCCTCTCAGTGGCAGTGGCGTAGGAGATTAAGAGCTCGTGTATCTAATCTGGAGGAGCCGTGTTTGATTCTCAGCTCTGCTGCCTGAGCTGCGGAGGCTTATCTGGGGAATTCAGATTAGTTTGTACACTCCCACACATGCCAGCTGGGTGACCTTGGGCTAGTCACAGCTTATCAGAGCTCTCTCAGGCCCACCTACCTCACAGGGTGTTTGTTGTGAGGGGAGAAGGGCAAGGAGATTGTAAGCCCCTTTGAGTCTCCTGCAGGAGAGAAAGGGGGAGATATAAATCCAGACTCCTCCTCCTCTTCTTCTTCTTCCTCTTCTTCTTCTCCCTCCCTTCCCTCATGTGTATGTGTGTGTATGTGTTTCACTTCCACTCCAGTTACTGCCTATGTACTGTTTTCACTGCTCATATTTGGCCATCTGAGTGAACATTCTAAGCAGCACGAACATTCTAAGGGTGACAATTACACACAGGCAGCTGCATGTCCTTCACCATGGAGCACCAGGAAAAAGGTGTTTTACCTGGGCCAGGTGTGAAATTTCAGGAATGTGAACATCTAAAAACACTCGCCTGGCTGACTATAGTGGCTGGAAATTTTCAAAGTAATTGGCCCAGCAGTTACTGAGGTATACTGTCATCAACAAAAACACTATTAGCTTTTTATATATATAGATATACAGCAAAAGTTACCAGTTACAAAAATAGTTGTAGACTTCTGTAAGAAAGGCATGTTTGCAAATATCAAAATTCAAAATGCAGTGGGTCATTCTGTGGAAAAGGATAATTATGAATTAGAAGACGGAGATCCTCTGGCTGAGACGTGAGGGGGAGGTGGGGGATTTTCAGCCGCCGGAGTGGGAGGGGGCTATATTGGCACCAGCCCCCTCTGTCCGCGACCTGGGGGTCCACCTGGATTTGTCTCTTTCAATGGAGACCCAGGTGGCCCATACTACCCGGGCCGCCTTTTACCATCTTCGCCAGGCCCGGTGGCTGGCCCCCTTCCTCTCCCAAACTGACTTGGCCACAGTGGTCCATTCAACAGTCACCTCCAGGTTAGACTATTGCAACTCGTTCTACGCGGGCCTTCCCTTGCGTCTGATTCGGAGATTGAAAATGGTCCAGAATGCGGCGGCTCGTATGCTTGCAGGGGGTGCCATGAGAGAACATATTACACCTGTGCTTTGCCTCTTGCACTGGCTACCCATTGAATACCGAATCACTTTCAAGGTGTTGGTGTTAACCTTTAAGGCCTTGCGCGGCCTGGGACCTCTGTACCTGCGGGACCGTCTTACCCCATATGTCCTGAATCGGCCTCTGCGCTCGGCAGAGGCCAATTTACTGGTGATCCCTGGCCCCTCCATGATACAGCTGGCCTCCACCAGGGCCAGAGCCTTCACAGCTCTGGCCCCCGCCTGGTGGAATGCTCTTCCACCAACGGTCCGGGCCCTGCGGGACCTTGCTGAATTCCACAGGCCTGCAAGACCGAATTGTTCCACTGGGTCTTCGGGGAGACTAGCCATTGATAGGGGCCCCTTCCTCCCTTTGTTTGCTGCTGTAACATCATGTGGCCCCTACCGCCCTTCTTTTCTGATGTATGTCTGAGAGGGAATTGATAGCAGGCGCCATCTTGAGCTAACATTAATATTAATTCTATAAGCTGCATTTTAATGGGGTAGGGTTTATTTTTATTAGAGCCATCTTAATTCATATTTATTGTATTTTAAATTGATTGTGCTCTATCTGTACTGTACACCGCCCTGAGCCCTCTGGGGGAGGGCGGTCTATAAACCCAATAATAATAATAATAATAATAATAATAATAATAATAATAATAATAATAATAATAATAATAATAATAATAATAATAATAATAATAATAATAATAATAATAATAATAATTTGTACAGTGATTGGTGAGGATACCCATTAATCACTTGCTTTCATTAAGTTGATCACATGTTATGTTGCAATGAAAAACCTGGACGAGCTTAAAGAAAAAGCAACATCTCCCTTGATTAATCTATAGTCCCAAATCAATCTGAGCAATCCAGATATTCTTGAGAGTGATGGTTCCACTTTCCTGAAATGCCAAAATTCTTCTGCATCAGTAATTTTTGTCTGAAACCTACTAAAGTATTATATATTTATGAATTTGAAGTGACAATTTGATAGATATTTCTAACTCTTGTAATATGAATGGCAGCAAGAAACTCATAATATTCATTGTGGCAGTTTCTGTTTGGGTAAGGTCATAAATCCAGCCAGTTTTCCCTAGCTATTTGCCTCAAGTTCTCAACACCATCATTGTGATATGCAAGCCATTTAATCTAATCACTACACAGTACTAAAGAGTCATTTTGCCCCAGATAGATAGGTAAGGGTCTGCTCTTTTCATGGTATTTGAGTGATTGCTACATTAGATCTCCTATTGTTGCCCAGCTGCACATCGATATATAGCTAGTACTCAGAAATGCAAGCATCTGGAATATTTTTATATTGCACAGAAATGCCAATTTTACAGTAAGTGCATATTAATATTACAGGTTACATTCAGAAGCACGAAACTACCAAAATTAGAACTGATCAAGCTATTTTTTCATTGTGGACAAAACAGAAAATGCCTCTGTAACAGGGTCACTTCAGCAGTCCTGTTATTAAATTGTTGTTATGTCTTCTGTATTTTAAAATTTACTACACATACATATTTCCTCTCAGGTTTATGGAACTATGCTTTCTATTTCTAAAGCAGGCTTAGTATCTTTAACACAAAATTTACATTCAAAAAAACTTCCCACTCCTCTTAGGTGACTTTGCTCAAATCCTAAAATATTTTAAAAACGGAAGAAACTGGAGATGTAGATTGACAAATAATGCAGATGTGTAAAGGTTTTTCTTTAAAAACGCAAAACATAGAAGAAACAAGGGGCTAAGGGAATAGATGACTGCATGCAGCTCTGTTGCAGAGTGGGAAGAAAATGCATCCCAGGCATCAGCCCTGGGGATGCTGTTGTGGCGGGGGAGGAAGGAGTAGAATGCGTCCTCCCCAGCCGGGTTGAGGCTGGTCATGCGGCGCGGAACTGCCACGTGACATGGGCTAGGCAGCCCACTGTGTAACATTTCTTCAAATAACTGCTGCAAACATTAGAGAAAATCATTGTAAGTTTAGCACCTTCTTGAAAACTAGATAAATAATTTTAGTGCTAAAAACCTAGAACTGTAGCACAAATTAAGACACCTATCATTATATAGAAGTTTCACAAACTACAGTATGCAACAGGAGAAAGCTTGAGAGACTACAAGCATAACCTTTGGGAATGGAAGTTACAGGATTCCTAAAAATGTACTCTTTCTCTTAGTATGGAATTGAAATAACCTCTTTTTAATTGCCAGAAATTCAAATTTGATCACTTAAAGATCTTGGTGTCCTGTACACAAACAGTTGAACAGAAAATCAATTAAACAAAAACCTTAGTTTAACAACAGTGAACAAATTTAATCATTGCTTTAATAATTTGAGGGACCCTGTACACTGATAGTGGTAGAGAAGATGAAATAATGAGAATATACTGACCAGCAAATTGATATCCTTGTTGGCTGAGCAATATTGTAGCTTTATGGTAATGACTTCTTCAGATCAGTGCTCATTTTTGCCACTGAAAATAGTCTGACCAAAACTCATCAAACCATAGAGAGGAAGAATTACAAGGTCATAATAACTGATCACAAGGTTTCTAATTTGAAAACAAGCCTTTCAAGGATACTGGAAGAAATTTATGTTCCATAACCTTTTGGATTAATTGAAAAAACAAGATTAAAATAAAATACAACATTTTTTAAAAATCCTGTAGGCCACATCAAATACACTGGGGAAGAAAAAAGCAAGGTAGAATAAAATATGCCAGGAAAACTTAACCCCCCCCCCCACAACTCACACAATGGCCGTTTCTGCACGGCCATGATTGGGGTTGGGTCGGCATATACGACGCCGACCCAACCCCCCTAGGACTGTTCGCATGAACGGTCCCACAAACAGCTGGGAAGACGGCGCTGCAGAGCGCCGTCGCCCAGTCGACCTGCCGTTTCTGTGGCTGTCCAGCACGTCGCCAAGGCCTGGGGACACGCCCCCTGCCCTACGCGACTGCTCCGGCATCGCAGGGCAGGGGGGCGTGTCCCCAGGCCTCGGCGACGCGCTGGACGGCCACAGAAACGGTAGGTGGATGGTGCAAAGGGGGAGGGAGGGCACCTTCGAGCTGCTGCCATTCGCACGGTAGCAGCTCGAAGCTGCCGTTTTCCATAAACCTCGCTCGGGAAGCGAGGTAGGAAAACGGCGGCTTTGCACTGTTCGGGCAGCGCGGCTGTGAAGCAGCTGCACCCCCTGTGCGAACGGCTCCCTGGGGACAGCGTTTTTGCCGTCCCCAGGGCGCCGTATTTGGCCCGTGCGGAAAGGGCCAATGGCTCAATCATCCAGACAATACCAGAGTAAAAAAACCCTCTAAAACTTTTCTATTAGTCAGCCAGTGAGAAAAATTACACATAAATATTACAGAAGTTAGATATAATAATAGTATTGTTCTATTTGTGCCCCTTAAGTGGTACTTCAGTCTGTTTGTCTTTGGCCCTTTCCTTGCAAACACTTTAAAATGTTTAGGGGCAGGAAATAAATGTTTCCTCTAAGGAGTTCTGCACTGCTTCCCCCCCCTCCCCCGGCAATGTTTCATTTGCAGCATCAAAATGTTTTAAATGCATCCTCTTTTCTAATTATTCTTTTGACTGAAACATTTTTTAAAAGGCTTCATTTGTGTGCTGTCCCTTTAAGACACCATTTTGATGGCACACTCCTTGTCTGCAAAAGCCCTTTGCCCTATTTTGGGGAGCATTTCAGAGTGTTTTTGAGATTTTTTTGTGGAGCGGGGGCTTATCCTTCATAGCATTGACTACAGAAGACTTAGGAAATTGCGACATGAGGGTGTAAAGCATAATACACTAATTTGTCCACACTGGGGGAAAAAACAGGGGAAACCAGACAATGGTTGCCAGGAATTGTTTCAAGGGGATGAGTGTGAATCACAGTGGGAGACTGAAAAGGTTTTACAAATATTTTACAAACATTTTAGGAGATTTGTGCAGAAAGGGCCTTTTACAGCTCAGTCTAGCGGGGTTGGACAATATCATTGTGGAATTGGTTCAAGTCACCTTGCTGATGTAAAGAGCAAATACACCAGAGGAGTTGGTGGATATGTGGGCCACAGGCTGTTGCGTGACTCTGCAGCACCTGAACCCAGAAGTCCAGTGACAGCACTCGTCAGGTGCAATCTTGTGCCAGTGGGGGTGGGGAGTCTAGGGGCATTTCTGGAGGCAGAGCTGATTGTAGGAGGCTTCTAAGGAACTTTCAGTCTGGGAACATGCCCCACGCTCACAACAGAGTTACAACACAAAAAAGATTCAATGGGGTTTCCATCTTTTCCTCCCTTTTTTCCCATATTGTGCCACCTGGAACCCCTTTGGAGGCAGCAGGGCTGTGCTGCTGTGGTGCCCTCCTCACCTGCCACACAGTTTCCCCCCCTTTGGATTGGGCTGCCTGAATGTCTAAAAATCCTGTACCAAGCACATATCTAACCAGTCTAACCAGTGGTGGGATCCAAAATTTTTAATAACAGGTTCCAATGGTGGTGGGATTCAAACAGTGACACCGCCGCACACACGCACTTCCAGTCCCTATTGGGCAGGGAGGTTGCTTTAGTAACCCTTTCTCGGCACTCAGAAAAAATTAGTAACCACTTCTAGAGAAGTGGTGAGAACTGGTTGGATCCCACCTCTGAGTTGGATCCCACCTCTGATATTGATGTATGTGTCGGGCCATAATGAATTCTGAAACCTGGATCAAGTTAACATGTAAAAATGACTTCATGACTGACAAAACGTATTGAGAGCCATTGTGTTGTACCAGTTAGTTTCCAGCTAGGATTTAAGAGACCCACTTTGCCATGGTGGTTTTGGACAAGTTTCATACTCTCAGCTTAGCCTACCTCACAAAATTGTTGTGTGGATAAACTGAGGTAGAGGCAGTGCTTCTTTGGGTCTCCATTGGGAGAAAGGCAGGGTACAAATAAAGTAAGCAAGCAAAAATGTTTTGAATAGAAAGCAGTTAACAGCAAGCTTATATGAGTTCATGCTGTGGATCTCAAATTTAGTACAAGTCAACAAGACAAACAAAAGGGATTGTTTTGTGAAAAACTGTAAAATGCCACCTTCTAACTGCGGTGATAATTTAGGGAGAATTTTTCACCATTCAGAGTGAAGGCAAGGATGTCCTTAGTCTGATTTGTTTATGATATCACTGAATAGTCAAATGTGATTTCCTATGCATTGCATCAGCATACTGGTTACGTAGTCCCTGATTTCCTGGATGCTATAACCAGCCAACAAACACTATCATTAGTTTCTGTTGAAGAAACCAGCTAATCTTGCCATCACTTATTGCAATCACTTCTCAAATAGATGCTGTCCATTGTGCAGATACAAACAGCAGACAATGAACTCCATCCATTGCTGGAGATTAAAGGATGCTTCTAACTGCATAAGAACAATTGGGGGGGGGAGCGAGGAGGGATGAACTGAAACATGTTGTATATTCAAATAAACCAGTTTAATTATTTTACTGTAACCCTATGAAATGATAAATATGCCCAACAATAATTTTACAATGATATTTCACCTCTATCTTCTGGTATTTTGAAGGTTTCCCATTTAGCATTTCATTTGCTGGTGAATTTATTTGCATTTGTTCCTCAGTTGTGAAGAAGGACTTTTTTTCTCCCAAGGTGATCCATAGTTTTACTTTGTTTTTGTTATTGTTGCAGGGCTGAACTTGGACATAAAGCAAACAAGAGCAGGGTTTACAAAATCAGATTAAAAATACAATGTCACAAGTTTGAAGACATCTAGCTTTCAAGGGCATTTGGCTATAACTTATTATATTTGTCAAACAAAAGTCAATGCATTAGACAACTGCACAGAAGTATGTTTTAATGGAGGACAGGGGCATGCTAGTAGACCTGTCTCCTTGGCTGATGAAGAGAAGTTTGGGTAAGTTTGTTCTGCTGGCTTGCAAAAATGGTTTCTGAAGTTAAGAGTTATAGAAAAGATTTTTCAAGGATGAACACAAAATGGTTCCAAGATGTATTATGCACTTTATTATTGATAGATTTTTGGCTGTTCTTTCTTCTTTAAGTAAATGAAAACACTATCTGCTTAAGTTGCAGTTGCACCTTCTAATGCAAGACCACCCACAGAAAAGCTGTGTTGTTGGAAATTTCCAAAATGACACAGGAGACATGAAAACTTGTGTTTTTCAAAATTAAGAAGTCAGAAATCTGCCTCATATTTGTACCCTTGAAAATAATGGAGAATATAAACTATTTTAGTCTGCTCCCTTTCCTTACTTCCTTCTCTTCTCTTCTTCTCAGCCAACAGCCAACAGCCAACATATGTTTATCTGCCCTTCTGTCTCCAGTGTTCTCTCATTTCACTAAGGGTCTAACCACTATACCACACTCACTTAGGGTGGCTGCTGCTGAATTGCAGGAAGTGGCAAGGCTTAGTTGGCTTGGGCAAGTTAGATAGTATCAAGTCTCACAGTGTCAGGCCTGGCTCCAATGCATCTTCCCTCAAACAGCTTTGGAAAGGATTCTCCCCACCCCTCCTTTTACTCACAGAAAATTAAGCCAACTTCACTAGTAGAAAAAACAAGAGGGACCAATGAAACTTTGGGGAGGGGATATCCCATCTCCCCCCATTGCTGAACTGGCATGAATACAGGCTCAACCACTTACCTTGGTGCTTGGCCACCACAGTGGAATCTGGGAGCTGCCCCAAGCCCAGAGCAGTTCCTGGTGCTGTTGCTGGGCCAGAGAGACTCCTAGCCTGCACCACAGTGGCTGGGTTTGGAGCAGCTCTCAACATGCACTGCTACTGCAGCTGGGCTCCAGGACTCCAATGATACTGTTGCCAGGCTCAACCTCACCTCCAAATTGCCACCACAAAGTATGTACATTGTGCTTATGCAGATGACATTTTTAATTTAAGGGAAATTTAAACACTTCAGATTTGTCTGAAAACCTAGGAAGTACCTCAGGTTTGCAGAAAAGTCTGTTTAATTTCTGTGTAGTAAAAAAAAACAATAGAAAGCAAGTATAGAAATCCGAAAGGAAATGCAAACCGGGGAACCTCACCCCCGGAGACAACTTGCAAAGAAAAACAAGGAAGTATGTATTATAACACCAATTTTTAGTGATCAATATTATAAACTAGTATTACATTCATTCAGAAACATCAATACTTATCGCATGATCCGAACTCGTCCCGTTCCATCCATTCATAAGTCCGAATAGGCTTTTCTGCAAAACTGGGAATTGCTGAATGAAACAAGCCAGTATTTAAGGTAGTATTTCAGGTGGCAGAAAGATGGAGTAGGGCCACCGTAGCGCTCTGGTAGATGAAATCACAGTTTATATATTTAAGGTAGTATTTAAGGTGGCAGAAAGATGGAGTAGGGCCACCGTGGCTGCTCTGGTAGATGAAATCACAGTTTATATCCAAATAGGCATCCGGCAAAAAAATCAAATCGTATCGGCTGCAGCAAATATCTATGTCGGAAATTTCTTTGTAGTACGAGCTGCATCCGCTTGTATATATATTTGACTCAGCAATGAAGCCGCTGCTTAAATAATGATGATGAGCAATGCGGACCAAGTCACAGCTTCTTCTAGATGCAGTTCATTCAAAGACGAGTATTGCGGTCTACGCCGCAATTTCAAATAAATGTACACAATTGTGCAATGTTCAATAAGTCAGCATCGCACCGGTAACAAGCAAAATGCTTTGCGCAAAAAACGTTTTCGGTTCTTCATCAGTGCCTTAAAGTGCTCACATGCAATAAATATTTTAATGTGCATTATTGATCTACAATATAAATAATACAAAAAGTAATATGAATGAAATATAATATACATACAAATGTTCCTAAAGAATATTTATTAGTAATTTATTTAATACATATTTTAATATATTCTTATTGATTTTTTAAAAATGTATATTTGTAAAACGTACTTATTAGAAATTTATTGATATAAAAGTTTTTATAAAATTATTAATTAATTTATACAATCAACTAAGTCTCAGAACAATAAAGTAAATTATTTAAATTATTTATTCACCATAGAATTGCTCTTGACCAAAAATTACTCAGTGTCTTACCACTCAATAGCATGAACCTCTCACTGGATGTAACCTCACAGATTCATGTGGTATAGAAACACAAAAAAGTCTTGAGTTGTTTAGTAAAGGAAAGGAATGACTCATAGCACCTGTTTCTAATTCAGAGGAAACAACTATAGTCAATATCTCTGTTTAACCCTTTCTGTACGGAATTCAGCTTGAAAATCCCTTTGGATTCTTGTTGCAATAATATTCTTTTTATATCTCTTCTACCATCACAAATTCCAGCTACAACAAACAGGACTACAAATGTGAAATCATTTGGATGATGATTATGCCTAATAAAATGTTCTGTCAATGGGGCTTCTAATCTCTGGGTTCTTACTGAACTGATATGTTCAGCCAGTCTCTCACGAAGTGAGCGTGTTGTCATTCCTACATATGCTAATCTGCAGGGACATACCAGCATATAGACACACTGCTTAGTACCACATGATGAGAAATGGGTGATGTCCCAGCTTCTATGATGGTCAGCTGGATCCACAATTATTTTTGTGTTGTACATGAGTTTACAAAATTTGCAACCCTGGCATCTGAAGTGCCTACTTGCAATGTCACTACTTGCAATGTCACTACTTGCAATGTCAACCTACTTGCAATGTCACTATAATGTCATAGTATCTGGTGTGAAATAAGTGGTAAATTGGCCTATTTAGTTTATCACTGCAATCTAGATTCAGGATCATATCATGATTATACAAAGGCAGTCTACAATGAAGCTTGTCTTCAAATATTACAGAAAACCTCCACATGCAGTATCTACAGTCTCTTTTAAAAAGTATGATACAAAGGAGAATTGTTCCTACCACAGCACAGATAATGGAGGAGAGGGGAACAGAGGATGAAAATAACAGGCAACTGAGTTGAACCAGGCCACAGTGTTATTATTGCTAGGGTTGGTCTATACCCCAAAAAATCGGTAAAATTCGGATTCAGATGTTTTGGGGCATAAAATGATTTGTAAGCCCGAATCCGAATCATAGCCAATTTGGATATGACCGAAAATTTGGGTAAATCTGAAAAATTCGGGTCCGTTTTAATTTTTTGTATTTTTTGGTGTTTTTACACGTTTTGGCAGAGAGCGCAATTTTAAAGCTAGCGGCACCAGGATATCATCCAGAGACTGTCCTGATGATACACCCCATGTTTGGTGAGCTTTGGTTCAGGGGGGGGAAAGTTATTGACCCCCAAAGGGAGTGCCCTATCCCCCATTGTTTCCAATGGGAAGTAACAGGAGATGGGGGCTATCTCTTTGAGGGTCCATAACTTTGCCCCCCCTGAACCAAACTTCACCAAACTTGAGTAGTATCATCAGAACAGTATCCAGATGATACCCCGAAATTCTGGTGCCACTATCTCGAAAAATGCATCCCTGACAGGCAACCCAAGAAATTTCTTTAGATTCTGCGCTCTGCAGTAAATTCTCTCCATTGCAGCCAATGGGAAATTTCTGGGGTGCACATTTCCCAAGGTGCACATTTCTCAAGGTAAAGCCACCAAACTTTCAGAACATCTTCAGGAGAGTCTCTTGATGACACCAGCCAGGTTTGGTAAACTTTGATTCAGGGGGTTAAGTGTTATGTGCCCCCAAAAGGGTAGGGCCCATCTCCCATTGCCCCCTGAAGCAAAGTTTACCAAAAATGGCTGGTGTCATCAGGAGACTCTCCTGAAGATGTTCTGAAAGTTTGGTGGCTTTACCTTGGGAAATGTGCACCCCACAGCCCTCCCCCAGAAATTCCCCATTGGCTGCAATGGAGTGAAGTCACTCAGAGCACAGAATCTCCCAGCTCTCTAGTCTTCAGCAAGTTCTATGGCGGGAAAAATAAATTTTTCCCCCACCATAGACTTCAATGGGGCTTGATGTGTCTCCTGAAAGGAACCAGCCAATTTTTATGAACTTTGCGTGGCTAGGCATTAGTTCTGCGTGCATCAGGTTCACATTCCAATGGATGCCCACAGCATTTGCCCCTCCCACATAAACTTTAGCCAAGCTGGCTGGTTCCTTTCAGGAGATTCACACCAGCAGCCCTGCAGAAAATAAGTGCTGCCATCCACAGCAAGACACACACAAGAGCCCCCAATAACATCTCCAGCACCGAGGCAGCTGGGCATAACTGCAAGCCCATTGAAGTTTATGGTGGGGAAAAAATAATTTTCCCCACCATGGAACTTGAAGGAGCTTACTGTGTTTCACCACCGCTCCTACATAGGAAACCTGCTCACTGGACACTGTGTAATAGACTTCTCTCTGTGATATACCTTGAAGATGCCAGCCACAGATGCAGGCAACACGTTAGGAACAAGATCTACCAGATCATGGCCTCACAGCCTGGAAAACCCTACAAACCTCCGCTTCTTAAAATGAAGCCACTGTGCAATACACTTCAAGCCAGGAGCACAACTGACTCTGCGACCAAGCATGATGCCACTCTCTCCATTCCACCTACTTTTAAGGTGTCTGTGGTGGGGACTTGGGAGATTCTCAGATACAGAGAAACGGGCTATATGCATTTTACCAAGTTCCTCTTCTGTACACATGGCAGCAATTTAACAAAAGTCACACACTGTAACACCAGGAAATCAGTCTTTCTGCTTCAGTAATGCAAGGGGTGAACCCCCTGCCCCCCACAACACATGTGCGCGTGCACACACACACACAAAAGAATCCAGACAGCAAAGTGAAACACTGAAAATGCTGTACAATACCATACCATGCAAAACATCACAACAAGTTACACGCACCCCACAACTCAGCCTTTTGTGGCTGTCAACCTTTAAAACCCCCCCCTCCAAATTCCAAGAGGAAAGCTATGCACTTTCAACAGTTAGTAAAAGCAAAAAGTGCTTAAGAGCGAAAATTGGTTTGGTTGGTATGGTTTCACCCACCAAAATCCTACCTTTACTTGTCTTGTCTTCTACTCTCCAGGCATGCAATAGCTTATTAAGGCAGGCTCTCAGTGATACAGGGATTTCAAGGAAATGGGCCATCCTGAAAAAGTCTCTCCAAGCTCTCTGACACAAAATGGACTGGGAATAATCAATCACCAGTGGCCCAGTACAGTTTGTGGCCAGATGCAGTTTTTCAAAAATCCAAAAGGAGTTCCTTAAAGTAATCCAAGCACTCTGGGCAAAATCTCTCCATATGGGGCTGCGGGCCCAGCCCCTTGTTCAGGCCAGACTGAATTGAAGCCATCAGGCAGCAAGGTCTGACCCATTCATCATCACCATGGTGATACATTAAGAAGACAAAGGAATAAGTAAATGGCCTCGAGGTCCTTCTTTGCAGACTTGGGCAGATCTGAATTTAGCAGCTGCAATGTATTGTCGAAGGCTTTCACGGCCATATGCAACTGGTTGTGGTGGGTTCTCTGGGCTGTGTGGCCATGGTCTGGAGGATCTTGTTCCTAACATTTCGCCTGCATCTGTGGGTGGCATCTTCAGAGGTGTATCACACTTTCCTCTGTGATACACCTCTGAAAATGCCAGCCACAGATGCAAGCGAAACGTTAGGAACAAGATCCTCCAGACCATGGCCACAGAGCCCAGAGAACCCACCACAACCAGTTAGCAACTGCAGTTCATAATATTATCTCAAACACTAGGCCTGACATACAGGCATAAGATTGCTTCAACAGACTGACAAACCTTTTGTTTATTAAACAACTTCCTATCATTCAGGGGATGAATACTAGTATAACGGAACACACATTCCTTACGTGTACAACTCACTTATAAAAAGTCTCAGTGTGCTTTTTGGGGAAAGCACACATTAAGAACATAAGACAGAGCCTGCTGGATCAGACCAGAGTCCAACTAGTCCAGCACTCTGCTACTCGCAGTGGCCCACCAGGTGCCTTTGGGAACTCAATTCAGAATGTGAAAGCAATGGCCTTCTGCTGCTCCAGAGTACGTGGTCTGCTAAGGCATTTGCAATCTCACATCAAGGAGGATCAAGATTGGGGTGCTGTGTGGTTTCTGGGCTGTATGACCGTATTCTAGCAGCATTCTCTCCTGACGTTTCGCCTGCATCTGTGGCTGGCATCTTCAGAAGATCTGATGGTAGGAATGGAAAGCAAGTGGAGTATATATACTGTGAGGTCAAAAGATGAGGCCATCTGAATAGAGTAGCCTAGCATGTGAGTCACAGAGAAGTCTGTAGCATGGGAGTAACAATGAAGATGGCAAAGTCAATAGGTGAATGGATCTGAATAGAAGTATCCTGGTCTTTGTTCCCTTTGATTGCTATAGTCTATAGTTGTCCTGTGTTTCTGTGGAGCTGATCAGTCACTGTCTTGATTCTAGAGTTTTTCAACACTGGCAGCCAAATTCTGTTCATTTTCATGGTTTCTTCCTTCCTGTTGAAATTGTCCATGTGCTTGTGAATTTCAATGGCTTCTCTGTGTAGTCTGACGTAGTGGTTGTCAGAGTGGTCCAGAATTTCTGTGTTTGATCAACTTCTCCTCCATAAATCTTTCCAAGACCCCTTTAAAGCTATCCAGGTTAGTGGCCATCATCACCACCTCCTGAGGCAATACATTCCAAACATCAATCCCACATTGTGTGAAGGAATGTTTCCTTTTATTTGTCCTAATTCTTCCCACACACATTACCCAAGGCATGGGAGTCCAAGCAAAAAATGAAATGCAGGCCTTCTTTATCCCATCTGTTCTTCTGCATGGGGTGCAATGCAAACAGGATAGGTTGAGGGAGATTCTTGGGGCAAAGTAGGTTAGAAACTCCCAGGGAGGGGGGATTCATACTTAAACTTGTTGGTTAAAGATGTTAGTTAAAGTTGTCAGTTTAATTTGTTAGTTAAAGTGTTGTTTTGCCACATTTTTAACTTCTTGGGGGGTTCTTTGTTTGTGTATTGATTTTTTACAACACTTTCACAGCACTTTAACTTCTAGCTTTTTTCCTTCAGCAGTACATGGAGAGAAGCCTCGTGGACAGTGCGACTGTGGTGAGTGGGATCTCTTTTTTCTTTTTTACTGGGGTTTGGTGGGAAACTGGGTGGCAAGCGTGGCGTGGGTGGGTGGGTGCTTGCACTTGTGCGTGCATGAGGGTCGGGCCTTGGAAGCGGCAGGGATGAGTATTGGAATGGGAAGAGGGGTGGCAAGCGTGGCGAGGGTGGGTGGGTGGGTGGTTGGACTGGTGTCACTCCAGTCCAAGCACCCATCCACCCTCCCTCACCATGCTTGTCACCTCTTTCCCATCCCCAAACTCGCCCCTGCAGTTTCCAAGCCCCGATCTGCATGCACACAGAAGTTGTGTGTGCATGCTGGTTGGGGCTTGGAAGCTGCAGGGGTGAGTTTTGGGATGGGAAGGGGGTGGAAAGCCTGGCAAGGGTGGGTGGGTGGGTGCTTGGACTGGTATCACTCCAGTCCAAGCACCCATCCACCCTCCCTCGCCATGCTTGTCACCCCTCTTCCCATCCCAAAACTCATCCCCGCCGCTTCCAAGGCCCGATCCGCATGTGCACAGAAGTTATGTGTGCATGCTGCTCAGAGCTTGATGAGTTTGGGGATGGGAAGGGGGGTGGCAAGCCTGGCAAGGGTGGGTGGGTGGGTGCTTGAACATGTGTGTCCATGTGGGGCGGAACTTGGAAGCCAGGGATTAGTTTTGGAATAGGATGGGAAGGGTGGTGGCCTGCATGCACATACTCTGGAGGGAAGGGTTTTTTTGTTGGCGAGTGGACTCCAGGGAAGGTTTTTTGGTGCTGGGAAAGGGAAGGTTTTTCATTGGGGACTTGGGAGGGAAGGTTTTTTTGTTGGGGACTTGGGAGGGAAGGTTTTTTTGTTGGGGACTTGGGAGGGAAGGGTTTTTCCATGCCGTTCGAGGGAGGGTTTTTTCTTTTTTGATGAATCGGGCTGTCTGAGGCCCGATTTGGAAATGCAATCAATCCAAACACATGGTTCAGGCCCGATTCGGACACTATGTATTCGGACCTGACTCAGTCCGCATGCATTCGAATCGGGGGCGATTTGGACCAAATTACCGATTTGGCAGATCTGAATCGCCAACCCTAGTTATTGCTCAAAACTTTTATTAATTTGTTTTTATGTACACTTTGAACTTGCTATTAGTGGATGGATTAACATAAGACACAATATAAGACATGGAAGCTCCCCATGGAACTGAGACTGTGATTAGCCACCATTTCCTGGAACATGACATTGATAAGAGAAGCAGTGCATACAAGTGGTTAAAGTGATAGCTTAGGAACAAGGAGGCCCAGGTTGAAGTCTCCTCTCAGTTATGAAGCTTTCTGTGTGACCTGGGGCTAGTCACTCTCATTCAGCCTAAATTACCTTACAGCATCATTATGAAAAAAAAATCAGACAAGACTATGAGTTCCTTGAAGGGCGAGAGTGATAAACACTTCACAGCTGTGTCAACTGGGATCCAACCATAGTCTACTACAAAAGGAGCTATTTATTCCAACTAGGAATAAATACCAGATAGGTGGAAGGGAAAGGTTTTTACACTCAGTTGGACCAGGTCATCATTGAGACTCCAGATACAGATTGAAGGAGAAGCCTCCATTCTGGTCTTCCTGGTCACCTCCTCACAGACAGGGCTGCTGAGATCCACCATGGACCCACAGATCAATATTCCACCTGCCCCCAAACCCTGACCCAAATCATGTGTCTAATTTTGTAATTAATTTTTTTAAAGGCCTCATTTGCCTGGTGACCTTAACAGGGATGGAATGAAATAGAATACAAGATGCTGGAGATGAGTGGATTGGAGCTCACCCATCATCCAACTACAGCCTTAATTTGGGCTCTGGTGATTTGGGATGGTCAGGGTTCTGTACATTCCCCCTCAAAATCCAACCCTGATTACAGCCTGCCAAAGGAAGTCAGACATTCTAATCTCAGCATGGTTGAATGACTATTGGTTTTTCTTCTGTGAAAATTAACTACAGTGCACGATTTCCAGTGACTTGCACAAAATCTATTCTTGTTCTTCCCTTTTTCATTTTCATTTCACTTTTGACAATCCACAGTTGCAGATGGATGTGGAACAAGAGAAAATGAAGACAACAGCTGAGATAATTAAGACCTTATTTATTTTGCAGCAGTATAAGCATCTTCAGTATCTAAGGGCAAAATTATCTCTATCGTTAACTGCAGTGTGGGCAACCAATGGGATGTACAGGACTCAGGCATGCTCAGTTTATGTATTCCTATATCTCAGGCAAGCCTTTCCTGTATCTGAGCCACAAGCTGGCAAATTCTGTACTCTCCATGGTTCCCTCCTTGCCAATAATTTATTGGTGCTTGAAAGAGGTCTGCTGTGTCCTTTGTCCCAGACAGTGACATCTTTTAGTCAAGGATAAAGGTCCCTTCAAGGGGTTCCTGGCCAAGTTCCATGAAGGCACCACAGCCCAAGTTTTGGTCAGAGAAACTGCCCCTATATTCTTCAGCTGATGAATCAAGATGTTCAACTTCACTCAGTTTCCTATCAAGTGGAATTGATACTTAATGAAACCTACCTAGCCAATAGAACCTGAGCAAGTCTACTTCCATAATCATCAAAGTAGAGTATATGGAAAAAAACAACCTTATCTAGCAACCAGTTGGGTCTCTTATCCAAGGAGATCAGTCTTTGTTGTCTCTGCAAGGAGAAAGGCACAGGGCCATATTAACCCATGGTTGCCTAGCCATGGCTTTCAGGTCATAACTAGGCTGTATTATTCATGAAGGTGTAATAAAGGAGGAGCATGATGCTAATGCTAATGGTAGCACCCTATTGGCTTGCTATCTTCCTCCCTTCCCATTGACTCAAAACAAACCTTGGCTGACTATGAGTGTTCATTGCAACTTCTCAAGGTTTTTTACATAGTGACTGCTTGTCAGCATATGGCTGTATGAAGAGGGATCATAGGGATTCTATAACATTTCACAGGTAAGTGGAGATGTTTACAACAATAAACATTTCATAGAAATGGACTAAAATAGGTGGAAGAGAATATACAAAAAATAGATACAAAACATCTCCTGCCTTTTATTACTCTAATCTGAATATTGGAGTAGAGAAATTGAAAAGAAAAAGAACTGGTAAGCAAAGTCCCTGTAGGGTCACTAATTCCTGAGGGTGAATTGGGAGAAATTGCTACAAACTCATATACAAGTACTGTCACTTTTTTACACATATCCTGAACCTGATTATGGTCAGGGATGGGCAGGGTATAAGCGTAAATAAATAAAATGAAACTGGAGACAGTTATGGTAGTTTTCCTGTGTGGGATAGTGTGGGACCTATGGTTGACAGAATTCTTATAATTTTCCTTTTCAGCAATATCTAAGGAAAACATTTTAAGAGTCAAGCCTTGAAAAAATGTGTGAGAAGAATCCATTTTCTGTTTGATGTTATAGATTCTGGGTAGCGTTGCTAGGGAAAGGTCATTGGGAGATCAAGGGCTTTTCAATCATTCTCTTTAAATCTGTTTTACATCTTCAACAGAGTTTTCAATAGAATTTAAAATTAAGGGGGGATTCCTTCAGTAGATTTTCCATTAAGTTCTTAGATTGGATTTCATAAGGCATAAATTACTGTGAAGATTAATAAAAGTATTTAATCAATTTCAATGTCAAAAAACTCATTCTATAATTGTTTATATCACTTTTTGCATTTAATGTAATGTTCATATTTTTTTCTGTTGCATTATTGTTTTGAAATCCACACACATATAAATCCTAGCTAACAGGATGAAAAACATCTTTCATGCATTATTCTTTTCCTACTCCTTTGTTAAATGCATTTAACTAAGCATTAAGATAAGCTTGATTACAAGTGTAGATCAAATTGTAATTTCCATTTAAAAATGACCCCACACAATGATACAGGATTACTTATGATTCTGTTACATAATATTGCTATGGCATTTTTTGAAATCTAAGAGAAATTCGCATTTACCCCTTTTCTGCTGCTCCTTTTTGAAAAACACACACTGAACAAGAAGCAGTGGGGAAGCTTGGGGGGTGATTCCGCATTTGAACTACCCGCCCTTGCAAGTGACGTGGCACCTCCCAACCAATCAGGGGGTGCACAGCCCTCTTTTCATTCACGTAGCTGAGATCCACATGTATACGAGTCAAAGTGGGGCCGGTTTGAAATAAATTTCAATACACAAGCAACGCTAAACGTCGTGTAGACATGGATATGAGGGGTGTATGATTGAAATTGCATGTGCCAACCAGATGGGAACCATAAATTTATTTACTTAGGTAGCCCCCAGGGGAGGGGAGAGGAGGAGAGAGCCCCATTACGGTCTCCGTGCAGCTTCCTTGTCAATAAGGAGCCCAGCCAAGCGGAGGCTCTTCTGGTTGGCAGCGCTCAGGAACAGCCATCCTCAGGAGAACCAAAATAAAATTCCTGTCCCAGCACAATGCAGCAGCCAATCAGGGAAGCCCCTGAGCGGCTTGTGCAACAAATTTGCGAGCAGTGGGGAATGTTGTCTGGCTGCTGCATCGCCTGGAGAAGGGGTCGTTTGGGGGCCACATGCTGCAGTGGGGAGCATGAATACTTGCTCAAAGCTCCCGAATCATACGAAACAGGTTTGAATCTAGTTTCAATTTTGAAGTGGGGAATCTACCATCATTCCCTCCTCATCCAGTTATCATTAGATGACTTTTCCAGTTAAGACCCCCATTAAGTAGGCTGGTCTGGTAGAGAGATCAACGGGCCAAGGGTGATCCAGTGGAGATTCAAACTGGGATTCTCCAGTCCTAGTCTCATTTAAACCACTATACTTCACTGGGTCTTGGTAGAATAATCTCAGATGATGGGAGCATATTATTGCAGAGAAATACCTGTATAAATTATAGCCAACATGTCTAGTTGTGTTAGCACCCCCATACTTACCAGAGCTGAAGAGGAACGGTCCAGCTGGAGAAGCCAGCCTGGCAATGTCCTGCATAAAGGGAAATTCAGACCCACCTTGTCAGTTGACTCAGCAGGGCACTCTGCTCTTCTGATGGTAAACCCATTGAAGCTAAGCCTGCCCAAGATGCTAGTGGCATGTCCAACCCAGCAGGGTCAGGCATGGGAAGAACAGTTACTACATGGGGTGACTCTGAGCCTTAATGTATCAGCAAACATCAGGGAGACAGGAAGAAGATGGGGGCAGGAATACCCCAGGGATTCTCCATCAATAGGGCCAGGAACTAAGGCCTGAGAAGCCAGCCTAGCCCTCCTGTTAGCTAATTGGCTGCAGGGAAAGGTAATGGAAAGTGAGGGGAAAGCCTATGGTGCTGTTAACCTTTTCCCTTCTCTAATCTGGACTTTGGAAGTTGTTCTCGCCCTACTCAACTTTAAAGGTGTGCAAGACACTTATATGAAGGGTGGTAAAAATAAAGAGAAAAAGGAAGTTAAGTGCTTTATGAAGAAATACTTCTTCCAGTAGCTTTTGTTTCCATTAAAAGATAGTGGAAGAGGGGTTAGAACCCATTATTCTCAATCTGTATACTAGCAGCTATTTTCCCAACAGGCAAATGGTTCTTTTTCACTAAGGGATTCAAAGGCAAGAAACACAAAATGTTGTAGGAAAATAGATAGATATTATGCACAGAAAAGAAGATGAACATTGTGAATAGATATTGCATGTTTACTCCTCTTCCATTGTCAGAATCTCAGAAGGCCAACAAGCAGACTTCTGAATCTGGCCAATACACACTGCAGTGGTCTATAGTTCAGCCTGAGGTTCACTGGTCCATGGTTCTCTGGATTTTTTTTCTAGAAGTTAAGATTTTCTATGGCTGACCCTGGGAGTGCAATAATCAGCAAAAGCTAATTGACAAACAATGATAAGTGGCAACCATCCAAAATTGGGAATTATGCTATCAGTCCTACAGCCTGTGCCTCCCAAATGTACTGGCCAGGATGCTGATTAAATAAGGTCAAGGGAAAAACTATTCTGTGTCAGTGAAGGATTTTCAGACCTGGCTTGAAAGGCTTTTGGGCACAGATGCAGAAACTATGATCTACCACTAACTCCCTAGAATTAGTGCCATAGAGAGCATCCTTCAAAGGAGCCATGTTCTGCAGGGGAATAAATTTCTGCCTCTGGAGTTCAGCTGTAATTCTGGAAAATTTCTAGGTCCCACCTAGAGGAAGGCAGCTTTAGGCCCAGAGGCAACCTCTGGGTGACTTGATACCATCCCACTTCCATGACTTAACTAAACCTGACTGTTTGCTACTGTACAACAAGAAGCAGGAAAAGGGGAGAGGCTATAGGGGCTTTCAGGAAAGGAAAAGAGGAAATAGTGGGGGAAGGAGAAATAAGACATCTCCCACAAGTCCATGTGGATTCCCACTTGTATTCAATCTAATTATCATAGGTGACAGTTGTGCATTATTGTTTACACATTAGTATGTCCAGTAGTGTTTGAATCCTTGATAATCTTTAATTCTTATTAAAGAGCTTCTCACTGAACAATGACATAGTGGTGGTAGAAAACACAGAAGTGTGAAAGCACCAAACGGCCATTCCAACCAAATTTCTTTGTATACCTCCTTCAAAGATTGATAATTGTATCTCTAATACCCTTGTTCACAAGTTACAATGAGCCCATGTACATCTTGCATATGTGTGCACATATCTTTTTGTAAGAGTGAACAACATATATTCAGTTCACATGATGAGCTGAACATGCGTTGAATATAACATGAAAATTACCCAACACATGAAAAAGCAAGTGTATATTGTACAAGGGTTGTTCATGCGTTTACTGTAATTGGTGTTCAGGGCTACTGGCAGAAGGGGTACTGGCAACTAAAACACAGTCAGGGGGTACATAACCACCATTTATGAACTAAAATCTGTTCTTTGTACTAGATAGGTCCAATATTTTTGTCCCATCTATCCAGCAAAGCAGCATTTATTTCTCTATTAATGAAGATGCTGAAGGCCATCCTGTCAAAAAATGATATTCCAACAGAAGTCTAAACATTTGTAATTTTGTACTATTATACAAGATGTCAGTAGCTTCAGCTTCTAAATGTTAGTTTTCTTGGGAAACTGAAAAGGCTGTCTATAAGAGGGCTAATGTTGGCACGATTTCTAATAAAGACTATTGTTTTAAGATCAATCTTAGTCTACTTGAAAATTATTTTTTTTCCTTTGTGCAATAACAATCCAGTTTCTATTAATTTGGTGTCAGTGTGGGTCACATTTGTCAAATATTTTTCTGCAGAGACATTTCTGTGGTTTGTGGTTATGCTGTTAAGACAGAAATCTCCTATAGTCTTCTATATTGTACCATTGTGACAGGTCAATTCAATGACAACAAAGTGTGGCTGCAACTTACCTGGGGCTGCCACTGCAGGACGTGGAGGGCCAAGCGAGGGTCTCTTCGGATGCCTTGCCCTTCTAAGGGTAAAGCTGTAGGCATCAGGACCTGATCTAGGCATGCATGACAGCTGGATCCCATTTGCAGCGAAGTCTTGCGGTGCCAGATGGGCCGCATCATCAGTGGAGGCCAGGCAAGTGCTTATTTAAAGCGCAACCTTGTGGTCAGGGGTTCACTATCTGACTCCGGGCATTTTTACCCACCCACTCTGTCCCATTACTTAGTTCATGGGTTGCTTGCTTATGTCATAGCCAGGTTTGCGAGTTGTGCATGGGGGGGTGATCTGCTGGTTCGGGGGAGCTGGTGAGCTAACCCTGTTATGACACCTCCTCAAGAGGTCAGGGGTGAAGCAAGCTGATGGTCGGAATGCCCAGCGGGGGCTACGGTGGCTTGCTCCCCCTAGCAGCAAAGTGGGGGCAGCTCCAGATGTGCTCACTGCCCACCTGGAATTACCCCACACATACACACAATTTTGCTGCTGCGATTATTTCCTTTAGCAGGCAGGGTCAAGGAATTGGTGGCACTGGGGGACAGCATTCGGGCTGCCCAGATGTGTGGATCACCACCCCTCCCATGCTGCGCCTTTTGCTTCCTTTACCCTTTATCAATAAAGAACTTCTGGTTATGGCCAAATATTTACCCACAAGAAGTTGTCATGTGTATTTATTCCATAATATAGCCCTGAGCTGGCAGGTCCCCACCTGCCAGTTGGTAACCCTAGGGTAAGGCAAGTCACAATGAATTGTTTGTGAAATAAACTATAACAAACTGTTGAAAGTTGAACAGAGATAACTGGTTCCCTGTGTCACTAGGGCAGTTTGCAGGTATCGTAATTGCAGGCCTGATCTCTACTGATCTACAGGGCTACTCTTGAAGATGACTAGAGTATTAGTACTTCAGTTTCCAAGCTCTGGGGGATTAATTGATTTGAGGAGTCAATAAAATCCTATTTGCTGTTTCTTGTCTGGCTTGTCAGTCTAAATAGCTTATCACCAAGTATAGGGTAAACTCCTGTAAATTGTTTGAAAACACTGCTGCATACTCTATTAGAAATAAGGACTGAAACAATAGAATGGAGAAATAGGCTCATTCTGATATAAGCATGTCACGGAGGTTAGTAATATAACAGATTTAATGTTGGGAGCTATGTATAAATTCTTGTAAATCTGAACCAGACGTTATTTCTCATGCAAGGTTGCATGTAACTACTATGTAACTATGTACAGATTTTTTTGTTTTGTCCCAACACAGAGTGTTCATTTTAGAACAAACTAGACCTGTCATGAGAAGCCCGGAGTTGTACTATATGTCTTAAAATAAACGAAAACAGAATATTTCAGTTTTTATTCTCATCAAGGATTTCTTATTGAATTTGGGATGGTGTTATGACAGCAAACAAGACTGAAGCTTTTCCCCACTGTCTAATGTTCAAGGAAGCCATATTTCCTTTTAAAAAGTTAACTAGAGGATACTTTTGTTCTTTATTTATGCCTAATTTGTTCAGAGAACAAATACTGGGATCTCAGCTGAAGGAAAAGAAAGCTGAGTTTTGCTGGACAAAGATTAATTACTACTATCCTTAATAACAATGGCACAAAAATGCAATTTGGTGCTACTTACACTAGCAAATTTGTTCATGCAAGTTGAGTGAAAGTTGAACAAACAGAATAGTTAGCACAAGAAAATGAGTACAACAGAAGAGAAAACTAAGCAATCAATCAGGTAAACTCTATTTTTATTTGTATTCTTGAACTGCATGGCCTTTGGTGATTTTCAGGAGGCCAATATATAGAAGTTGGCATGATATAACCAATGCACTATGCTTTTTGAAATTACAGACTGGAATCCTAAAAGAGAATATTGAAAAGTAAGTTCTACTGAAAAAGGAAGAATTCTATGTAAACATGTTTAGGATAAAAGGTATTAGAAGAACTTTTCTACTTTGCACATTTCTTTCTTACGGACAACTAAAATTTTCCCATTGAAAAAGTTTTCCCATTGAAAAATCATACAGGAGTTGACTAAGAGAAAAGGGAGGAAGTTGAATAGGGATTCAGGGATGGCTGATAGTTATCAGCCTTAAAGGGATATCCAGGGAAAACAGACTGAAGAGGAAAACAACCAGTATTTCCAGGAGCAAAGGAAAGAGTCCATCTGCAAGTGGAAGTATGTGTATGGATCCAGAGCACACACACTGTATGAATAGCAAAACAACCAACATTTATACCCCAAACTGAGTCTTGAGACAGTATGAGGTAAACTGGCAGGAAAGCCAGAGATAAGGAATTTATTGCTTTTGGGGGGTTCCAACAAAGATAGGAGAGGCTTGATCAGTTGTCAGACCCAAGAGATGTCTGAACTATTCCCTTGAATAGATTGTTAGCTGGAAGGGGTGCAGGTAGGTTAAGTAATGGTCTGTTCAGAGTTCCGATTAAATCAAGTTGACACAATGCCATTTTGTCCAGCCAGACCAGAGGAAAAGTTCAGCTGCCAACCTTCTTCCTGCCCAGGCTTGACACAGAAGATGGATCCCAGAACTCTCTGAGAAGCATCTATTTTGTGGGAAGCAGTGTTTTGATCAGATACCAAGCTTTGCCCCCCCCCCCCCCCCATGCCTTCCTAGCACCTCTTAATGGGAGAAGAGGTCCAGCTTTATCAAGCTTCAAATCTCCAGAGAGCCTTAGCTGATGCCTGTCTTCATGTAAACCAGCCAGCTGGTTGGCTGGCTGCATTTCAGCAGACAATTTTGCAAGCAGTGCACTGAATTCAATTGGATCTGAAGGGGAACTAGATTATATCATCAGTTTCATAAAACTGTTGCTTTAAAATCGACCAGGAAAGCCGATCAGCTTTGTGCATCTGAAATCTTCAGGTGGTGGTTGTTGGAGAGAAAAAGTATTCCAAAAGTGCTCTGCAGTATTTTCAGAAATCTGTTACTAAGAAGTGTTAGTGTTTAAATCCCAGACATCAGAACTGAGGCCCACAAATAAGAGAGAAAGTCAAGCAGTGGTTTGGAAAGGCCTAATACATTACTCTAACGCAGCGGAGTTTTAAATGTTGTCTTCAGGCCTCCGCAGCTTTATTTCTCATCAATATTTGAGTTAAATTCTAACAAACTATTCCTATTGGAATACTGCCACTGCTGAAAGTGAGGTCTGCCTCTCCTAGTTGGTGTGTTATACTGAGGAGTGTGTTGTGGAATTTCATAGATAAAAGTCTTAAAGTTTAAAGACAACCTTTGACAGATGACAGTCATGGGAATGGAAGCTAAAAATAGAATATGGATGTTCAAAGAAGAGTATAACAATTTCTCTTTTCAGTTGTTATCATTCTTTAAAGATACAACATCTGTCAACCCAATGCAGCCGTGAAGGTGAGGCACGTTTGCACCCCCAATGCAAAAACTGCTTGCTTTCTTTTCCTCTCTTCTGCAGGGGACAAGCGGAATAGTTTTTTTTTTAATTTTGCCATCCGTGGGAAGTTGCACAGAGAAGCTCTGTCAGAAGAAACACAAAGCCTGTGTGTTTCACAGGTTGATTGCTGCCTTTGATTGTAACTGAAGAAAATCAAAGATGCCCTCCCTGCCTCCAAAGCAGCTCTAATTAGATGCCAGCTCTTTGAACCAGATTCACATGTCAAGGAAAGCCACAGTGTCTTGTAAGCAAAAAAGTACCCTAACTTAGTGATAATGCAGAAGTATGTAGTGGCAGCTCATGATGTGGTTCCCTGAAGGACCGCCTTCTATCATTCAGGGCTACTGATCTGGTATCTTTCCAGAGCGAAGGGTGTCAGGAGGTGATGACCGGCAGCACTGCAGTTGTTGCCTCAGCAGTCTTCAGGAATATAGTTGCTGAGTGCCTAGCAGGGCATGAGATGAAGCCAATAATGTCATCACTTGAACATATATCAGATGCTGCAACCCACTGGATATCTATTGCCTGCATGACTACCAGGAAACAACTTCAGTCTCCCTATTATCCTCATCTTCATCTTGCCTACATCAGATGGCATGGGATTCCTCCTCCCTGTTGTAGTATTTAGCAGGAGATGTGGCTACTTGTACTGTAGGAGCCACTGCTGAATTTACATGTTACAAAAAACATAAGGCTGACCCTGACAGTGACAGAGCCATGCTGACTTTTTTCCTTTTCTTCTTCTCAATATTTATTGATGTGTTTTATTCAAAACATTTGATACTGCCTTTCCACCCAACTAAAGTCTGCATTGGGAAACACAGAAATGTTAAAACATTAAAACAACTAAAAATACAGGTAAAACGATAAACATCAATTAAAAAAACATAAACAATGTCAGAGGTAAGGCAGATAACCATTACTAGGGATGTATCAGATGGAACAAAAGAAACAACCCTGTTCACATGCTGGAGAAAGACATCAACAGGGGAGACTGACAAATCTTCCTGAGAAGGGTATTCCAAACTTTTAGTGTAGTGACAAAGAAGACCTTTTCTTGGGTTGCCACTTGTCTAACCTTAGATGGTGGCAGCAACTTGCAAGATCTTCGAGGATACTCAGAGTCAGTGGACAGGTTTATATGAAAAAGATGATCCTGAAGGTATGTTGATTGAAAGGTGTGACTAAGAGTGGGGGAGAGTGGAAAGTGGTTGGGGGGTTGGTAGGTGAGTTTCAGGGTTGGGGTGAGGGAGGGAAGCAAAGTGAGGGTAGTTGTGGGGGAATGTTAGAAAATGAGGTCCTCCAAGGACCTGGGCTTTCCCCTGCCTCTCCTGCACTGCCGCAAGGAAGCCTGGGCCTTCCCTTGCCTCTCCCTGCCCCCTTGTAGGGGTGGGGGGTGGGTGAGCCTGAGAAGGTTTGCTGGGGGTGGGGAGTGATGGGGCTTTTAGAGCTCTGGAGCAGTGGTGGCAAGGTGCTGCTGCCCCAGAGCAGGGATGTGGCCATATGGGGGTGACTTTCTGCCCCTCCACATGACTGAACAGCAGTCGCCTGAGGCATTTGTCCCCAGCTCGCCCTGTAGAAGCTCTGCCTCTGGTTATAAATGAAGCAAACAAATAAGAAAATGAGAACATCAGGAAAGCATACCAAATGTATCCACAGTAAGGTCTCCCCATTTTCCTAATACTTTTAAAATGCCCACAGCATCTTGCAGTACGAGTAAAACTACTAGGTGGGGTAAAATGAGAAATATGTTTAAAGCCGTTTGAAACACAGATCTTAAAGTGCGAAGGGTTCTAAATCTTGGAATGGATGCATGCTGTACATGTATTCCTTCTGAACTCAAGGTTTTGCAACTTTTGATGTTTTTTTTGAGGCAGATGTGTTTTGAGCTAAAGCTGGGCTTCAAAGAAAAAAAAATAAGTGTTCAGTAGAAAATATTTCTCATTCCAAATTGAGTTTAGAAGTGTCAGTTCTCTATGAGCAGACAAAGCTGCTAAGTCAGAAAGTTGTCAACAGATGTGGGCTAGACATTCATAGCTACTGGTCCAGCTCCAATGTATGAAAATACCACTTGTTTATCAGAAGGTACAAGTGTCGAAAATTGTGCATGTTTTCAGATTTTGATATCAAATAAAAAGTGGTGACATTGACACAACAATTCATACCTGAATCAATTTCCTGGAATTTTATTTATTTTGTACATTTTAACCCCACCCTTCCTTTCATGAAGCTTAGGACAACATTTATTGTTCTCTCCTCCATTACAACTGGGTAAGGTTGCTTAGGCTGAGAGTAGGAATCTTCCCCAAGGTCACTCAGAAAGTTTCATGGCTGAGTAGATATTTGAACCTAGGCAGCCCAGATCCTAGCCTGACATTCTAACCACTGTACAACACTGAAAGTGAACTTCAGGGGCATGTAGAACATCTGAAATCTATCAAGAATGCACATCCCACCCTGTACTACTGCTGCTTGGCTTCCCCTCCATAATAATGGCCATGCTAAAGAGGCTGTTTCCTTTTACAGAAGCAATTAAAACTTCAGCATAGTTCAAATGCTGACTGTGAAGGAAGCATACTTATTTTGAATTATAGAAGACTAGATTGGATTATAAACAGAATATGGTGCTTGCTGCATTCTTTGTTCTGCCTCATACTGGTACATAAAGCTGGCTTAAACTGCATCAGAATATTGGACTATCTCAGTTAGTGCTGTCTCCTTTGTCTACTGGTGGCTGCTCTCCAGGGTCTCAAGTAGAACTCCCCATCATCTGATCATGAGACATTTTGCATGCAAAGAAGATCATTGGCCACTAAGCCATCACCCCTTTCCTTCTGCCTCTTACCACATGACTGCTTGGGTGGAAACTGGAAGGGACAATCTATTCTACGTGGAACAGGTTTGGTTATTCAGTAAACCAAATCACAGAAAACAACAAAAAAGGCCATTTTGACTTTTTTGGGTTTTTCTTGTACCTATTAAAAAAAACCCATGTGTATTCAAAAAGCCAACACCTGGGGCCAAAAAGTCAAATAACATTTGACTTTTTGGGTTTTTGAAATCTTTCTCCCCTCATGCCATTTCCTAAGCCCAGGTGAGCTTGGGAGCCAGGGCAGCAGGTGAGGGAGAGACCTCCATGTGCACTGAGCGAGTGAGCAAACTCAGCATGCCGATGTGGAGAATCCATTTCCAGCTGATGCTTTCCAAGCCCAGTGGGGCTTGGAAAGCACTGTCAGGGAAGGGACAGCCAGATCCAACATGCCCTGCTGACCAAGCTCAGTGCGACATGGAGATCTGTCCCCAGTTGATGCTTTCCAAACCCTCCAGGGTCTGCAAGGTGCCAATGGGTGCAGTTCTCCCACATTGCTGTTTCCCAAGTCCCTGAGGGCTTGGGAAACAGTGTGTGTATGTGAGAGAACTGAAGAATTCCAAGTTCTGGGTTTTTAAACCAAATGTTTTCAGTAATAGCCAAATGAAATCAATTGATATTAACTTTATTTGGTTTTACTGAAAATTTCCAGGTTAAAAAATTCAAACCCAAAATTTACTGATAATTTTTGTCAGTGCTCATGTCTAATGTAGAGTACTCAATGTAGAGTACTGCTCAATGAACTGACAATCATTTTGCACAATTTCCTAGAATTCTGATAAATTCTCCAGAAATTCCATCATCCAAATGTGTACAGACAGTACTGCAAATCCACCAGCCAATTCTGGACTTGGTAGACCTTGGTAGCTGTCCAAATCTAAGCTGTTTATCTTTGCAAATTTCCACATTAATAGTGCTTATTCCAAACACCAGTAGTGATAATTTTATGAAAAATTAGTATGGCTGGAGTTGCCAGTTATATCCTATAAGGAAGAAACAGGGCTGAATCATGGTCTGCAAACTTGGATAACATGGGTTTGTATAAAATCAGCTCAAGTTGCTATGTAACTGAAAGAAAACACCAATTCAATATAAAAATTATTAAAACAAAATATGATAATAATACAGCATATTTAATGTCACAAAAATCTATTGATGTTACATTCAGACATAGGAACCATAATGAGAAAAGGTAAAATGGTTTCATATTATTATGAGATCACTGTGCCTTTATCAATACTCTTCTATCCAGTGTCCACATAGCTGGATTTATGAACTTCAGCGAAATGAAATGGCAGAAATGTACTCCTAATTTTATGCAGTTTCATACTGCCATTCAGATGAATAACCCTATTAAAGTACGGTTATATATTGCTGAACCTTTTCTTCTCGAACTTGGTTTTGTACTGAAATGTGCTGGATGAGTTATTTTTAAAGTAACTGAGATTGCTCATTTACTTTTTAATACAAATGCTTGGAAAACAAAATAATACAAAAGTCTTGGTCCAAAATTCAGAATAACATTCTTTTACCATTGTAAAATATAAATCATCCTGAATTTCAAGCCTGGGGATAACTACTGCTGGGTAAAGTCCCATGGAACAGAGTGGTAAGCTGCAGTACTGCAGTCAAAGCTCTGCTCACAATCTGAGGCCCCTTCAACATGGGCCATTTAGAGCAGTGAGGGACCGGTAAAAATGCCAGTATGGGGGAGGTGTTCAGTCCACTGCCGCTGCTGCAGCACAGCTACAGTGGTGAATACCCCCCCCAACCGGTGCTTTCTTGACTTGCTCATTGAGTGAATCTTTTGGAAAACACCACCTTCCACCTGGTACCAAGCGAACAACACTGGGTGGATGGCGGTGTTTTCCCCACATCAATTGTTTCCTCCTAGCCTCTGTCCCTGGAGGCATACCTCCTAGCCTCTGTCCCTGGAGGCATCACCATGGCCATGGGGGCATGTCCCCTGGCCTCTGCTGAACGATGGCAGCCTAGTGGAGGTAAGAGGGGGGAAAGCGGTGGGCCCCATGCAAAGGTGGCCCCGGGGGTGTACTGGCTGCAAATATGCCAGTGTACCCCCACTCGCAAGACCTGTGTGGAAAAGGCCTGAGTTCAATCCTGACGGAAGTCGTTTTGTTACTAGGCAAACCATAGTGGGTGGGTAGGTGGGAGCTCTACTTTCAAAATATGTGCTTCTACCCAGCCCATCAACCTTGCAGTGTGGGCCAGAAGTAATGTGCCAAGATGGTGGACCCATTCTTTGCATTGGCTCAGTATCACCCATGAAGTCATTAAAACCTGCCTCGACTTACTCCTGCCAACATCAGCCTTGCAAAACAGCCTGCCTCACCCTCTTCCCTCTTAAGGAAGGGACAACAATACTCCAGCTAAGGAATAGTTCTCATCTCCAGCCCTAGTCTACATGCCTCCTTGGAATAAAGGAAATGCAAATATGAGCTCATCAAGGAGTTCCTACCAGCAATATCAATCTTATTCCTAATCTTTGAGTAACCTTTCCCAAGAATTGGCTGCAGTTCTCATATCGTGTCTTCACAGCTGCATAGTTTTGAAGACACAACATTAAAAACAAAAAATGGAAAAAACTGACACATGTGCATCATTGGCCAGGAGAACTAAATTTATTGGTGTACTTTACAAGCTAAAATAGCAGCAGCCTGCAATACATGCAAACAGCCCTGGGAACAACTCAGGCAGGGGTGCACCTGCCAGAAGGACGTGTGGGTCACATGCCCCAGGCACCACCCATTTGATCACATGGGGGCACAAAATTGTGCTCACCACATGATCAAGCTGTGGTCAAGAATCAGGAGCCTACAGGTTGCAGCAAGCCCCTCAAGCAAGGCAGGCATGGCCTCTGATGGAGGTGGATGGGGCCTGGCAGCAGCTGGTGCTGGGAGCCTGCTGAGGGGTGCCTGGCAGGCCCGTGACAGGCTCCTGGCCCGGCTGCTGCTTCCTGCCGCCCCCCACCTCTATCAGAGGCCATGCCTGCCTTGCTTGAAGGCCTTGAGTGAGGGAGGTGTCCTCCAATGGAGGTGGGGAGCTGGCAGCAGCCGGCACTGGGCTGGGAACCTGCTGAAGGGTGCCAGGTGGGTTTGCCAGGCACTCCTTGATGGGCCATGGCAGGCTTCTGGCATGGCACCAGTTGCTGCCACCTGCTAGCCCCAGTCACTGATGGGAAGCACGCAGTGGCCCAAAGGGCACACGGGGGGCATGAAGGCTGTGCGTGGGTTGCCCCGGGCACCTTTTTTGCAGGTATGTCTCTGAACTCAGGTAATGGTAGGTGGCGCAGTGAATCCATGGAGCAGCAGAAAATGGAGGGAACAAGCTGTGGAGAAACCAAAAATTAGAGCTTTAAACTTGGGAGAGTGGGAATAAGACATTTCCTGCTTTCTGCACAGCAAGCATGAAACTTCATCAACTCTGAGCCCTTCGGGGGAGGGTGGTTTATAAATACAATAAATAACAACAACAACAACAACAACAACAACAACAACAACTCATCTTTGGGGAAAAGATCACTAGTTTATCATTTTCATAATGTGGTGTTAAGCAGACATAAAATGTCCTGGGGATGTCTTGGTGTGAGAACTTCTTCCCCAAAATGCTTAATTTCACATCCTCAAGATGTTTATTTGTGCTGTGCAGAAAAGACCTGGATTTTTCCTCATGGCCTACAACATGCACTAGCGTAGATAAAGTATGACCACTTTCAGTCATCAGAGTGATACTTTTCAGCTTTTCTTTTTAAATAAGAATTGATCAAAAATGTTTAACTTTGTTTAGCATAATGAATTCTATTTTTAATTAAATGTTTTTGTTATTCTTTCCTTTTTTTCGTATTTGCTATTTATTCAAATGAGTGGTGGTGATAACTACAGCATTGATGGCTAGCTCAAGGGGTTTCAGAGCCAAAAATATTTAGAACCAATATTTAGAACCAACAGGGAATGTGATTTTCTAAATTAATAAGCCTTCTATACGTGCCTGTGTGTCTGTCTCTAGTCATGTGACTTCAACAATTAACTCTTGCTTGACTGAATGAAGCAGGCACCTGTAAAATCCCAACACCACTCCACAGACAAGACACAACTTTGCTGCCTAAAAGTTGTCACAGTGCCTAGACCTGTATGCCAAATGCTACACTGCATCAAATTACATATGGAACACCTTGTGCCTGCAGTAACAGGCTCAACTCCCCTAACAAGCCACGCAAAGATAGCAGGGAAAAGGCCACACACGCTGGGCGCAGAGCAATGAAATGAATGTGGTTCCAATCAAAAGCAATCATCCAGCTCTACAACCCTATGGGCAAGATATGTACAAATAAAACTCACCCACAAGAAGAAAAGTAATCAGTTTCTAACTGGTGAACTTTCAAGAGCAAAGCAATTGTTTTAAAAGTTTCCGTCTTGGAGACTCACAAGTAATAGGGCTCTGGATTTTTCTGAAAATTTGCCTAAGCTGAAAACTAACATGCCTTCGTGATAAGTAGAAGTATACACAAAGGTATCGTAAATAATAAAGCATTAAGAACAGCATCATTATGAGTAAAGGTCAAAGCATTTGAACCTTCCCTGTTTAGAAAAAAAAGGAAGTGAATCAAATATTGGAACTTAAGATCACCCACTCAGTGGATAATCAGTTAACTGATGGAACTGGTGGCATAAATTGTAATGACTATCACTAGATTAGAAGTCTCTAAAGGAGGAGTACAAAAATTCATAGATGACATGACAGTATATTAGCAGGTTTTAGCTGGCAATGGCTGGCACAAGTGGCAATGCTGTTGTTGGGGTCTACGGCAGGAGCTCTGCCAAGGTACCAGGGGGTGGTGTCACCTGGAAGGAGGCAGAAACCAGGGATCTGCTTGGGATCTGGAGCAAGCAGGCAGTCCAGAGGGCCCTTACCAAGAGTGATAGGAACATTGATCTTTTTGAGAGGGTGGCTTCGGAGATGAGGAGTCACGGTCAAAGCAGGACTGCTGTCAAATGCTGCACCAAGACCAAAACATTGCGGCAAGAATACAAGCATGTTGTGCAACACAACAAAATATCAGGTAACAACAGGGTGACCTGCCCCTTCTATGAGGAGCTTGAAAGGATTGTTGGGGAAAACAGGGACATCAGCCCCCCCCAAATCATGAGAACCACACGGTTTGGAGTGGATGAGTGGCTATTGCCGCCACCCCCCCCACTCCAGAATCAGAGAAGCTCTTCACAATGATGAACGAGGTGGACATTCACCCTCCTTCAAGAACCCTGAACTTGGGTAAGCAGAATTTGTGGGAGAGGGTCTCTCCATGTGTCTCTTCAAGGTGTCCCGTCATAGTGGCTTTTTGCAAGGCTGGCCTCGGAAGAGTACAGGGCTCAGAATGAGGGAAGCTTCTGGGAACATTTACTGGCCTCAACATGTGGCAGCTGCAGGGCATGGGAGAGAGGCCTGTTCTCCCTGTCATTGTCTTTGGTGTGCGGGGGGGGGGGGCTGAGGGGGTGGAGCCTATTCCCCCCATGTTTCACACCTTGGATGGAGGGGAACAGCAGGGGAGGGATCCTTGGCTCTTAACATGCAGCAGCCGTGGGGTGGGGCGGGAAATCTACTTATCGTTTTGAAAAATGTGTTACTTGCCTTGGTGGCTTTCTGAGGGTGGAAATGCAGGATATAAATTTTGTTAAATAAATAAATAAATAAATAAATAAATAAATAAATACATACATACATACATACATACATACATACATACATACATACATACATACATACAATCCTTTGCGTTTGTGGCTTAAGTGGCTGCTGAGTGGAATTAACAGCATTTTTATGCATACACAATTTTGCAAAAACCCAAAGCAAATCTGTTTGGCAAGTGTTTATTGATGTTTATCATGAACCAAACAGGCTGGGTGACTGGATCACTCTTGATTGACACATGTGAACATGGTAAGTTGGACTATCTGACATGTTTGTTGAAAATTTGCATTGTCTCGAGTAGTAGCTAAGCTGTAATGTGGTACACTGTTCACTTTGGTGATGATGAAATATCCTCTATTCTTAGCATATGCCACACAGAAAAAAAAAACATATTTCACCCCTTCTACCTGGTAATGAGTAAGATTGGTGATTGATATTGAATTGGTAAAAACTGTATACCCGTGGTGGCGAACCTTTGGCACTCCAGATGTTATGGACTACAATTCCCAGCAGCCCCTTCCAGCATGGCCAATTGGCCATGCTGGAAGGGGCTGCTGGGAATTGTAGTCCATAACATCTGGAGTGCCAAAGGTTCGCCACCACTGCTCTATACCATTGTTTTCTGTAGGAAGGATATTATCATTATACTTAATCTTAGGGCTATTTCTACTAGCTTTTAAAATATTTTTTCTAAGAGTCCCAGGAAGTACTATTGATAACTAACTTACCACTGCTAACTTACCACTGCTAACTAACTTACCAAATTACAATTGTCTGTGGGATTTGCTCTCCTGAAGTTGAATTTTACTTGCCTTCCTTCCAAGGTTCTTGTACAGATTACTGAGATACTGCACATGAAGTGCTTTTGATCTCTCTAAAACATAGAAATGACCATGAGTCCATATTCTCTGTTTACTGTTCTCCAGCCTCTTTACAGGGAAGGTGTGTAAGACAGTTTCACATACTTTATTTTTTGCTACATGCAGGTGACTTGGTGAAAGAAGACCAGTACATTACATGAATTTAAATTTTCATTGTGGATGGAGGCATCTAATGACATGGACTCCAAATGATGATGCCATCTTACTTTCTTTAGTGCAGCTAGAATCAAACATCTGGAGGTCCAAAACTATGTCAAATTTAAGAAACCCAACAGCATTACCAAAAATCTAATTTAGTGATTAGGGGAGGGTATTAAGGGGCTCCACATAATCTGAGCCCTAAACTGTAGTTTATAACCTTGTGCATAAATCCAAGGCAGCTCTTTGGTAATTGGTAATGTTATTTGCCCAAGAAGCAACCGTATCACTAAGATCCAACCTAGCTTGCCTTTACATGTTGTACAATCTTCTGGATTTTTTTAAAAAGGCTTAAAATGTCTATGATCAAATGGGGATATTTCAGATATACATCATCTTGTCTTGGAGCAAGGAATTATTATACTCCGTCAGGAGTCAACTTTGAACCTTCCAGCTCTCTGGTACTGTGACCCTGTGGCACTGATGATGCCTCTGGGCATTGCCTGTGCTTTTTGCCTGAGGTTGATATGCTAGTAAAAACATTGTTTGAGGGATCAATTCAGTTTAAACTGTCACAATCATGTGTCTTGCTAACCTGAAAGATAAAGACATTTAAATGTTATTCAAACCCCTTAATTGTTTCCATTAGCATTCCTTTTGTTATTCTGCAAAGAAAAGCGGTGGAAACAGATTACCCAGAGTACAAAGCTGTAAGGGGGGGGAAAGGGGGGGAAATGCAATGAGCATCTCATTAGCAACACTGTACTTCAAGTGTCTCCGGGACCCCATAGACTCCAAGCCAAGTGTTAATCATTTATCTTGAGTAGGATGACTAAATCATTCTGATGGAAATCTTTCTTTGATGAAGGATGCCTTAAGCCACAGGTTCTTACATTTTGTCACTGTCTCAGTTTGTCACTGGCCAGCTTCCATATCTTCTAAAAAAATCTTCAAGATAGGCTTGTGCTATGTTTGTCCGTATTGTGGTCCTCAGAGCTAGAAAACTGTATATATTCCTTTTAATGGACCTTATCCGATTAATAACACTGATTGAAATGGCTGAAACGGTGATAGTCACATCTTGCTGATTGGTCATTTGGAACACTATGATAGGTTGGTGGTTATAAAACATATACAATTGTGGGAATTGTACAAACCAAAGGCATTTGTACCCGTGCCTATTTGTCTTAATTTTATTTTGAATATGTTGTTCATGGGAAAGTGGAAGGATCTATGCATGATACTGATGCCACATCTGCTCCCTGATCCATGGAGATTCTATTCATTGGGGTGTTGTGTGATTTCCAGGCTGTATGGCCATATTCTAGTAGCATTTTCTCCTGACGTTTCACCTGCATCTGTGGCTGGCATCTTCAGAGGATCTTCAACAATACATTCTAGTCATTGTTCTTCTGGTTTCAGATATATGTCCCCACACTGCCATGCCAGGTTGCTAAGAAAATTTCCAGTGGTGATGTGATGTGGACTCCCTTAGGGAATACTATCAATCTGGCCTTGAGCTCAGGTTCACCCTTCCTGTGAGACTGAAAGAGGTTGTGGTAAGGTCACTTTTAAAGAAACCATTTTTGGATCCTACAGATCTCACCATCTACTATCCAATGTCCCATCTTTCTTCCCTGGTTAAGGTAGTTGAGAGATCTGGGCTTTCTTGGCAGAAGCATCAGTCCTGGACCATTTCAACCTGATTTCCACACTGGTTATGAGATGGAAACAGCTCTGGTTGCCCTCAGGGATAACTTCTGGAGACAACTGGACCAACATGGATTGGCACTTCTGCTGTTCCTTGACCTGAGAGAAGTGTTTAACTTGGTGAATCGTGACATTTTGACCCACCATCCCACTGACACTGGGATTTGTTGGAGAGTCTTGCAGTGGCTGTGCTCATTTATCCAGGGTCAGGAACGAGGGCAGTGGCCAAAGAGAAAACCTCTATATGCTACTCATTAGTGTGTGGGGTCCCACAAGGGGCAATTCTACATCTAATATTGTTTAACATCTACATGTGTCCTCTTGCCAAGCTGATCCTGGCTAAGGTGTCATAAATATGCTGATAACACCCAGCTAAACCTGTTGATGAATGGCCTACTGAATACTGCCCCAGATGTTCTGATCAACTGCTTAAAGGCCATGGTGAAATGATGAAAGAGAGCTGGCTAAATTTATATCCATCAAAGACAGAGGTTCTTTAGCTAGGCCAGCAAGGTACAGTGGGGGTGACCAATTGCCGACTCTTAACAGGGTGCAGTTAACATCTACTCCAAACATCAAGAGTCTTGGTGTGATCCTTGATACCACCTTAACAATGGAGGCTCAGGCCACACATGTTATTCATCTGGCTTTTTATCATCTTTACCAGGTGAGAAAATTGGCAATCTACCTGTTCCAAACTGACTTGGCTACAGTAATCCATGCAACAGTCACCTTTAGATTGGACTATTGCAACTCACTCTATGCAGAGGCATCCAGAGTCACTGGAAAATATAACAATGCTAGGAAAAGTGGAAGGCAGCAGGAAAAGAGGAAGAACCAACATGAGATAGATTGACTCTATAAAGGAGGCCTCAACCCTCTTTTTGCAAGACATGAGCAATGCTGTTAACAGTAGGACGTTTAAGAGGTCATTAATTCATAGGGTCTTCATAAGTCAGAAGCGACTTAACAGCACTTAACACACCACTTATTGGAGTGGACTCCTTGATTGCATATTGCTCTCCTATTTCTCAGCTTGATTAGAAATTAGAATCTTCAACTAGAAGACAAGTGAGCCAGTTATGCTATTGCTTAGAAATGCTCAATGATTCTCCTCAGTTTTCACATAACTGATTCACCATACACTGTCATTCTTCAATAAGGAGATTACTGTTATGCTCCCCTTCCACCCCACATCTTAAAACACACATCCAAACCAGGATATTTATGGATAGAATATATATGTGAGATATATTTCTGAGTTATATTAATGCTAACAGATGTATATGGTGTGGCGCAGGATAAAATAGGCTAACAGAAAGCCTAAGAAAAAGCAAACAATCAGTAGAAAATAAATTTACTCACTTGTTCCTTGATGTCCACACCCAAACCAGAGCTACAGTTGATAGAGTTGTAAATGTGAACTATCCCTTGAATTGAGATGCTGCAACCTTCCTTCCCTTCAGCTGTTCCTAAAAACTCCTAAATGCTCCATCCCTGATGTAATCTCGCTGCCTCAGCTAAATTACAATAGCCAGAGACTCACTCTGCTGACCATCTATTCAAGGTGTTGCTAATATAATCACGAGAACAATTGGCTACCAATCCCCTGGGTTAGGACAATAGATAGAGCTGCTAATTAGCTCAGCCCTGCAACCCAGTACAGCTGCAAGAAATGAAACCTAATGCAAAGGGTCTCTTTTTCCGCCAAACTAGCGATCCACCCTATAAAAGTCCTGCTCACCTAAAGCTCATTGCTCATTTCTAATGTGAACCTCCCTTGGTCAATTTGGTGTGAGACACAATATCGTCCTTCTACGGGATCTCTGTGCTGGCATAGAGTCCCTGCCTTCTACTTTGTCTGCTGCATTGGAACCATTAGGTAATGTATCACCCTACTGCCTCCCAAATCCCTTTCTATCATCCAAACCTATTTTTCTCACCTTTTTATATCTCTAGGAACTTGAGTGTATGTGCCTCCATATCTTACTGTATGTGTGCTTGAAACCAAATTTATATAAACATTTAAAACTTAATTTGGACTCCTTGTGTTACCCTGCGGAACGCTCCTTACCAATTTCCCCATATACATAGTCTCAAATATACATAGTCTCAAATATCCCCCCCAGCCTCCTCTCGCATTGCCAAGCTAAGTTGTTTCTTCCCCAGAAAGCTCTGCCAAACTAAGTTGTTCTCCCCAAAACATTGCCAAGCAAAGTTGTTTCTTCCCCCAAACACTGCCAAGCTGAGTTATTTCCCCATTGCTACTTTGAGAAAGATAGTCATACTGTTTCCCTGATTACTCAAGGGAAACCAAGCATTGAGTCGATCATTTAATAATATTTTTGTGTATTTGTGCATTAACACAGTCATGCTTGGGTCATATTGAAAGAGCTAGAGCCTGTTCTGGCAATGCTCACTGGAATCACACATAAGAGAGTGCTCATGACTTGCCAAGAAGTAAATCTCCTCAAAGCTTAAAAATCACTATGCAGTATGTCATGAGGGTAACAACATTTAGATGCAACTACATGTGAAAGACAGAAAGATCCCTCCTCCCTATGTACAGATCTGCTTGTTTATTGGATGGAAGGTTTTCAGCTTCTTTAAGACTGTTGGTATTACTTTTGCAGCAGATGTTCATTTTTACCTGGCCCAATCTGGATTCTGTGCATGTTACACAGGTCTTTCAAAGTGGTTTGCACAATCCTATCTGAGCTGAGATCATCTGGCAGAGAAAAAAATCATATTTGTATGTGGGAGAAGAGTGACCCTTTCACATCTTCCCCAAGCCTCTTAAAAACTATGCCTCTGAAACAACTGCTTAATGGGATAATGATAGTTTTTCATAGAATTATGCAGAATTCCATATCATTACCACATCCAATTTTAACAGCATTTTGAAATGCTACAGTACAGATAAAGTTTTAAATTAGAGATGAGTTGCAAAATAATCTTTTGCATCCTTTTTCTTATTTCTGTTTTTTCATAATGAGGCTAGCTAATGTCTACAGTACAATGCATATAGCTTTCGATGTTATAAGTGACGCCTGCCTATTCAGGACCTGGCCAAGAAGTTTAATTACTGGTAAATAAATGTTTACAGTATTTTTTTTTATCATGTGCAATTGCAAATTGTTCCTAATTAGAAAGGATTAGAGTGCCGCTGATGCTTGCTTGTAAAATATAAAAGCAACCACCAAAGACCAATTTACATTTTCATTATTCATCTCAAGTGAAATAGATCTGGCATGATAAATGAGGAGGTTATTTTTGTCAGTGATCCCAGTTTCTATGATGCACTCGGAAGTCTTCCCTTCTATCCCAAAGTGGTGGAATATATTGCATCCAAAAGATACTCTTTCCATTCCTGACCCGCTCTGTCAGGTCATGCTTAATGATGGCACTTTACATCATGAACCAAAAGATTAAAAAAGAATGTGATGAAACAAGTGCTCAAAGTGGGCAGGTTGGGTGTGTGTGTAAAAATAAAAGCAGCAATTCAAAGAGGAGTCCCGAGTTGATTCAGAATAGGAGGCAATGTACTTAATAAACCATGCCAAGAGCCACCTTTATACAGGAGAGATTTTCACTAGCAGCCCTTGCCTGCCAAACATTTACTGAGGTTTTTATGATTTTTATGAACCTTATGATTCTTGACAAATGTATTTTTCTTTTATGTACACTGAGAGCATATGCACCGGAGACAAATTCCTTGTGTGTCCAATCACACTTGGCCAATAAAGATTCTATTCTATTCTATTCTATTAAAAACTTCGCTTGCTGTTGCTGAAAGAGAATATACAGAACTTTATAATTTGGCCGCTATTCTTTTATGTGCAAAAGTACCATCTTGATAAGTTCTATATTTTATCCTTGGGATGCTGTGGATCACTGGGCTCAGTGTGGCAGAATATTTTTATCTTTTTTTGTTTCAAGCCTTATTATTTCCTAATGAGTGCAATCATGTGCCTCTGGAACTGACAGTGCAAAACTACACAGAGTTACTTGAATCTAAACTCACTGATTTCAGTGGGCTTAATAATTGAGAAGCACTTCATATGGTTGCACTGTCTCATGTGCATCAATGGCTGCAAGATTGCAACCATGATAATTGTAGAAAACAAAATTACTTTTAAAAAATCAGTTATTATTGTGGCTATGAAGGAATGGACTTGCAAATTCTTTTGCTTAGTCACTAGGAGGCCAGAAAAGGACTATGGCCAACCCAAGACTTTTATTTTATTTTATTTTATTCTATTTTATTTTAACAGGGGTTATCTCTGAAGGTGGGGCTTAACAGGGGTTAACAGAGTTCATCTCTTGTTCCTCTTGATCCTGAGAGGTGGGGCTTTTGTCCTGAGAGGTGGGGCTTTAGTTCAGTCTCTGGAACCAGCAGAGAGGAGTAGCAGCAGAAGAGACTTGGCCAGGAAGAGCAGAGTGACCTGCTGGTGTTCATTTTGGAGGGCTTTTCTCAAAGCCACAGCTTTTAAAACAGTGTTATTTTAACAGGGGTTATCTCTTTTTCTCCTTGTAAGGCTGCTGAATCTGGAAGGTGGGGCTTAACAGGGGTTAACAGAGTTCATCTCTTGTTCCTCTTTGTCCTGAGAGGTGGGGTTTTTGTCCTGAGAGGTGGGGCTTTAGTTCAGTCTCTGGAACCAGCGGCAATTTTAATTTAATTTTTTTGTTTTTTAAATTAATAAGGACATATTTGACAGATAGTACGTGCAGATAGCTCCAGGGGGGCAGTGACTAAAAGCTTAATATTTAAATATCTAAAAAAATCAGATATGAAGGCAGAAAGCCAGCAGGGGGATGAGGGCTTTCCAGTGTTTTGCACTGAGTGTCACATGTATGACTATCTGCCACTAGGACAGAAGTCGTGGGTGTGCCCTCGCTGCAATGAGCTCCTGGCACTCAAGGAACGTGTGCGTTCTCTTGAAGCCAAGGTGGCAAACCTGGAGTAGCTGAAAGAGGCAGAGAGGGTGACAGACGAGGCTTTCAGGGACCTAACAGCCGGGTCCCACTCCCAAGGTGACATCTCTTCAGATGTCATGGAGAATGAAGGCCTTGGGGATGGAGGGTGCCAGTCTGAGGTGGGGGAAGATGCTCCCTTAGATGGGATCCCTTCCTTAACTGGTGATCAGCTATCCTCTCGCACTGAGGATACCCCTCGGGGAGGTGGGGGGGCTCCTTGTAGTGGGTGATTCGATCATTAGAAATGTAGAGAGTTGGGTTTGTGAGAGGCGTGATGACCGCATGGTGACTTGCCTGCCTGGTGCGAAGGTTGCGGATGTCACGCTTCGTCTAGATAGGCTTTTAGACAGTGCTGGGGTGGAGTCAGCAGTTGTGGTCCACATTGGCACCAACGACATTGGGAAATGTAGCCGGGAGGTTCTGGAAGCTAAATTTAGGCTGCTAGGAAACAGGTTGAAGTTCAGGACCTCCAAGGTGGCATTCTCAGAAATGCTACCTGTTGCACGCGCAGGGCGAGCTAGGCAAGCGGAGATACAGGGTCTCAATGCGTGGATGAGAAGGTGGTGTAAGGCAGAGGGTTTCAGATTTGTCAGGAACTGGGGAACCTTTTGGGACAAGGTAGGCCTGTACAAACGGGACGGGCTTCATCTTAACCAAAGAGGAACCAGGCTGCTGGTGCTCAACATTAAAAAGGTGTGCAGAACAGCTTTTTAAACCCCTGGATCACTGGGGGAAAGCCACGACAGGAGCTGTAAGGTGACTTCGGATTCGGAATACACAGTATCTATGGGGATGCAGACAGAGAGGGATGGTTTTTCCTAAAATCCAACCACACTACAAGCCGGTGAGAACATATGCAATGTGCATGTGATGACAAGGGATAGTGTCTACAAAAAAAAAAAAGGCTTGAGAATTAAAAAAGCACACATAGAAACTTCCCAGGTTAAGGACAGAGAGCAGAGGTATACAGGTGTCTCTATGCTAATAAAAAAAGTAGAAGCATTCGGTGAGAGACCTAAAAAATGGGGAGCTAGAGTACAGAGTTTTTTGAAAGAGGAGGGACTTTGTGCATGCATTAGTGGGCATTACAGAGACATGGGAATTGGGAATAAGATAGAAAGGGGAGGGAACCAGTGGGGATGCTGTTATACCAGGCTACTGCGAGCTCTATAGGAAAGGATAGGACGGGGAGGGCGATTATTGGGGGGTGGAGTTGCCCTTTACATCCAAAAGAGAGGAATAGGTATCACATAAAATAGAGCCAATGCAAGGGGAGCCTGGTTCCCCTACAGAATCACTCGTGGATATCAATGCACCAAGGTGTGAAGGATACAGTTTAATATTAGGAATATATAAAATTATCGTCCCCCTGACCAAAGCGCTGTAGATTTCTAACTATCCTGCCATATAAACTGAAAAAAAATGCATGTTCAAGGTCATAGTAAGGAGAGAGCATATCCCTGGATATGCTAAAATGACTGTGGCTTAGGAGCAGATGGTATTTGTGGAACCAACCAGGGGAGAGAGGTGGATCCTAGATCTAAATTCTATGTGGGACCCAGGACCTGGTGCAGGAAGTCCAGTGTTGTGTATTCCAGCCGATAGGGAACAAGCGAGCCACAATGCTGTCAGATTCAATGATATCTCAGCATCTGCGAAGACAAGTGGCAACTACTAAATGCAGTTACATCTTCGCCTTCAGAAAGGGAAATTTCCTCAAAGATGATAGAGGGGATAGTGCTTAGGAAGCTGAAAGGGAAAATCAAGAAGGAGTCCAAAACTGTCCAGGATGCTTTGGGAGGTTATTTAAAAACACAGTAATAAAAGCTCAGCTGGAATGTGTTCCACAGGTTAGAAAAAAGGCAGCACCCAGTCCAAAAAAGAAAGCCACCATGGTTAACAAAAGAGAGGGGTTAGAGGAAATTATCAGAAAAAAAAAAGAAAATGAATATCTTTTTTTAGAAAATGGGAAGTCCAGTTTGGCTGATAAGAGAAGAAGAGAATATAGGAGAGGGAACACTAAAATGGAAATTTGGCAAAAGAATGAAGCAAGTTAAGCTGTAAGGGAGGCAAAAAAAAAGGAGTTATGAGGAACTTGAGAAACTGGCTGTGAACATCAAGACCTGCAAGCAAACAGTTCTTCCAAATTACACATCAAAAGCAGGAGAGCCAGCAAAGGGGAAGCTGAGTAGGCCCGTTAGATGACAAAGGAGCAAAGGGTGTGCTAAAGAGATGGCAGGGAGATTGCAGAGAAGCTGAGATGAATTCTTTGCATCTGTGCTTCACCAAAGAGGAGGTGTGAGGAACATTCCTTGCGCACACCTAGACCCAAGCTCCTTAGGAGAAGTGAATCAGAAGGAACTAGCGAGAGATAGTGGTAGAACCAAGGGAAGAAGTTCTGGCAGCCACATTGACTAAACTAAATGTTGCCAAATCCCCTGGCCCAGATTGCAAAACTTCACCCAAGAGGTTCTTAAAGAGCTCAAGCATGGGGTATGAATGAATCTTCTCACTTGTATTATGCAACTTATCCCAGAAATCAGGCTCCCATCCCTGGGAAAGACTGGAAGATGGCCAATGCTCCACATAATCTTTGAGAAAGGATCTAAGGGGACCCAGGAAATTACCTAGGCCAGTCAAGTTTGACATCTGTTCCTGAAGTAGAAATTAGTAGGAATCTATCATTAAAAGATAAAAGATTATAAAACATGTAGAAAAGCAAGAACCATAAGCTGAGAAAAGAGTCCAAGCATGGCTTTTGCAGAACAAAATCCTGTCTTACTGAAACTTACTAGAGTTCTTTGAGGGTGCGTAAACAGGCATGTGGACTAGGGTGAACCCGGTGGACATTGTCTGCACTTGGATTTCCAAAAGGCTTTTGACAAAGTTCCTCACCAGGAACTGTTGAGAAAAGCTCAGCAGCGATGAAGGAATAAGAGAGGAAATCCCCTCCTATGGATTAACAACTGTGTTTGAGAAACAGGAAACAAGAGAGTGGGTGTAAATGGGGAGGTTTCTCTGACAATGGAGAGATGTCGGGAGTGGTATCCCCCAAGGATCCGTTTTGGGACCAGTGCTCTTTAACCTATTATGCAAGACAATGAGTGTTGATAGTAAGGGCAACGCCTAACCTTTATCTCTGTGGCGGAGATGAGGTCTCCGTTCCCATAGAAGCAAGGGGATACAGAGGATGAATGGAGTTATAACCTGTGCTTCTGGCGGGAAGTGTCATTCCTGCCACTTTCATTAACCGAGCTTTCCTAAGATATCTGAATAAAAGCGGTCTTCCACCCAAGAGCCTTTATTTCGCCGCTATAGGTACATTCCACAGCCGAGGCGATAGGCCAACTTCATCGGCGGAGACTTTATCTCTCTTGGCGGGGAGATGAGGTCTCCGTTTCCATAGGAAGCAAGGGAGAGGATAGGATGAATGGAGATTACTCGCCCTGTGCTTCACAAAGTGTCATTCCCTGCCACTCGTGTACTTGAGCTTTTCGATGTCTGAATCTGAGTCTTTTCACCAAAAGAAGCCTTTTATTTCCTGCTTCTAATAATTACATTCCACAGTTAAGTGAAGGAATGCCCTTACACCTATTCATAAATGACCTGGAAGTAGGGGTGGGTAGCGTGGTGGCCAAGTTTGCAGATGATACCAAATTATGTAGGGTGAAATTTGAAGAACCCACAAGAAAGGATTGCCGAAGAGCTCCAAGGAAATCGGACCTTGATCGAGAATTAGGTGGAGTGGAAACTCCAGAAATGGCAAAATGCAGTTCAAATGGTAGCAAAATGTAAGAGTGATGCACATAGGGGCAAAAAAAAATCCAAACTTCACATACACGCTTCACAGGGGGTCCAGTGCTATCAGTCACAGACCAGGGAAAGAGAAAGGGATTTAGGCGTCTTAGTTGATGCAGTTCCATGAGATGTCAACTCAATGCATGGCAGCTGTGAAAAAGGCAAGAGCTCTATGCTGGGGATCATTAGAAAAGGAGATTGATAATAAAACTGCAAAGATTGTCATGCCCTTATATAAAGCTTTGTGAGTCGCGACCGCACTTGCCAGAGTACTGTGTCCAGTTCTGGTCGCCGCATCTCAAAAAGGATATTGAGGAGATAGGAAAAGAAGTGCAGAAGAAGGAGCAGCTTAAAGGATGATTGAGGGACTGGAGCAGCACCCTTCCCTATAGAGGAGAGGCTGCAGCGTTTGGGACTCTTTGGTTTGGAGAAGGCAGCTGAGGGGGGATATGATTGAAGTCTACAAAATTATGCATGGGGTAGAAAATGTGGACAGAGAGACATTTTTCTCTCTTTCTCACAATACTAGAACCAGGGGGCATTCATTGAAAATGCTGGGGGGAAGAATTAGGACTAAGAAAAGGAAACACTTCTTCACATAGCGTTAATACGATTTGGTGTTTTCGGAATATGCTGCCACAGGGAGGTGGTGATGGCCACTAACCTGGATGAAGCTTTAAAGGGGGCTTGGACAGATTTATGGAGGAGGAGTTGATTTAGCATGGCTACCAATCTTGATCCTCTTTGATCTGAGATTGCAAATGCCTTAACAGACCAGGTGATCGGGAGCAACAGCCGCAGAAGGCCATTGCGTTCACATCCTACATGTGAGCTCCCAAAGGCACCTGGTGGGCCACTGCGAGTAGCAGAGAACTGGACTAGATGGACTTTGGTCTGATCCAGCTGGCTTGTTCTTATGTTCTTATGTTCTTATGTTCTTAAGACTCTGCCTGGCAATGCTATGCCTTTTTCTTTTCCCCCAAGGTTGCAAAAAACAGTGTATTTTGACATATGGAGTCATGCTTCTAACACTATGTACCTGTGCTACCATGCCTCCCACTACCCTCCTCCAACAACAACAAGAGTCTGGATTTAGATCCTGCTTTTCTCAGCCATAAAGTAAAAGGGGCTTACAAACTCCTTCCCTTTCCGCTCTCCACAACAGACTCACTGTGAGGTAGGTAGGTAGGGCTGAGAGAGTGCTGAGAGAACTGTGTTTAACCCAAGATCACTCAGCTGGCTTCATGTGTAGGAGTGGGGAAACAAATCCAGTTCACCAGATTAAAATCTGCTGCTCATGTGGAGGAGTGTGGAATCAAAGTCAGTTCTCCAGATTACAATCCACTGCTCTTAACCACTATATCATGCTGGCTCACTAGGATGAGGAGGAGTGATCTAATGCAGTCATGCAATTTCCAGTTATCATGTTCCAAGGATGGTAAGCTTACCCACTTCAGATGACAAGATTGAATAGGCATGGGCTCATTCCGCACATGCTGAATAATGCACTTTCAAACTGCTTTCAGTGCTCTTTGAAGCTGTGCGGAATGGCAAAATCCACTTGCAAACAGTTGTGAAAGTGGTTTGAAAACGCATTATTTTGTGTGTGCGGAAGGGGCCATGGTGTTTTTCCCTAGAGATCAAACTTAAAGCATTTAAAACATAAGAAAGGTTAAGCAATAAATAAAATCATTCAAAATATAAAAGTTTAATCAATTAATAAAAAATATAGAACATGTTCTGTTCAAGCATTTCTTGAAGAAAAAGATAACAAGCAGTGAAAAACACACACTCCTGTCCAAATACCTGTTAAGTAGAACAGGCAACCTTTACTTTAACTTACAATAGTTTAAAGTTCAACATTATCTTGGATTTTCTGATAGGGATATCTTTTCATTGCCTCTTACTATATGAACATTGAGTCTCTATGTTTATGACTTGTGCTCACTATAGGAGCTGGAAGCTAAGAATAAAATGCACGACAACCCAGAGTTTAAAAAACCTCTGTTGTTCTCCCTCCCACCTTGTTTAATACTTCCTTTCCATTATGTTAATCAATACATTCATAGAACCTTACTCCAGAAACTCCAGCTGGTCCATAATGCAGCAGCAAGGGTCCTCACTGGATCCTCATGGTGGGCACACATCCAACATGTGCTCCACCAGTTGCACTGGCTCCAGGTGGAGTCCTGGGTCAAGTTCAAGGTTTTGATGTACTAATGTACAAAGTCCTAACATGTCTGGGGCCAGCGTACTTATGAAACCGTCTCTCCGTTTATGCCCCCTGAAAAAGGCTTCAATCAGCAAATGAAAACTTGCTTGTGGTCCCTGGCCCACAACTTGTCTCAACCAAGGCCAGGGCATTTTTGGCCCCTTCCTGGTGGAATGCTCTGTCATGTGAGACTGGGGCCCTGTGGGACATGACACAGTTCTTTCAGGACAGAGCTGTTCCACCAGGTATATGGTTGAGATAGCAATAGTTAACATATTTTGGCCTCCCATTCCACTCTAGCCCACACTGTTTATTTGATTGTTGAATGATTTTTATTGATTGTTCCAGAACCTACTTCTGATTCATCAGCTTAGTTTAGCTAATTTAAATTCTGCTGCCATCCAGAAAGTCTGTAACATAGTTCCAAATCTTTTCAGGAATATTTTAGAAGTTATTGGGAATAATTGTTTTATTATAAGTGCAGTATTGACATGAAATGTTTGATTTTGATGTGCTGGAAACTGCCCCGAGCCCTCAACGAGAGATATAAAACCCCAATAAATTAAAAAATGGCTTTTTCCTTCTTCCCTCTCCTTTTTGGCAGCTGTGAATTTGCAGCTGGGTCCCTGCTTTTGAACAGAGTATGGTTGCAATAATTGAAATTACTAGGTGGAGGCATTTCTGCAAAGGGATTTTAGTTAATTTTGATAGACTAACGGACTAGTTGCCTAAAAATGATGTCCAGAAGATATTAAATGATGATCATAATTTTTAGTATTAACAAAAACTATATTGCAATTGTTCCAAGAATCAAGACTTTTTTTCCATGTGCAAGCCTCCCTGAGCAGTCTTGCACCTGGGAATGCTGGATTGTTTTTAAATCCATATTTTTTATCTATGACTAATTAACTGATGGTATTAAAGGACAGTGTACACATTCCAGTTCATCCTGTTGAGACTGACTGAAATAAATGGGGGCTTCTCAAGGTGCAGTGGTATTATTCCACTTTTAATACAATTTGAGAAATAGAAAATCCCAGCAGATGCCATTACTTCATTGAAAAATGATTAAATTCATTAACTGAATGAGCTGTGCTTCCTTGAATAGATTTTTTTTAGCAGACTAAGGTTTTGTCAGCTTTCAGTTTAGGGTTCTATGACCACATTCTTTGATCTGCAATTTAACACCTCCCATCAAACATTGGGAGTCAGCAATATAGAAATGGGTCACAGTGATAGGGATGAAAATTTTCAAATTATTTTCCATGCTGTTTCCTGTATCAAATCTATCACCCAAGTTGTTTGTAGTCCTTGTAGATGAAAAATGATAGGTAACTTTAATCTGGAAACTGGGTTTGATTCCCTGCTCTGCCACTTGAACTGTGAAGGCTTATCTGGGGAATTCAGATTAGCCTGTGCACTCCAACACATGCCAACTGGGTGACCTTGGGCTAGTCACAGTTCTTCTGAGCTCTCTCAGCCCCACCTACCTCACAGGGTGTTTGTTGTGAGGGGGGAAGGGCAAGGAGATTGTAAGCCCCTTTGAGTCTCCTACAGGAGAGAAAGGGAGGATATAAATCCAACTCTTCTTCTCTTCTACTGTAACCCACCAAATGCATGGTTCAGGTAACTTAGGGAGCAAACTCTCAGGACTACGGAGAAGCAAGTCTTATGCTACTCAACAGGGCTTACTCCATGACGTAAAACTGTCCTTAGGACTGCAAGCTCTGTGCTCAAACTGTGAGACAAATGAAACAAAAGAGTATAGCAAGTTATTTACCTCTCTGATGACTCAAGGACTCCCATTATAAAATTAAATTGGGTTGACCAATTAAAAAGAAAGAACTTTGGCAAACTAAAAAACATGCTAATGAAACGAGATGTAACCATCTGAGCTAATGCACAGAACAGCAGCTTAACAGAAGAAATACTCTTTTCTTTTATCTACATAGTATTTTGATGTGAGTGGAGTTAGAGGTGAAGGTGGTGATTGGGTTAAAAAGCTGACGATTGCATAGGGTTTCCACTTGCTATGTGTGCTTCAATCAGCCTTTACAATGTGCAAATCACAGAGTAAGAAGAGAGAATTTGCTAAGGTTTGCATTTTATAGATATTTCAAGCAGCTTGAAGCCACAGAAGTCATACTTTAATCAAAGGATGCAAAATCCATCAAAGCAACCAAGGCATACAATTCCAATTGGATTTAATGATGATTAAATCTGTCTAACATCTAACTCAGCAGGCTGAACAGGTATCTCGATCACTATAGCTTCTTCTCTTTTGTTATCTCCGTAAGTGCAATATTTTTAATACATTAAATGCAATCAGATAATAGGCTCCTTAAAGTTTGATATTCGGGTTCTGTTCCAGGATAACAAAACCACAAAGTATGGTTCATTCAGCATTATTGCTTTCTTTCTGCTACTGAAGGATCCTTTTTGCTTTGCTTTTCTTTTTTAAAAGATGACTTTTTACATCTCAAGGTGCAACCAAAATGGAAAATGAAGCTGTAGCTGAAAAGTGAGAAATTCAAAGCAGACAAAAGGAAGTATTTCTTTACACATCACATAGTTAAATGGTGGAACTTCCTGCCCCAGGATGTGATGATGGCTTCCAACTTGGAAGGCTTTAAGAGGAGAGTGAACATGTTCATGAAGGATAAGGCTATCTGTGGCTACTAGTCAAAAAAGGTACTATTCATGATGCACACCTATTCTCTCCAATATCAGAGGAGTGTGCCTATTATATTTGATGATGTGGAACACAGGCAGGATAATGCTGCTGCAGTCGTCTTGCTTGTGAGCTTCCTAGAGCCACCTAGCTAGTGACTGTGTGAACAGATTGCTGAGCTTGATAGGTATTGGTCTGATCTAGTATGACTTTTCTTATTGGAAGTGTGCACCATTTTTGGGGGTACTTGTTAGTATTTTTGGCTTTCTTTGCTATATTTTGGTATAACAAAATATTTTGGTATTTTCAGATTTAAAAGACCCAATTTTTTTCAAAAAAATCTGGAAAAAAAAAACTGAACCTCCATACCGGTATGAGGATTTCCCCAGGGTTTTTTTTTTAATTCAAAAAATAATTTAATTTTTTTTAATTCAAAAATTTAATTCAAAATATTAAACCTGATCCCCAAAAATTACAATTTGCCCTAGAAGTTCACATGGGTCTTGGAAGTGTCAGGCAATGCAGAGGTTAATGCTGGGTTCAGGTGAGCCCAGTGTTCAGCTCTCTGCCGCCTGCTACCTCTGAGCCCACATGGCCTTTGGAGGCAGCAGCACAATACTGAATGCTGGGCTTGTAAGGTTCAGCCCTGCACTGCCACATCTGAAGTCCATATGACTTTCAGAGGTAGCAAGGTGGAGCTGAATGCTGAAATTGGCTTAGGCCATTTCTGCATTGGTCGAAATCAACTATTTTGGCCCAGTAAAACACCATTTGGGGGGGAGCCTTTTGCACAGGCACCACCACCAAATGATGCAGCGGCACTCTCTCCCCGCAAAACGGTGTTTTTGGAAAATGCTGGCTTACATTCAGTGCCAAGCGAATGGCACCAGGTGGAAGCCGGCATATTTCTCGTAGCCCTCCCAAATGGCTCCTACCTCTTGCCACTTTCTGTCACTTTGTGGAGGCCAAGGGACATGCCTCCTGGCCTCCAACCCCAGAGCCATCACTCTGGCCATGGATGAATTGGTGCGCCAAATTCTTATCCAAGAACTCCTGCAAGGCATCATCCTCCAAATGACTCATCAGGTACAATCTGTCTTTGGGGAGTTTGGTCCCAGGCAACAGTTCAATTTTACAGTCAGTCTATGCGGGGGCAACAAGTCACATTCGGCCTCCTCAAATACATGATGCAAGTCATGATACGGCTCAGGAATGCCAGATCCAACAACCCCCTGGACATTGGAAATAGATGAAGGGAACACAGGCTCTGCAGGTTCAGACAGTATATGATCGCCGCAGGGGGGTACTGTAAACCGTATGATGCGATCCACTCATTTGATGGTGGGATCATGGTTTTGCAGCCAGGACATGCCCAATGCTACAGGATGTTTAGCTATGGGAACCACGATAAAACTGCATTTCTCCCAGTGTTGAGCACTTTGGAGTAAAACTTTTCCATCTTGAACATGGCTGCCCCCCCAGAGGGCTTCCATCCATTTGGAAGAATTGAATGGGTTGTCGGAGGGGAATAGTATTTAAACCCAAACCTTCCACTACCAATGGGTACATAAGACAATGAGAACAGCCAGAGTCAATAAGAGCACATACGAGCATTCTGGTGGGGTTTTTTTTTGGGGGGGGTGTTAGTGAGAGTCATTTCTATTTCTAGGGACTTGCCCTGATAACTCACCCGCATATCAGAGGAAGGTGCATCCAGCTGTGGGGTTTGTGTGATACCTAGACTTGTAGCAGAGTCATCCTTATCAAAGGCTGATCCATTTTCAGGTATAGCAACCACTTTAGATGTACCTTTCTAAGTGCTTGGGGGTTTTGCTGTTGGAGCCTTAGTAGATTGAGAAGGCTTGGGCTACGATTTGGGTGTGCCTGGTTTGCTGGGGCAAGCTGCTGCCATGTGGCCAGGCTCTCTGCAATACAGGCACAAACCAAGACATCATCTCCGAATGGAGAGGGTCTCTACAGGTGGTTGAGGGCAGGTCCCACAAGTTTACAAGGCAGAGGCACAGTACGACGAGGACCAGCAGGTTTAGATCCCAACACTTTGAAGCGCTGAAGCTGGAAATCAGCATCAGCAGCCATAGCGATCCATTCCACCAAACACGTTGGCTTAGCTCTCATAAGGACCCATTCCTGGAGCTTCGGGTTTAGACCTTCTGTAAAGGCAATAGCAAACATCTGATCAGGCCAGTCAGAAATCCAGCTCACCAAGGCATGGAAATTGCTAGAGCAATCTGCGCAAGACATAGAACCCTTGTCTCAAATTTCTAATGTCCCGTTTGGCCTGTTCATTCATGTGGGATTGCTCGAATCTTTCACGGAGGGCCATCAGGAAGAGAGGCAGCAAAGTGAGCTCCAGAGCGGCCCGTCTGAATAGCTCCACATACCATTCCGCTGCATTACCCTCAAAGGCAGTGGTCACATCTCGAACTCGCTCACCATCATTGCGATAGTACTGGTCAAAATCATGCATTTGGGTATCGACCTGGATCAAAAAGTAGGGCAGTTTCTGGGGTTTGCCATCAAACCGAACAGACAACTTAGGGCGAATTGCAGGTACCATCGGGGCCCTGCTGCATATATTGATAAGGCATGCACATATGTGTTAACTGCTGCTGTTGAGGGGGCATCTGCTGTGGAACAAAGGTACCGTGGGCCCTAGGAATCATTTGTGGAATTTGTTGTGGAATGGGAGCACTCTGGACATGAGCATTCTGGGTCATCTGATCCCGATGGATCAGGGTAGCATGAGGTGAGGTCTGCACGCGTTTGCTAATGGAAGCACAGCTAACTGACTGCGATGCAGAACTTTGCCGCCTGTATTCCAACACCTTTGGCTCTGCTTCCTGTGCTCTTGCCTCCATTTGTTCCAGCTTAATTTGCATGTCGAGCAGTTGTAGCTCCAATTCCCTACAACTGGTTCCGTCAGACCCTCCAAGTCAGATCGAGATTGTGGTAGTACAGGGACTTCCAAGAAGCGCAATTCCCTCTACTGGTATAGGTGCTCCTGAATATCCACTTATCTTTATTCTTGTTGGGTGTAACTTTAGCCTAGATTGCGGGTTTTCATAAGCTTGTTCTGGCAAAACATTGCCCTGTGCACATATGTGCAGTTTAAAAGATATCTTTGTTCCTTGTACAATGAGATGCTCTGTTCCAGAGAGAGAAACATATCTCACTGTGTGTAAGAGTTGCCTGACATGCCTCTGAAGATTCCAGCCATAGAGGCGGGCAAAATGTTAGGAGCATAAATCTACCAGACCACGGCCACACAGCCTGAAAAACCCACAACAGCCATTTTAGAATAATTTTGTAAATAATATAGATTTATAAAAAAATTATGTTAATACAAAAATATGATGATACTGTAATAAATGCTACCATTACTGCTATTATGACTGTAAACAGAAGGTTCCTTCTGTTGCATATTCATTTTAGTACTATTAAACAGCAATTCAACATTCCACATGAACACTTCCTACTCAGTCTTTGTGCAGCAAACTGCATCAATAATCCAGTTGAACACAGATAATAAAACATGATAGAGACTTCAAAGGAATATTTATGTATATGCTAAATATATATGCATATGCTATATATGCTAAAATGTGTACATTAAGAATAATGCAATGTAGGATAAACTAAGGAAGGAGATGGTTTCGCTCTTTGCTCCTTGAAGTGACATTGTGAAAATCCAACTTCGTAATATTTGATCATAGCTCTTTGGGTTTCACTGATTAAAGTACACTTTGCAGAATGGTAATGTAATGCAGAATTAATAACATGGCAGTTCACTTTCTCCTGGTCTTATTTTTCCTGATAGTTGTCCTGTGAATAATTCATATAACCTAATATGCCTCTTTTTAATTCTGTAACAACAGAATGCTTAATTTTTGGATAAAATATTCAAACAGTTTCTTTCATCGAAAAACAGAATTCACTCCTAGTGGAAAATGATGTTGCTGCTCAGCTTCATGTGGGTTCTCTCATAACCTCTCTTGAGAAGGAATGACAAAGGATTGTTGTTGTTGATATCTGGTCATTTGGGTTTTTGATCTGTAGAATAAATTCTGTTGCATAATTCAAACAGGTGTGGAAAGAAGTCTTCCTTCTCCCACTACTATTAACTATAGAGCTTCTCACTCAAAAATACTGCACAGGAGTTGTCACTCTAAAGAGCTAATGACAGCAACCTGATGTGTTTTAAAAACATTCTTCCAACTTTCACTAAAGGTACAAGGAAATTGCCTTGGGTTATATGTATAGATCTTCCCAGGAGGCTTGCAATTAATAATATCTATTCAGGTTCTTGGAGAGAGTTCATTTTTACTTCAAACATAAATGTCAACACTAGGGAATTTCCTACCTCTTATAATACTAAAAAACTGACATAACTTTCTTCATATGATTGCATATTTTGTGAAGATGATTAGCTGTGCAGAAATAGAAGAGCATTAATCCCAGAACATGAATAGAATACTTTGATGTTCCTTGTGGCCAAAATGCACCACCCATTTCATTTAAATATCACAGGGAAATTGTCTACTTTAGGGAACACTCAGGTTTTTCCCCTATTTGCCTGATTATAACAGGTAGGATAAAATTTTAATGAGCTTTAAATTTAATGTAATTTATTGTACATCATGCAAATCATTCAAAGGCTTTTGTACTGACACATCAAAGTTGTTTGCTTAGTCCTCTATAGGCAGCTTTTCATACCTTTTCTTCAGAGGCTTGAGAACTTTCTCAGACATGAACTAGAATAACTATTTAAAACTAATATATTTTTAAAAAATCTTAAGTAGCCAATGACCCATCTAACAACATAACATGAACTAACTCATTCTGAATAACCCAGTTCCAAAGCAGTTGATAGGACTGGTCCAATGTAAATCCAAGAATTTCAGATTTAAAGTAATTGGGTTATGAACTGTAGAGCTGAAATCCTAGAACTGTTTACTCTTCAGAAGATTCATTAAAGCTAATTGGATTTCTGCAAGCGAACTGGCTGCCCATAAGGAGTTTCACAAGAAGACTGGTCACAGTTCAAACTGGTGGTAGAGATTGACACTAACAAAATGGAAGCAGAAAGCTCTTTTCCAGACAAGAAAGAAAAGTCAGCCTCGATGTTTTGATTTTTATGGTCGATACCATTACATTACAGTTGGCCTTGAAATATGCTGGGGACAATATCTCTGAGGTTTGTTTTTTTATTATAATTAAGGCTAAAACATTTCTCTTCCTGAAGATTAGTTAATTGTGATATTGTGGGAGAAAGAGCTTTAAGAAGATTGCTAATTGCAGCCCTACAATCTCATTACAAACCATCACTTCCTGAATGTATCCTCTGGTCAAAGATAGTCTTACCATTATTATTCTCTTGGAACTCAAGGCTGTCATCTAGGCCTGGAGCAACAGATAGGGGGTCACTAACCTGCCAGTTTAGTTTTTTGTCATCATGGGAAATCTTTATGTCTCCAGACATGTTTAATCTTACTATAAACCATCACAGATGCAGCAATCAAGTCTAATTTCAGCTGAACGCTCAAATGTTTTAGAAGTTGATTTTTAAGAGGACCACATCAAATACAAGAGAGCTGCATGGGCACAAGACAATATGTTCTTGCTTTTCAGCAAAGCTTCAAGTTCAAGTGATTACTATGGATTGGAAGAAATACAAAAAGAAATACAAGCACTCCCAAGCATGGCATGCTTTGCTGCTGCTAATAAAAAGTTAACATCTCCTGCATGTACTTAGACATAAGCTTTATGTCGAGCCTTGGATTTTTGGACATCAAAAAAAAAGTCATGCCTAATCCACACAGGGTGGTGGTGGTGGTGGTGGTGGTGGTGGTGGTGGTGGTGGTGGTGGTGGTGGTGGTGGTGGTGGTGGTTCTTCTTCTTCTTCTTCTTCTTCTTCTTCTTCTTCTTCTTCTTCTTCTTCTTCTTCTTCTTCTACTACTACTACTACTACTACTACTACTACTACTACTACTACTACTACTACTAATAATAATAATAATTCTGGTTTGGAGAACACAAATTATAGGCAGTTGCATCCTATGCAGCATGAAACTTTGAGTTTTCCACAAACAGGAGTGGAAAGAAGAAGAAGAAGAAGAGTTTGGATTTATATCCCCCCTTTCTCTCCTGCAGGAGACTCAAAGGGGCTGACAATCTCCTTGCCCTTCCCCCCTCACAACAAACACCCTGTGAGGTAGGTGGGGCTGAGAGAGCTCCGAGAAGCTGTGACTAGCCCAAGGTCACCCAGCTGGCGTGTGTGGGAGTGTACAGGCCAATCTGAATTCCCCAGATAAGCCTCCACAGCTCAGGTGGCAGAGCTGGGAATCAAACCCGGTTCCTCCAGATTAGATACACGAGCTCTTAACCTCCTACGCCACTGCTGCTGTTCAAAACATTTGACCCTGAAGTTCAGTCATGTAACAACAAACTGTGTTTTTATCTACTGCAGTAGATATGTCAATTACACCAATACTTCGGCTGGAGTGATGCATATAACGCCAAAAATACGAAGGGGGTAGCCACTCCCCAATATAAACTTGCCAGAAACTCAAGGAAGTATAATAATAAGAAAACTATATTTATAATGATCAATACTGAATACATATATAATACAATAAGAAGCAAACAATACTTATCATCCAATCTGTGCTATTACAAACTCAGTTCATTCATATATAAAACCCTCATGAATGATGTTCCCATCCGGGAATAGCCGAACAGATCAAAGTGACAGTGTATGGGAGTTGCAAGTAGATGAAATTCATATAGTGTTGCCAAGTAGTCAACCTTTGCTGTTTGATGGGCTGTAGTCTTATGAACTAATATACAATCAACATCGCGATGATTCCAAAAAGCTCACAAATGCGGCTAACAGAATGACGTCTCCATAGGACTCAGCAGGCTCCTCCGCTCGAAATAAAACCAAGCGGCCAAAGTTGCACAGTGATACAGCTGACACTTAATCTTGACAAAAAGTCAGGTCGCGGTTTAAACGAACAGCATCCTGGAAGATGCAAAGGGTTGGCAAACTCCTCCGCTGGAGAACTTCTTAAGCAGCCCAAGCCACAACTTTTTCAAGCGGTTTAAGGCTCAATTTGCACAAGCAGCAAAACGCTAAGCGCTGAATGGCGTTTTTGACTCTTCCTCAGTGCCGTATGAATAAAGTGCTTACATGCAAACTATGTATATACGTGCAATATAGATCACTCAAAACCATGAACCTTTCATCAGATGTATCTTTTCAGTTTTTAAAAATTGTGCTGCTTTATGTTGCATATGGGTCACTTGAATGGTTCCTTGCCTTAAAAAAAAACCTTGGGTGGTCCCTGAAGTACTGAATTCAATACAGTGCCTACTTGTCACTGACAACTACCGTATATACTCGCATATAAGCCAAGTTTTTCAGCCCTGTTTTAAGGCTGAAAAATGCCCCCTTGGCTTATACGCAAGTTACCACTTACCAGCAATCTCAAGCCACTTGTTGCTGCCCTCCCTGGAGGGCGAAGGGAAAATCCCTGCAGCCGCAGGCTCTTCAGGCCTCTGCCGAGGCTGGGGGCATGGCCCAGGATGACCTCTCTGCACCGCTTGTTGCTGCCCTCCTTGGAGGGTGAAGGGGGAACCCCTGCAGCCAGTAGGCTCTTCAGGCCTCTGTCGAGGCTGGGGGTGGGCCGGGATGACCTCCGTGTGGCTGCATAAGCCGCTTGTTTCTGGGCTTCCTCAAACCCCAGCTGGGAGGCAGAGGGAGCTCCTTATTTGGGCTGTGACTCCCCCTGATGTCACTGCCCAAATACGGAGCACCCTCTGCATCCTGCTGCCTGGGCTACCTCAAACCCCAGTCAGGAGGCAGAGGGAGCTCCTTATTTGGGCTGTGACTCCCCCTGATGTCACTGCCCAAATACGGAGCACCCTCTGCATCCTGCTGCCTGGGCTACCTCAAACCCCAGCTGGGAGGCAGAGGGAGCTCCTTATTTGGGCTGTGACTCCCCCTGATGTCACTGCCCAAATACGGAGCACCCTCTGCATCCTGCTGCCTGGGCTACCTCAAACCCCAGCTGGGAGGCAGAGGGAGCTCCTTATTTGGGCTGTGACTCCCCCTGATGTCACTGCCCAAAATACCGAGCACCCCTCTTCAGCATCCTGCTGCCTGGGCTACCTCAAACCCCAGTCAGGAGGCAGAGGGAGCTCCTTATTTGGGCAGTGACTCCCCCTGATGTCACTGCCCAAATAAGGAACTCCCTCTGCCTCCCAGCTGGCTGGGCTTCCTCAAACCCCAACTGAGGTACCACTGTATCTATTTTATTTTATTGGTATCTATTTTTATTTTTGAAATTTACCAGTAGCTGCTGCATTTCCCACCCTCGGCTTATAAGCGAGTCAATAAGTTTTGGTGGTAAAATTAGGTCCTTCGGCTTATACACGGGTCGGCTTATGCACGAGTATATACAGTATATAAAGGTTATCTGAACAGCATCATCTCCAACAGTCTTCTCAATGAGATTGTAGCTCTGGAGCTGGCTAACACCCAGCTCTATATTTACTTAAGCCTTGAGAAGATGCTAGTATGGATCCAACTCTTCTCCAAAGTGCCTTAATGTAACTGAAGTGGCTCTTCCATTAGAAGAATGACTTAAGCTGAAAAAAAGACTTTCAAATTTCTCACAGTGGAATGGTAGCAGGGGTGTAGGATTTAACCCACCATCTCTTTCCTGGCTCTGTGACTGGATGCTGTGATTAAGTGGCGGGGGAGTGGGTGGGGAAAGAAGCTGGAGCTGCATACAAATAAGACAAGGATGATGCTGAATGATAAGGTAAATATTCTGGAGGGAATAATGTTTCCTGCCATTGGCTATATTCTGGCTCCATTTGACAAGTTTGATGAAGAGTTTTTCCTAGAAGTGATGTCATTGTTGCTGGTGGGCAACAAGAGTTGTGGGAGATCTGGCAACCCTATATGCAGTGGTGGGATTCAGCAGGTTTGCACCACTTCGGCAGAACCAGTTGTTAAAAGGGTGCTTGTAATCAACTAGTTGTTAAATTTATTTGAATCTCACCACCAGCACCAGCTGTTAAATTATTTGAATCCCACCACTTCCTATATGTTACGTATTTTGAAGTCTTTCCATTTGCTGTCTATTTGTTTTTGCATTAAGTTAAAGTACTGATTCTCACCTTTAAAGCCCTTCTTGACTTGAGATTGCCATCTCATATAAATCAATATGTGCCCACTAGTTATACCAGCAAGGTATTTTGTCTGTTCTCATCCTGCTAAGTTCTTAAATTGTTGCTGTCTGTTCCTGGGCTTTTACAGTGGTGGTTCTTACATTATAGAGCAGGCTGCCGGAGATGTTAGAATGGAAAGCACCCAGATGTAATCTCATTTAAGAGAGGTATGGAAGGAATATATACATCTCTCTGTCTCTCTCTCTCTGTCTGTCTGTCTGTCTGTCTGTCTGTCTGTCTATCTATCTAACTATTTATTCAGCTGCCCTCCATACTCCTCTTAAATGAGCTTACATTCAATTTATTAATATAAAACATTTTTATCCAACACTTTGATAGTTTTGCACATTACAAATTATAAATATTTTTTGTAATGTGCAAAACTATCAAAGTGTTGGATAAAAATGTTTTATATTAATAAATTGAATTAAAATGGAGGCAAGTTGTTAATTAAACAGAAGCATTTTCCTGGTATGGGTAAGGTTGTCTTCATGGAACAGAGAGCAATCCTAAGCAGGTCTCCTAAAAACCAACTTGGGTTTATTCAAAAGTGTGTACTGAGACAGTATCAGGATTGCACAGATATTAAAAGTATAAGACTACCTTTTACTGCATCAGACCATTGGTCTATGTAGCTTAGTATAGTTGATTCTAATTGGCAACAGCGGAGCCGTCTGCCGGCCTCCGCTTCGCCTGCTCGCACGCTTGTGTGCGAACGGGCTTGCGCCCCCACGCCGCCAGAACTCTTGGCGGCGTGGGGGCGACTGGAGGCCGTGCGGAAACGGCCTAACATACTACCAAAAGTTGTTAATTTGCCCCACACACATTATCAATGACAACATAAGATAGCAGAGGATGTGTTCAACTAGTTTTTAATTGGCTGATCTATGTCTTGAGTTGCCAGGTCTCCCCCCACCCCCCAGGCCACCAGTGATAGATGGCGGTTTAAGGTTGCCAAATCCTAGTTAGGAAATTCCTGGAGATTTGAAGATGGATCCTGGGAAGGACAAAGAACTCAGTGAGGTACAATACAATAGAGTCCATCCTCCAAAGTATCCATTTCTCCAGGGGAACAAATTCTGAAGTCTGGAGATAATATGTAATTCTGGGGGATCCCACCTGAAGGCTGGCATCCCTGTTTCACTGTTTACTCCAAACAATTTTTAGGACAGGCTGTGCTATGTATCTGCATTTTGGGTAGATCTACCTTGACTCCTAACTCAGCTGGCATTTTTGCCAGTCTTTCTTATCACTGCCTGCATACCAAATGTGCAGAGAGCTACCAACATTCATCCCTCTCCCTTAATGCATTAAAAAGTACCATTAAAAATGCATTCAAAAGATGCTCAGCACCAAGAGCTTTTCTTCGCAGTGCATCCAGTTCCAAGACATGTGACATCCTCCCTTTGTACGGAGTGTCTCAGGGTACTTGCTGATTAATCCTATCAATCCTGAGCAGCCCACCCTATTCCTACCAACTACCAATTTTATTATTTAAATAAACAATATCCTACCCACAGAAACAGCATGGAACAGGAGAAAAAATGGCTTTCCATGTAGCCAGTCTGGTGAACCTCCAAGCATTCCTGCTTGTCTCTATTATATTGACCAGGTAATTGTGTACTGACTACAAGGAGGGTCCTACACAGAGAGTGTAGCCAAGTAAAGCAGCTCACCTTCCTTTCCTGATTGGCTGATTTCATTTATTGGAGCTATTTTACTTTGCAATGATATCCTGTGGTGCGTAGACCCACCAATTAACTGCACTATCCAGAGGTAAATCACTTGTAGATTAGATTACTGAGCAACCTCTGTCTGGGAATTGTGCAGTATTGGAAAGATTCCCACTATTCCTCTTAGCCTAGTAAAACATAGACACACAGTTAAAGCACAGCGAGGGAGACAGAGCATTGTAGCAAACCTCCCATCACCATAAGAGGAAAAGATGAACTCTCTTCCTAAAATGGGCAAGTCCCTCCCCCACCCCAAGGCAGTAAAACCTATGCCACAGAGAGAAAGAGAAGAGAGGAACCAAGTATACATGTCCTATAAGTCAACATACTACAATGCCCAGGTTTCCTGAGGCTATTCAGCAGCTGTTCCCCTTATCCTAGGAAAGGCCCTTGTTATTCTAAAGATCTTCCTTCTGTGGGATGTCCAAACGAATAGTTCTCCATGCCTACATTACATCACCCTAGTCATACTGAACACATGCATATTTGCGTGTTTTGCATATTCACTGAATGTTGCAATTTTTTTGGGAAAAATAGAACAAAACATACTCTTCTTGGGTGTTATCTGGATTTTGGGCATTGTTATGTTCCTCTAGAGTGGGCCTCCAGAGGACTCTGCTCTCCTGTAACAAGTGACCTTCAAGGTTGATAATCTAGTCTCATGGCTATCTCTCACTGATAAAATGAGATACACATATTCCTGGAGATATAGGCTGTCTGCACTTTTAAGAAAGCAAAAGAGCCTAGAGCAGTGTTTCCCAACCTTTTTGACGTCACGTCACCCTTGATCTCACTCTTCATATCTCATGGAACCCTGTGGACAGTACACCCCTGCCACCCATCCCCAGAAGCATATCTAGGAAAAATGGATTCTGGGGCAAAATCTGAGTTTTTCACACACCCACACTGCCCCCCCCCATGATGGGCTTTAGTGGGGCTGTAGTGGATCCTACACCCCTTTCTCATGGAACAACACTTACCTGGTTCTAGGTCTGTGGCTCGGGGGTCAGAGAGGTGTGGCTTGGGGTAAGCAAAAACCCAAACCTAGCCACATAACGTGCCTTGCAGCTGTGGCCGTTTGTGAGGCAGGCTAAATCAAAAGAATTGCGATTCTTGTAAAACCCAGGTTGTGGGGGAACCCAGAGTGGACTCGCTTGAGGAGCGGGATCCATGCAAAATGCCCCCCCCACCCAGGTTTTATCCTGCCCTTAAACCATGTTTATTGGCCTGTGTGGAAAGGGTCCTAGTCTTCCCTGGTAGACTCCATCCAAGTACTAACCGTGGTTGACCCTGCTTTAGTTTCCTCACTCTAACAAGCTCAGGTTAAGCTCAGCTATGCAGGTTGCTATATGTATTATTTCAAACAGTGATTAAATTAATTATCCATATGATAGTGTGTAAAGCCCCAGGTGATTAGAACCTTGATGCACACTAAAACTTTGAAACAATGTGTGCAGATGGCCAATTTCAAGTAATTCATGTCAGTTTCGCTCATTCTCCATGGGTTCCTGACAGCTGAAGGGATGTGAAACATACTATTTTCTTGCACTGATTATTCTGTTTTCTTTGTAAACTACTTATTCTGCTTAATAAAAACCTATTTTCCTTCTCCATTTGGCTATCCATTGTTTACATGATCCTTCGAGGAAAAGAACCCTTGGCAATATAATACTGGAAACAAGAAGTGGTGCCTACAAAGCCCAGGCTCAAATTAATTTCATTGCTGCCTGATAGCAGTTCCAGAAGCTAGAAAAGAATGGACAGGAGAACAGCCAAAGAAGATAAGAGCTAAGGACAGTGCAGTACACACAAGAGGGCATCTTTTAATTTATTTTATATTTCCCAGGAACTAATGGACATAAACCTGAATAAATGAAAGCAAAATTAAGTCCAATGAATTTTTGTGCTTTTGTTACATGTATTGATAAAAAATGACTATAGCAAGTTACAAAACATAATCTTTCCTCTTTCTGTGTGTTTCTTAGTGCTATGTAAAGTATAGAACTGGCTCAGAGGCAGCTAAACAGCACTCTCTGTATGTAGTAGGCTTTCCCTAATTCATCACTGAACCTGTTCAACCAAAGGAAAGAAGAGGAGATCTCTGACAGCACTGATCAGGGAGTACAAGAGCTGTATACACCTTCCTGCAACAAAATACCTTCAGATGTTTGAGAATAGAATCTTTTGGTGGTACTACTAAATGATCTTTAATATTTACAGTGTTATCTTCCTTGGCACCAGTTTAATAAGCACATATGCAACAGCCATTGATAGCAAAGATGTATCATGAGAGAAGAATAACTATGTTGAGCTGTTTGGTAGGCTCTAACCTCTGACCCATGCTACTTATTCTAGTAGCTGATAGGTGCAGTTGCTGGTTTTTTTTTAAAAAAAGAGTATTGTGCGCTTCCGTCCCTGGCAAGAAAATTAGCTACTTGCACAACCCTTCTTTGTACATATTTGTGTGGGTTTATACAGCCAGACCAGGATGTCTTTTGAATAGGCCCAGGGATGGGTCCAGGGAACATACCAAAAGTACAACTGATTGATTTCTCAACTATTGTCTGGATATAACTCAGTAAAATATTTCCTTACTCACTTTAAATATAGCTTCAGTGGATTTAAGAAGGGTTGGATTCTAGTGTATAGGATTCTACAATCTTTCTTCTTGCCAAGGCTGCCATTTATAAACACCATTCTGTAATATTGTTTTTCTTTTGTCAATTTTCCTTATTTTTTTCCACACTTTTTCACATTTTTTTTCACATTTACTCTTTGGACTACAGCCATGTACATACTACCATTCTAAATTAAAACTGCCAACCTGTTTTTGACATAATGTTCCTTTCTGTCCCTTTTAGTAATTACTTTATATCCAATATACACAAACACTATCATCCTATTATATAGCAGCAACATTTTGGAGTGTGTTTGAATTTCTCTTCACTTTAAAAAAACAATAAATACAACTGCTCTCTCGGACTGTACCAGATGAGATGAGCAGAGTGCAATGTTTGTTTTATGTTACATGAATACCTTTACTTTTGTATGCTGATGACGCTATATTACTCTCCCGCACAAAAGCTGGCTTGAAACGCTTACTGGCACGCTGTGTTGAATATTGTAGTCATAATAACCTGACACTTAATTTTGCAAAGTCAAAAATAATGGTTTTTGCTTGTTCTTGGAGACCATTTAGTTGGCCAATAAATAATGAACAGCTTGAACAGGTCAAACATTTTAAATACCTGGGTCTCCACTTTAATTATAACTCCTCTTGGGTTACCCAAAGGAAATTGGCCATTGAATCAAGCAAACTTAGTTGCAAGGCCATTAGCCGCTATTTTCGCACCAAAGGTCATGAATTTGTACCTGCAGCCATTAAGGCATTTAATGCTAAAATCACCATGCAATTACTATACGGAATCCCACTGTGGATACAAGCATGGAGCTGCGATATGGAAAGAGTTCAGTCATGCTTTCTCTATAGTATACTCGGCTTACCTCACTCAGTCCCATATGCTGCGGTCTGTTTGGAGGTGGGCCAACATCTACTCCATACAAGAGCATGGTGCATGACCTTCCAATTCTGGATAGGATTGTGCTTTAACAACTGTCACAAAAGCTTTACCTACCAGGCTCTTTCTTTCATAGCCAAAACCGAGTGGTGGTCCTTTGTTGAGGCTTAAAAATCCATGAAATGGGTCTATCCTTGGATGCATTGGTTTTTAATGAATGCCAATGAGCTAAAGCTGACTATCAAAAGAGATTGTATGATCTCGAGTATAGTCACCTGATGCAGCAGGCTAATAAACACTGCTCTCCCTTGCACTTGGGTATACCATTAAAACCCTATACCATGGCCAAGTATTTCCATTTGGTCTTAGAACCCAAATTGCGACGAGCCCTGACCCTTGCCAGGTGCAATATTCTCCCTTCAGCTACCACTCAGGGCAGAATACAGAAAGTGCCTTTTAATGAAAGATTTTGTCCCTGCAGTTCAGCTTATTTAAGAATCAATCCAACACGTGATATTACACTGCCCGTTACACAGTTTAGCCAGGAATAAATATCTAAACCCGTGGTTAAAACCCCCCATTGATAATATTAATCTATCAATTGTGGTAACGATGTTGGATTGTGGTTCTGCAAGTGTATTGGAAGCGCTGGCTAACTTTTTGTGCTCTGTCATCAGCAAACGGTTATAACTGTACTGGAGATTGTATCATTACACTGAGGTCGCCATTTTTCTGGTATATTGCTGCTGTTTTAATTATGCCATTAAAGGTTTATATATATATATATATATACATGAATACAAATCCCCTTGAAACTCTTTCACTTCTTTCAGGATGCAATGGTGGGGTTTAATTGAGCTCTAAGCAGCAGCTGGGTGACTAAGGTTGCCATCCCTGTGCCTCAATTCGGGGTGAAGAATTACAAATGCTGTAATATCAGTTCCAGGTTATCAGTCTGAAGTGATATTACCACATCAATGATAAGGGATTTTCCCAATTTCTATGGTCTTTACCATCGATTTTGGACAAATTCCTAGAAAGTTTATGATACAGTGATTCACTTATGAATGATAACTTGGAAATGAAAAAAGGTCATCTGTGACATCTCTCTTGCTGCTCAATAGATCATGCACAGGCAATAGGGGATGGGAGAAAGCAAGTTATGTAGCTACAGGTACCTGCTGTAGTCAGTTTAGTTTTTGGTATGCTTCTGGTGAGTTTAGTTTGGTATACCAACTGTGTTCTTTAATGGGGAAGTTCAATCTGCTCACTGTTATTGCATCCAGATAAGACTGCCTTTAAATGCCTGGGGAAAAGGCTCACTTTGTGAAAATAACAGAGTCCACAATCATATGGAGTCCAGGATTGTGGCTCCCTGCTTCCAAAGCACAACAGACTTTTCATCAGATATTTACAGCTTGCTAAATCTTATATGAATTTACTATGCATTGCAAATGCAGCAGCCACAGATTTATTGTCAGTTGATCTGATCAGGTGACCACTAAATATTATATTTCTTTCTATCTTTTTAATAACCTCAATTTGAAAAAAAATATTTTTATGAGCTCAGGCTCCATTTAGCATAATGGACTAGTCATGTTGGAGGAACATTTATTTATTTATTTATTTATTGAATTTGTAGACCGCCCCATCCCCGAGGGGCTCTGGGCGGTGCACAACAATATTCATTATAATCAATACAATTATTAATCCAATAAAATCTATTCAAATCTATTAAAAGTAGCGGTCAATACAAAATATCAAAATATAGGTGCCCCAAAAACCCAATTTAATTAAAGGCCTCCCTAAAGAAAGGGAACGGCTGGACTCCCTTCCAAGAGGGTAGCGTATGATGGTAATCAGACATAGAGAACATACTCAAGAACATATTCTTGAGTAAACTTTGATTCCAATTGGGCATTAAAGATCTGTAACTGAACGTAACAACAGGACATTTTAGAGATCACTAATTCATACGGTCATGAGGAGTTTGAAGCAACTTGATGGCACTTAACACACACAGCTGAATGTTACTGTGGGATTTTTTTACTGCCACTAAAAATTGCTACCATGTTTTATCCCTGAACTGTTTAGAATTTCCCCTTATATTGTTTTTATTGTCTAAAACCACCATGCTGCTTAGAATTGACCTTGACTTGAAAACTACCTTTTCTCTTCTTTGCTACTCTGTATTTTGTGTTGTGGTGATAAATATACCATCTGGTTAACCATATGCTTCCTTCCTTCCAATAAGAAAGTAGCCAAACTGATCCTTTCCATTTACTTCAAGATCCCTGAGACACTGGTGGTGATGGAATGTGCTGTCAAGTCATAGCCAACTTATGGTGACTCTGTAGGGTTCTTAAGGCAAGAAACATCCAGAGATGGTTTGCCATTGCCATTGCCTGCCTGGACTTCTTTGGTGGTGTCCCATCCAAATACTAAACAAGGTTAATCCTGCTTAGTTTCTGAGATCTGAGATTGGGCTAGCTTGGACTATTTAGGTCAGGACATGAGAGACACTACCCAGAAGAAATTAATATTATTTTCACCTCTGGTTGTGCTGGTGCAGAGCTTATTGAATTGTTACCTATGGACTGAATCCTGTTCTTGTTGCTAAAAAAGGGAAAGTAGATGATATATGCAGGGTGCTAGCAGCTACAGGATCATAGCTACCGACAAAAGTGGTTGGGGAAATGGGTGTCATCCCTCAACAGGCATATTAGTTTTTCTACAAAGGATTATGTACTATGCACATAGTCTTATGGTTAACCAGCCCACAGAGTACAAAGTACTATAACACATGCCATGGCCTTTTCTAGGAATAAGATTGGCGTATATCTGCATAACTTGCAGAAAAGAGCAAAGGTGTCCAAGAAGTGCTGATAAATTATCAGTCACAGCTCTGTTGTCAAGATGAATTTAAAGATTGAACAGCTTCTTCTAACAGGTTCTGGTAAAATTATGGAGTGAGAAAGCCTTTTAAGGAAGCATTAGATAATCAGGATTATGTACCAGCAAAATCACTATAGAATAAAAGCACACCATTTCAGAGGTTATACAGAGGTGATCTAGAACACACTGATATTGAAAAAAGTCTCTTAGAAATGCTAAAATTTCTGACTTATTTAATTGGATGCTATTTAAAATCCCTTTTGTTGCTTTGGGTTATTTACAGTTCATTTTTCCTGAATATGAGCTTTATACTCAAAATAATTACAAAACAGGTTACGCAGTCGTTTTCTTGAAGGGATAAATGTTGGAGGAGGAAATCATCACTGTATCACCAGTCAGTGACACAGTACTCCATTCTGGCCCCAGTTCCTTTAGTATCTTGTACAGTTTTTGGCATTTAATGCCTTGTACAGTATATGGTTTATGGTCTCTTTGGCTGGAGGTCTTTTCATGCTATAAAATATGCGTCGCTAAAACCATTGTTCACTGATGCAATCATGAAGAAAAAGTCAAGTATAAACACCACAGAACATTGTTTCCGGCTCACTGGAGCAACATTGGTTAACTGGATGTAACTTGACAAGCCATGTTTTCACCACTCAAGCTAAAGCTGTCTACATAAAAGCTGCTTTTTGCGGAGCACCTTAAAGCAATATACAGAGGAACTCTTATGATCAAAACATGAAAAGTATGAATCCTTGGGATTTCCAGAGCATCTTCTAGTAAGCATGATGTACTGTGGTTTGATCAAATCTCAATTTGCAGTGATCTCTGAATGCCCCCTATAAATTGAAATTTATGACTAAAAACAGGAGCTGGTTTGAGAACTACAGTTTGCATTAATAATGTTTTTTGTGACATCTATCCATTTGTTCAGTAGTCCCACTTTTTGTTGCTGCCTTTTTGCTGTTCAAAAACTTCAATTGGTACTAAATGTGGTGGTCAGGCTAATGGCAGGGCTAGGTTACAGGGATCGTTTACCATGTTAAACATATATTTTTTTAACCCAGTTTTTAATTAGAAGTTTTTATCTCAATTTTTTAATGGTCTGTTTTTTATTTTACAGATAGTTTTTATGCTGCTTATGTCCAATGGCTTATTTTTAATGGCTTGTTTTTACATCATGTTGATTTTAGTTGTAAGATACTTTGAGAAGGACTCTGAAAAGGAGGAATAAAAATATTATTGAACAAACAAATATAGCTTAATCCACTGCAACACATTCAGTGTTTCCATCTTCTGATTACCTGAATAGGGTGGCTCAGATTAAATGATATACATTAAATTATTGCAGTGTGTTAAGTCCATACAACTGTACAAGTTATGCCATTGGATGATCATGTAAATTTAACTGTCAAATTATATTATTGAGCCATGTGATAGAACAGATATCTGTGTTGTAGGGCAGAACCTTCCTTCTCCAGCACAGAAAGGGAATCATAAAATTAAAGTTCTTTGTCAAGTTCTCTTGAAACTTGGTGTGGGTATTCAATAGACAGGGAGAACTTAATTCACTGACCTTTGGTGCCACTTGATGAAAAAAAAATCTGCTTCAGAAAGTTGCCATTTCTCCCATTTTCCTCATTCAATCCAACATGATAAGCACATTTAATTAAAATAGTAATCATTTCTTTTCTCAAATTATGGTAGAGAATTAAAATGATAATTTTTCAAGTGCATAATCCCAGTGGCTGTATAGGCCCTGTCTCCCACTCAGTGCAAAAAATCCAAAGCCAGCACTTCCCTGAATGATCGCTGTCAAGACCTCTAGAAAGAAAGAGCCCCCAACAGGATATTCAGGTTTGTTGTCAAACTTCTATCACCATTAGATAGTTTATTCAACTGGAATCTACCCTCCTGTAAATTCAACCTATTTAGTCTTGTCCACCAGAGCAGTAGGAATAGTCAGTAGGTTGAGGCAGAAGGAGCTTTAAGTAGCCCTTTTCCCTTCTAACTTTATGCCATCTGCAGCTTGCCCATATGTATGGTAGTAGAAGGTTAGCATTGCAAAATAACATAAGTGGCAGCATGTAAGGCAGCAGACTAGAAGTAATCCTTGTGCCAACTGTGCGACCCCAGCACTCGCTCCTCTGTGCTGCTTTATTGTTTCTACAAGCCCTGTTATCTGCATGTAAATCATGCTATTTATGTTTATATTATTTATATGTATATCTGTATCCAAAACCCTATATTATATTATTTGAATTTTAAAGGTAGAGCAATAAAATAATTTGTGGAAATGAACAGAAAGAGCTGGCAACATGTTGGTTTAACACATGTGCTTGTTCTTCATTCTACATTTTAATTGAGTTTATTGATGGTTGCATTGGAAGATGCCCAAAATTCTATTACAGCAAGCATAACAGGAACCTATTCAATCAGACTTACCTCTGCAGATGGCAAAGGAGGCAACTAACGGCACCTGTTCAAGCTGAGGACATGGTATGGGAATGCATTGAAAGGCACCAACTCCTGCGGAACGTCAAGTCACTCATCCTCTTTCTGTTAAGTACAGTCACTAATTACCGGTAGTTTAACTGGGTAGATTGACCATTTCCATGTTGCCAGCTTTGGCAAACAACAATAAAATAGGGGCATCAACAGGGGGAGGCTGTGGCCTTTGCATTTTACTTGTAAGCCTCCCAGGGGCATCTGACTGGATGCTGTGGGTAAAAGGACGCTGAACCAGAGGGACCATTGTGTGTTCCAGCATGCTGTTTTATGTTCTTGTGCATATCTGGTTCATAACTAATTTAGAATGTTACAGATTAACGTTTTACCAGTACTAATACTGATGGCTTCAAGTCTGGAAAAAGATATGCATAACTACAGATGTGTACATTTTTACAGTAGCCAATCAACTGGCAGAACAGGCAATCTGATTCCTGATTATAATTGCCCTGCCTCTTCAACCAGTTAAGCTTTTCTTGAAATAAAAAAACCCCTTTCACTGCACCTCAAGCTGTGTGTACACTTATCCTCATTCCCATCCCCACATACATTTTGTCTAGGAATATATTTATATAATTTCATTTATACTCCAACTTTTTTCCTGAATGGGATCCCAAAGTGGTTGCATCTCTTCTTGTATATTTTATTCCAACACAACCCTGTGAGTTATGATAGATGAAGGGTGGTGTGACTGACCCAAGGTCACCCAGCAAACTTCCATGGCCAGGTAGGGAGTCAAATCTGGGTCTCTCAAATCCTAGTCAGACACTCTAAACACTGCACATTACCTTTCATCACAGCCAATGATGATAATCAGAAATTATCAACACATTCAGGAAAGCATATAGAATAGCCAGGCATTTCCACTTCAGAAAGGGCAGAAGGGGTATCACTCATTTTCATGTGCCTCAACTTGCAAAATTCCATTCAAATGGAAATCTTATACATGATATAATTTGGGCATTATGGTTTTCTAAGCAAGGTTTTATATCTATATCTATCAGTGTATGTTCAGTGAAGTGTTCAGTGAAGTGTTTTCTGAGATTGTACCAGTTCATGAGACTGAATTTCTAACAGCATGTTTGAATGTATGCTAATAATCATCAGAGTAATTATGGGTAAACTGCCTTTTCCTGCTTCATTATTAGCTGTCTTTTTGCATGCTGATGTGCAGAGGCTCACTTCCAAATGACCACAAACACAGCTTTCATTGGAATAAACTTTGGCTGCAGCCCATTTTATTAAAACCAACATAGGAAGCTTGGCAAGCAGAAGGGGCACATCTGAGCCCCTGGACAGCACCCATGCTGATCCCAGTCTGCGGGTCACAAGCGTGCTGAACTAGGCACTCATTAGGTGACACTCCTTCCTGCCAGGGGTAGTGAACTCTGTGGCTTGCATTATGGAGCACACCCCACCCCAGACCTCTTACTAAGGCCCCCAACCTCAGGGGGGTTCGGCACACAAGCTCTGCCTCCCCAGAAAGGATGTACTCCTATGCTCAAAACTGCCAAGGCTGCGATGAAACACAAATTAACAATCAACAATAAATTTACCCAATCCAACCCATAGCACAAGGAGGGTGGGTGAGTCTGCTTGCTCTGATGGCCTTGAAAGAGGCTAGGGCCAGCCGGGCGCTGCTTTATATAGGCGTGCCTAGGTTTCCCTGTCATGTGACAGGCCCCTGTCACTTGACCACCAGCCCGCACTGGCCATGCCCCTCCTCAGCTGGGCTTCTTCAGCTCTCTCCTTCCCCCGCCACAATAGCAACCCTGGGTAAGTCCAGGGCTGCGTTTTGCTGTATGTTTATTTCTTACATTTTCTCCCGATATGTGTTTCAGTAGGATTGTGTGCTAATTGTTTCAATAATTTTACCCTACAGACAGAGGGTATATCCAGCTATGAGGAAAAGGGGGAAGGAAAATGGTCTCCTTCCAAAGATATTAAAATTGCAGAAACTGAGCATTCTTTTTAGCATGATCCCTCTTGGTTAAGTAATGTTTCATAATGTCTGCTTGGAAAACATCAGGAATTTGGGGAAAAGTGCAAAAATTCACATAAAGAAATCTCACAATATCATCATCTATGTGATTGTGTCATTATTAAACGAAACATAAAGTCAAGTTCTGTATAGTCATAGGAGTACTGAACTAAGTGCAAGTATGGTCACACATATACATGGCCTAGAAAATGGATTGGTTGTAAGTCTGATAATGGCAGAATGACTTACTAATGAGCAAAGTATGGTTCCAAATATGTCCAGACCATAAACCGTTATCTAACATAAAAGTATGGCTGCAGGGTCTGGGCATAAAGAGGTTGACTACTAGAATATTTCAATAACTTCCAATTTGTGCCAGTCTCAGCTCCAAACACAATGAAACACAGAAAACTGTGGTTGAAGTTGGAGATTAGAATGCATTTGGAAAGGTCATCCTTGATTCCCCAAGTAGCACAACAGGAAATTTTGCCAACATTCTCTAGTGTCAAAATTGAGATTTCTGTATTGAATCAACAAAAGGAATTGGTTTCATGCAAAATTGACATTATTTGCTCAAAATCAGCATTGCCATTTTCTTCCAATCTGGTTTCCAAATATGAGACTAAAAATGCTATCTCCCAAATAATCTTTTATAAGACAGTTAAAGATTCTCAAACAGTAAATGTATTACAAATGTCAGGATTAACAATGTGGAGAACTACAGGATGTTTTAGGGACCCCAGGGGGCTTTTGGTTTATATTTTTAGAATAGCAGTACTTCATGGCACTCTGTTTCAAAATCAGGTTTTGAACTGGCACAAGAAACTGCCCTTCTCTTCAAAAAGAAAAAAAGAAAAGAAAGAAAAGTAAAAATGGCTAAGCAGATATCTTACCTATTCTTAATATAGCTCTCTAAAGCTCATCCAAGGCTGATTTTTCACAGTCAAAATGCCCTGTGTTAGATCTGGGAGCTTACCTGCCATGGCACTTTTTGCCCTGTTCTAACTTTTCATGACTCCCCAGTTCTTCCTGGGAGTCTTGGCAGGGCCAGTGCGTAATCCCCCAGCTGTTTCTTCACAAGCCCGGTGATTTTCCATTCGCGCTGCGAGTTCCTACACAATCTCTTCCATGTATTCGTGGAAGAGCTCCATTTCCCACATTCTAATTGGCTGATTCTCCCCCCATTCCCCCTCACTCACTTTCAGTTTTAAATGACTCTGAATCCAAAACAGGCATTAAAAATCGGCTCCCTCTACCCCCATCTAAAATCTTTGCGTGTGTATTTAATTCCCCCTTGAATTATTATCAGGTGTTAGTGACTGATTCTTAGTAAGGATACTTCACAAAGCAATTGCATTTGGTGATGTATTATGGCCATTTATGTGCTTATGGTCTGCCTAGCATTGAACATTCTTTCCCTTTGGGTCAGATTTTCAGATATGCACACATTTTCCCCATCCCTGAACTGACTACATTGCAGATCAAAAATCTCTGCAATTTCCAAAAGTGGGTAAAAGTGCAACTTTTTCTTTGTCTTCACAGGGAAAAATGAAGGAGATGGCCATGTGTTCATCTCTCTTTGGGGTTTGTTTTTTTTTGCTCTTCCCTGCCTTTCGCCTCCCTAGTTCCACCATTTGAGATTGATCTGAAGAGTATTTAATTTTTTTAATGCTAAAGGTCTAGCAATAGAATAATGGATCCTGTTAGTGAAATAACACAGAAGTAAAGCAGTGCTCCACCACCAAATGGCAGACAGACTGCAAGGAAGCAGCGGGCAAGACGTAATGCCACCATTACATTACCGATCAATCAGCAAGGCTTTAAAAAAAATTTAACAGCAAAATCTATTGCTGGAGCAATGGACTCTTTAAATCCAGTGAAATATTCCTAGACCAAAGATGGGGGGCGGGGTGGGAGGGAGGGCACCAAAAAGGGGATTGAAACACGCAAGGAAGCAGTGGGTGGGTGAAATGATGGGTCAACTAGGTCACTTCACAGCAGGTTAACCCAGTGAGGACAGAAAACTGCAGGGAAACTCCATTGCAGAGAAGATGGCTGCAGGATAAGCACTGCATGCATAATAGGCTTGTGTTTTATTTTGTAAGTCACCTCAGGAAAGTTCCCTGGAGAGGTGACATTAAATATTCTAAATAAATAAACCAGCAATGTTGCAATTCTGAATCTGTACATCACCAATGGAGTTCTAATCTCTGCTGAGTAAAGCAGGTTTAATCATTTCAACAGATTGCAAGCATATGAAAACACCTACTGATGGGGGCGAGGAAAGTAGCTGAGGTCTTACATACCCTGCAAAGAGATGGTGATGTGTGACCTGCTGCTTCAGGAACAGACTGCTGGTACTTAAAGGTGCCAACCTAATCATGGTGGCAAGAATTCCAGTGGGGTTCGGGGCAGTTCTTGACCTTGTGGGGTTTGAGGGGTCAGTTGGGAAGAGACCTTGGGGTCTGTGGTAGGATTTATGGTCAGAGGCTGAGGAGGAAAGCAGAGTTATACCCCAGAGTGAGAGAGCTGGTATATTTCCTGGGGCTCTTCTTGCCCATCAAATGAGGATCCTGGAGATATATCTCAAATGCCTTCCATAGGGCTGGTCTCAGATACACAACATTTTCCTCATCCAGAACTCCAGCCTCTTTGCCTTGTGAGAAGGAATCAGTGCTCTGGTTCATGACAGAATGATGTGAATATTGGCAAAACCACTCAGGTACTGGTAAGATTAAACCTCTGTCTCTGCATGTCCTTGATCCAAACCAGAAAGATCTCAAAGATTTCTTCCAGATAGAACTGTTGGGTTTTTCATTCCAGCATATAAGCACTGAACTGCATGCTGGGAGAATTTTCAAAATGAATGTTCTCAAAGGCTTTCGCGGCTGGATTTAACTGGTTGTGATGGGTTTTCCAGGCTGTGTGGCCATAGTCTGGTAGATCTTGTTCCTAACGTTTTGCCTGCATCTGTGGCTGGCATCTTCACAGGTGTATCACAGAGAAAAGTCTGTTTCACACTGTGTCTAGTGAGATGCAGATCTGCACAGATGCAGGTGAAACATTAGGAACAAGATCTACCAGACCACGGCCACACAGCCCAGAAAACCCACCACAACCAGTGAATATTCTACCTGCAGCAGTTATGTCAGTTACAACAGTTAAACTAAGATCTTTCTCTCTGGGCATGTATTTTCTGTTAGATTAGACATTGTTTATTGTTCTGCCTGAACCTCGAAACTATGAAACTTGAAATCTGTATTCTGTAAATATGGACGAAAGAGTTACCTTGCGTTGTTTGTAATGCACAAAGGAAATTAGTGATTGAAGTTTTCTGTGAGGCAAAAAGGTGATTTATTTACCACAGAAGAAAAACCAGCTGATCTTAACAGATGCAACAACTTAGCCTCTAAACTTCCCTACACACTCTGTTTGGGATCCTTTAAAAGAAAGAAAAATTAGCGAATCCAACTTAAAACTATTTTTCCCTTTAATAACATTATTGTAGTGGACAAACCAGTGTAACATTAGCTGGTAGATAACCCTAGCAGTCAAAGAAGCACCTAACATCTCAAGACTGGAACTATTCTAAATGTTTAGAGTAGCCTTCCTCCATAGAGTGCCTTAAGCATCCCAGCTCCTCTCAACTACTGAGAAAGGGACAGGAAATACTGACAATATTTTCATATTTTGGGTAAAAAAAAATTTCTATGTCTTGACCTGAAATGTTGACACAGAGCAGTTCCAAGTCCAAGATCCTTTCCCTAACAGTCTCTTCCTCTTCCCTCACTCGGTTCCCTTTTCTATGCTTTTAAAAAAGTGCATATTAAACTTTTACCTGCCTCACAATGGTCCTATGGGGATTAAATATTTCCAGAGCTCTTTGAAGATGAAACAAGCTCTATAAATTATAATAATGCTTCACTTACCCCATTATCTACAAGGGGATTTTTGTTTCAGGTTTAGTCTGTCTTAATATTTATTTTAACACACATATTTTTTTTCCTTTTTGCTTCACTGAGAGCTTTAAAACATCTTCTCACTGATCTTATTTAACTCAGGTTTTAAAATCTTCATGTTAGAGCTGCATTAACTCATTGCATAAGTTAATATAGTCTCTTCAATTTTCATCCTCTGACTTAGACATGAACAAACTATAGCTGCTCTGGACACTACTATTGTCTTTCATGTTAGTGTAATGTGATATGGACTCCCTATAGTAGTTTACAAAGCTAAACCATATGCATAGAAACAGACAAAACTACATAGCAACACTACTGTAACCCACCAAATGCATTATGTACACATCTGATGGCCCCATAGTACCCAAGTATGCAGAACATTATTTTCACACATACTGTACACAAATGAACAACCAGGAAGGAAATGCAGCATCACTGGGAGTCACAAGCACAGTGGATAGGGAGGCAGCACAGATCCATTCCAGGTCTCTTAAAATATGTCCTTGAACCCTTTGGCATCCATACAGCATTACAACTACCCCTTTGCTAAACAAACACCTTTTCTCACCACTGCACCTTGCTATGGTCTGGTGAATGGTAAGTACAATTGAGAACCCAAGTGCTCCTCAGAAAAGAAGTATGAGTAATACTGCCATGCAGACATTTTTCAAAACACTTTAGAAATGTCAGTGTCCCTGTGAGATGAACCAAAGCTACCAAGTGCTACCATGGAGCCTAGCATAAAGAGTCCCATTGAACCCAGCATTAGAATGAATTTCATATTAGAAGAAAACAAAAATTGACCAAATCAGATTTCTCTTACTACTTCCATTTCATTATTGATATCCTAATCTTCATTCAAAGGGTTCTGTATGGTGTAAATAGTTGTCCTTCATTATCCTCTCAACATCAACTGTGATGGGGTGGGAAGTCATTTTGGTAACAAGGTCACAACTCTTTCCCTTCACTCAATAAAGATTCCACAAAATTGATAACCTCAAATTAGTGACATTTTATCCAGCTCTCTGGTCTCCCAGGGTGACAAATGCACCATTGGAAAACAGTGGTGTTCAAGTCCTGCCACAGAGAGATATTGATTTAAGTTCTTCAAGGTCAAACTTAACTTTTAGGTATTCCTGATATAATGATTCTAGCCTGTCAAAAACATCTACCTTTCCAACTAAGATCACTTCGGTCTTGTCTGAATTCAAATTCTTCCTCCTCTCATCCTCTTGGTCATTGTCTCTAGATAAATTATTTTGCACAAAGACCACAATATCTGGTGCTTCAGACAAAGAGATGTATAGCTGCATATTGTCACCATATTGATGTCACCCAACTCTGAGGCTCTGGATCACCACATTCAATGACCTTATATAGAAAATGATCATTCAGTGGTCCCATATAAAAAACAAAAAGCATGGGGAAAGCTGTGGGAACACAAAAAAACACTACCAGAATGTTGAACCGATCTCTCTAAAGAAAACTGTTGGTAACTGTTCTGAAAAGAAAAAAAAGAACTGAAACCCACAAAGGACAAAGCCACCTATTCTGAAACAATTCTGCAAGATGAATGAATTAAATGTGACCATTAGGCATGGTTAAATGGAGTACACTGTCCTTATCCATTTACCCAGAGATTAACACTAGGTCTATTAAACCTACCTGTGGCCCATAATTAGGTCAAAAAGAGAAAGATTGTATTGATTCAAGGAATAAGCACAATCTAGCTGTGTCTGTTATTGTTTCACCACCAATTTACCCCAAAAAGGCAAGTTAGAAACAAACCTGTAGTTTGCTAGGTAATTTTATCTCCTGAGAGCTTTCTCAGCAAAGGTCATACAACTGCTTGCTTAAACTCCCTTGAAAAGTGACCCTGAATCAAGGAGGCATTAATTATCCTTGTGAGAAACGCTCTTAATTTCTCCTGTCAGGCTTTAACTAACCAAGAAGAGCAAGGATCAAGTTTACAGGTGGTGGCCTTCACAACCCCAAGGACTCTGTCTGCTTCGGTCAGGGAAATCAATCTGAAATGTTCCATAAAAACTTGACAGGTGGATGCTTCTGACACTCAGCCCAGAAACAACCCTCAAATAGGCATCTAAGTCAGAACACAGTTCAGAGATTTTATCAGTGCAACAGTCTGTAAAAGTGTCACAGCAGGCTAGAGAAACTTCACCCACTCTTAAGCCAGCTCTAGTTGTTAAAAAGCCCTTAACAGTTTTAAAAAAGCTCTCCAGGATAAGATTCCATTGATACACCGTCAAGAAGAATGCTTTATTTGCTGCAGTTATTGCCACCTCACAGGTCTGTAAATGGTCTCTATGCTATGCTATATTTCATCCCCTTTGCCAGAGCCATCTCTTTAGCTCTTCAAATTCTGTATTTGAATGTGAAGATAGAGAACACAGGGGAGGAACCCTGTTAATGGTTCTGAAAAACTTAGGCCGTTTCCGCACGGTCCTTTAATGGCACCCTGGGGACGGGATAAACACCGTCCCCAGGGAGCCATTCGCACAGGTGGCGCTGCTGCTAAGCAGCAGCCCCGACCTGGCGTCGCTCCCCCTCCCCCAGGGCGGCGTCAAGCCGCCCTGAAAAACAACCCTTTAAAGGGTTGTTTTTCCCTCAACAGCGTGTTCCCGGCGGCCCGGTGCGAACAGCACCGCTGGGAACATGCTGTTTCCCTTCCATGTCCGACTCACCTTGTCCCCGTCGTCGGCCTGCTGGCCATTGAAGCCCCGCCCACGTTGTCCTCCGACCCCTGGAGGTTGGAGGGCAGCGTGGGTGGGGCTTCGACGGCCAGCAGGCCGACGACGGGGACAAGGTGAGTGGGACGGGGAGGGGGGAAGAGGCGGATCCATGCGGAGCCGCCTGCCGTCTGCCGGCCTCTCCAGAGGCCGTCCGCATGCTTGCATGCGAACGGCCTCCACCTCCACGCCGGCAGAATTCTTGCCGATGTGGAGACGCCTGGGGGGCCGTGCAGAAACGGCCTTACAGAGCAATCCTAAAGAGAGTTACTCTAAATCCATTCATTTCAGTGGGCTTAGACTGGGGTAACTGCTTAGGATCGTACTGCTGGTATTGTGTTCTAAAAGGCCACCATACACATGACAGAATCACCATGCAGATTACTCAAATCTCCCTTATCTTATGGATTTCCATTGGATCCATACATTACCAGTGGTGAGCGACCACCCCTGTGGAAGGAGAGGTTAACACCAACTAGGCCACCATAGATAATGATCTGACCATGACAGTGTCCTCCTCTTGCCCTAGGAAGGTCCACCCCAACCAACTCTAAAGCTCCTAAATCACAGAACGTCTGTTTTTGTTAATTAGCATAAAGGTCTGTTTTTGTTAATTAATTATATATTTGTTAATATATGATTAATTAACTATATTGCCTGCCTTTCTTACTGTGGCTCAAAGTATATTATACATTATAAACTGATGCAATTCCTAACGGAGGAATTTCAGCTCAGCTGATACACTAAAAGGGATCTATAAGTTTCCCTCTCACTATACTTATTCCCTATTTCTCCTTTGTGTGTGACACATTTTGAACAGAAGTGTGGGTGTTTGGAAGTCTTGTACCTAAATATAAGCATTCAAGTGTTTAGTGTCAATGATTGTCTGCATACCTGCTATTATTTTGATTGTTTGGATTAAATCTTTCATTTTGCCTAGAAGCTATGGTGTCTGCCTCCACCAGTTATGAAAGGGTTAACTGTTTGTATGTAAACAAGTTGCTGAAGTCACTGTTATGACCTGACCTATTGATTAGCCATTGCTTACAAGTTAGTGAGCACATACATCAGCAGTTATACCTTGGTTTCTTTGAGCAGGACGACAACATGTGAGAGACAGCATGAATAGAGCAAGATGTAGTCTGAAGTGTATAGTTAGTACTGCAAATACGTAACAGAGCAGTACACAATTCATTTGTTTTTATTTCATGTAACCCCATCCTTTAAGTTAATAAATTTTTATAGAAAGCAACTCAAAGTATCTCTGGCTGTCTTCTTCAACTGGATGCTGCTTCAGTATCTCTGCTAATTAAGTATCTCTTTAAATGCATAACAACACTTCCCCATTGGGACAAATATTATGTTTTCTCAGTTGGTTTGGCTGCAGATAAAGCAAAGCAGCAACAGGGCCTCCATATTACAGCCTTCTCCACAATTTCTCTGCTCCAATTGGATTCTTGGATACTTAAATCAATGGACTGGGACCTTTTACACAGAAGTAAAAATGTTCTGTGTGACGGACTAGCTCACATTGAAGGGTTGGTGTGTGTTAAGGTGCAGATTAGCTGGCCTTAGCAACAGCCAGAAATGTGTAAGCACGCTCCTTATATGGAGATACCAACGGATTGGCTGGGAGAGGCGAAGTTTGCCTATAGCCTCAGGTAGGGGGAGCTAGAAGTGCTGGTTATGTATAAACAGGAGAAAGCCTGTCAGAGGGACAGAGACTTGCAGACTTGAAATCTGAATCATTTGGATCTTGATCTGAAGAGAAGTCTGACTTTGTCAGCAAGAGCTCTTTGAGCAGTGAAAAGCTTTGTTAAGCTGAGGTGGATCTGAGTTTGTGGAAGGTGACCCGCAGCTTGGCATCCAGGCAGAGTGTATCTGTCAGTACACAAGTCCATCCAGTCTAAGAGTGAAGCCCAGAGAGGTAGTGAAACCCAAATAGGGACTAGTGAGAGAGGAAGGCGAGGGAGCCAAGAGTCCTCTAAGCTCCAGGTGGTAGTGTGGGACAGTGGGTGTACTAGTAGCTAGAAAGCTGAAGACTTTAGTGAGAGGGAAGAGTATTCTCAGTGGGTCACCTGTGTGTGACCAAGTCGGTGTCAGTGAAACTGCTTGAGAAACTGAAACTGTATGCTTATGAAACCTCTCTGTGCCATCTGAGAAGCCAGTTCATTTCTGTAAATAATGAAGTTAAATCTATTTTCACGTAACCAAAAGTGACAGCGAGTCTGTGGCTAGTCTGAACGGGGCCGTGCCTGTCTGTGTTACCTCCAAGCCCCAACAGAGTTTCCCTCCATTTTAAACTGTTGTTTACTCCTTAAGCGGCTGAGAGTGAGTGAGGTGTTGGGGAGAAGTAACCTAATATATATATACTTGGTGGCAGTGACAGTAGGTCCGTTATATTCTGCAAGCTTGGAGTGCTCCCCAGGTCTTCAGGAAAAAAAATGAAAACTTAAAAAAATGGAGCAAGGATTTACAGCTCCCCAATACAAAAATGTACACTGCTCAAACACAGAAAAAGATCCTGGGGGGTGAGGGAGCTGCTTCCCCTGTTGAAAAGGCAGTCAGCTGTGTGAGTGAATCTCTGCCTGCGCCAGCAAACCTGCTTGCTGGTGCCCAGGCAGGAGAGCTGCCACTCGCTCTTAAAATGAAGAAGCCTCTGAGTGCTTAAGGGAGGCATCACTATTGAAGGAGAGAAGCAACCACAAGCTCAGGGAACCACTACCATTGAAGCAGAGGAGTGACTGGAAGTACTTGGATGAGCAAATGCTAACCTGCCTCCTGGCATTCATCCTCTGTAGCATGTGTCTGGAAACTTTAAAGGAAAAAGAATCACAGGCAAGTAGCCAAAACAGGGTGGTTTCTGTTTCTTAAGCTTCATGGGGGAATCTGCTATTGCCATCCCTCAGCCCTGACACAGGTATCAAGGAAGCAGCTCAGCAGACTGGCAGGCAAGAAGGGGGATAGAGAGGAAGACTGGGAGACATTGCCCCCCCCCCATCAACAGTAACTCTGGAGCTGAGCAGGGAAGAGGATTGGCAGCTAGATGCCCCTCTGACTAATTGCCTCAATGCAAATCACTTACCAGCTTCTCTCACCCACCCACTCATATTCTGAGTTTTGGGTTGTGGGGGAGGAACAATGTGGGGGGATATGGTTGTCAGAGACTCCCTGGCAACTGACTGATCACCACCACAGAAGTGATGTTATCACATTGCTGACAACATGGGAGATACTCTGGTACTTGGGTAAAAACTTTTTGATAGAAGGTGTTTTTGCCACAGGATTTTTCCCAAATACCAGAGCATCTCCCACATCATCAGCAATGCACTGACATCACTTTCAGAAGTGATGTCAATGTACCAACAGCAACCAGGCAGGATCCTCCAATTATGGCTGGGGGGATAGGGCACAAAGTGGGGGATCTCCCACTCCTGGTGGGGTCCTGGATAACCTAGGTGAGGAAGGAGCCAGATTTTCGGATTCAGTTCAGGGACGTATGACTCCCCAAGACTTCATTTGAATGATACAACCCAGATTAATTGTTTTCCCATCTGAAGCAGACTTTTAAAAAGTATATTTCACCCAACATATTGCTGATGACTAGAACTGTGTTTTTTAATAGTAAGCAGCTGCTTCTGTCATGGTAAAGTACTGCATATTTAATGGCCTTTTGTGCAAAAAAAATGCATGATTAAACATAAAATATTTATTAAAATAGAAAATAGCCTCATGGCATTCAGCTGGATTTCAGAAATTTTTGATGACTGTGGAGAACAGGACAGCTTTCGCCTTGAGATCCTTACTTTCTTGTAGGGAAGCAACTGTGCTTCCTCTTTCAACCTGAAGCACCGCAAATACATGAAGATGATAAAAATGTTACTCTCACAGCTATTTTAATCCTAAAAAATAAAATACAAAACAGTGGTATGAACGAAGAAGCAGTGGAACTGTTTCTTTGTATATGCTCTCATATCTTGTGCTTTTTTTGTTCAAACCAGTTTGCATCTTTTTTGCTTAAACTGAACACAATTAATGCACAGGAATATTTTGCACAAAAATGAGAGAAAGAATGCAAAGTCAAGCCAGGGCACTTATATGCATGAAAAATATAGATCCTTACCTTATGGAAAAGCAAGAGGAAATCTGGCTTGTGGAAACATTGGATGTAGCATTTTTTTCTTTTTTGGTTGGGGCGGGGCAAGGGTGGATTCTTCAGAGAGAATATCAGTTTTATGGGGTGTTGTGTAGTTTCTGGGTTGTATGGCTGGGTTCTAGTAGCATTTTCTCCTGGCATTTTGCCTGCATCTGTGGCTGCCATCTTCAGAGGATCTGATGGAGTAAAGCATCACCCAGACAAAGGATGTCTCTAGGCAGTAAGCAATCAAAGGGATCAAAAGGCCAGACTACTACAATGCAGATGCCCTCACTAATTGACTATGCTATCTTCATGGTTACTCACATAGTAAATGGGTGGATCCCACCTAACAGATGCAAATCAAGCTTGTTAATTGCACCCTTTCCACTTGTTAACAGGCAAATGGTTCTTTCCCCCACCCTGGACATTCCACAGGTACATATACTCCACTTGCTTTACTACCTGTAAAACAAGTGGAGATCCTCTGAAGATGCCAGCCACAGATGCAGGCGAAACATCAGGAGAAAATACTTCTAGAACATGGCCATACAGCCCAGAAACCACACAACACCCCAGTGATTCTGGCCACAAAACCTTTGACAATACACTCAGTTTTATCCTTAGGACCTGAAAAACAGATCACAGTAGCCTAAGGAAATTAGGGAGCAGCCTTCATCAATCTATTAATAGCAAAAAAAACACCTTTCAAAAGAGCCCAGAAGAGAAAGGATTGGCTCACCACCACATTTTGCATTTTGGTAAAATATCACACTGGAGCCAAAGTTCCATATACCAGTTTTCAATGCTAAGCATATTTTTATGATTCAGCTATAAACCTTTGAAAATAGGGCTTTATTATGGGAGTACTGACACAATCTTGACTTTAATGATGTTAAAGTGACATAATGTTGACTTCATGATTGGTAAAAGAAGAATTGTTTTAAAGTTATTTCATATCTCAATTTAACACAACCACTATCAGAATATGGATGTTAAAGAAAATGTGGTGTCTTCATCTTAGAGGCACAGCACAATGACCCAACACTGAAAGTTTGTAAGCAGACAAATACCACAAGTTAGGAAAGTGTAAATTTCAGTATTTACTATATCAAACAGCTTTGTAAGTCCTATTTCTTTTCATTTGTCTTTTAAAGCTGTGACTCTTGACAGTGACATAAAATTCAGCATCAAATAAGGAACAAGGGAAAGGAGAGGATGTCACCAATTACTAAGGAGAGGATGTCATCAAGTACTAACCAATTTTGCTTTCCTGAACTATATGGCATTATGTTTTCTGATAAATGTTCATTTTTTTAAAATTACCTGCCACAAGGTTTGATTTAAAGCAGTGTTTTCTTGTTAGAAATGTTGCAGAATTTTTTTTAACTTGCCAGTGGTAGATCCTACAGCTAAAGATTAAGTATTGGAGTCTAATCTTTGCAAAGAATGGTCCAAAAAGTTAAGAGGCTATTGTGGGGAAAAACTGTGTTTCTGCTGGCTCAATTCAGATTTCAGTTTGGTAGAAATATTTTAAGTTAAATATGCATGGAAAATCACAACTCTATTAAATCGAAACTGCAGGATTCAAACTCTGGCATTCCCTGTCAAACCATGCAGAAACAACAGGATTTAAGCTGACATAAATTTGTATAATACTATAATTTCTCATCTACCCAAGCATCTATTTCCCACCTCCCAATGCAGACTATCACTTTGCACCCATACTGTTCATGACGATCTTCTGAACTTCAGAAGCAAAATTTTAGGGGGTTCAAAGTGGGATTGGGGCTATAAGCAGGAGTCAGAAAAATCTCTCCCTGCCCCCTGCAATTTAAATAATTCCCAAATCATTGGATTAAAGTGTTCTGATAGGCTGGTGAGTTTCAGTCCAGGACTGATCTCTGTTTATAACAGTGAGCAGCTCATGAGAATAGTTTGTCACATGCAGAAATCATTCTTGCATGTCACCACCATAGGCTGTGCTGTAAAATGGGGTTAGTGGTCTAACATCGTCCATTAGAAACACCATAGAGCTGGGAAGATTCAAACAAGAGAAGAAGTAATGTTCAGAAAGGCCTGAAAATCCTTCCTTAACCCTACTGGCAAAGCACTGGTGATGTCACTGGTGATAGCCAAAAGTGAAATTGCAATCACAATTTCTTACCATGTAACTATTATTTCAACATTTAATAAACAAGATAGATCATGCCCTTAGAATTTAAGGCCATTTCTGCACAGCCAATTACAGAGTTGTGCCGTCGGTGTTATTGGCAACGCTGCAGCAATGGGATCAAATGGGAGCAATGAAGCAATGGAGCGTTCGCATGGGCAGGCACTCGATAGATAGGTAGTGCATCAGCTGAACTCTGCTGCTTCGCACGGGTGCACTTTGCAAATGGCATTCTTTGCAAAAGTAGATGTCATGGGCGTTTGGCGCCATGATTGGCCAGTGTGGGTTGCCATTGTGGAGGGCAGGCTCTGCAGCACTGATTCCTGGCGGGCACTTTGCACAATGCCAACTGCGGAGCGCCATTATTGAAAAGACACACTTGGTGAGCAATTTTCGAATGAACCATTGTGGGTCCGCTGGAGCATTGCCACATTGCTGCAGCATCATTTCTGCAGCAACGGCAGTGCAAACTCCCTGCCTATAATGCTGTTTTTACCATCCTTTTACTGGCTTTTTTGGCCAATGCAGAAACGGCCTAAGTTCTATACAAGAGACTAGAATCTAAGGCTGATTTCACATGGGCCAAAAACAGCAGTGTGAAAATGGTGTGAAAATGGTGTAAAAGGGTTTCAAATGGTGTAAAAGGGTTTATACTGTTTTCACACTGTTTTCACATTGCTGTTTTTGGCCCATGTGGAATCAGCCATAGTGTCATGGAGGAGACTGCTAAGCATAAAGAATCCAGAATCCAGGCTATAGACTCACTTTCAAGGGGGAATTGACCCCCTCTCTAGGACAGGCAATTCTTGGGCATTTTCTCCATTGACCAACAGCATCTCAGCCTTGTCAACTTCACATTATGGGTTCTCATTCCTCCCATTACTTTATTCAGGCACCTTTTCAAGATTTTCATAGCCCTCCTCGACTCAGCTCATGAGGAGAAATAGAGCTGGTATATTCTGAATATTGGTGATGATAGCACAATCAAAATCCCTAGATGACCTCTCCCAGTATATTCATATAGACATGAAAGGGATGAGGGGCAAGATGGTCCTGTGCGAGAGCCCATGGCTGAATTGCCATGGGACCAAGCAGCATCCCTCTAGCACTATCTTCCCAGAATTGACTAGTTAAGTACCAAACCAGCCTAGCCAGAAGGATAGCATGGTTGATGGTGTAAAAAGCTTCTGAGAGATCCAAGAAAATCAACACTTTTCCTTTGTTACTCCCTTTTTCTCCTTAGTGCTATCATTACTTAGTGTTCAGTTATTGCTTATTTCCCATCCACATGATGAACTGCTGTTTGTACCAACAGGTAAATGATTTATTCTCTAGAACAATGTTGGCCTGGGGGTGAGGGGTGAGGGGTGAGGATGGGAAGCAATATACTTAGTGAATAAATCATGTGTGCTAAGGGTTCATGTGCTACAGTGTATGATTGGTAGGCCAATGGTCTCATTCAGTATAAGGCAACTGTATGTGTTCATGTGGAGCATGCATCCAAATCCATAGATTCCCCTTCCAGAGCAGATTCCACTGAACTGAATGAGAACTTCCTTAAGGATATTCATAAGTACTAACCTATGGATAGATTCTTGGTTGGGCAGGCATTGTGAGTGCAGAGTTCAAAAAGGTTGCAAACATTACTCTGTCTCATCTTTTTTTTTTGGAAGCAGTGCTGCTCAGACTAGACCATCTTTAGATGATCTGGGGAAAGTAGCAGCAGATACATTTCAATGCAGTGAAACAATCATGTAAACTCAAACTTTTTATGTTCTCAGGCTTATGTTCCTGTAGACAAACAGCAAACACAGAAGAATACAGCAAATAAGGAGAGTTTTCTGGACAGTCAGTGGAAGGATCCTTGAGGTGTTGCACAGCTCATTAGCTATGTTAGAAAGTGTTACATCTCATTGTGTGTAAACACTGAAGGAAAGTGATTCTTTTCAAATCCATTAACTGGGACATGGCAACCTCCCAATGTTGTTACATGTGTGTGTATATATATAGGAAGATGGGGTGTGAGGACTGTAGAAATGTGCATAGGGGGATGTTTGTATTTTCGTTGTGCGTGCACAATGACATTAAAGTTTATCTTATCTTACTTGCTGGATTTTTTTAAAAAAACTAAAAATTGTTTCATGACTATCTGAGTATTGGTTGAATTGGCAAAGATAATATTCTCACTCCCCCACAAATGGCTTTATAATGGAAACAGTAAGAGAAGCTTAATTATAGGGCACCACTGTAAAATCTATATTCATGGAAGAATTAAAGTGCAGTGCTCCTTTTTAAGTGGCCTTTTGTCACACTGAAAAGTGCAATTAGGAACTGTATCTTGGCAGGTATGAAGCAAACAGCAGTTTTCAGTTCCACCCCTCCATCCTTTCAAGGAATAGATGATCGTAGCTATTTTCTTCCATCTTTTTTTCTGCTGAGGTCAAGTACTTCGATGCTATTCAGTTGACAGAAAGTGATAGAAAGCTGATGACACCAAAAGCTGGTTCAGATCTGAAAGCATTTGAAAGCAGTGTAAATGTGCGCGCACACACAAATACACATACCCATATTACTGAAAACAACTCTTTCAGAAGGTTTTCAACCACCTATTCCATTGAACATTTTGTGTACATTTTGGTAGACAATACACAGCAATATATGGATGGGTATTGGGTTATGTCTGGTCCAAATGTATATCCAAAAATATTTTATTGGTATTTTCTGGATATAGTTGGGTATCCTGAAAAATCTTGGAAATATTTAGGAATAATCAGGAATATTAGGAACCAGAAATGGGAACAGTTCTAAGACTTGTTTGTTTTCTTGTTTCTATCTGTGGTCTTCGGGTTTGGCATTAATTTACCATATCCGTTTGGCTTTGATTCTGTCCTTTGAAATTGGTTTTGTTGGTCTTTTAACATCATTAAACTATAACTACTATCTCAACTATCCTTATCAAAATTTCAAAACTTGGAAAAAGTAATTCTTAACGCATTAATTCTATTTCTGAAACAAAATCCAGTAATTTGACATTCTAACCTCCTCTGAGAAGTTTAGACATGAAGAATTTTGGGAGCTTTCTAGCGTTGAATTTTGTTTCCCTTCAACGCTCCTTCAGTGTTTTGCTGGCATGGAAACTTTCTTTTAAAATGTTACTTTTGATTAAATTTAGTAAGTTCTGCTTTTTGATATCTAGAAAGGTGAAAATTTCTTTTTGGCTCTCATAGAGGACTAAAAATTCAAAGATGTCATTGCATCTAAGCCTTCCAAGTACAAGACTCCATTGTATGATTTGGGAAGTCCTTGGAGTTGTGGTCAGTTCTCTAATTACTGATGGAAATTGTCCATGCTAAAAAGGAACAGTGGTGAGTGAGCATTCCCTAATTTGCTTCTTTTTATGTTCATTTATATTTTTATCAGTGGTTTTGACCATATACATACAATACAATACTGATGCAAAGGTAACATTGCAAAATGCTTACATTTTATGGGAGCAACTTGGTACAAAGAAACAGAACTTGGTATGAAAATAACGTCATGGTTTTGATAAATGGAGATTTCGGGGTGATCCATAATCAATGAGACTCCAAGCAGCTTACCTCAATTTTAAAAATAAAAACTCATATCAAATAAAGGTGATGATGGATTAATATAAAAAGACAACTCACAGGCAACAATTCCCTTTCTCCAAGTTGAACATAGCTTTCTCATAGCTTGGCAAAGTGAGTGACAGACATCCATGTGAATCAAATGACAATTCAGCATTCTTGCTTAATCTCCATGTATTAAGTGGGATTTTTGGAATAAAAAAAATAGTGTCATGTATTTTTTGCTTTATTGTTAAAAAGGGAATCTATTAGAAAATTGCTGATGGGAATGGGTGATGTTTATTACTAATATCAAAGTATGGGGTGGTTATTTAGAGCTATTTCTAGCACAAACATCTGCTGCACAACTCCAGTCCATTTCCCAACATGTAATGTATTAAAAATTCAATTAAATTATAACCATCTGACTGTACATAACTGCCAGACTGTTCTCTTATAAAATAACAAAAGAACTTCAGTATTATCAAGTTCAGTTTGGGTAACAAGGTCAAGAAGGACAGCATGAGGGAAAAACACGCAGAATGCCATGTCTTCCAAATTATGAAGAATATATAATTAAATTATTAATAAAATATGTTTTTGAACAATTCATTTGAACAATTAATAAAATATGGTATTTGAACTATCTATTTTTTAAATGGCAAAAGCATCAGAAGCAGAAAAAAATATTCATTTTTAGATGACCAGTGTGGTGTCGTGGTTAAGAGTGGCACACACTAATTTGGAAAAAATAGTTTGATTTCCCACTCCTCCACATGAGCATCAAACTCTAATCTGGTGAACTAGGTTGGTCTCCCCTCTTCTACACATGAAGTCTGTTGGGTGACCTTGGGCTAGTCACAGTTCTCTGCAAACTCTCTTGACCCCACCCACCCCACAAGATGTCCGATGTGGGAAGGGGAAGTGATTGTAAGCCACTTAAAAGTTGGGAAAAGTGGGGTATAAAAACCAACTCTTATTTTTTTCCAGAAGATGTTATCCTCATATTAGTACTTACAGAAATGATATTGAAAATTATGGGGAAATCAATTTTGCAGGTTTATTCAGGCAGACACCAGCAAACGTAATTAATGTACCTGTTTGACAAACCTAATAAGTATCAACATTTCTTTTTTTAAAGTTGGCATTTTGGTTTAAAGTCTGCTGACTTGAAAATTAACAGAAGAGAAAGTGTCTCAATTAATAGAATTCATTAGTAAAGGAAAAGGGGGGAAAGGTACAGCCTCCAGTGGTGAACTACAGGGGGAGATCAACAGCTTGAGTTCTGCACTTCAAAAGTCATTAAGTGCATTTATGTGCTTCTAAGATAAGATAGATGTGGCTTTTCTCATCTTCAAACTGCAAAAATATCCTCTATGAACATTAACATTCACAATGAGAATCATGAGGTAGCTACAGTGAATAATTGCCTATATGCTGTTGCATGTGGAATATTATTTTTTTGTCCGTAGATCCTTTGGATATAGGAAATCAATTTAACATACAACATGCCATTGATTTGCTATTTGATTTCAAAGCTGCTGTGCTTTACTCCTCAATTCACTGACTTGCAGACATTTTACAATGAATTGTGAAACAATGAATTATTTTTGCTGTATCAAGGAGAGTTTCAAAGCCCAGTGGTACAAAATGACCAAACAGCAGATAACCCTGCTGGATTCAGTCACTGACACACATTACATCTCCTGAACCAGATTATCAGGGGGTGTCTTTTAGACAGACAGTGCAGATCTTTTGGAAAAGAGGTGGTTGAAAGATTAAGAGTAGGATATAGATGGTAGTCAGTGGTAAAAAGGCTTGGGAAAAAAGGTGAAGGATGGTCAAACAGCATCACACAGCTCACTGGTTGAAACTGCTGGCTGGCAGACTGAAAGGATAATGCTGTTTTAGGCTTGTAAACCCTTTAGCATTCTGAACAATGACCCCTCTCAGCCCCGAGAATCTGCAGTATTTACTGCCATTTTAAAATGAAACATAGCCAACTTTAGATTTTGGTGTGACATGACAGACAGGTCTGAAGAAAATGGCCATCTATTAACACACCCAGAATGCCTTTGACTGTCTTACACTTTGGGGAGGTGGTAAATTGTACACTGAATAGGCTTTTTCTATAATGAAAAGTCAGCTGTGAATATATTTGCATGTTTTTGCCAAAACAACACTTTATCATATTACCAAAGGTTATATGCTAACCTTTTATTGTTTAAAGCACTGTGTTTGGAAACATGCAGGCTTGATCGCAGCCTGTTTTGTGCTGTCACTCCAAGACAAACATTTTGAGCTTGTTTACTTCTATTGACAAGAGCTTTAAACAGGTTGGCAGAGCTGTGCTGTGATCAAAGAAGCAATCATTTGTACAATGACAATGCACAGAATGTTCATATAATGTACTGAGCTTTTATGGAGATTGTACATTAAACTGAATTTCTTGCTTGGAAGAAAAAATTCATCATCAAAAATCAAGAAGCATAGTCCAATTTGTTATGTTTGAATGGCTATCAGGAAATTACACAAATGAAAGTAAAATGTGTTATTGTAACACTGATCTGAGTTGTGACAGCCTTTTCCACAAGCAGTTCAGACTTTACTGAGAAATAAACAAATGTGAACCAAAGACGTCACGTTAGGATCAATCAGATACTGCTGAAGATCAAGGATGTTTAATTGTTTATTTTGTTGAATTCATCTATTGTTCATGAACTTTCCCCTGGTTTATTGTGATCAAACAATCCTTGAGAAAGAAAAGCAAACAGCAACAACTGAACATGAATAAATGTAAAAAGTGGTAGCAAAGATGCATTCATAATAAAAGCGGTGGAACCATGCGGATTGAAAAGGCACCCCTAAAAGGAAGTTAAGTATTAGCATTATTTTTCTGTTTTAAATAGAACTGTGAAAAATGTAACTCGCAAAGAATTAAGCAACCCCCACATTTTTTTTTGTTTTAGCTCTACTGCACTTTCCATCCTATTCTTCCTGTTTTAAATTTGATATTATTTATAAAACCTCCTCAACATTTAGGAGACTTTCTCTTCTATTTTGCTTCCCGCTCCCTCTTTTTTGTGGTCTGTAAGAACAAAAAATGCTTCTAGCATGATCAGAGCTTTTTCATGGAGGTATTCACTGCTACTGACACTTTTGGGGAATGATCCTCTCAAGTTCTGAAGTGGGAATTGGTAGAAATCAGTGAAATCTTATATATGAGTATTGGCACTTTTTAAGCCTCCCCCCACCCAAAAAAAGAACTGAGCATAAGCGAAGTTACACTGTCCTGTTAAGTACAGACATAAAGTAGTTAAGTGTGACTCTTTGCTATGTCTTAAAGCTCACAAAGTGAGCTTGGGCAAGGTTTTTTCCTTAGACTCACACCTTTCACCAAATTGTTTTGAAATAAGAAAATGGATATATTGTGGTCAAACTCTGGAAGGATATCAAAAGATAAAATCAGGCAATGTTCTGGGTAACTCTGGGATGCTGTCAAAATGCTGGTGACAGGATTCCAAGTAGACCTTGCTAGGCTAGAAAGCTGTCTAAATCATTATACAAAGATAAGGAGTGTGAATGCTTACCCACAAAACCTGGTATGCAGCATAATTTGAATTTACTTTAGTTGCAGAGAAACCCAGAAAACAGAGACTCTGTCAGGTCTAGTTTCTTAAAAGAACTAGAAATGTAAAATGTAAAACAGCAGGGTCTGGACATTTAATTTAATTCAGGATTATAGATGTTAAATTATCTCGGAAACACATGGGTGAAATAAAAAAGAGGTGTATTTATCTTACAGTAACTGTTAGCAATAACCCCTTCCACACATTCAAAGTTTCCAAAATGAACATGTATAGATGAAGAGGATGAAGAGGAAGATCACCTTAGTTAAGTTCCGCCTGCAACATAGTAACATTCATTGGGATGTTTGTAATGAGGTTACAGGTCTACAAGTATGCACTCTTAGCCAAGGTTGACCCAAAGATTTTTAGTGCCCTGGCCAAGCAGCAAGCCAGGGTCCAACCCCCCCCCCCCCAATATGCTGAACACAGGCTAGAAAGGATAAACAGCAGGGAAAGGGAATAAGAAACAACCAAGGCCCTTTCTGCACAGGCCATTTACAGCAGCCCAGGGACAGCAAAAACGCCGTCCCTGGGCAGCTGTTCGCACAGGGGGTGCTGCTGGATTGCAGCAGTGCCGTCCTGGCCACCCAGGAGCAGTGTGAAGCCTAATAACCTTGCTTGTTTAGTGAGGTTATTCTAAAACGCCGTCTTCCCATTGGCACGGTGTGAACTGCACCACTGGGAAGACAGCGCTTTTCCCATCCCCTCCACTCACCTCGTCCTCCAGCATGCTCTGGAGGCTGTCAGGGACCCACCCACGCTGCCCTACGACCTCCAGGGGTCGGAGGGCAGTGTGGATGGGTCCCTGATGGCCTCCAGAGCAATGCTGGTGGACAAGGTGAGTGGGGGGGATGCAGAAGAGGCAGCTCCCTGTGAAGCCACCTCTTCTGTGCCGGCTTCTGTGGGGCTGCTCCCATGCTCCTGTGTGAATGGTCCCCACCCCTCCACCGGCATAATTTCTGCTGGTGGAGGGGCGCCCTTTTTGCTTACTTGAACACAGTATTTTTATGAATACCAAAGTTAAGTTAGTCTCATTACAGCATAGCTTTCCTCTCTGAGATCATAGACAATATCAGTTTCAAGCCAAAGGAATCTCTAGTTTATTTTAATGCAATATACTAAATTCCAGCCCAAGAACATTTTGTTCTGTTGAACTGACTAGTAATTTAGTTTACTTTAACTATGGTCAGTCACGGAGTCTTACCTGCAAAGTTCACTCCATTGCCTGATAATAAATTTATGTCATGAGGCATTTACTCCATCTTAGCAGTTTTACCTCTTTAAAAACTCAGTACAAGCAGTATAAGTGCCACTTTGGACATTTATATCTATCTGTGGTACCAAGTATTAAGCTTGCCCAAAGGCGGGTACTAGGGTTAGTTACCTGGTTCATCTGAACACGTGTTTCGGACTGAGCCACGGGGGGTCGGACGGTGCTCGGACACTGCTTGCCTGAGTCAGAGCCATCCGACCCCACCCCCATCTTACCTCATGGGGTTCAGATCAGCTGCTCAGCTGATCGCAGCTTATCTGAGCCAAAAAGCAAAGTGAAAGTAGGGGAAAAAAACCTCCCAGCACCTGGCAAGGATGGCAATCGCAGCTCGGCGGGGTGTGTGTGTGTGTGTGTAAAAAAACCACCCACCAGGCAGCAGCGCTCCCACTCCCCCACTCCAAAAGAACAAGTAATTAAAAACTGGGGGGGAGGGGGGCAGCCAGGAACAAAAGAAAAGCCCTCCCACTGAAAAAAAAAACCCTTCCTCCGTCCGGAGTCTCCCTCTCCCCTTCCCTCCCACAGCGCCGAAAAACCCAAACAAACAAAGTACCCACCCTCCGCCCCAGCCGTGCTTCCCAAACAAAGTACCCACCCTCCGCCCCAGCCGTGCTTTCCCACCCCACAAAAAACAAGCCCCCCAAATACATGCCCCACTCACCCACAGTAGCTCTCATCAGTGCCTTGCTTCGGCTGCTGCTGGACTGAGAGTGGCTGGCTGCCGGCTTCTGCTCCTGTGGCTGAAAAAGTGCTGCAAAAATAGTAACAAAACACAGAATCCCCATCAAAAAATATTATAAAGGTGGCAAAACAACATTTGCACTAAACTTTTCAACAATAATAACTTAACTTTACTAACAATAACTTCAACTGATGAATTCCCCCTCCCTGGGAGTTTCTCGTTCCCCACTTTGCCCAAAGAATCTCCCTAAAGTTCAATGGATCCTCATTAATTCATATGATTTTTTCACTGGAATGAAATGAAACCACCATGAAACTATAGAACAGGTCTTTGTCTACAGGGAGCACCAAAACAATCATGCATCCCAAGCTCTGTGGCACCGCAGTGGCACAAAAACCTGTTTAAAAAGCATGGATCCTCAAGGATCCTCATGATTTTTTCACTTGGTCACCCCAAAATCGCCACCACATCATGGCACAAGTCCTTAGACACATGTCTGCACAAAACCATCACACATATCACACTTTGTGGCCCTGCAGTGGCACAAAAATCTGTTTAAAAAGCAAGGATCTTCACGGATCCAAACTGCACCAAACCTAGGGGGTATGATCATGAGGATCATGTTGAGGAGGGGGATGAAAAACACAAACCAAAAATTTTAAAGCTAGTGACACCAAAATTTCAGGGCATCATCTGGAGACTTTCATGATCATGCTCCCTAGGTTTGGTGCAGTTTGGTTGAGGGGGTGCAAAGTTATGGACCCCCAAAGGGGGTGCCCCATCCCCTATTGTTTCCAATGGGAGCTAACAGAAGATGGGGCTACCCACTTGAGGGTCCATAACTTTGGCCCCCATGAACCAAACTGCACCAAACTTGGGGGGTATCATCATGACAGTCTTCAGATGATACCCTGTCATTTTGGTGCAGATAGGTATAAAAATGCCCCCCTGCAGGGACCCCAGAAATTCCCCATTGAGGGCAATGGAGTAAAGTCACGCAGAACAAAGAATCTTGAACAAATTTCTGGGGGTGCCTGCAGGGGGTGCATTTTTGGACCTATATGCACCAAAATTTCAGGGTATCATATGAAGACAGTCATGATGATACCCCCCAAGTTTTGTGCAGTTTGGTTGAGGGGGGGTTAAAGTTATGGACCCTCCAAAGGGTAGCCCCCATCTCCCTAGCTCCCATTGGAAACAATGGGGGATGGGGCACCCCCTTTGGGGGTCCATAACTTTGGACCCCTTCAATCAAACTGCACCAAACGTGGGGGGTATCATCATGACAGTCTTCATATGATACCCTGAAATTCTGGTGCAGATAGGTCCAAAATGCGCCCCCCTGCAGGCCAAAATGCAAAAAACAGCCAAAAATAAGAACGCACCTGAATTTCTTGGATGTTACCCCAAGTTCAGATGTAACCGAGCCTGGTAGGATCGGAACTTGGGGGATCCAAGCCCCTTAATCCGAACTGGGCCCGATCCCAAACTGGGCCTGAATTTTTTTGCTATCTACCAACCCTAGCGGGTACTATATCCAGAGGTGGGATTCAGGGTGTTCCGAAGGTTCTGTAAAATATCACTTTTTAAATACTTAAAATATTTTTTATTAAGCATTAATATTTTAATACTTAAAATAAAAAAGTGATATTAAAAATATTTTCAATACTTTTAAACAGTCATTATTTGAATCCCACCACCATCGGAACCTGTTAAAATGTTTGAATCCCACCACTGACTGTACCTGGCCATCCATCTTACTGTCTAAAGCTATTGCCCCATTTGCAAAAAAGGTGGTACAGTTAATGTATCCAGAACAAAAATGACCATTGTTACTCTCACCGATCATACATTTTTTTTACCAAATTGCATTTAGAATTATTCTGTTCTCTAATTAGACTACCTTTAGAAAATCCAGATGGTATTGTGAACAGTCAGAACCCTCCTTGCAGTAAGGGGTGCCATGGAGGTACAGGGGCCAAAAATGGATGCTCCCTGGACAGTTTTGGAATCCATTTTGTGTGTCAAGCCTGGGCAGGAAGGAAGTTAGTGACTGAACTTTCCCCCGGCTTTAAAGTATGCCTGGCTGGACAATGTGCTAGTTGGGTGCTGTGTGGTTTCCGGGCTGTATGGCCGTGTTCTAGCAGCATTCTCTCCTGACGTTTCGCCTGCATCTGTGGCTGGCATCTTCAGAGGATCATCTTCAGAGGATCAGCCTCTGAAGATGCCAGCCACAGATGCAGGCGAAACGTCAGGAGAGAATGCTGCTAGAACACGGCCATACAGCCCGGAAACCACACAGCACCCAAGTGATTCCGGCCGTGAAAGCCTTCGACAATACAATGTGCTAGTTAATCCCCATTGTGTCACTAATGTGACTTACTGACCTATTCCAAGGGGGGTGGAATCTGCCTGTAAAAATGAAACCACGTGCATGGAGCCGTGGCGGCCTTACCTGGCACTGAGATATGGTGCTAAATGTCGCGCCAGTGCCCAAAGTGCCCCTGCCACCACCACTGGCATAGTCGGGATGGATGGGAGCATGGCCAGGGGAGGAGCCAACATTAGTTGGCTTTCTCCTGATCATTCGCTATGTTACACCAGTACCCAGAACTTGAGACTTACAACACCCAGTAGGGAATTCTCGGTGACAGGGAGGCTTTCATGCTTTTGAAGCCTCCCCATGCCACCAGGAAGCCTCTTTTGGAGGAGCAGAGTGGTGCAGGCTACCTGATTTCTTGGATGGGACTGTTAATTAGCACTCTATGCAGACTATTCCTCATTCTATCTGCACCCATCCCTGTAATCGATCAATATTCAGTGGAATAACAAAGCATTATCTTGGGTCCTGACAATCCATCAGGCCTTCCTTATCCTTTTGTCAGAACTCTGGAAAAGCAATCAATTCTTTGGTTTTCCTGCCAGCTTACCTTGTACTACCTCAGGACCCATTTTGAATATACATATTGGTCCTTTGACCAGTCATTGTGTTTGTGTGTGTACATATGAATGTCTTGCATCTGTTCACCCACCCCCACTGCATGCGGGCCCTCTTCTTTGCTTTCAGGAATGCTGATTGTTTTCCTCCTTAGCACTGCTTTACTGAATATCCCTTCAAAATTGGTGACAATCATCCTTCCCTGAAGCCTTATCCAACTTTCTCCCTTTTTTCTTAGCTCTTGTATACTCTGCATATGTATTTTCACTGTCTGAATTACATTTCTTGTTTTTATTATTTTATTCTTCTTCAATAAAACCCATTTCAATTATAACTACCACTGCACATCCAAGAGTTCTCACATGGGACAATCCTAGTATACATAGGTTGTCTAGCTTGGTTACTCTGTCTTGCCCTCCAGCTAATTTTCCCAATTGAAATGGAGATTATCTACTCAGGGTAACAGTAAACAGAGGCAGGAGAAGAAATGTCAGTATTTTTCGTTTTTATGTTTAAAACTTCAGTAATTTGTTGGTTTGTTTGTTCATTTGTTTATTTTGGTGCATTTCTATGCCACTCTTCCAAGGAATTGGGCCAAGGTGGTTCACAAAATAAAATCATAAAAACATAACATGCCCCGAAAGGTGTTTTTTAAAAAAATATTAAGAACTCATCCAAAGCACTGATAGTATATTCATTTTCATTTCTATTAATCTCAGTGCAAACTCTTTGGAAGTCTGGTTGGAGTCATTAATGGAGGCTGTCAGCAAAACTATGCAAATGACTACACTAATTAGCACTAATTTTCCCAGCTTTTTTCTTTAGAGTTATTTTTATGAGCTATTACCCTGAAAAATATTGTGAAATGTATGAAAGCCATGATCACTTCTAACCACCTTCATTTCATTTCAGATACTCTCCTATGTTACTACTAGCTTCATTATAATATTAGAAATGACAAATGATCTGCGCTTTTGAGTATGTTTTAACAGAAAATTACACACCATGAAAATGTGCTATGTTTGGCTGTTCCTCACTCCTTTTACTGGTGCTGTATGCACATAGTCATATTTATTCAATCAAAATATCAATTATTCTGATAAACAGTGTGGAATGGTAAGTGGGAGCTTCTCCCTACCCAAGGGCTGATTGATGTCATTGCCAATTTCCTTTAAGAGCTTTGCCCAAACAACCCTGGCCACTGTGTGTCCATAATTGTATAAAAAGTCCACTGTACATACACAAGATCATATGGCGACTTAAAAGGCCTCTTAAGATCATACCTTCAGTCACAAGTAATATCACACCTTCCAGTTGCCAGCAGGGAGATGATTTTTCATTTTTCATTGGGCAGTTTTTTCATTGGGCAAAGGCACCTTGAGCATGTTTACCAAGTTGTTTTTCAATTATTTATTCAATTACAGAAATACTACTATACTGTTCAGTTGGCAGCATTTTAAAGTGAGAGTTGAACAGCCCTATCCACAGCCCAAGGTGGCTAGGGTTGGCATCTCTGCCGTGCCAACCCACAGCCTCCAGAGGGCTTTCTGGCAGCGTGGGGAGGCAGAAATCAAAACCTCCCTGGCCACCCAACAGTCCTCTATAGGGCTAAATAGGCTCACACCACTTTTGGATGGCATAAATCTGGGGTGCCAGCTGTAGAGCCCCCAGTGCAAAAGCTCAAGTGGAAGCCAACTTTAGTCAGTGCCACACCCAGGAATGCCCCTGGAACATCCTGAATGTGATGGAGTCCTCCTGGATGCCACACAGCTTGGAAGACCAGCCTCCCTTCTGAATTGGGTGCTGCTGAGGTCAATGGTGCCTATCCGCCTTCCAGTTTGCCCACTCTGCCAGTGCTATTGTTGACCCATTCACCATCTCTCCCTCTTTGGATTATTCTCCTAATCTTACACAGTGTAGAACCAATCTTGCCCAGGAACAGCATGATAGAGCAGTCAGAGGTGTGCTGAGGAAAGGTAAAGTTATGTTGTACACCGCCCAGAGCCCCTTGGGAATAGGGCGGTATAAAAAACTAAATAATAATTAAATAAATGAATAAAATAAAGCTGATGAAAATCACCTGCTAGTAGAAACCTCTCATGAGATCTGGCCCATTATAAATTGAAATTCTTCTCCCTTTCCAACAAAAATCAATTAGAATGTTTCCAGAATGTTTTCAACCCTCCTCCCTTTACCATGATGTTTGTTCATACTTACCTCTTCCAAATGTTTCATGGTTACTGTAATTTTTTTTGCTTATTCGTTGAAGTGATGCTTTGTTGATCCATTGATTCAATGCTTTGCAATAAAATATCGAACTTCCAGACTTGCAAGTATTCCTTTATCTTCATCTTCTTTTCTAGCACTGGCATAGCCTCAAATCAAGCAGAGGTATATGAGATGTATACACACTTTAATCACATACACACTCACACAGAGGCTCTGGGTTAGATTATGATCACTACATTTCCTTGCATTTGACTTCTACAGTGAACAATTTAAAGTTATGTATAGTTCACTGAAACATTACAAAAATTAGTAGCATATTCACTTTTTTTCTTTGCAAATAGTTTGGAAAGTATCTTTTTTGATGAGCTGTCACTGCTATGTTTTAAAACAATAGGCCTTTGAGGGTGTGTTTAGTGCCACACCTGATCCGAAGAACACAAATTATTGTGCATGCTTTTTGTGGTTTGTTGCCTTTCCCCAAAATAAATGAAAATAAAAGTCTATTTGTTTCATTGCTCAAGGCTTGCAAGGCAGATTTTATATTACTAAAGAATGCTGATCTCCAGTGCATCTCATATGAAAGGGCTTCTTGACATGATGGCCATGTTTTGCTACCTTTGGGGTAATAAAGAACAATCTAAAGCTATTTCTAAGTTATGCTAAAATCTGTCTCTCCTGAACTTTCACAAGTATTCTGCTTGTGAATTAGAACATTGGAAGTACATTGCTCCTATCCTAAGCTTCCTCACGGAAACTATTAGGAGTATGAAAAATTGTTGCTATAATAAGTACTATTTTATCAATAGGTGGTAGCTACACATTCCAGTTCAGGTTGTAGTCCTGTAAAAAATGCTACCAGTAGATCACTATAGCAGAACCAATGTAGAATTAGTATTCAGCTGGCCTTTTTGACATATTCTGATAAATGCACCAGTCACAGTGGAGCCAGGAGGCTCAATCCCAACCTACGTTTTCACATGTACACTTCATTTGGAACTCAGGTTGCCTACCTCCGATATAGTCCTAGAAGATATACTATCTTTTACTAAGAGATAAATAGTGAGAAGGTCACAAAGTGTTCAGATCAACTGAATCCCATTCCATGTGGTAAAGCAGGCACAGCTTCCTTAAAAACACTTCAGTGTACAAGACAGCAGTAGGCTAAAGGATTAGAAGATATAGTCATAGGATACCCTACAGCGGTGAAGTCGTTTCAGCTACAGGTTGCAGTAAACTCATAAGTTGTAATGTAAGGCTATATATGTAATAACGTTAGAAGACAGAATAGTGGGGTTGAAATGTATTATACAAACAAAGAAATAAAAATCACCACATGGTTCTTTGCACCCACCTTTAGTGTAACAGATCTAGCTTGACATATTAAACTGTATTTTCATGAAATGTATTCTGACAGGCTCAAGGAACAAATGGTATAGAATTTTTTATTTCTGTTTTTATAGTTTCTCTACAGATGGTTGGCCAGACAAATTCCACAGATTTTCTTTACAGTTCTAATATATCATATTTTTGAAAATAACTATTTCTGTTATTTCAGAGTCTCTTTTCTACATTTACAGTAAACAATTCTATCTAGTCACATGCAGGTATTATATAACTGTAATCTTAATACCCACTTCCAGTGGCTTGGAGCTGTTTTTCAGGCTAACAACCTACCTCATAGGGCTGGTGTGAGGACAAAATTAGGAGAGTTGGTGGGAAGAGAGCCATGTATGTTTTGCTGAGGGTGGGAGGTGTTTTGTGAGTGGTGCAAAAATCATTGTTTGGTCATGGTGGGGGAGGGTGGCAGCCCATACTGCATGGGGGGGCAGGCACCAAACTCAGGTCAAATCCCCAGGCTCCAGTTTCCCTAGATACGCCTCTGAGCTGCACTATGTTTTTGTTTCACTCAGCAATGTTTAAAGCTAAATGTCTAAAAAGAAATCCAGCTCTACTTAATGCATTGATGTAGAACCTTTGCCTAAAATTCTGCAGTAGGTTTGAAATAGTCTATCGCTTGCCTTCTAGGTTTTTTCCCCACTGTATTACCCTTGTAAAATTACAGCATTTCCAGTACAAACAAATAAAACATTTACCCTTAATTATGTACAGATCATATGTGGCAAAAGCCAAGAGGAGAAAAGTAATTTTGAGAAAATTTGTTGTGCCCTGATTGAGACAGTGACAACTCTGATCAGGACAATGGCTTGGGTGGAAGGAACTAACTGTTTTTGGCGGGAGGTTGCAAGTGCAAGTATTCAACACATGTCCTGCCACTGAATGGGGAAAAAACACCTCCCCCCAGACTATTTTGGACGTTAAAATATTATGGAGGGGAGGCAGGAGCCCCTCTTCCCTATGCATAACTGTCCCAGTGAGATTCAGCTCCATCGGTGCTTTCTACATGCAGATTTCCAGGTTGACTTGAAGCTGCAGTATGGCTGCAAATCCCCACGGTGAACCTGTGAAAAAAGTAACATAGCTTGACCCTATGTTGCACACATCTGTGTATAATATCATTTGAAACACTGGAAATGGAAACCCACAGTTATTTGTGGCAGCCTAGATGTGTAGCTGTGAATTTTGTTGAACTTGTTTTGAGGCCACAAATGCTAAGAAATTGGCCTAGATATATTGGCATGCATAAAATGTACCACAACCATAACCACATTGCTGATAATTATCTCTGTGATAAGCATCATTGTATGTTAGCTGAAATATGGAAGTAATAAGCACCTACTGTGCTCACTTAATTAAAAAAAGACATTACCATGGTAGCAATGTGTCCCTTATAATTCCAGATAATATGTTTCTGATTACCATCTTTCTCACATCCCACAAATGCAAATCTTATTCTCATTTTTTTTCTTATGGCCATATGTAACCCTATTCAATTTGGCAATAAACGGCAAGACTAGACTGATGCACAATAACAACAACAACAACAACAACAATAAGGATCCACACGAATACTATGCCCATATAATACAAGGTCTTAGGCCTCTGGGTGCGGTTCAAGTTGTAATGAAAGGCCAATAACCAGCTACAGAACTGGCAGCTGTGATATTAAACATATAAATAATAATAAAATCTGGAGCATGAATATTGAGGCATGTGTGCTTTTAAAGGTTATGCCTATCTGGTAATTTTTTTTGCTCTGCATTTTTATGCTGAAAAAATCTGAAATGAATGAAATTAATTGGTCCAGAGTTGGAATAAGTAATAATTCTCAGTTATAATGTACATTTATGAGCCATCTATTAGTATCTCCCAGAAGTAAATGATTTTGGTCACACTGGTGGTTTTAAAATATGACTGATATTGATAAATCATAATGTAAGGGTCAGAATAGATAAGGCAAAGATACCACATCTCCTTCTGTCTATAGAATCCTGAAACTTCAAATTGCCTTTGAGCTGTGGAGGAAAGAGAGAGGTGATCAGCCTTTCAACCTTCTTTTAGGTTTCTTCCGCACATGCAAAATAATGCACTTTCAATCCACTTTAACAATTGTTTGCAAGTGGATTTTGCTATTCTGCACAGTAAAATCCAGCTGCAAAGTGCATTGAAAGTGCATTAAAAGTGCATTATTCTGCATTTGTGGAAGGGGTCTTAGTTCTGCTATTTAAAATCAGCTCCCCACTCTGCTATTAACATTTCAAAATAAAATGTTTTAAATATCTTCTTTGCTTTTAAATACAAAGAGCAAATTCAGAAGATCTGGTTTTGAACAGTGAAACTGAGCTGAGGTTGAAGGCTTAAACCTCCTCATCCTTCCCAGCATGGCCCTGAAGCCAACTGAGGCTTCATCATTTGCATTTTATAGATGAACCATGGTATGTGGCCTTTGTTCAGTGTATTTTTGCTCTAAGGATGCAAGTCCGTTACCAGAGATTATTAGTGATATTTGGGGAGTCACTTTAAAACGAAGAAAGTCTAGAAAGCCAAGGTCTTCTGTCTAAAACATCTTAAAGTACATTTCCATTCACAAGCCCATATGGGCTTTAAACATTAATAAGTACAATAAATTGCCCACTCAGGCAAAGGTAGGATAACCTGGTACATGTGTTCTGAACTAGATTGCCTTATTAGTGATCTCTTAAGCTGTGTACATGGAACTTCGAATATGTATAAACTGATCATATGAGCATTCATCAAACTGACATCCTGGTCCTAAATTCTGAAGAAGCTTCCTAGCCCTGTTAAGATTGTTAACATTTCAGAAGAGGCTATATATATATCCTTTCTATACATAAGATGACTTGATGGTTCCTGATGAGCCAGATGCTTGATTAGCTTCTGCTGTCGAAGTTAACATGGAGAAAGAGTTAACGGTGTGTTTTCTGCATTTATTTGAAAGTGGATCAATGGTAGAGTTGCTCAAAAGTCAGTTGGTGAATGAGCACCTGACAAAATGTGACCCAGCTCAGCCTCCCATATGACTCACAGACCAATGACAAAAGTGTACTCAGTTCCAGTGTATCCCTATATACATGTACCCCACATATTATTCTCACATCAATATTATTCTCACATCAAGGGAAGGAATTTGTGTGTGTGTGTGTGTGTATGTATATATATATAAAACCCCAATGAAGTTAATGGTCATGGAGAGGTGTAAGTCTGCATAGGATTACACTGTCAGTTATTCATTTTGGAACGCCTGATGAATTCCACAGGAATGCTGAGACTTGATCTCTCCAGTCAAAGCCCGGTAATTGAGCACTATCATGGTAATTGACCACTATTTCATTTCTTGCAGTGGGGTTATTTGCAACGTAGCTTATAAACTTTAAATAAGACATAGGTAATTGCTATCTTCTCCTAAAGGCTACATACAAGTACATGATATACTCAATATATCACTTCTCAGTCTCATTTGTTTTTGACCATTATGATTGGAAGTTGGTTGGTAAGGAATGTGCGGTTCTAGTGACCATTTGGCTTGTCTCATTATTTGTTCCCATTCAATTTCATTTTTTAAGGCAATCTGCTGTGGCTAAAAAAATTCAAAACTTTTATAACTATTCTATTTGTTTTAATATACTGTTCTTTATTGAAATTGTAGATGTTGTTAGTTGCCCTGAGGCAGGATACAAATAGCAAAAAATAAGCAAATACATAAATAATGCAAGATCAGAGGACAGGAACATGTGGAAAATGAAAAACTACAGCAACATCCAATTATGTGAATTTTATTTATGATAACAGACTTTGCCACAACCAGTTAGGTCCCTAACACCACTTGTTGTTACACACACACACACACACACACACACACACACAAACAGACAAACGCGCACACACGAATAGGAAATTATGAATGGCCACCCTGTTGTAAGCTGGAGGCACTGGATGCAATGTAAAACAAAATAAACTAAATGTAACAATAATGCCATTTTGAATATGAATGTCCTGAAAAGAAATTGACTTCTGCCTTTTTTGTGCTGCAGAGGTACTGCCACAAAATGTTGTTTCGCACAGCATGGTGGCAAATACATCCTTTTTGATTTCAACACTGAATGCAGTGTAACAAATAAGTAGCTACACACGAGACCTGAACTGCTGAACTTTCCATTAACAGGCAGCAATTACGTATACTTTTGAAATAAAGCAAAGAAAAAATACCTAACCTTTCACCTGGAACAAAAATACAGTAATACATGTGTTAAAATAAAATTCATAGTGAAATAAACCTTGCAATACTAAGGGACAGAGCTAGAAAGCAAAGGACAAGAATATTTAATTTGAGGAAACTAAGTTCTGTGCAATGTGCATTTTTTTTACTTTACTCCAGTTTTTATGGCTCTTTTCTTATCTGTACTGCAGCATTGCATGGAAACTTCTGTTCCACAGTCCAAATACAGTGAAAAACAGGAAATCGGTACATATCTTATTTCAATCAAGTTTGAACGTATTTCCTCCCAAAAAACATTCTGAAGGGGAAGGTTTTCAAAAACTTACAAAAGTTATCAGCAATGAGGTTCAACAGGGGTCAACTACAGCTCCTCTTTCACTAGACTACAGACATGTTATGAGGTCAGGTGGGAACTCATGGGGGGGGGGGTCCCCTGCCAACTTCACCTCCACCCTCCATCCAGCCGATGGAGCACCTTATTCTCCTTTCTTTGTCAGTCCTCAGACATCTTTTCAAAAGTACACATGCTCAGTAGGACTTTCCAAGCACTTGTAAAGCAAAAGTTTGCAGCACTATGCTGAAAAAGACCTGGAAATGAAGAAGGATAGTGTGGTACTATCCACTCTGATTTCTGGGTACAGTGTGATGGGGTGGCTTGGATAGGTGACTCAGCAGCCTCAACTGGCTTGCCTTGTTGAGCCACCATTGATTACTACTGTGCTTACTCAAAACATTGCTGCCTTACTTACTTAAAACTGCCTAAACCTAACAATAATGCCATTTTGAATATGAACGTTATGGAAAGAAATTGGCATCTGCATTTCTGTGCTGCAAAGGTACTGCCTTGAAATGTTGCTTCATGTTAAAACTGTCTATTAGCAAAGATGATTATACTTGGTTTTATTATTTGCCTATTATTTGCCTTGAACAATCTGAAGAGCTTAAAATTACATAAATACTTTCTGGACTTTTTAAAATATAGACTATCCTATTATCTTTTTTAAAATCCAGCTTCATGTCATTCAGGATTATGGACCCATAGCACTGCAATACATGACAAATAGGTTTGCTACAAGTTCATTGGCTGTGGACGGTGAACCATGCCTGCGGCAAAGCTGCCACTCACTCACTTGAACGTAAGCACAACTGAGCCCACAAGTCAATTGAAATCCTAACCATAACTAGTGATCCTGTTAATTCCTTTCAGCTATTAGTTTTGAAACTCCCCACCTCTTTGGAATGAACTCTGCATAACTTTCTGTCAAAATAGTTCTGTACTTCAGAAAGGACTGGGGAGTTCAGACATGCATGCCCAGTTTGCTAAACATCAAGCCAGTTCTGCTGTGTCTATAAATTGAGACGTAGGCGATTTCCCCACAACCAATATATTAATAGTTATTTATTTATTGGATTTGGTATACCGCCCAATCCCCGAAGGGCTCCTGGGATAAGAAAGTGAACCATCCTGGTTTGGGCATGGATTCCTCAAGGCTTCTGTGCCTAAATTGGGCCCACCCGGTGAGATTTGCCTTATTCTGCGGTTTTCAAAAAATGATAAAATTGGCGCTTCTTTTGAAAAAGTGCACGTCAATGCCATGCTCATGCAAGCCCCGCGGGAGATGGGCCAGTTTATTTTTCTGGCATTGCTGCCTGCTTACCCCGCCCCATAGCTGCAGTCAATCAGAACGTCGGAAAAACGGAATCTACGTAAACTACATAAATGCAAGCGTTCATGTGGAAAATGGAAATAAACCGGGGGCTCATGCATAATTAATGCATAATTCCTTCCAGCCTGAATGTGCTGACAGGCAGCAGTATGAAGGGAGAGACTGGGATAAAAACACCCTGGGATATATGATTCTGGGTCTATCTCAGGATATTTTGTCTGTGGGGAAAACGCCTTATTTCAGATATGCTATCATGAAAAATCGTAGTTTCATTAAACTAAACTATGGTCCATTCTGCACAGCACAAATAAAACATCATGAGAATGGGAAAAAAGGGGAGGAATTCCACACAGCTTTTTCCCCCAAGATGCCCTCAGGACACCTTATTTCTGTTCAAGCCTCCCTATTTTGGGGATGCAAAACTACAAAACTAATTCCTTTCTATTTATTCCTATCTGTCCTCCTTGCTGTCAAGGCTGTGGATACTTCCAAGAGCAATATAGTACCAATGCTCATCCTTCAGATAACAATCATAACCAGGAAGAAAATTTGTGCTTTTCAAAATAGGCAAGGAATAGCCTGACCAGAATTTTTTAAAAGTTAGTAACAGTCACAATTAATAGAATACAACCAAAAAAGACTTTAAAAAAGAACTGAAAATGAAAATAAATGTTCCCCACCCTCAAAAAGCATGACATGCAAACAAACTCTTTTTGACTTTACACAAATGCTTGTGCCTAGATTTACTGGGCTACAGAGTTATTTGCTTTTTGAAATGTTGCTTCCTGCTCTGAGACTGTCGTAATCATTGTCTGTAAAACAGCCACAGCCACCAGACCAATTGATATATAGACACTACATCAGTGAAAGGATTTTTGTTTGAGGATGGGAGAGGTGGGGATGTAATAGTCAAGGCATGTAGAGATTGTTTTGCACTCAGTTAACCACAGGGCAATTCACAGTTATATTCTTAGTGGAATGACTCATTCTCCCAACATCCTTCAATTTTACAAAGAGAGAGAGAAAGAAAGAGAGAAAGAATGACCTATACTTCATAAAACAGCACTTCTGTTTAAGTGGACATTTCTTTTTTACATTTCTATTTTTAATAGCTAGCTTCCTGTAAAGTATAACTTCATTAAAATGCCATACATGATTCTGAGGCATTTTTTTTCAAAATAACTGGAAGGATTTATATACAATGATGTTGGACTTCGAGCACATCCAACTGGAATTTCAGCAAGCCTCTCCTGTGGCTTTACAAGGCATATTGTCAGTTGCTCTGAAGGACGAATAATATCCTCGTCTGATTAACGGAGTCTGAAAGAAAGGAATCCAGGGTGTTCGTTTGTACTTAATAAGATGAGAGAATTTTGCTCAAGTTATTCTCATGATTTATTCTTGACCAGTGGGCCAAAACATTAGTTATCTGCCACAACTAATATTTTCTTGAAATTCTGTCGAACATCAGTAGAGTACTGTAAACATTTTAGGGAGCATTCTCAGATTTGGTGCAAACAAAACGGAGAAACATGATTTAAAAAAACTGGGTGGTTTATGAAAACAGGATTCAGGTCACAGATGATTATTCTGATCCTGGTTGCATTGACAAATATTGATTTCATTACATTCATTTTCACTCCCAACCAGTGGTGGGATTCACATAATTTAACAACTGGTTCTGGTGGTGGAATTTAAATAATTTAACAAGTGGTTGTTTACAAGAGGCATTTTAACAACCGGTTCTGCCAAAGTAGTGCAAACCTGCTGAATCCCACCACTACTCCCATCTGCCTCCTCAGCAGAGACTAAGGCCATTTCCGCATGGCCCAAATACGACGCCTTAGGGACGGCAACAATGCCCTCCCTTGCTACATGCAGCCGGGTTGCAGCGGCCTTCGGCTGCTGTTGAAATCTGCAGCAGCGCCAGACCTGGCTCCTCCACCTCCCCCAGAGCGGCGCAAGTCCCAGGGTCATCTCCCAAAAACACTCCCTCCTGGAGGGAGGTTTTGAAAACAGAGTGTTATTCTCTAAGCCATGTCACGCGCAACTTGGCACCGGCCGGAATACGCTTGTTTTCCCATCATCCCCCCACTTACCTGCGGTCGTCCTGCCCCATAGCCACTCTTACACGGGACCTGCTGAGACTCCTCCCTCTCTGTCCCTCCAGAGCCCCTGGAGGTCGGAGGGCAGTGTGGGCTGGTCTTAGTAGTCCAGCAGGGCGACGAGGTGAGTGTGGGGGGGATGGGGAAGAGGCGGCTCCGTGTGGAGCTGCCTCTCCTGCGCTGGCCTCTACGGGGGCCGCTCGCACACTCCAGTGCGAACTCCCCCCACCCCTCCACCAGCAGGATTCCTGCTGGTGCAGGGGTGCCCTTTCTGCAGTGTGGAAAGGGCCCCACTGATAAACCTGACTTGCATTGCAGTAAGGGTAGAGTTGGATGAACAAGCCTGGCTTTCCACATTTGTATGCTACACAAATTCATACTTATGTGGAAAAACAACTTAAATTGCTATGGTATCTGAAACAAAATATAACTATGTTTATTGAATAGTTAATTGCTAAAAGTATATGGATAATATAGTTGTATAAGACATTTGCAATCCTTCATTTTTTAGACCTGTCCTTCTCTAGATGGGTGCTTTGATATTTCTGAGATGACACTAAACAGCAGTAGTGGTAGACTCAATTTGTATGTCTTTTCTGGCTGTTTTAATATGGTTCTTGTCACATTGTGTTGGTTTTATTGCCGCCACACACCTTGAATCCTAGTTAGCTGGAAGAAAAGCAGGCCTATAAATATTTTTAAATGAAGTGAGGAGGACCAGCTGGTGAGAAGGCTGCTTGAGGCAGGATGCTCCAGAAGCCACACTAGAAATACTTTATGAACAGAGTGGCAGTGACTGCAGTGGTTAGACTCCCAGGTCTTCCTGTTGAATCACCACCTCCACAGAAGTTATCCAAAAAGATGTACAGTGATAGGAAACAGCACAGATGTCATACTGGCCACAGCCATGTCTGTGGGACCCTACCAGAGTTTGTGGTTCCATCCCTGGAGTGAATTCCATTTGCCTAGGAACTGTCTTGCTATCTGCAGTCTAGCCCAGTCAGGTTTTTCCAGAGTAGTAGCTTACCCTCAGGTTTAGGATTAGCAAGGCATGGGACTTGTGGTTTGGGCTGGAGCTTGGAGCTTGAGCTATGTGTATTTGACTTTATACACTTCCATCCCAAAGGGCTCTAGGTGTACAATATATCAAATAAACAATATAAACAATTAAAGCAGTTAAAAGCAGCAGTGAGCTAAAAATTAATATACAATAAGTCTCAGTTATTTTAGAAGCATGGATTTAAATCCTACAAAGTAATCCAAATTAAATTCCCTCCCCAGAGAAAAGAAGGAGGCATGGAGTGAGTCATTAGATAGGTAAGTGGCAGGTGACAGGCCACAAGGAGAACATATCAAGCAGCTTGGTGCCTCAAAGGCCAGTAGGAACAGCTCTGTCTGCCCCACAAGGCCCTCTGCTTGGGAACTCACAGGTCCATGGGGGGCTCGGACAGCTGGAGGAGAATTCCCACTGGGCAGAGGCCAGGGCTATGAGCCCTGGCCGATGTGGGAGACAACCAATGCCAGCTAGAGACAGGGACCACAATACAGTTTGGCCTCATACGACTGGTCTGGAGGTTTGAACAGAAGCTTAGAGATGAGGTTGGAGGTACGGTTTGGAACACGGGGTTTGTGCCTTATGGATGGCTGGCTCCAGCAAGGCTGTCTTCCCAGGCTTCAGTCTAAATAGGACTGAGAGGTGATTGATTTAGGAGACAGGCCAGCAAATCTCAGGTAAACTGTCAGAGCACCTCTTTGGCTCTCTATGCACTTTCAGCATAGGGTTGCCCTCCAACACAGGGTTGCACAGATAAACTCCTAAAGAATCAACTTCTAAAAGATATTTAGAAATTACATACTGGAGTTTTTGATATGAAGGTCTTTTATAATGATTTTTAAAATATATTCTGTTTTAATTTTTCAGTTAAACTTTGGCTGTGCTGTTTTTTTAGTAAGCAACAATATAAAAAATTACGCGGCCTGGGACCTTTGTACCTTTGGGACTGTCTTACCCCATATGTCCCTGCACTTGCTTCCTACACATTCAGTCAGGAGGCTTCCAATCTTGTTGGGTGGTCCCTGAAGCCCCTCGGTAGTGATGTGTGGCCTGGCCTCTGCCTGGTGGAACACCTTACCACTAGCTATCCGGGCCCTGCAGGATCTTGGAGAGTTCCGCAGGGCCTGTTAGACCGAATTGTTCCACTGGGCTTTTGGGGGGGCAGCCGCTGATGTGCGCCCCTTTCCATCCCCCCTTTACAGTCTGGGCCCCTTAATACTTATGGGGGCCCTCCGCTCCCTTGTTCTGTTTCTTCCCAGGGTGGGTTTATGAAGTTCTATGCTGGATGCCAATGTAAATTTGTTTTAATTTGCTGTTTTAATGGGGTTTTAATGTAATTGTTGTTTTATTGTGTTGTTCACCGCCCAGAGCCCTTCGGGGGAGGGGCGGTATACAAAATTAATTAATTAATTATAAATAAATAAATAAATAAATAAATAAATAAATAAATAAATAAATAAATAGAATGAATGAATGAATGAATGAATGAATGAATGAATGAATGAATGAATGAATATATTACAACGGGCAAATCTTAATGAAAAAGACTCAAATGTCTAAACGATCTGCAATAAAAAAGAGAATAGAAGAGTTAGCTGATGATGAGAATGTTGTAAAGTGTGCTTCATCTAAGGAAGTGAAAGGAGCAGGGCTTGCAAAAAAAAGGGAAGAACTGAGTTCTATTTGATTTATACACTTTTGATCTTAAGGGAAGTCTCAAAGCCAGCACAGTTTTAAGGCAGAGACAGCAAAAAAATTTATGCTCCCATCACCTCTATCATTCCTTTTTGCAAGACAGAGGAAGACTGTCACAAATCATGGAGCTAATTATCTTAGTATATCACAACTCCTGTGCCTATGTTTTAGCTGTCCGTTCCCTGGATAGATCCCATTCATTGCCTGGGGGTTTCAGGTCCACTTAGCCTGTGCCACTCACAGGCTGTGAACCATCCAGCAGTGTGTATGACATGGTAGAGAGGCATTTATGGGAAGTTGTTACTTCATGAGTAAAATGTAGCTTTTTGCACATTAACTTAAAAAGTATTACATGTGAAGGAAGCAGAATCTAGATTTATTTATTTTTGTTTTTCCCCTCAGACACAAGCTTCCAAGATAGCTCAGATCATATCAATAGAACAATAGAACAATGAAATCAATCAATCAAATCCTAAAATAACTGATGAACAGAGTGAGTCACACAACAAATCAGTTCTAAGCCTAGGTTAATGGGGGTAATGGGGGTAATGGGACCCCCAGAGCAAGCTTGGTGACAGGAGAATCTTTGTCATTCCTGTCCTCCCAGTTTGCTTTTGCAACAGAAATGTGTAGGCTATTTGTCTTACTGCTGATTTTACATATCTGCTTAGGAGACCCATTTTCCCCAATCCAACTTGCATTTAACATCTTATCTAATCAGACACAAAGAGTGTTTAACAAGAATCCTATAGTTTGAGCAGTTAGGTGCCTGACATAAAACTGTTGGGAGGGACTTCTATCATGGAAAACATCCACCTTGTTTCTTGAAGTGGGTTATGCAGAACAGATCTTAATTGGTAGCCAGAACATGTGGTCTTCTCAGTTCCCAAGTCTCAAACCATTTAGGATGTTAAAAGTAATAACCAGCAATGCAGTGCATTGAATATCAGAAAAATGTTAATGGCCATCAAATCAAGGCCATCAATAATCTTGCCCCCAGCCAGGGCTGCCAAGAGGGAGGGCAAGGGGGACAAAACTCAGGTTTTCTGAATTCCCAACTTTTAAAAAAGTAAGTCTCCAGCCCTTTCCATTGGAATGATATGTCCTTCCCCTCATATCCCTGTAATGGAAGGTGCTAGATAATTTTTTTAATGAAACCAGAGAACGCAGTATACATTGTATTAATATAATTATATTCTAGTGGCAATTTAAAAAAATGAAAGCATTCTGTGGTAGACGGTAGGGACAATCTCCGTGAAAAGGAAATGATGGTGAGAGGGCCAGTGTGTACTGTTTTTTGTGGCAGCATGAGTACATAGAGAAGTACCCTTAAATTTCCACCACAGTGCAAATAGACAATCTTTGGGGACTTTTGGGCATGACAGGTGCTCTTGGAGAAGACTAAAAATACTCATCTAAGTGCACTACAGTACAGATCAGAACTGGCCACCTGCCTGATAACTGTAGTTTTTAAAAAAGTTGGATTTATGACCTGCCAATGGATGAGTATAGGGGTGAGATGAAGCACCATGGAAAACAAATGACAGGAATCTGCAGAGTGGTATTTTAGCACCACTTAATTAAACCAGTTGCAATATAGAACCAGAACAACTAAAGAGCAATGCCCTGATTCCCATCTCAGCCAGTTTTGTCAGGACTATCAAATCTCTCATGATACTGATGATTACTCAGTGTTCTAAGACAATCTACAGGATGGTAGGCTATCTTTCTGCCAGGTTGTCTGTTGAGGTGACCACCCAAACTATACAGCTGAGCATTTTGCCACAAAAGGGATATTTGCTTCTGATAGTTTTTTTAAAGAAAGTTTTAAAATTTGGATACAAGAAAGGCTTTTTCAGCAATGTCACTGTTATGTTCCTCTACTGCAACAACAGCACAACAGTATTGCTATGTTGATTTAAATCCACTATGCCAGAATATCATTGCATTGTTTTGGCATCAGGAGGTTTTCTAGCAATTCTACTTCATCTAGTAGTTATAACTTGAGGATTGCACTGTTTTGTTTTGTTTTGTGTTTTTTGGCATCAAGTCATAGCTGACTTATGGTGACCTTGTCTTTTCATGGCAAGAGATGTTTGAAATTCGTTTGCCTCTATGTCACAACCCTGAATTTCCTTTGAGGTTGCCTATCCAAACACTAACCAGGGCTGACTCTCCTTAGCTTCTGAGACCTGATAAAATCAGGTTAGCCTGTTCTTTTTGTACCACTTGAGACCATAACTGTACCCAGTGTTGGTTTACTTACAGTCATTACAGTATTATTGTCTATTAATAAATTGCAGCACTGAGTTTGCCTTATTTCACTCACAATTAACTCAAAATCAGAAAAAATATAACACTGTAAAAGAGAGGGAAATTTTAAAGGGAAGATGAAGAGAAATAGTCCAGTTCTCTGAGATTAGAAATGACTGAACACTGGATTTCACCAGCAGATGTTCAAATTGACAGTCTGAACGGATGGTCACAGAATATATTGCCACTATTGATTACCAATATTATAATTCAGATTACTCAGTTAGGAGAGAGGATAGAGAATACATGCTTACTTAAATGAAAAGTCAATCAGAAGTAGCTCTGAGAGACCGGTGCCTCTTTCACCCAAGTTTAGCAACCTAGTCTGCATCAGAACCAAAGGTGACAGGAGAATCTATTAGAGTATCCCCAAATTAGTACTTTTTAATGGCCCTCATTTGAGTAGAGCAGCATCCAACAGAAATGGAGTTTTGTTGGTTAAGTAAGCTAAGCCCCTCTCCAGACTGATCATCATGACTGTTGGGGAGACTATTATTATTCTTTGGTCTAAAGTCAGGTTGGCAGTATAAATACCTATAAAATGCCAAGAGACTTTTTCCAGGAAAATGCAGAATGTTTCAAAAGCACCATAAGAAAATGTGATAACATAAGAAGAGCCCTTCTGGCTCAGACAGCAGTGTTTTTCAAACTGTCCAAACAAATGCCCTAGAACAGGGGTAGGGAACCTGCGGCTCTCCAGATGTTCAGGAACTACAATTCCCATCAGCCCCTTCCTGCATGGCCAATTCCATAGCATTTCCACCAATTGGCCATGCAGGAAGGGGCTGATAAGGTATGGACCACATCTGGAAGATTCTACACTAAAGATACAAATGGGTGTGAAGGCGCTAAAGCTTCATGTCAGTTATTGCCCCACTGCAACGAGCATTCAAAGGTTTCATTGAGTCATTATGGATAGTATAACATTGATGGAAATTCCATAAATTCCATAGCAGTTTCACAAGGCATGTGTGTTATGTGAACAAACTGTAAGTGAGAGCCAGCATGGGGTAGGGGTTAAGAGTTGTGGACTCTAATCTGGAGAACTGGGTTTGCTTCACCATATCTCAACATGAGAGGCAATTTTGTTCTGAGCATGTCAGAAACTAAGGCCCTTTCTGCACAGGCCTCCGGGCGCCCTCCATACGGCAGAATTCTGCAGTAAGGGGTGGAAGATACAGATACTGCCAGCGTCTTGGCGGCTAACAGAAGGCAGGCACAGGAGGCGGCTCCGCATGGAGCTGCACTAGCCTCCCTATCCCCTCACTTGCTTGCCTTGTCCCGTGCATTAAGCCTGCTGTCTTCTAAAAGCCCATGCGCTGCCCTCGACCTCCAGGGGTCAGAAGGGACGCGTGGGCAGGGCAGAAGACAACGAAAGCGTATGCTGAAGAAACAGCGTGTTCCTGGCTAGGTGCCCGTTGCTTTTATGCGCGAAGGCTGCTGTTTTCTCGCTGCTAAAGGGTGTTTTGAGACGGCCTGGCTGCCCTGAGGAGGGCCGGAGGCTGCTGCGTTCAGCAAGCGCCCTGTCTTGGCAATGAAGGCCTGGGAAGCGTTTTACCGTCCCCAGGCCACCGTTTTTGGCCCGTGCGGAAACGGCTTAAGGTTTTTTATATTACAAATGTGTTTTCAAAAATTTCAACATTACATGAACTGTCTGCACAAAGATGTACGGCAAAACACCAGAATCCCTACTGCCCATCTTTCAACCCTATCTATTTCACATATAGATATATGTGGGAGTTCTTATGTATAAAGGTTGTTGCAGTGAAAAGGTGAAACTAAATATGATACTGAACTCCCCCCCTGCATACACCTGTACTTTTTAAAATTAAAAAAATCTCTCTTTTCTCCTCAAGGAGATCCAAAGCTGTTAACAATAACCAGAATGGTGTAGTGGTTAAGAGTGGCGGACTCCAATGTGGAGAACTGGATGTGATTCCCAACCACAAGATTGGCAGACTCTAATCTGGTGAACTAGGTTTGTTTCCTTACATGAAGACTGCTGGGTGATCTTGGCTTAATCATAGTTCTCTCAGAATGCTCCCAGCTCCACCTACCTCATAAGGAGTCTGTTGTGGGGAGAGGAAGAAGAAGAAGAGGAGGAGGAGGAGGAGGAGGAGTTTGGATTTATACCCCACCTTTCTCTCCTGTAAGGAGACCCAAGGTGGCTTACAAGCTCTTTTCCCTTCTGAAATAACAGCAAGATACAGTTTCCTTTATCTGGAATTATTTCAGGAACTGTATAATTGCAATGACCTCTCCAAATGTATTTCTCTTAAGATAACCATGCATTATACTACCCAAACAACTTTCTGAAGATGAGCTTCTTCCATATTTGTCCAGTTTTCACTGGAAAAGAATAGCTGAAGGAATCAGGCAGAAAATTAACAGTTGTAACTTGTGCCTGGATTGGATAATGCAAACAGAATATGATCTTTTTTGGTGAACTAGTGTTTCACATAAGATGGCTTCAAAGATTTCTCAGTCTACAAAAAGGATTCCCCAATTCATTGGGCCTGTAAGCACTTTTGGAATTTTGAGAAAGGGTAGAGGGATTACCGCAGAGGATCAGCCTTTTGCTTTGAGAAAGAAATGTCACTTATTTTCAGGTTCCACAGAAAGAAGAAAATTGCTTCCTTTACATCTACTGAGAGAGTCTGCTTAGCCTAATGACACCAACCTCCAAGTGGGGTTTGAAAATCTTCTGGAATTACAACTGATGTCGATTACAGGGATAAGTTGTCCTGGAAAAATTGGCTTATTTGGAATTCCAGCTGAGGCCTCTCCCCTCCCCTCCCCAAACTTCACCCTCTCAGGCTCCACCCTCAAATCACCATGAATTTTGTAACCTGGCATTGGCAACCCAATTCATTTTGGAGTGCTATGGAGGGCTGTCAGTTCAACCCTCCAGATGTTACAGCCAGTTCCTGACCCCTGGGAATCCTAGAGTATATATGTAAATTCTTAGAATTTCCAGCAGCTGTGGATCTTCTTTGAAGGGGGTAAGTTGTAAGGGGGTTAAAATAAGAGGAACTCAAGTTGCCAATTAGGACTCAGCAAAATGTACAGAGAAAGAGGGATCAGATAGGTATCCTGCAGTAAGCAGGTTAGTGTATGGGGAATGGATGAGAGGGAAGGATGGGAAGGATGAGAGGATCAAAGGAGAGTCCCAAGGAACCAGTTGTCTTCAGGGTCTGAGTCATGGTATGACCAGACTAGGGACAGGGACAGACAGACAAACGTGGGTGGAGGCGGCGGAAATAGTCGGAGAGTTTAGTGAGTCTTTCCCAGATAAAAATCACTTTGCTTTTCTCACCAGGAGAAACAGCCTGTCAGTTCTGTAACCATGAGGATGTGCATGGCATAGTAACAGTTATTGAGAGAACTGTGGCCCGGCTTAATTGTGAAAACTGTTAAACCTTTACAGTGTTTTACTTGTCAACCATAATAAGTAGCTTAACCCTTCTACAGAAAATACAAACTCATTAGTGTGTTAGAATAAGGTGTTAGCTTGAGACTCAAGCTTGAGCTTGGGGCAGAGGGAAAGTATAAATCATCCTCTGAAACCTGGGCTGCCATCCTTAGATCCACTCAGCAACTTCAGCAAGTTTTCGAACTTTCTAAGTGTTTACATATTTACATTTATTAACCACTGCCACCACTCAGGTATTTTATGCTACTTTGTGCCAGTAGCTCTAGAGCAGAGGTAGGGAACCTGCGGCTCTCCAGATGTTCAGGAACTACAATTCCCATCAGCCCCTACCAGCATGGCCAATTGGCCATGCTGACGAAACTTCGATAGGAATTAACAATTCTATCTGGAAAACACCAGGTCCTACTCTAGAAGGACCTAAATATTGAGGAAAAGAACTAAGACAGAACCCTGCACATCATAGCCAGACATAAGAAAGTCTGTGCTTATGATCAAAGCAGATGTGATGTAATATGCCTGCCCAAAATGCTTGCCCAAGAAGAAGTTTGACAGTTATATACTGCTTATTTTTATTGGATGATTGTAATTTATTAAAGTATATAGGTTATTATCATTTTTAGAGTGGTTAAATTTGATTTCTGCAACCTCATTTGTGTGTCCATTTTTCAGACAGGAAGGTAGTAAGAACATAAGAACATAAGAACAAGCCAGCTGGATCAGACAAAGTCCATCTAGTCCAGCTCTCTGCTACCTACTTGATGGCCACCAGGTGCCTTTAGAACTCACATGGGATGTGAAGCATAATGGCTACAAACATTCCCGATCACTGAGATGCTGTTAAGGCATTGCAATTTCAGATCCAAGGAGATCCAAGATTGGTAGCCATAAATCAGGCTTCCATAAATCTGTCCAAGCCCCTTTTAAAGCTATCCAGGTTAGTGGCCATCACCACCTCCTGTGGCAGCATATTCCAAACACCAATCACATGTTGCGTGAAGAAGTGTTTCCTTTTATTAGTCCTAATTCTTCCCCCCCAGCATTTTCAATGAATGCCCCCTGGTTCTAGTATTGTGAGAAAGAGAGAAAAATTTCTCTCCTGTCAGCATTTTCTACCCCATGCATAATTTTATAGACTTCAATCACATATCCCCCCCTCAGGCGTCTCCTCCAAACTAAAAAAAAAAGGGAGTCCCCAAGCGCTGCAGCCTCTCCTCGGGGAAGGTGCTCCAGTCCCTCAATCATCCTTGTTGCCCTTCTCTCTGCGCTTTTTTTATCTCCTCCACCTATATCTTTTTTGGTGGGTGAGTTGGACGTGCCAACTGCGTCCTTCCTGCTTTATATAAGGGCATGACAATCTTTGCAGTTTTCTTTATAGGTGTACTCTGTGAGTCCCCAGCATAGGTTTTTTTTAGCTGCCATGCATTGAGTTAGAACATGGAACTATCAACTTCAAGACACTGCGTCACTGCAGTCTGTGACCCCAATAGCTTTTAACCCTGTAGCGTGTATGTGAAGTTTGGATTTTTTGCCCCTATGTGCATCACTTTACATTTTGCTACATTGAACTGCATTTGCCATTAGTAGAGTTGTCACTGATGTAACTGAATTGTCTGATCAATAATCCACTGGGGCTCATGGCTTTTTAACCTCTGATGATCAAAAGGAAGAACTTCCGTTGCAAACTGAGTCTGACATGTGGCTTTAAAAGGAAATACGATTTACTGACTTTTGAGCTCTAGCTATAAAATCATCTTTTCAAGATTAAAAATGTCATTAGATTTCCCTCTTCTCCATGTGCTATATTTTTATATCAATCATCAGAAAACCTAAGTGGTTGTAATGTGCTGATGTATTAAGTTATTAAAGGTTGTGCTGTAGGTATAATTTTTTTGTGAGCAAATGGTTTTAACTTAACTGCTTTGGTTATGACTGTACTGCTGCTGAGGAGCTTTCCCAGTCCTGGCATTAGTATTTGCTTCTCCCTGGTGTTCCATTGATTTAATTGGAGTATTGATTTAGAATGTCAGAACAAAGAAAATGAGGAAATATGTCCTTACAGGGAGATCTATTAGGCTTCAGAATAGCTTCCCAAGTGTGGCTTGAATTCTTTAATAGCCTTTCTTAATAGCTAGGGAACCAACATTATAATGATGTGGATTGGTATTCTGTTTCTGATACTTTCTGGGCACTTCAAACATTTGAAATGGCTGAGGAATGCTGAAAATTGTCCACCCCCACGCCCCACATCCATATGACATATTTTTGGCAAGTCGGGAGGTATTATTTTCAATTATGTTGATTCTTTCAGCTCTAAAGCAATTAGCTCCAATGGGATATGAGGATGACAAAAGATGCCAGAAGCCAAAGAGGGATTTTAAAAGGGATTTCCCCCCTAGTGATGATTAACAGAAGAGATTGGTATGAAGACATAGTTAGGCATTTAGTGATGAAGAAATCACCGCTGTTTGTAACTGGCTGAGATCCGCTGCCTCACATCAGCCTCATTGGTTTGCGGCCAAAAGGCACAGTGAAATTATTAAGTGCTGTTGGAACCCACCATGCAGGAAGTTACTTGGCTGGCAAATCTCTCTCTCTCTCTCTCTCTCCCTGCCACTGCTGCTCTGTCGCTTCTATCTATCTATCTATCTATCTATCTGTCTATGTGACGCCTACTCTAAATGTGGAGTCTAAATTGGAGACTCCCATGTAGGCACAGCAGGCGCAATCTACATTCCTGATTAATTAGTATTGAAGTTTGATTAGACCAGCAATGAACAGGGAAATGATGACATTTCAGCAGGGGGATAAGTAACTTTAGTCCTTCTCTTCTTCTACCAGTTGCCTACCAGCCAATTAAGGACACTTGAAGAGTTCTGGTTGTCTTCAATCAATGTCATTTCTACAGCAGGAATTTTGGTGGATTGCACTAAGAATGATGTAAATATTTCAGAAGGGAGATGGGGAACATAAACAATCTTCAATTGACTATGGATACAGATCATATGTCCTGTTTATATGCCCAGAATTTCAGCCTGAGCATAGACCATGATTTTATAATGTCATTCAACTTAAGAGGGTCTGAGTGAAAGCTGCAGATGGGGAAATATGAATGGGGCAAAGGTTGAGAGATCAAAAGGTTGTTTCATGCCCAAACATCAAGCCAAACTACATGCATGGGATCATTTAACATCAAGCCTTCACTTAGTGTTGTTCCCCAGAAGTAGTTAGATCTGCTGAGATCTTTTCTTAGCAAGCAGATGTCTGATTTTATGTGACCATGGAACTTTCTTTATGGTTCATACACACATACATATGTGTTGAACAAAACAGCACAATGGGCAAAGAGAACACAGGCATAGCATCTGGAGCTGAGGTTAGGATCTAGCTCTAGTGATAGAGCTGACAGAATTCTACTAGTAGCTATGAATGGAAACTTCAAATATGACCTCTAAAAGCATCTGGAGATTTTTAAAACCTATTTCCTGTGGCAGCAACTCAGATCAATGAACATTAATCATTGACTTCAACATCTTTACAGGCATGAATTTGTCATTCACTTATCATTATTAAAAAATACAAAACCACCATGAGACAAAGGTAAAAAACTAAAACATACAGTGTGGGCTAGACTATGAACAGACTATTATACTCTAGGGATGTAGATTCTTACACAGTAGGGATTTGCCTGGAGCAGCACTGATGCCCTAGGGATATCCTCTACCTACAATGAATGTACCTATAAAATAACTGCTTTTAGCCAGCCTTGTATCATCACAATCCACATGCTTTCAACTGATACCAATATGACATTTTAATTTAAAGAACCACAGAAACAGGAGCTACCCACATCATTGGTAGACCTTTCTACATGCAAAATGCGAAAGCAAAAGAATTGTAATCTCACAGTAATTGTAATCTCACTATATTCCTCTATCACATATATTACAGCACTGTAATTGTTGGGCTGCTTGAACATTTCCACAGGTCTGATTCCCACAGGTTTGGTTCTCTTCTTGGTGCAATCACAGTGTTTCTGTTGATTTCAATGGGAGATGCATGATTGCATCAAAGGATAGGACAAGAACTAAAGTATATGGCACATCTACCAGCACTTCAGGCTTGATGTAGTTCACATCTTATCACAGCAAATAGCTTGCTGAGTCAAGGCTGAAATAGGTCATTCTATCAGCTGTTGATTTTGGAGAATGTTTGCTGACATGTGTTTTATGACTTAGTGGATGAATCTTCAGGGACAATCAGAATGTTGCTGTATAAATTCAATTTGCATGGTAAGATGGCTATTTACTTAGGTTGTTTTGCAAAGTCTCTAGTTTTAATAACAAAAGCAGAAGGAAAATGCTAAAAGGACTGACTTTTTCATGATCATGGCTATCCAGGGTTGGAAATAGTCATCATGATAGATGATATGAAAATACAAGTAGAAAAAATTGTTGAAAAGTAGACCTTTCAAAAATGGAAAACCTCCTTCTCTACTAACTTGCAAAATGTTATCCAGGATATATGGTAATATCTACATAACTGAAACAGGTTCCTTGAGGGTAGAAACCAGTGAGGTCAGTTTTCAATTACTATTCCCCCCTCTCAAATAGCCTGATTGTGATTTGCCCTAGCTTCTCCTCCCCTCAGTGATGACATAAGACAACAGAAAGTGGGCTGAACTAGTTTTTTTAAAAAAAATTTATTTACCAATATTTACATTAATCAAATGACTGATCTATATCACTGCTTGTTTCAACAAACTGATGATTTTGAGGGTTGACTGTGCTAGGCATCCACCTTGTCTGTCTTTTGGATAGATCCACCCTAGCTCCAAACTCTGCCAGTGCTTCCGCAGGCTCTGCTTATCACTGCCAGCACAGCTGCATGTGCAGGGAGGTGCCAAGCTTCACCCCGCCTCCCCTGATGTGCTGCAAAGCTCCTACCAGGTTCAAAAGATCCTGTTCAGCACCAAGGGAGCTCCTTCACAATGCACCCAGCTATAAGGCATGCGATGGCCTGTTCCAGACACCCCTACATCACCCCCTGTGCCTCAGGCTGTTTGCTAATTAGCCCTACCAATCCTGAACAGCCTGTCCTGTTCCTGTCAAAAGTTGAGGCCTAATCAGTTTACAACCAGGCCTATTTAATAGGGAAAAAGAAAGAGAGCAGAGCAGGTGAAAAAAAGGGGCTTCCTGCTTAGGAAGTCTGATAATCCCATTCCTATCAATTCCTGCTCCTTATCTAGAGTGACCAGCTAGTCCTGCACAGTACTCAGGGAGGGTGGATCAGCAGCACCAAAAATGCTGTAGGTGAGAGGGTGCAACTGAATAAAGCAGCCTGCCATACACTCCTGGTTTACTGACCAGATTTTCTGTGAGCCGATAGCATGTTGTGCCTCATTTGAAGTTAAGGGTATGAGGCAAACTGATCTATTGTGAATGTCTCTTATCACTATAGCCCACTATTTTGAACAAATGATCCCACCAAAAATAGGAGGAAAGATGCAATCAGACATAAAAGCTGCAATCAGAAATAAAAGGGGAAAAAACCTAGTAGCTGAATAAGACTGTTCCTTCAAGAGAAGTGCAACCCCATTCAGAACACATGGCATCTTAAATCCCCATTCTACCCTCTGGTAGTGCTTCTATCTTGTTGCGAATAAGCTTCAGTTTATTATCCTGGATCCACTCCAAAACCTCCACCAGGCACATCTGCAGGGTCTCCACAGCCTCCCTGGGATCAGCTAGAAGCATGAAACAGAACTGAGTGTCATCTGTATGGCAGAATGACTGTAAATTATTGATTGAAATCTGACACTGAATTGAGCATGACTGTAATGTCTAGCCACAGATTGGAAGTAGAAACACCTCAATCAGTAGTTTTCATGTAGATGTGAAAGAACACAGGGGACAAAACGGAACTTTGCAGGATCCAATAGGTCAAAGGCCAAGGGTTGACTAGCAGCCCCCCAGCCCCACCCTCTGAAACTTACTCTTATATAAGACCAGAACCACCACAGAATGGCACCTCCCAATTCCAATCCAGATAGCCAGTCCAGAAATATACTATGATCAATTGTATCAAAACACCACTGAGAATTCTAGGAGACTCGTACCCCTTCTGCTCATCTCCCAGTCCAAGTCACACACCAGGTCAACCAAGGCTGTTTCAGGGAGCAATAGTGTCTACTGCCCATTTGCTCATTCCAAAGATCAGTCAAAGCATCAACAAGAGCACCAACCGTATCATTGGAAAAATCTGCTAAAATCATTTGAAGGACATTTTAATCCAACTGTCTCCAAGGATGGATCATTTTAGACTCAAGAGGATGACTTGCATAATATGTAGGACCATATCATGCTTGTGTGTTAATTTTATTCATTTATTTTCTTCTCCCTTTGAATTGTGAGGCTTATCTATCCTTTAAGCATACTGATATAGGCACACTTTTGAAAAGGTCATAAAGAAATTATTATTATTATTATTGGATTAGCTGTTGTGTAGAAAAAAACTTTGTTAGGGTGTAAAAATGAGGAGGAGAGTGTTTGCTAGGAAATGATTACCTGTCATAAAGGGGAATATTTATTCCCTCTGTAGCACTAGTGAATTTAAGCTCAACTTGAATCAAATTGCAGTGTAACAGAACATGAGCTGGTGATCAAAAAATACACAAAGCTCGCTCTTTCTTTTTCAGAAATGAACATGAATAAGAAAGCTTTACATCCTAGATACAAACTGCATTTGTTAAGTAACTGTGCTAGAATCCATGTATTCCTGAACACTTTGTTAGTTTCGCATCTCATTGCCTATGCTAGAGGAATAATATTTTATGCTGACTTAACACAAGATGGTTGTCACAGTATATTACTGTTCCCTCTGCATATGCGGGCTGTATGATGATGTTTCTGTCACACATATTGAGCCAAGCTCTACCTTGAAATTGGCCTCTTTAGGGAGAAAATAATGAGGTTTATTTTTCACTTCCAGAAGTGATTAATTGGCCAATAAAACAGCATCTCAGAGAAAGAAAAGGTTTGATCCATGCGAAAAATATCATCACCCTGATACAATGTTTCTTTTTTTAGGGACTCAAGATTGTTTATATGCACACATAGCACTCCCTTATTTGTTCCTTCATAAATGTACATTCTGTGTTTCCTATAACAGACAGGGCAAGTAGTTATAACTTTTGAGTGAGAGGAAGAAAATTGCATTAAGCTGCAGCTTTTTATTTGTGCCTTACCCAATGACAAGGCTGGAAAGAGAACAGTGATGACCAAGGAAACTTTGACAGCCAGAAGTTTTAAGGAGTTGTCAGTAGCCAAAGAGGGTGAATATTCTTCACGACAGCAGGGAGAAGCACAGAAACAAATAGCGCTGTGTCTGGGGGTGGTGAAGATAACACCATACTCCATCCTTCTTTGCCCACATGATCAAGCCTTATATCTACCAGGTCCAGTGGGGTTACAGATTCACTTTGTACAAATCTACATACCAACCAGCTGATCAATGGCAGCTAGCTCTTTAAGGCTGTTTCTGCACGGCGTCGATGGGGATTGGGTCGGCGCATTCCGCGCCGACACAACCCCCCTGGGACCTTTCGCACGAACGGTCCTAGAAACAGCCGGGCAGACGGCCCCATGGAGCGCCGTTGCCCGGGCGACCCGGCGTGTCCCTGGCCCTCCAGCACGTCGCCGAGGCCTGGAAACACGCCCCCCGGCCCTGTGCGCCTGCTTTAGCATTGCAGGGCAGGGGGGCATGTCCCCAGGCCTTGGCGACGCGCCGGAGGGCCGGAGACCAGGTAAGTGAAGGGTGGGAGTGGGGGGGAGGGCGCCTTGGAGCCGCTGCCATTCACACGGCAGTGGCTCCAAGCCGGCGTTTCCAAACAACCTTGCTTGCCAAGCGAGATTGGAAAACGCCGGCTTCGCGCCGGTTGGGCGGCGCGAGGGCGGCGCGGCTGCGCAGCAGCTGCGCCCCCTGTGTGAATGGCTCCCTGGGGACGGCGTTTTTGCTGTCCCCAGGGCGACATAAAATGCCCTGCGGAAAGGGCCTAAAAGTTAGAATACCACTGACAGTTGGCCCTATGACAGCCAACTATTTGACAATCAGAAAACTCCACCCTGGGGGTGAGGCTAGAGAATAATGGGACAGAAACTGCTCAGAAGGCATTATTGATCCTTCATAGGCTTGTCCACATCTGTGTAGGGCTTCTGGTTAGAATAGAAATATTTGTAAATTTATTGCCAGGTTGCTGGTAATTGATGGTTAATCTCTACGCATAAAGGTTAGGTGTTTCTTCTAGTTTGCCAGTAGCTGGAGACCTCCTGGAATTTCAGCCAGTCTCCAGGTTACAGAGATCAGTTTCCAGGGAGAATATGGCTCTTTTGAAATGTAGGTTCTATGACATTATACCAAACTAAGGTCCCTCCGCTCCCCAAACTCTGCCCTCTCCAGGCTCACCCCAAAAATCTCCAGGAATTCCCAGCAGAATTGGCAACCCTAGGGTTGAGGGAGATCATTGGGCATGACACAGATCCTAGCTAAGATCTTCAAATGGCTTGAGGAAGGAGGCCAGTGACAACATATCAGTTCCCATCTCTGACAGAAGAAGAGGAGAAACAGTGAAATAGGGTGACACCCAACCCCCACTCCTCTCTGTTTGAGGTCAAACTGGGCCTCCTTCAAGAGTGTCAAACAATTTGTCCAAGAATGGGAACTGACTAGTAATTGTAAATATATAGTGTGAATGTGTGTGAGTGTGTGTGTAAAGATGGAATCTTAATGGTCATGAGAAATTTGTAAATGTATTGTCAGGATGCTGGTAATGGATGCTTAATCTCTACACATGAAGGTTAAGGTGTTTCTCCTTCCAATCTGTGGCTAAGATTAAGGTATTTCTCTTTCAAGTCTGTGGGTAACTTCGCAGGTATGCTTAATTCAGTGTCAGATTTTATTGGTGAATTATTCAGTCAATCAATAATTGACAGTCATTCTGTTAAACAATTATGGACCAGCATCATTGGGGACTAACAGCAATTTGAAAACATGATGACACAATCAATTTGGTTGGTAACTCTGTATTTATAAATGCAGGTACACCAACAAATATACATTTCCACTTCTATAAGCCCTTTCTGCTTTTCAAATTGCAATTAATGATCCACTGAGTTTCAAGAGTAAGAACAAATACATCATAATGTTTTGGTATGTTATTAGTGGATGAATGATTTTCAATAAAAATGCGAACTAATAAATTACATCTTCTGTTGTAATTTTCATATACTGGAATGAGACTGAAATCGACTTCATTAGTAATTTTCAACCACCCCCCCCCGTATAAATGATTGCTGATTTCAGTTTTTGTGCTTGATCCACTGAAAGTTATAAAGGCATAAGATTTTAAACTTTAAAACAGCTTGCTTGACACACAAACCAACTGTGCCAAACTGTGACATTTGAATTTTAGTTATGTCACACACTATAAATCCATGTTTGATATTTCTATAGAAGTTTCAGGTACTGAAATCTAGTTCCCACGCTCAGAACCATCCTGAGCATACTATCTGGGCCGTCTGCAAATGTGTAGCCACAGATTCCTTGTAGTATTGTTACTGCAACTGTTGTGATGATGATGACGGCTTACATTTTTCTGTTACATGGCATTCATGAATCACATCCATTTCTCTAGAACAGGCTGTTAGGTTGCACTGTGTGGATACAATTTTGACTGTGTGAACTAACCTTGTGATAACTTTAAAAAAAGGAACATAAACAGTCATTTTAGACATGACACAAAGAGAGTTAGCATTAGAATTAGGCAATGGAAGAGAATTGATAAAATATGCTTTTCTGTCAGCACTTGGAATCTGAGAAGGAAAAGAAACAACTAAATTAAAATATGCATTGTTAATTACTTGCTCAATAGTTTCTGTGATGAACAGAATGAATTTGTTTTTCATGAAACGGTTGCCAAGAAAATAAAGTTGGCAATTTTTGCATTCCAAATGATTATTAATTGATTGCTGCAATATTAATATATTGTATGTGTCTACAGAGACAGAAACAAATAGCACATTGGAACTACATAATACATTTTTGTGACTGATCTGTCTTACAGTGAAATTCTTTTAGATAATTTTTTTAGAAATTATTTCCATTGTCTCAACAGAAGAGATGAGAACATGGTTGCAAACCCTGAAAATCATGGCCTTTTAACAAGAGCTGCTTGTAAAACATGGCACTTAGAGTCAAACGATGTCCTCCAGTTTATGACTGAACTATTTATTAATCTCCTGAAGCAAAAATTTTTCATTATGAGGTGGATGGTGGTCAGGAAATATTAGCATATCACATAATTCAAGGTTTGCATTCATCATCATACCAAAATTGGAAAATTACACAAATTTAGGGTTTCAGATAACTATGTGAGCAGCCAGTTGTATTTCACAATGAAGGAGTGAATCGATGCAAAAGGAAGTTAAGTGCAAGACGCGCTCTCCAACACAGAAGCTGCACAGATGGATTAACAGGTGGTATGGGCCCAGCAGTAAGAGAAGATAGATGGTTGAATAGAAGATAGAATATTGAAAGAAGAAAAATATGGCCAGATTCAATAAAAGTCAGCTGAATTTCTGTGCACAATAGTAACATTTGGAGAGCAAAACTAGGGAACCATCTGGGACATTGACTGGTGATCCAGGATGGCTGCCAGCATCTGGGACTAAACTAAGGTAAGCAAGAGATGAAACAAGATGGTTAAGCTATAAAAATTATTGATGGGTACTTGATTTTAGTACCAGGGAAGATTCAGTCTGTTGGTTACAAATCTGAGGTAAGATGTTTCTAATACTGCCAAGGTTGTTGATAAGCCTAAAGCATTTGGAGACAGAAAGGCAGAGCCCAGCCATGCCTAACCTCTTTCCTGAGCTATGGAGTTAGAAATCATGCACAATAACACCCCCACAAATAAGCCTTTTTTGGAAAATAAAGTTTACCAGTTGTAAAATTTACTCATATAGTGGGACAAGGCCAGAAGGCTTCCAACATGTTCCCCTCACTTGAAATCAAAAAGATGTACAAGAAGGTAAAAAAGAAAAGGGAAAATTAGGAAAGAAAACACCTTCAACAGATATGTGCTAGCCCAGGGTTATATGTCAGTACTACAACATAGCCATGATGACACAATCAAACCAACATACATTTAATATAACTGGAAATTCAGGGGAAAGCAAGTGAATTCTGTCCATAGCTGACAGGACCCCAACCTCTGAAGCCTGCCCTCTCACTTCAGATTGGTGTTGCCAGCCACAGATGCAGGCGAATTATCAGGAGAAAATGCTACTAGTACACGGCCATATAGCCCGGAAACCACACAACATCCCTGAATTAATTGATGGATTGATTATATTTGATATGATTTATGGAATTTATGAATTTAGATTTATTGTCATGGTTTTGGTGATTTTTATTGTTGGTCAAATTATGTGATAGTTTGTACTGATATTGCAATTTATTTTTCTTTTTGTGTTATATAGTTTGCCATGGCTGTGCAGAATCAGTAAAGTTATTGATGTTGATAATTGTGAGAACAGAATAATAAAAAGAAGTTCCTTATGTCCTTTACTAGGAACTATTTATTTACAATACTATTTGGAAGATTAATGGAAAATTTAACCCCCTACTGTTTGACCTCAATCCCATGTGCATAAGAAATTGAATAGTAGTAAAAAAAAATAGCTAGAAAATGACTTCCACCATGATACTCTAGGAATTCTTCTATGTTTCTTATGGTTTTTACTTCAGACATTGCACAAAATCCCTAGAGTATCACCCACAAGTGATATCATATCCTCCCTAAATTCCACCCTCTCCAGGTAACACACTTAAAAACCCCTAGTAGTTGCTGAGCCAGTGCTGACAATCTGAGCTGGATATTGGGTTTGCTTCACTCATACAAGATGGGATGGTTCACACATATAAGATGAGGTGGCAGTGTAATGTCAGAAGCTTGTGGTGGTAGAATAGACTGAATCGTTTCACAATGCAGGTGGTGAATTCCAGCTCAGAATCTTGAGAAACTCCACAGAACTTCAAAAGCAGCACAGCAGGGAGAAGAATATCTGGGTTCAGATTTTTTTCATAGGAAATATTGCAAAATGTGACTCCCCTCATGATTTTCTACCTTCAGTTTGAGGTGGTTAAACCAATTCTCCCACCTCAAGCCTCTGCCACCAAACTGACACCTCATTCCCCTGCATGTGTGAACCAGACTGCAATGCTCTTTCTTGTTTCCTGGCCAATTTTTTTCTTGGCCTTTCTTATTTTCTAATACTGCCATTTTTACTTTTCCAGCTTTCATTTTTTTAGAAAAAACCCCTCACTTTTTTCAGTTTTATCTTTCATGTAATTAAAATGTTCTTGACACTTTTCTCAGTAATAATGTACAAATGGTTTAATGGATAGTGGGTGTATAACATTTAGCATAGCAACAGCTATATTAAAATTTTGACTCCCTTTTCCCATGAATGAGAACATTACTATCTCTTTAGACAATAGCTATAGATGGAAATATGAATAAAACAAAGGTGCATTCAGCCCTTTTAAGTATCTATAATAGCTGGCTCTATCTCCTGTATGATTGTAGTGACTATTTTACTTACTTGGTGACAAATAACCCTCACATTATCCAATTGTCTATTCAAAACTTCTTTTGTAATTGCCAAGACCATTTGCCCTACAATTATGACATCATTGTTGTTTCAGCACTTCAAGGCAAGAAAATGATATCTATCTTAGAATAAAGAGGAGAAGGAGTTAGAGAATACTTTGATTTTTATATCTTTAAGTGAGGTATTTTGACACTGAAACTAGGACTGAGTCAGAAAGTAATGGAAGATTTGTTTCATTTGGTCATATTCTGAACCCATTTAGACTTCACTGATGTGTTAGCCATTTATTTGAAAGGTATGGATGTAACACAGCAACTATTATATTCTAAATCTAACTGCCTGCATTAAAGATATCAATGGTCTGTTGCACACAGCACAAAAAAGATATCTGTGGGACGTCTTAAAAAGAGGTGACTGCCTTTTTTCCCTCTGTACACCCAAAATAAGACATCTGGACATGTCTTAAAAGGCATCTTTAAAAGACATGTCTTAAGACATGTCTTAAAAAGAGGTGACTTCCAGGTGCTTTCCAGACAGCAAAGGTGTCAGAGGGAAAAAGAGAGTGTTTCCCACCTGACTGTTTTGCTCTCTGGTCAGTTTCACCCTCCGCTTGCACTCAACATTTTGTGGGCAGCTGAAGGGATTCTTCCAACCTCAATTTGCTGAAGGTTGCCTCAGAACATTTGCTCTGCAGACTCCAATCCACGGTGCCTTTTCACCCCCAAAAGTAGATAGTTGTATTCACATTGTCCTGCCAATTCCAGCAATATACAGTTTTCATTTTTTTATTTCCGAGGAGCTATCGTCATAGCTATGCAGACACACAGAAGAGAATCTTAGCTGTTCAGAAGATAGATCTTCTGCCCACTGAACAGCATTGTGTGGACCCACCCTCTGTTCACTGCCTTAGTTGTTATGTGCAGTAAGAACCCCCCCCCCCCCGCAAGTCAATCCACAGAGGGCAGGTCAACCCAATGCTTTTCGATGGGTGGCAATCGCATCTTCCAAGCTGCTAAGATTCTGTATTGTCAAAGGCTTTCACGGCCGGAATCACTTGGGTGCTGTGTGGTTTCCGGGGTGTATGGCCGTGCTTCTCTTGCAGCTTACAACTTAGTTCAACTCTGATGAGTTGTGAGGGACATTTTTCTGGAATGCACCACCCTTTTGCTTCTGGTATAGATTGCACAAGTTTGCTTATTTATATGTGTATTTCTTCTGCTTTTCTGTCTGAAGGAATCCCAAGCGGTTAACAACCGCTAACAAAAGAAAATCTAATACAGTGAAACCAAACAGCCAGACAAAAGAATACTCTTGGGCTGGTTGAGATTCAACAACTGGTCTTCCAGCAAGGCTGGCTGTGAGACACAGGTTAAAAACCACATAGACAAAAGCTATGTGGCTCTTTCTCTTTGGTTTATGCCCACACAAACATAAATATTCACTTTATTCTTAGGTCTTCATGGACACTATTGGATCTGATCCTGGTAAGTGTCTCTCTACAATTAATTGCTGGTATCCAGGGACAGGAAATGTTCCTTCCAGTTTATTTGTGAGCATTGACTTAGATTGAAAGTTCTTACGCATTTATTGCCACACATATTCTGCAAAACTGTTTCATTATTTAAACGAGGTTTCTGTATAATGTATGCCAGCACTGAACCTAGTGCAGGAAATAGTTATTTTAACATATCACAGTGTAATGGCCTTGTGAGCACTGAGCACAAAATGTGTAAGACAAGAAAGGGACTTCGTATAATTTTAAATGCTGAAGGACAACATTGCCTGTAAGTTCCAGGCATTAATAGCCCAGTTCTTAAATTGTAATTAATACTACTAGGCTTCAAAAGCATTTTTGGGGAAAAGGAAGGAAATTGGAAGGACTAATGTGTGAGTGATTGCTAAAACCTGACAGGTGAAGAAAGAGTGGTGTAGTGCAGTGGTCTAGAGCAGGGGTAGGGAACCTTTAACACTCAAAGAGCCATTTGGTCCCGTTTTCCACGGGAAAAGAAAACACTTGGAGCCACAAATAATTTTTGACATTTAAAATAAAGATAACACTATATATATAGGGGGTTTTTTTTGCAGGGCGGGCAAGGATGAAGCCGGCGGCTCGGCCTTGCCGGCCGCCGGGAAAGCACCCGCCCTGCTCCAACGGGGCGGGCGAGAGGGGAAGCCCGCGGCGGTGCCCAGCCGACCGTGGGCAGTTGGTGCGCCCGCCCTGCTGCCTGCAGGGTGGGCAAGGATGGGGCCAGCGGCTCGGCTCATGGAGCCACAGTGCAAGGGCAGAAGAGCCGCATGTGGCTCTCAAGCCGCAGGTTCCCTACCCCTGGTCTAGAGCATAAACTGTGAGCTAAAAGCTATGAATTCAGCAGGTGAATTAGGCTGAGACTCAATAATCTTTCCATGAATATTACAAATATTCTCTCTCATGTTCTGTAAATACTGAGATGATACAATGTTTAGAAGAAATCTGGTAGGTGAAGATGTTTGACATGCGTTGCAATTTCTTTCCCTGTAGAAAACATGTCTTTCTTTTTCTGTTCCTGAGGGAGCAACAAAAGACACATGAAACACATGTTGTGACTTCAGCAGGGGGAATGAAGCCAGATTTGGGATTGAAAGGAGGAGGGGGGAAATCAATACCTCCTTCCAATACATAAACACATTTCCAAAGGAACTGGTTTTGGGGGGAAGAGTATAGAAATGGTCCTTACCCATGAACCTATAATTGACACAGATGCTGTTTTTTTATTCCAATTTTTATCCTCACAATAAGTTTTCCACCCCCATTTTATTCTCACAATATATTTGTGAGTTGCATTAGGTGGAAATACTGGTCAGATGATACCTACTGAGGTTCATGGCATGGAAATTTGAACCAATATATCCCAGACCTTACTCCAGTACCCTTATCATTACACTGTGCTGTGCTTGCTTACTCATTTAATGTAGAAACATTGATTTATAATACTGTCTAGTTTGGCTTGCAGTTATGTTCTCTGTATTGGGCACCCCTCAAAAGATCATAGGACCTTCAATTGGTACAGAATATGTCAATTTATCTTTGAGTGGGTTAGATCATTATTATCAGATAAATTTGAAACAACTGCATTTGGTATCAATTTATTTTTGTACTTATTTCAAGGTACTAGTTCTTTACTACATTCATGAGGGAAAAGACTTTCTAAAGTGGCTAAATCTACATTTTGTTTTTATCCCCGTTGAATGGAGTCATATTGTACATCCTTTTCTCTCTGAGGAGTCAATGACAACCATCTATTTAGCAGAGGGAGAGTGAAGTGCTGTACTTCGGAGATATTATTAATACAGGAGCAATAGCTGCTTCTCGAGCCCTTCGGGGAAGAGGCGGCCTAGAAATCTAAAATATAAATAAAATAAATAAATAAAGGCTGACCAAGTCTCCACTGAGAAGGATTCCATGTGGAAAGAATGTAATCTATCACTCTGCACAGATCTTATAGAGGTACCCTATTCACAAATGTCAGTCTAGGAATTTTATTTTGAAAAATGATATTTTTGTAGTACCTTTTAGCTGTTTTTCTACAAAGATGATGGATAATTCTGCCTCTGCTTACATCAGTTGAAATGCAAATTAATATTTGCTTTAGAGAGAAATTTATTTTCTTGTAGAATGAATATCAAGCCATGAAGCAGGATTTATTGCTTTTCCACAAGGTGATTCTATTACATGCACAAATCCATAGAAATGAACAAAATCTAAATTCTAAAAAGATTCTTGTACACTTCCTGGAATAGAAGCCCTCTAAAGATGGTCACAAAGCTGAATGTGTGTGTGTGTGGGGGGGGGGGGTATACACATTTTTGAAGGAAAGCTGATTTTTGTTCAGTTCTCTGTTTTTACATCCAAGTCCCAGTACTGACAGGATTCCAACTCATAGATGCTGGATGGAGTGAGGGATGGAGGCAGTGGGTGAAATAGGACTCAGTGTCTTTGCCTAATCTTATTATGGCAAGCTTCCAACACAGGAGATTCAGTGAAAATGTGTACAAATGTTATTTTCAATTTCTTTTTTAGTTTGCTGCGGTGGTCACTGGGAGGGTCTTTTTGTTTCACTCATTTTGTTGCTAATGAATCATTTGTTCCTCTTACGACAATGTAATGCTACTTATACCATACAATACAAAACTGGGTGTCAATTGTAATGCTAATAATTCTATCATTAGTATGGTTGGAGGAAAAATATGATGACAATTTTGTCCTGTCAGAAACTGGGAGGTTTGACATTTAAAATGCATGTTCAAAAATGTCAACATCTTTTAACTGTCTGCACAAGAATGTATGACCAAATCAAGAGTTCATAGGATCTGAACACAGAATCCCTACTGACCATTTTTCAAACATATGTACTTTATGTATAGAGACAGACAGCAATTCCTATGTATAAAAGTTGCTGCAATGAAAAGGTGAAACTAGTTACCATATATACTCGTGTATAATTCGGCCTGTGTATAAGTCAAGGCACCTAATTTTACCACAAAAAACTGGGAAAACTTATTGACTCATGTATAAGTCGAGGGTGGGAAATGCAGCAGCTACTGGTAAATTTCAAAAATAAAAATAGATACCAATAAATTTACATTAATTACATTAATTGAGGCATCAGTAGGTTAAATGTTTTTGAATATTTATTTCAAAGAAAAACAGTAAACTAACTCTGTAAGTGGAAAAGAGGGTCAACAAAAACAATATGGTCTCAACAACAACTTTAAAAGTACAAAAACCTTAGCTCAACCAGCAACCAAGCTGAAACACAAGAGTTAAAATCCTTCAAAACTGGATTTTTGGTCAGGAGAGGAATGTTTATGTTAGCAGTACCAACATTTCAAGAGTATCTTTAGGAGACCCTCCTGATGATACCATCCAGGTTTGGTGAATTTTGTTTCAGGGGGTCCAAAGTTATGGACCTTCAAAATGTAGCCCCTTCTACTATTAGCTCCCATTGGAAACAATGGGGGATGGGGCACCCACTTTGGGGATCCATAACTTTGGACCCCCTAAACCAAACATCACCAAACCTGGCTGATAACATCAAGAGTTTATTCCTGTTGGAAACAATGGGGGATAAGGGCACCCACTTTGGGGGTCCATAACTTTGGACCCCCTGAACCAAACTTTACCAAACTTGGGTGGCATCATCAGGTGGGTCTCTTGAAAAATCCCTGAAATTTTGGTGCTGCTAGCCTAAAAACTGAGCCAACAAAGTGGCCGAAAAAGTGAAAACCCTAAAATATTTTTTTAATACACCTGACTTGCATATAAATACACCTGACTCACATATAAGTTGAGGGGGGCTTTTTCAGCACAAAAAATGTGCTGAAAAATCTGACTTATATGTGAGTATATACGGTAATATGATACTGAATTTCTCTCTTTGCATACACCTCTTTGCATGCACCCTCTATTTTCTCCCAAGGAGCCCCAAAGCTGTTAACAATAGCCAGTATGGTGTAGTGGTTAAGAGCGGTGGACTCTAATCTAGAGAACCGAGTTTGATTCCACAGTCCTCCACATGAGTGGTGGACCCTAATCTGGTGAACCAAGTCTGTTTCCCTATTCATACACAGGAAGTCTGCTTTGTAATCTTGGGCAGGTCACAGTTCCCTCAGAACTCACACAGCTCCACCTACCACACGTGGGGAGAAAAAGTAAAGGGAAAGTTTGTAAACTGCTTTGAGACTCCTTACAGTTGAAGAAAGTGGATTATAAATCCAAACTCTTTTTCTTTTTTCTCCTTCTTCAATACTGGAAAAAATAGAAATAAACCAGAAAAAGAAAAGTCTTCTGAGTACCAACCAAGTCTTTTCTCTCTCCTTTTAACTGATCTGGTTGTGAACTCAGGCTGTGTATCTTTGGACATGACCAGAACTTGCACAAGGAAGAAAACAAATTCAGCAAGATGTTATTCCACTGCTGCCAATTAGCAGGATCTTCCTCAGTTTCATCACGTTTTATGTGTAACCTGCTCCAGCATATGTGTGTGTGTTTTTAATTTCTGTGGGTAGTTATGTTTAATGTTTCAGTTTTTTTGTATTGCTTTTTGGTAGAAAGGCATACACATTATGTTGGTATACACTATAGGAACACATGGAACTGTTTATATAATTATACATCCAGTATTGCTAGTAGTAAAGCAGAGATATTCAGTAGGCTACTCATTAATTTTTGTATGCATAGAATTATATCTCAGTGTTACCTTAAACATTATGTACATTTGTTTTTAACATTCTGACTGAAAATCAGAGTTAGAAAGACTGAAATGAAATGGCACATTAAAAAAATATGGATATACATTGTTTAATTGAAGGCCATCTGATTTAGAAAAAAAGCAAACAAAATAAAAAATGCTTCCTTCTGATTCTAACTTTCATGCATCTGCTATGTATTATTTCTCTATGAATGTGGAATATTCCTCACTTTAACCTCAGTTCATGCTTTGGCTACAAAAATGGCAGCTCAGTTAAGTCTGGATAATTTGAATCCTGTCAGTACTGGTGCTTGGGTGTAAACACAGAGAACTGAACAAAAATCAGCTTTCCTTCAAAAATGTTGTATGCTCCCTCCCATGTAAAGTTTTGTGACCATCTTCATTGGGCTTCTATCCTAGGAAGTGTACAATAATCTTTTTAAAAGATGGATTTGTTAGGGAGCCTTCTAGAGGGCCTTCTTGGAATAAGGAAGCCACTGAATTTTGCAAGCTTGCTTGTTCACTTCCAGTGACGTAGGTATATATATTTTTATGGGGTGGGTTTGGGGGCAGGGCCATGGCCCACTCACCCCTGGGGGCATGATCACACCTCCACAAGCCCTGGCCTGGCCTCAGTGCTTATAAAAGCAGTTCTCCAAGGCCAGGGATGGCAGACTCCCCTGCCCCTCCTGCCCCCCCCACCAGCTGGGCTCCCAGCCAGCAGCTGGCAGTCCCTTCTGCCCTCCCCTCCGGACAGAGGCGTAACTAGGGAAAATGGAGCCTGGTGCAAAATCTGAGTTTTGCAGGGCGGCCACTGTGATGCTGGAATCCACCCCCCAAAAGTATCACTTTCAATGGTGTTTAAACTAGGGAGCCAGATTTTCCTTTTAAATCCATCTTAAAGGGAGAATCTGGGGTCCCCAGTTAAAACAACATTGAAAGTGATGCTGTTTTGGGGTGGATTATCCCCCACCCTGAAACAGCATGACTTTCAATGTTTAAACTAGGGACCTCCCATTCTCCCTTTCAATCCATGCCAAAGGGGGGGATTTAAAATGAGAATCTGGGGAAATTTGGGGGTTGCCTGCTGTCAGGGGTACAATTGTTAAGTTAGCAGCACCAAAATTTCAGGATATCTTTAGGAGACTCTCCTGATGACACCACCCAGGTTTGGTGAAGTTTGGTTCAAGGGGTCCAAAGTTATGGACCGTCAAATGTGTAGCCCCCATCTTCTATTAGCTCCCATTATAAACAATGGGGTATTGGGGCACCCCCTTCAGAGTCCATAACTTTGTACCCCCTGCCCTTCAGAGTCCATAACTTTGTACCCCCTGAACTAAACCTCACTATGCCTGAGTGGTATCATCAGGAGAGTATCTAAAAAAATCCCTGAAATTTTGGTGCTGCTAGCCTAAAAACAGTGCCCCCTGCAGGCCAAAAACTGGAAAAACACTAAAAATACAAAAACCCCACAAACAGGGGCAGAGCTTCAAACATGTAATGGGGGGGTGAACCCGGGAACCACCCTTACCTACATCCTTGTTCACTTCTAATCTCGCCATTTTGAATTTACTTCTTCCTTGTAATTTTGAATTTACTTTACTTCATCTCATTTTCTTTTGCTTTTTGCAGAACTTTTATTGTAAAATACATGCATTTTCTAATGTTATTCGTGCATCAATAAATCAGTATTATGTGTTATCTGCATATTATACATAGAAATGAGGTTTATTGCATATTCAAACTATGTACAAATTGTGTTAAAAGTCTTAAAATGTTTTTAAACACAAATCTTTACCACTGGCAAAGACAATAGGTGTACATAAATCTTACTGTATTTATCTACTTAACATAGTTGTATTCCACTTTTCTTCCCAATAGAAACACAAAACAATTAACAATACACAGGGTAAAAATATAACAAACATGAGAGTGATCACAGAAGGTTTCAAATTCCAAGCAGGTCTTTTCTCTACCCATTAGCTAGCCTTCTGCCCATCTCTACACTCCAGTCCTCAGGCTGACAGCCGTTGTGGGTCTTGCCCTTCAGTTGGTGGCCAAGGACTTAGACTTCTGGGAACAACCATGTCTCAAATATATGTGTACATGTGTAAGACAGAGAAGAGATGTCAGTGAGAATTTCCTTAGTGAGGTGTCACTGCATAGCTGATCTCTAAGAGGGAAAATGAAAAAAAAGGAAACAAATAAAAGAGTGAATAGCTTTCCAGCCTTATGCTTGTTAGATAAAATATTATTGTATACATGAGCATTTGTTGAATTAGGGGTCTGAATTCTCCTTGAAACTCCTCTCCTGATTCTGGAGTTCTCAATTAAATAATTTGCTTTAGATGTGAACCTAATGCACTGGAAACATCTGTTGTTCAATTTTTTAAATTTTTTTGCTTAGAACACTGGACACATGCAATTTGCCACAACTCTGAGTTTATTTCAGTTTTTTCCATCTCTGTATTGGCAATGTACATGTGGGCATCAATAATTCCCCTGCAAAACTACCTACGTATTATTCCATCATGAGACTTGTTGTGTGGTGATTTACCAATACACAGGAACACATGGATGCATGAGTAAGAAGATGATGCTGAAAGAATCTTGATACAATCAAATGGGAGCTCTCATCAAGATTGCTTTTTTGAAGCATTTGTTCAAAGTATATGTATGCATGTTGATGTAGAGAAAATATGCAAATTAACTGAAGGAGCAGAAAGCTGCAGCAAGCAGCATGTGACTGAGTTCTGAAATTTTTAGAAAGTTTCCTTCTTCAACTGAATTAAGGAGGAGCAGAATACCACAAAGAATGGAACCTGAACCAGAAAGAAATAGAAAGAAGAAAAGGCTACCCTTCCCAAATAGAGGTATTAGCTGCAAATTGTACACTTTTCTTTGAACATAGATTCACAGGGTTTGGTTTCATAGTTGCTGCTCAGTAGTTAAAGAGTAAACAGGTTTACTCAAAACCTAAAGTCTAAACAGGTTTACTCAAAATCCTACTCAGGTCTCTTCTACTTCCAGGAAAGGATTCTTACAGCCCCATCCAAAGCTTGAGGCAGCTGGGGTCAGTGCTGCTGCTGCACCACACCGCTGTCTCCAGAGAGCTTTCAGGTGGCATGGGAAAGCAGCTCAAACAAGCAAGCAAAAGCCCTGGCTGCCTGATAGGCCTCCATATGGCTAAATGGAATTACACCACCCTTTTGGGTGTTGTAAGTCCACGGCACCAGGCACTATGCTCCCAGTCCTAAAACCTGGGTGTAAACTGACTGACATTGACTCCACCCTCAGGAATTCCCCATCCCACCCACTCCCTCCCTCCATGCTAGCATCCAATCAAATGCCAGCATTGCTCTGAGGTGGCCCCAACTTCTGGATTTTACCACTGTGGAACTGCGGTGCAGCTGCACGCCAAAGCCTTTGTTCCCTGTGCAACAGAAAGGGCAAACATGTCAGTGAGAAGCTGAACCACTCACTGTTTTGTCCCCTCTCCCTTTGGATGGGGCCACTGGGATTCCACTGTCATGGTACTCTTATTTTTATCCATATAAATCATTTCCATAAGACATCATTTAGAAATTGAATCTGTCTTAGGTCTCCCTAACAGATGACATGTGCTGCTGACAGACAGAAATATTGCAAGGATTTCAGTGTTTTTTGAATATTAATGATCCAGGTGGATTAGGTGGGACATCACAGTGGTGATTTCAATCCCATTTGGCTCATTAGTATCAGAATGTGATCTCAGTTCAAAGAACAATTGTTTTGACTCATGACACTTGATCTGTCTTGGTTTTATGTTGGTTCCCTGTGATGTTTACTATCTATATCAAACTATTGACTGGAGTTCTGGAGTGAGATGTCATCAGTATGTGGATGACTCACAGCTCTATTTTCTTTAACTGAGATGATTGAGACAATGGATGGAACTGCAATGGATTCAATTAAGGCTGCTTTCTCTTCACCAGCCAGGATTTGAGGAGTCATCCTGTGCTAGACACAGTTGAATTCAGTTGAAAGCACATGTTTGCAGCTTCAGGAACCATTAGATTCAGTTTTAAAGAAGAAGCAAGTCATGTCAGTGGCACATGCCACCAAATAAGAACATAAGAAAGAGCCTGCTGGATCAGACCACAGCCCATCTAGTCCAGCACTCTGCCACTTGCAGTGGCCCACCAGATGCCTTTGGGAGCTCACATGCAGGATGTGAAAGCAGTGGCCTTCTGCTGCTGCTGCTCCCGAGCACCGGGTCTGCTAAGGCATTTGTAATCTCAAATCAAGGAGGATCAAGATTGGTAGCCATAGATCAACTTCTCCTCCATAAATCTCTCCAAGCCCCTTTTAAAGCTATCCAGGTTAGTGGCCATCACCACCTCCTGTGGCAGCATATTCAAAACACCAATCACGCGTTGTGTGAAGAAATGTTTCCTTTTATTAGTTGCATCACCTGATGCAACAGCTCTGTCCTTGCCTGGTCAAACAAGATCTGGCCAAAGCTAACCACATTCTGTTCATGTCCTGATTGGACTATAGCAGTCTACTTGTTCTGTATAGACTGATCTGAAATAGTCTAGATACAGGGTCTTTAACTGGTTGTTTGGTCACCTGATTGTTCTTGGCAAGAAGGAAAGAGCCTTCTATAGAGTGGAACCTTTGTTATGGAATGGTCTTCCTAAATTCTTCTGTTAGTCATCCTTTGTTATCACAGTAACAACTTTTCTGTTTGTCCAGCTTTTGATTTTGTTTTTAATTTAATTTAACACTTTTAAAGTATCTTGCTCCACTGCAATTATTATTTATGCACCCTCTGTCCCCTAATCCATCTGTTGAGAAGTTCTAGAGGGTAGCACATACCTGATACAGTCCTTTTTTTAGGACACATCACTGGATTCTTATGATATGTTTATAGTATTTACTTCTTTTTACAGTTACACAAGGAGAATATAGATAGAGGCACTGCTGTAGGACAGCATGGCCCTTTCCACACGGGCCATTTGGGCGCCCCTGCACCGGCAGGAATTCTGCCGGTGGAGGGGTGGGGGCCGTTCACACGGGAGCGTGTGAGTGGCCCCCAGTGAGGCCGGCGCAAGAGAGGCGGCTCCGCACGGAGCCGCCTCTTCCCCGTCCCTCTCCCACTCACCTCGTCGCCTTCATCGCCCTGCTGGCCTCCTAAGACCCACCCACGCTGTCCAGGGTCTTTGGAGGCCAGCAGGGCGACGAAGGCGACGAGGTGAGTGGGAGAGGATGGGGAAAACAGCGCATTCCCGGCGGTGCCGTTCACACTGCGCCGCCGGGAATGCGCTGTTTTCCAAAAACCTCCCTCCAGGAGGGAGGTTTTTGGAGGCGGCCTGATGCCGCCCTGGGGGAGGGGAGCCAGGTCGGCGCTGCTGCGTTTTTGCAGCACTGCCTGTGCGAACGGCTCCCTTGGGACGGCGTTTTTGCTGTCCCCAGGGCGCCGTAAATGGCCCGTGCAGAAAGGGACCATGTTACCACATATCAGATCCCCAAAGAGAAATATTCTGCACCCCAGAATGCTTGTGCTAACTCTTTGTGTCACTGTCATGTCTAGAATCCAAACTTTACTTTCTTTTTTCACAGACACAGATCTGCCCCTAATCTCCAGTTAAGATGTATGAGTGGGGCTAAACACTTTAGCTACAGCCATTTCCCAGCAGACACTGGTTCACAGTAATCAGACTCTAGCTGTAACAATATTTTTAATTAATGCACCACTGATGTTTGGTTACATTACTATTAATATTGTAAACTACTTGAACAACCTCTTAAATAAAGAGGAAGGGCAAATTTTTAAAAGCAAACTGTTGTGGAATAAAGAATATTCAGAAAACATTTTACAGGCATCCTGGATGCAAAATTAAGATTAAAGACTTCGTCAATTTAAAGTGTCTCTTGCATGATATTTTGGTTAGCTGTTACATTTTATCCAAATTACTGTCTTTTCCCTCTAAAATAAGATAAAAGGAACAAATGAACATTCATTAAATATATTATATAGTAGTTTTGGAAGTGCATCATGTTTGGGCAATCTGGTGTACCTCAAAATAGATGTTGAATTCAGTTTTGTAGTATGCTATACAATTTATCCCAATTTATTAAAATTCAAAAAAATCTGTTTGTCTCTTATAACATTTTAAACTCAAAAATAACATATTTTTAGCAAATTGGTTCCAGAAGTCTGGATTTATGGAAGTGCAGATGAACAATTTTATTTTGATCATTTATGCAGACTTTTTTCTTTATAAAAGAAACTTCATTAAAAGTTTTTCTTAAACTAAATACATGTAAAATATTGCAGATTACTAATGCCACAAGCACGGCCTGTTTTCAAGCCATGTTCTGTCTTGAATTCTAATAATCACCTTAGGAGCACTGAGATATGGACTATTGATTTGTCTGTAGTGTAATGAGTCAAGCTTTTGTCATGCAGTAAGATCCCCATGTAATTAGGTTTTCTACTAGGGCTTATATTAATGTAACCCATGGCCACAATATTATAGGCAAGCCAGATAGTTGCTGTGTATCCTAAGTAGGCAGACTGATACAACTAGGATGAATCTTTCCCTCAAAGCTGCCCATCTCATTATCATCGCCTAACTTGAGCACTGTGCCAAGCAGCTTTTCAGCTGTGCAGTAACTTTGGTGACCGAGCTTCAATTTTTTTTCCTGCCTTTTGGCTGCTTTGACTCCCTCCCCCTTCAATCTTCATTTAAAATGTAGTGGTAAAGCACAGTGTGCAGGCCACAGTGGCAGAGGTTAATGTGTACTGTGTATGCAAGTAGCTGGGCAAAGAGATTAGAGCTGTTTGAAAGCAATCTGAATTGCTTTCTTGATAATTATCTCCCTTTTAATGACTGGTGAACAGGACGTGAGCTGAACTAGGGGGTACTCAAGCAGATCTAATCCTAAGTATTATTTCTACAGAGTCTACTGTATATTATTCTACAATCTAGTGCTCTGGTGAGCTGAAAACTATCACATAATGATAATTGTTATTCATAATGTGAAGCATTTAGCCACAACAGAAGTCACAATCTGCTACTGGCTATCATTTTTTTAATTAAAGTTCTTGATCACAAGATCTTAAATCATGTGTTATTCTTCTAGTGTATTTTCTTTAAAAAAATCTCCATGCTATTACTTGTATCTATGCTTCTGTTATATATTCAATTACAGAATCTTAAATGTGGCACTGGTAATGTTTATTTTTCCTTGCCTTGGCTATGATGGCTGAGGAGAAAATAATAACAGCTTAGATTTCCCCCCATATTATAATACATACAGGAGATTTTTTTTGTAGAAACATCACTTTATACTGGCATCTCATCAGTCCAAATTTATTTGTTAAAATATTTAATGCCATCTTTCCACACAATTTAGTACCCTGAAGGTGGCAAACAATCAAAAAAATAAAACTAGTTTTTACATCTACTTACATTAAACATTGAAAAGGAACAATTAAACAAAATACACAAATGTATAACAGGAAGGAGGGGTTAGGGAAGGAATGCCAAACACATCCGGAAATTCTTCAGCAGAAGACAGTTATAGAAGGGAACAGATAAATATTTCTGGGGAGGTAGTTCCATAGTTTTGGTGCCATGGCCATTCTCAAGTTGTCCCAGCCTCCAATGATGAGAACACTTAAATCAGGATTCCTGAAAATGACCATGGGGGTTTGATAGGAAAGTAATGTAAGCTATATAGGACTTTAAAGGCCCCCCGAAAACTATAAAGGGGCCAAGGATGTCCATATTTGTTACACCGCTTTGAAAATGCCTGTGGTGTTCTCTCTGTAACACCTCTAGCACAACAGGATGGATAGCAACCTTCCCTTCCAATGGCAAATTTGTTAACAGGTACACTTTACATCTTAGAATTACATTTATTTCCTGTTACTTGCTCAGTAGTAATGTGTTAAAATGAGACTCATCCCACCAGTAAGTGCTTGCAAAATATGGTGTAGAACTCTTAATGAAGGGATATGGAAGAGCATTCTTTTGATTCACAAAATTAATGCCTATGAACAATGGCTGCTTTTTGTAGTCCATAAAACCCTCAACAAAATGCACTAAAACCAGATAGGTTGTGCAGTATTATGCATGTAGCAATTATCAAGTAGGGATTTGATTATATTTATTCATATTAATGGAGCGTTTTTCATTTATAGGTTTGTAAACATTTCAAACTCTATTACCTAGTGGCATTATTTCAGTCTCTTGACAGAATGTATTATTGTTTGTTTTAAGGCAGTGGTGGAGTGCAGCAAGCAAAGGAGAGCCATGTAGCCAATATAGTCAGTGCCTTGATTGCAAAATTAAATTCGAGCACTTGCAGGATGGTAGCATTTTCTCTTCAAAGGTCAATGTGATAGCTCCCAAATTTACTTGTCATCCTATCCATCAGGTTGAATCACCCATTTTCAGAATGCAGTGAGCACATCACCATGGCGACCATTTTTATCAAAACTGGAAAAGCTACAAATTCCAGTTGTCTATCTGGAGAATGTATTTAATTGCTAATGCAGACATTTAAGAAGTCCCCCATTCATCCTTGAAGAAAGGAAATGGAAAAGTCTTTACTCAGGCAGGGAGGTTGAGGATGACAGTTCTTTCTCCTGAAGACTCAAAAATAGGGTTAGTTATATTTTGTAGGAAAGTAATCTTTGGAAAACAAAGCTGCTACTACATTAAATTAGTATGTATCCTGCCTTATAGTAAAATGGCTGATACGTTTTCTTCCCAATGCATATGAATTTCGCTTTCGCATTCTGATTGTATCTGTTTTATGTTAATAAAATAACTTCCCTCAAGGAACCCTGGGAATTGTAGTTCTGTGACATGCTGAGAATTCCAGTTCAGATTCCCCTTTAGTTTACACATTACATGGTTAAAATTTTGTACAATTTTCTTTTGCTGGTGAGTGGAATAATTCCTCATTCATCAGATAAGCAGCCAGTCTAATGGACCTCTTCTGAGTGGTTAGGAACCTGCCTATTTCAGTCCACCCTTGCAGCCTGATCCTGGTAAACCAGATAGATCCAAAACAAAATACTTAAACCCTAGAGTCTGAATCTGGAGACCCCAGCATGGTAGCTGCCACCAGCCCCTTTCAATAGCCAGAAGCCAAGGGCAAACTTCCAAGCTTACTGGAAGTACAAATAAGTAAGTCACTCCTATAATACAGACCTTCAAAGTATGTTTCACCAAACAGTTAACCTGATAATATGTAGCCACAGGATCTATGACTAGGTTTAGACTGAAGCCTCCTGAAGACACAAAAACACATCAAGGTATGATTAAAGGAATTTCTTTTGAAGTAGTACAAGGATACAAATAAGAGAACATTAACAGTGAGGAATAAAATAATAAAACCTAAAACGGAAATGACTCACTAGACAGTAAAATAACATTCATTTAAAAGGCAAGATTCAAAGCAAGATGTTACCTGTTTCTAGATGTAATCCTTCATCTTCACTCCTCCTACTCTATTCAGAGGAAAGTTCCAAGTTGTCAAAAAGCCATAGTTTTAGGCTCCAAGAACACACTTTTCAAGATCCGGAATAGTGAATCAGGGGACCACAGCAAAGGTATGAAGAAGCATATTTGACTATCCTGATTGGCTAAACTTTATGGACAGAATTGAGATGGCCAGGGCATTCACGAATCAAATCCATGCGATCTTATTTTTGGAATTTGTTTTTTGTATTTTGTTTAATTTCTTCTATTTATTGATGTTTTGAAATGTTTGCATTGTAAGAATTGATTTGCTGTTCATTGCTGCTGTTGCTGCTGTTATGATTATTATCATTGTTATTGTTATATACATTGAATTATTATATTGTTGTGCACCACCCTGAGCCCTTCAGGGGAGGATGTTATAGAAATTAAACATTCCGTTCCATTCCAAGGGTCAGGATGACATAAAAAGATAGGATTTATTCTGAAAACATAAGCCCCCTCTTGTCACAATGACTCAGCAATAATTTCATCATCTTAATTAGTTGGAAAGTGGCGCCCAGATTCTGTGAGCTGGGCAACTTATGGAGTCAAGGTAGAGATTTTATTTTCCTCCTAATACATGGCTCCTTTTCAGTTTCTAACGGTCATGTGTCTAGCACGTTGAAAGCACACAACACAGTTAAATTCCACTTTATATTATTTTAAAGTAGGCCTTAAGCCTGAACCAATATTTGTAACAACAAGAATGTATAATGAAACTCACTTTACTGTCCCACGTTCTGCTGCAGTGGGGTAGATTTAAATCTGTTTTTTTAATGATAATAATATATTGTAGAAAATCTATGCAAGCCTCAAGAATGTTATGGGTTAGCAGATGGGGCAGAACTATTTTTAGATAAATGTCTATCTTTAGTAGGATTCAGTAGATGAAGACACATCTGTGAACCCACCTGGATTCTACATAGAACCAGAACTGGTAGAGACCACAAGTCCAACCCCCTGCCATGCAGGAATACATAAAAACCTCCAAAGAAGGAGACTTCATCACCCTTCCTGGCAGTGTATTCCGCTGTCAAACAGCCCTTGGTGTCAGGAAGTTGTTCCATATGTTTAGCTGGTATCTCTTTTCTTGTAGTTAAATCTATTACTCCATGTATTCTCTGGAGCAGCAGGAAACAAGCTTGATCCCTCTTCAACATGACATCCCTTTCAGATATTTAAATATGGCTATCGTGTCACCCCTTAACCTTCTCTTCTCCACACCAGACATATCCAGGACTTTAAGTCTCTCCTCATAGAGCATGGATTCTGAACCTTTCCCATTTTGGTTGCCCTTCTCTGGATGCTCTCTCGTTTGCCAATATTCTTCCTGAACTGTAGTGCACAGAACTGGACACAATATTCCAGGTGAGGTCTGACCAACACAGGATAAACTGTCAATATTACTTCTCTTGAACTAGATGCCATACTCTTATTGATACAGCCCTTTGACTTTTTTAGCTGCCACATCACACTACTGACTCATGTTTACCATGTGGTCTATTAAGGCATATTTGGCAAATAAAGACTTCACTTCAAGGCTCCCAGATCCCTTTCATGTGTATTGTTGTCAAGCCAGGTGTCACCCATCTTATATGTGTGGATTTCATTTTTTTCTGCCTCTGGAGTACCTTAAATTTCTCCCAGTTGAAATTCATTTTGTCAGTTTTGGCTCAGCTGTCTAATCTGTAATTTTGAATTCTAACCCTGTTCTCTGGGGTATTAGCTACCCCTCTAACAGAGACAAACACTGCAGAAATCTAAGCTAAATGGGAACAAGAACACTTAAAAACAGAACCAGGTACATTTTAAAAATAATGTCCTGTGATTTTTAATCTCAACTGGTACTGTACTGCCATTACATTACCATCAGAAAAAAATCTGTCTCCTTAGGACTGTGCTCTCCAATTTCATCCTGTCTTAAATCTGAATTCTTTAGATTCTGCTTTTCTTCCTTGTTAGCAATCAGTGAACTGGTTGCAGCAGGGATAGGTATTTTTTTCCTGTTTGTAATATGAATGGATACTTTACTGCTTGAGATGGGAAAGTGTTTGAAGTGACAAGTAGTAACTGAGTGTTGCCTGGCATAACATTTGACTGAGTTTAAACTTTAGCAAATTTTAGCCTTTATCAAAAATATATTTCACTGTTAGCTCCTTGGCAGCATCTTACTTGATGTATGTCAGTTTGTCTCTTCAGTTACTGCTAAATACAGTACTGTGTATGTACTGAATTAAATAAATGCTTTTAAATTCTTGTATGCGACTATGGCTATGATGGAGAGACTTACTGAATTATAAAATGGCCAGGAATATTTGGCACTCAGTAGGCTTTTTGAAATACAACTTTAAAATAGTTTTATTTGTCTTTTTTGTGGGATTTAACCAGGGGCATACCTCCCACGAAGACATATTGGGTCATATGTCCTGGGGCACCCACCATTTAGTCATGTAGGGCAAAATCAACCCCACACATCTGGCCTGAGGTTCTTGCCTGGGCCGAACGCTGCTGCAACCCCCAAGGTCCACCGATAACCACTGCAGCCACTCCCACAGCATCGTACCTCCCCAGTCGCTGGCTGGCCTTTAAGGCCTCACCTCCACCCACCTTTAAGGCCCTGCAGCCACCCCAGGCTATGCCTTCGCCACTGCCCTGGCCAATTGCTCCCCAGGGGCGGCACACCTGCTCAACCGGGTGCATGGTAGGGAAGGGTGCATGGCTGCAGCAGCGAGACTGCCAGAGTGGATGGCAGCTGCCCTGCCACAAGTCAGTCCCCCAGGACATTGCACCATGCTGGGGCCCCATGGCCCACCTGCCTGTCCACCTGCCCACCTGCCTGCCAGGAGTTCAGAGCCCGCACTGTCAGAAAAAAATTGTGGTTGGTCTGGCGCCTGGGGAGGGGAGGGCAGGGATGGATGGCATTGTGGAGCTCTCTCTTTGCAATCACCGGTGAAGCTCCGAGGAGAGAACCCCCCCTTGTCCGGGACTGAGACCCCTATCAAGAATTCATAGGGGAGGGAGAAGAGGTACAGATAAAGTGAGGAGCCCTGGAGAGGAGAGTTGGAAAGGTGGGAAGAAGCTGACCCAGGGTGATCTAAGGAGGGAAACTATTTAGAGAGGGGAGCTGGAGAAAGATCCTTTTAGTTCGGGATCCTAGATCCCTTTCTCCCACCACTTTGCACTTCACAACTTGCAGTTTTGGAAAGCGGCCAGGGAGGGAGCTGCCCGGGATCAGGAGTAGGGCTGTGCACCATGCTGTTGCGAAAGGCCTTTTCAGGGGAGAGCTTTTCCTACCAGCTCCAGCTCCTCCCATCAGAGGTATATCTAGGGAAAATTGAGCCAGGGGCAAAATCTAGGGGAAATGGAGGGGGCGGGGTGGAAATCTCAGATTTTGTCCCAGGCTCCATGTTCCCTAGATACACCTCTGGATTTAACTCAGGTTAGTAATTCTTTGTAACAGGAAAAGTAGACTGTAACAGAATAGCAGAACAAAAAAGTTTGAGATCGTTAAATGCAACTGATATATTGTACTTCCACATGTATCAAGGTGGCTCACATAAAAGTATTTAAATCTTCATTTTCTGCACAGAATGTTTTCTCTTGGCAGTCTCCATTTTGTTTCTTAAACTTAAGCTTCGTTTACCCTTTATTGCATGTACGTGTATTTTTAAGCAGTGGTTCTTTTGTTGTAGGAGTTAGGAACACTAACACATTTTTCCAGTTTCTCAAGCTGGCCTTGGATCATTTGATTCACAAGAGATATTTCTAAACTCTTGGAAATCACTCTATAAACCATAGAGCTATTTCCCCTACATAACAGGTATAGATCTTCTCCTGATCCAAACCCCAAAATATATTTTTTTCACCAATGAGGAGAGTTCTCCTCCAGACAGCTTATAGCTTACACTGCTATTTCCAAGCTCTGTTTGTTAACTTATCTCCCAGTCAGCTGCCAGTTCTTAACTGTCCATTTTCTAACTGCCACTCTCAGAATTCTATTTGAACTCCTTGTCAGTCATGACTGGATTCTATGACTGGATAATCAATCATTCTAATTCAAATGCTTTACAGTCAATTTGAGTATTTAATAAGTGCACACATATAGAACAAAAATGAATAATTAAAAGCATGCACCAATGTATATTGCACACAAATCAGCCAGTATACAACTCAGGTGTTGTTACACACAAGATTGATTAAAATGCCAAACAACTAGCAAAACCATATACATTTTGGCTCTTATTGCCTTCCTTGGTGGTCCATTACATAACATCCAAAGGTTTGGCATACAAATCTAAATCAGGAGTTGCTTTGTTGTCTGTTGTGCAATGCATTTGCCACATGGACTGGGATCTACCCTGACCATGGGTGACTAAGGTTCATCATGGATTTCTGTGGCCGTTTTTGCATGGCACAATTACACTGGGGTTGAGCTGGGATCATATATACCTGAGCTATTTTATCCTAGTTTCTGCATACCCACGGTTCCCCGCTTCTGCCTAGGAGCAGAGTTAGTGATGCCCCAGTTTGCTCCTCATGACCCAGACTTCTGTATTTGCTTTGGACATATTTCTGAGCATTCCCAGTGTCCTGCATTCTGATTGGCTATTGTTTTTAAGTGGCAGTTTGAATGGACATCAGGCAGGGAGATCAGCTGGCTAGGCAGGAACAATACACTTGGTCTGCTCCCGATTGATGTTTTTGGCATGTGCTGTGGGAATGGGAGAAATGGATCTGTGTTTTTAATGGTTTAAAATAAGATTTTGCTGTCATAGGGGAAAAAAAACTAGTGGATAGGTCTGCTAATTGATTTAAAATAAGGCGTGTATTGAGGAAAATAGACCAAGTGATTGTTCTGATTGGCTATTGCTTTTGAGTGGCAGCTGCAAGCACCTGTGGGCTTGCCTGGTATCCTGCATTCAGATTGGCTGCTGTTTTTGAGTGGCAGCTTGAATGAATGTCAGGCAGGGAGATCAGCCAGCTAGGCAGGAAAAATAATCTGGTCCTGCTTCTGATTGGTTTTTGCATGGCACAGGCACAAGCAGCCTCACACTGGGATTTTTTAAAAGAACCTCCAGACTGGAGATTTTTGAAAATTCCGGGCTAAGATAAATATCATGGGGGGACACTGGGGCAGACCCTGTGCAGTTTCAGGAGCCATGCAGAATTTCTGGCAGCACAGGGATATCTTCTGTGCTCACCCCGGGATATTTTGACTGTGTAAAAATGGCTTCTGCCATGGTAAAACTTATACTCATTCACTACAGGCCTGCAGAAGTACTTCTTTGTTCATGAATTTGTCCTTAATACAGCACAGGAATGATTGTGTCTCCTTTATTTTAAAGATGTTACTGCACATAGGGCCAGCTCAGCCTTATGAGTGAACTGGTTTAAGGTGTCAAACTATATGGGACACAAAATTAGATGAACATAGATGTCTGTTATCTCTATATCGATCAGTCTATTTTTCTCTATATTGAATTGGGGTGAAGAGTAATGATTTGCACAGGCACAAAAATGTATAAGACTGGCCCTGATCCATGGCAGAGAAAAAAATATCACAAAAGAGCAAGCTGAGCCACACTAGGTGTTTCTTGCAAAGGAATAAGTCCCAACATTTTTGTGGGGTAGATAGATATGTCAGGTCATATGTTCTTTTAGGACTCCACATGGTATAAAACAGTAAAACTCTTTCCCCTCACCAGTACAAATGATAGAACAGGCCCTTGAAGGCCTGCTCATATGAAGGCCCATTTGCCAGATTTTTGATTCCCTTTCTGAATGAAATCAGTGCAATCACATAGACAATAAGGAAGTTGGCCTGGATACAATTACCAAGGTTAAACTGTATGTCCTCTATACATATTTTCCAAAACACATATTATCTGCCTTTCAGAGCAGGGTTTCTTTGCAAAGCTCTGATACTTATAAGGATTTACCAATGATTAAAAAGGTGATAAAGGAAACCCCATCTCTCCCCTTCCCTCCTCTGGCAAAATGTTAAGCCTAGCAATTTGAAGCTTATCAGACATTTGACAGTATTTTCTTTGTGAAAGCATTTATTCCTAAATAAGCCCAGGATTTTCACAAGTCTAGACTGAAACAATTTTGGGGAATTCTACATATTGTTAACCATAGAAGGCAAAATGATGTCCAGGGGTGATTAAATAAACTAGGGAAGAAATAAACTAGTACCATTTTCTGGGCCAAAGCAGTGATGTACAAATTGCTAACAGCACTCAATATACACAGGAAGATGTAATTAGCAGATTCCTATTGAGTTTTAAAAATCTGAAGAGAATCACCTAAAGCATTTCTACACATTGTTCTCTTCTTGCTTCTGTACCATTAAAGAGCCACCATTTTAAATTCTTCCTTTTTTGGAATAATCATTCTTTCCCCTGAATTGACTTGGAGGGGAGGGGAGTAACACATATCATCTTTGAAATATGTGTACATCTTGTCATTATGTAATTGTTTCAAATCTTTTTTTTAATGTGAGAAGCATTATAAACAGTCTTCTGGCGTTGGAAGAATTACAGGAATGAAAAGTGCATACTGTTTATGACTGATCGGGGGCAAAGAGGCACTACAAAGCTCGATCAATTTCCTACTGGTTTAAGTACCATAGTTTCCTTCAAGCAATCCTAGCAATTGTAAAAAAATTGCAAAGAGGGAGGTTCATAATGATTAAGAAAGTACATATATGTACTTTTCATTTCTTGCTAATATTCATGCATGGTCAAAAGACCATGTATACCCTGCTTTCTATAGGTATTTTATGGTTTGTTTCATTTATGACATTCTAATGCAATTTATTCATTATATCAGTAATGGTAAACCACTTCTATGATAAACCATAATCCTTACCTCAAAAATCCAGTGATTAGGTAATCTAAAATGAAAAAAAAGATATAGTGTTAGAAGATGGTACGAAAATGCTGGGGTTTGGCCTGGGGTTTAGTGTGGAGGAATAATCAAAGAGCAGACCTGATCTTAACAGGAGGTGGGCAAGCTCGCAATCTTGGTTGCCAACTTTTACAGAACCTTGGTTTGGTAAGAAATCTGCAAGAGAACTTTGTAAAAGTTAAACAAGTTTCATTTAAAAAACTAATAAAAAGGCAAGAGTACAATAATCAAATCAGCAGAGGAGCAAATCCCACACACAGTCCTAGGGTACAGATAGTGTTGAGTGGATAGGTTTGGAGATTGGAGATCGGTTTGGAGATAGTAGAGGTTTGGGGAGATTTTTAGGGGTGATACTTTGCAGATCCTGAAGAGGGGGTCCAGAAAAGCAGAGTCCAGGCCCCTCCTGGGCTCCAAGGAAGTGGGGTGGAAAAGCAGATGGCATGCAGCAGCAACTGAACCATGGGTCACCTCAGAAGTACTGGGCACTGAGTGTTGGGTGAAGAGCTAATATATAGAGACAATCTGGCCTTCTAGCCATTCTAAGAAACCCTTAGTCTCCCAAGACAAAGAAAAGCCTTGCCTTTCTGGAGAGGAGACAAGGGCTGGACATCAATTTAAATGTTGAGTCATTAATATGATGGGTTGGTTTGGTAACAATATCGTGTTAGGGTATATGGAAGTCACTGGGAGACCTTAGGCCAGCCACACTCTTTTAGTCTAACCTACTGGGGACAGGGGGACCATCAGACTTGGAGTCCATCGGTTCTTGAAAGCACTAGCCGAGTTACTGCTTTCTTGTGCCTGTTATTTTATTGGAAGCTGACCAATCTAAACACCTGAAGTTGTGGTTAACTTCACCTACCTTGGATAAGAAGGGAAATGAGCATCCTTGTCTAGAAACTTATTTAAACCAGCTTCTTTCCCACTGTTTGGCTTTCTCAGCCCCTTGTCCTCCTGGCTGGCTCCAGCTCTGGCACCCTCTCCCTCCAGTAAGCCTTCTACCATGTCTCTCCCTCTTTATTTTTAGCCCCAGCACCACACCTGGTCATTAAGCTCCACCCCTCCTTTTCTCTGTTCTGTGCTCCTTAGCCAGCTCCTGCTCTCTATGACCATGTCTGACCTTAAACCCCTGGGCACAGAGAACCATTGCCCCTCAGCTCTGATCCAGGCTCATCCTCTGCCTCTATACCAGGGGTAGGGAACCTGCGGCTCTCCAGATGTTCAGGAACTACAATTCCCATCAGCCTCTGTCAGCATGGCCAATTGGCCATGCTGACAGAGGCTGATGGGAATTGTAGTTCCTGAACATCTGGAGAGCCGCAGGTTCCCTACCCCTGCTCTATACCTTTTGAACCTCCCTGTGGCAGCCTGTCAAAGCTGTCCAGCTGCTGAGGCTATCCTGGCTTCCTCTCCAGCTCCTGGTCTCACTCTGCTCTACCCAGGTGAGCCTTGCTGCTGGTCGCACAGGTATGGCCTGCCCTGTCAGGTAGGTCATATCAGGCAGCCCACCATCATACTCTTTGGTGGAAAGTCAGCACAAATATAGCCAGACAGATACATTACTGATGCTTAGTCAGGCAGCAGTCCTCATCCATTGCCATGGCAATATGAATTTTGCTCCTTTTGACTCCTTTTTATTTGATTTGCAAAAATCTTTGTTAAAGCATGCAAACAAAAAAATTGAAATGGTTGTAAGAAAGGAGGAAAGTTATCAGAAGCTGTACTTGTAATTTTATCAAGCCAAACCAGAAGTTACTTTCCTATATTTGCTTTTAGTGTAACGTGTTACTGTCCTTATGTTAGTCTGAAGGAAATGACTGGGGAAGGTAAAATATTCTCCTCTCATAAGTCAAGCGAATTCTTCAGTACATTTTAAATGCACATGGTGTTGTCCCTACATTTCAAAGGAGATGTGAAACTCTCCATTGCTGTTTCACATAAAATATAGGTGACACTAGGTAATTTAGCTCTTGAAATATTTCATCAGCCAGAGAGCCAAGTGGGGGGAGGGGGGTTGAGACAGGAGGACAGATAGCAACCCAACCACATTCATTCACAGTTCCTCTTTGGCTCAGCTGGATTCATAAATCAGACATCCAAGAGAGCAATGCCAACCTTTTTCCTGAGTCTTATGTACATATTAACATCCTCTCAACAGCTAGAAAAGTGGCTCAACTTTATACGAGTGTGCTCTATTTTATTTCCAGAGCAGGTGATTCCTTTCCATTTTGAGGGTGGCCCAGGGTTTAAAAACAAGTGTGTGTGTATATATATATATTATATATATATAATGATACTTTGCTTGCCATATGATGCAAGATCAGTTTGCAGTTTCTTTAGTGTAACTCAGCTGTTCATTTTGAGGTGCTGTTTTTGCCACAGCAGAGTAGCAGCGAAGGAGTAAATAGCAAACATTTATCATCTAAGCACTGCATGTATTGATTTCCCTTATACAGTACTTTGGGTACTTGGTGATATATGTTAGTCCCAATGAAAAACGAATGGTTATAAGCATTTGCTGATTATGGATCATCCCCCAGTGCTCAACTGGATGTTGTCCGCTTATTGCATTTCAAATGTATGCTGTGGACCTTAAACATATAGTGCCAAATCCTTGCTTGACATGTCTATACTGTGGCAAGTAGGCATAATATTGGCTATCACAATGTGTAGGTATTTTTTCCTTCACCAAAAGGTAATTATACAGCAAACTGTACCACTCCTTAATCTTTTTTATTTATAAAATGTATTAAAGTAAACAACATACATTCCTAACAAATATCTCACTCCAGAGATTAAATACACTAATCAGCTTAAACCATAGAGCTGCAAAAAATTCTTATCACTCTTTAATCTTAAAAAGAATCATGTGCAAGAAAATTTCAGGTGACAAATTATTCCATTATTTCATGTAGACCAGGGGTAGGGAACCTGCGGCTCTCCAGATGTTCAGGAACTACAATTCCCATCAGCCCCTGCCAGCATGGCCAATTGGCCATGCTGACAGAGGCTGATGGGAATTGTAGTTCCTGAACATCTGGAGAGCCGCAGGTTCCTTACCCCTGATGTAGACAGTGAAAAAACCCCAGTTTACTGCCTTATAGTTGCACTTTTCCTACTTATTATACATTAATGAAAAGAATACAAAGAAAATGTGCACTCTTATTTTTCATGCCCCTTCCATACATAGTCAATACAAGACACTAGTTGCAACAGCTAGTGCCAACATTGCTTGAACACAGTGGTATCTGTTTGGTTGGTTAGAAACCATGAAAAACTCAGTCTTCGTTTGTATTTTGCCACTCCTTCTATGTGTCTCCATGGAACCATGCCTAAACAATGTGTTCAGGCAATTTTATTTGACTAATGTATACAAGCTGAATTTATTGTCAGGCAATGTTCTGAATACACTAGAGCATTTGAAAGATGGTGATCATTTCAGCTTCCCTACATAGGAAGGGAAGCTACCATAAAACACCCTATATACTAAGTAATCACTTTCCTCAGATGATTGGTCTTTTAAGGAAATACTCTCTCATGGTCTAGAGTTGCTCAGGCTGTTCAAAGCAGTGTCAGGTTTTCCTCCTTTTGAAAGTGTTCACGTGAAGATATACACAGAAGGTCAGCACATGGCAACTGCCTTCTACTAAATGAAAATCAATGCTAAATTAGAAGAAGGCTACTTTCAAGAATTAGCTGGATTCAACTCAGGATCTCTTTACAGAATATACAGGTTGGGTCCTGTGTAATGATCATGAGTGACAGATTTTCCACAATACCCACACAAGCAGTGTGTGATAAAATGTTAAATGGAGCATACAAAAGATGCTGAGAACATCTCCTCAGATACCATTGCTGATTGAACATATCTTGGTCAAATTCCCAAATTATGTGCAAGTCAGGCTCCCTTGATGGATTGTTCATGTTTGAAGTTCAGCTTAAACAATGTCAAGCAACTTTTGCTACAGGGTAATGTCTTGGTCATGCATTGGTAAATTAGTTTCATTTGCTTGTGTTGAAGATTGTGCCAATACAGTTGGCAAACTTAGTCATGTTGATTGCTGGAGAAGACAGCACACATCCCTCAGGGTCAAGCTTGGGTCATTTTAGTGTCCTGCTTGTCAAACATAGATTATTCACAGTTATCCCCTTTCACACTAATTTATCTCTGATTGGGACTGTTTGGCTGACTTTCCTATTGTTGACAATGTGGATGCCATTTGCCAGGAAATTCTACAACTACAAGTTCTGGAGATTATCATGATCTCCTCTAGCCTATGCAGTGATTATGACTCAGAATTCTTAGATGAAAAGTCAAGGTCAGTGACTGAGGAGGACCAGGAAGGGATCACCACTGCAGAGCCATTCACAGATAATGCCTTCTTAGGGCTGGAGGCTGCCTTGCAAGAACCTGGAGGGCGCAGTTTCCCCTCGTTCCACAAGAACCTGGAGGGCACAGTTTCCCCTCGTTCCACAAGAACATGGAGGGCACAGTTTCCCCTCGTTCCGTCTCTGTCCTCCCCCAATCTAACATTAAAATCTCCTGCTGCGAGCCAATTTGTACACTCGTGCACTGATTGCATCTCTTCTAGACAGTCCAGCAATTTAGTCCAAAGGGAAGTTCTTTCTTTCTTTGATGCAAAAAGGGGAAAATAAACATTAAGCAGCACTATCTCAAGGTGATCCCAAGAAAGGGCTGTAGCCATAGTCAGATTGCCACAGACTTGTTGACAGAATTTCTGTAGATACACGGAGATTGGATCTGATGAAGAGGGCAAGTCCAGCTTTATGGCGTCCTCAATGGTGCGATTTGTGAGCTGGTAGGGAATGGACTGTATACTCTGTAAAAGTAATAGTAGAGGGACACCAGGTTTCCTGAAGAAATATTACATCAAATGTTTTTAAATAGGTGAGGAAATCATGATTAGATAACTTGTACCATCCTGCTACGTTCCAGGAGAGCACTTTGCCTAGTCATTCTGAATTAATTCAGTCCCATTGTCCCTAGCTTTTGTCAGTGTTTGATATTTTGTTTCATGTCCGCATGTGTCGTAGTTGTTGCTTTTTTGTTCCTTATCATTGCTGTCTCTGATTGCTCTTGAGCCCTTGTTTTAGGGGTTTGGGCTAGTTCGCCCAGTTCTTGTGCCCAGGATTTCCCTTTTATCTCAGTGAATCTGATTGGGAGAACCATTTGGCCAGTTCCATAGGTTTAGTGTAGTGTAGTTCCATGCATTTAGTGTAGTGTTGAGGGGCAAATTCTGGCGCTAAAGGCCTTTCTATAAGGACTTCAGGAGATGGTGAGTCCAGCATATTATTTGTTTGTAGTTGTGTAGTTGAGGGTCTTCTGTTGCTTTTTAGTTCTTGTTGTAATATTTCTAATCTATGTATGATACCTTCTTGCTCTTGTTCTGGAACAGCAAAAAAAGATGCTTTGAGATTCTCTTCCAAGATTGTCATATGATTCATTACAGCTAGAAGGGTACTGGGTTACTATTTTTTTCCTTTTGAGATTTCTTTGTTTCTGTTTTCCCATTGATAGAGCTGCTGTTAGTGGGGAAGGGTGCAAATGGTTCCTGAGTTAGACTGGACTGTTTATCTAGTTGTTCAGATGTGGTCACTGTAAATAATGGGTGGATGGAAGTGTCCTTAAAGACATGAAGTGGTAATACTCCTCTTGAGGCCAGGAAGGTCCTTTTTTTCAATAGTAGTGTAGGAATTTTGTTGGTGTCAAAAGTCAGCAAAACTCTAGAGAGTTGATTATTTGACTCTAGAACTTCTACTGATTTTTTTAATGGAACTTGGGAGCAGAGGAAAATGAACTACAGCTCCTATGATGAAGAGAAAGAACATGCATGTGCAAACTGACCTTGGAAGACAATCAGAACAGCCACTAGAGACTCATTATTGCAATATCACAAAGCACACAGACCCCAAAGGAGTAGGTTTCACCACAAGATATCAACGTTTTATTTTTTTATTTGAACAATTTTTCCAGTGGGTGGAGGTGATGCCAGAAATGGTGGTAGGAGGGGTCACAGCTGCAAAACATCAGTATGAACTGTTTAAGGAGGAGGGGTTAAACCCACAATCAGCTGTGTTTGAACTTTTTGGATAGAGATGAACAATCTATTCCCATGATTGCTACTCATAAGCTACCCGTCCGTCATCATCGAGTTACTCCTGATTTTCTTGGGAGTTGATGAACAAGCACTGGAATTGGTTTGGGTGTGGCCTTTCTGTATGCCTGCCATCTCTGTACATTTTTACAGTTGGGGAGTTTATTGTCTTCCCCACATTTCTTGAATAATGGAGAATTTCAAGGAAGCATGATGTCATAATTGACATCATTTTAAAAATGACCCTAAAATATTCTTATAAAACTGTAGTGTTGTAAAAATAGTTTAAGCAGTTTTCTGACTTTCCAGCAAAATGGCATATCTTTATGAGGGAGAGGGATAGAAACTCTGTTGAAAAAAATGAAAGCTGGAACTTCAGAGAATCTGGTTAAACTGTATGTCAGTATTTTAGGGGCATTAAAATTGAAGTCACTGTCTTGGGGGAGGAAGTAGTTTAAAGATGTTGACAGTCCAATCATTGAAAAGTGGGCAGGAGGTGGGCGGGAGTGTGTTCAGAAAAGAAAACCTATAGAAACATTATGCATTAGGAAAAAGCAACCCAGATCAGCTTTAAAAAAAATATCAGGGTAAAAATTCTTTAAAAATAAACAAAAATAAACAAGACAAAAATAGACAAACAAAAAACAAGTGAAAAGTAAAGACTGAAAAATGCATGTAGAAACCAGGGAATAAAGCACAGCAGCATAGAGCTGGAACTGATGGGGGGGGGGAACATGCAGAAAAGCCATAGAATGGGAGTCAAACACACAAATAGTCAAGCAACTGTCACCTATTTGATTGAAGATTTCTCCAATCAAACTTCAAATAATGCCATCTCCAAAATGGTACCTTGAATTATACTTGCGTTCAATTGACTGTAAAGATGATATGAAAAAATGACCCACTTGTAACATCTGGGAATGTAAATTGTCAGTGTCAAACTAAATGACTGTGCTTCTGAACCTTTTAAGATATTTTGAACTTGCCAAGACAGAACAATGTATAAGTGTTAAAAGTTACTGGAAGGTTAAAGGAGAAAAGACAAATCAAATGCTGGCATTTGATTGCTTGGGATGGGTTGGCTTAAAGTATTTAGAGGTGAAACTACAAAACCAAGAAACAAAAAAGAAAAAAATGCTCTTCCTGTTGTCAGGGCAAAATTATTTGTCTTTTTATGCCATTATTTCATAACCAGTCTGTACATAATCATAACATCTTACAGAAGAAAAAAAATTAAAGTTTCAGTCAACATTTCCAACCAATCAATATTTCCAAACTAGAAGTTCATGTATATTTGATTTTTTTAAAAAATCTGGGGTCCTCATCTAAGAATGGTAATAGTAAGTGTTTGTACCAGTTGTATATTATTTATCATATTTGCAATACTGTTTGGGAAATTATTCTGTGTTATCTAAAATACAATAAAAACACTTTATATGATTTATTTGCTAGGTATGGGAAGTTCATTTTTGACTTTCAGGATTGCAGAAGGATTAGCCTTAAAGATTGAGAAGGCTTCAGAAGCTAGATATCTGTATCATCCATTCATAGCTGCTTTAAATGGATTTGCAGATAGTTTGCAATGGATAGAGTTTACAAAATAACCATAAAAAGAGACCTATAATCTATAAGAAAGTTTTCAGGAACAATATGAAGTGAGCTACAATTCAACTGAGGCCCATTCCGCACGGGCCAATAAACATGGGTTAAGGATGGTAAAAAAACTGTTTTTGGGGGAATTTTGCATGGATCCCGCCCCTAAAGCGAGTCTGTCCTGTTTTATTTCTTCCAAACTAAGTTTTTCAAAAATCACACTATTCGTGAGTCTTTTGAAAAATACTGGGTTGCAGCTGCTTGTGAATGAACGATTGGGCAGGGGGTGCTTTATTTGTCTGCACTTTCCTTTTTCCTGGCTTACGTCTGCATAGCCACACAGGAGCAAATGTTGTATCATAACATATCAGTATGGCTGTGGCAGTTCATGTGTGAATGCCTGCATAGCTACACATCAGTGGAAGATAAAAAAATTTTTAAAAGACAAACCTCTGTGGGAAGCCGTGACAGCAATCTGCATTGTTTCCATGGGTCCCAATTGCTGCTTGCACGGATGCATGTGAACACGAAAACAGGAAAGTGGTTACTTTATCCCAATTGCAACCCACTATACATTTTGCTGTGTGAAAAGTGCCAAAGTTCATGCTAAAATTGGTAATGGGCTGATGGACTCACATGTAATATTGTTACAGCTTACTAACATGGCTACCCATCTTGAATTATTCACAGAGAATTGTTTCTTTACTTGGCTTCATTCATATTTTTATAAAAGATAGGCAAAATTCAAGCATCAGTACACCTATTATGTGGCCTTTAACAATCTCCCTTTGTCAGTGAATTTTGTAATATGAACTTCTTGCTTCAGCAAACTCATTCAATAGCATATCAAAAATAATCAAGTTGTGTACAAACTGATATTTGGCAACTTTGAAAAGTAATTTGACAGTCCCTTGAAAATGATCACGATCTCCCAAATGTTTGCTACTTCTGCTTATTTGAAATATGTGCATGCTGTCTAGTACACATGCAGTTAAATGGCTATTGTTTTACTTTGCTGCCAAACTATCCCTCAGTCATATTGAACACTGCTTGAAATATAATTGCTCTAAGCAAAGCACCCATTCTTTTAAAAATTCTTATTGCTTTTCCTTAAAATAAATAAATAAACCAGAAGAGGTTGCACTGCTGGCAAAGCTATCATCAGTGTGAGTTAACCACCTACAAGAAACCCTTCCCTCTGGCACAGACACTTTCATTCAGTTGAAGGAGATTTCTCCTGAATATCTTGCATCAGGAGAAAACCACATTTGCAGGGAGAAAGCACTAACATTACTAGAATAGAACTGTGGGGTCCAATCACTTTATTGTTGCATTTGAGAAAATGAACTTTCCCAAAATACCAATTTATAGCTTAGTATAGCTGTGGTGTAGGAGGTTAAGAGCTCATGTATCTAATCTGGAGGAACCGGGTTTGATTCCCAGTTCTGCCACCTGAGCTGTGGAGGCTTATCTGGGGAATTCAGATTAGCCTGTACACTCCCACACACGCCTGCTGGGTGACCTTGGGCTAGTCACAGCTTCTCGGAGCTCTCTCAGCTCCACCTACCTCACAGGTGTTTGTTGTGAGGGGGGGAAGGACAAGGAGATTGTAAGCCCCTTTGAGTCTCCTGCAGGAGAGAAATGGGGGATATAAATCCAAACTCTTCTTCTTCTTCATATGGAATAAAGGAGCCATTTGTGTGTTTGTGTATGTGTGTGTGCATGAGTTTAAATAATGCCAAAGACACCTCAGATGCTAGGAGTAGAGCAGAGGATCAATTTTAAAGGAATCTCATGAGAAATGTACAGACCAAGCCACAAGAATAATTTCCCTACTTTTGTACATGCTGACTTTGCAAACGCTGCCAGTTAATGCTGTTTCAAGCACAGGACTACATTCCCTGCAAGCCATGTGGGACAAGAGAGTTTAAATGAATGAATTACATATTGATCGAGAATGCCTTAAACTTATAATGCACAGAGTCCCTAATGGCAACCGAGGAACAATACCTGGAATATTAGAGAAATATAAATCCCTGGGTAAATTGTAAAAGAGAAAGCATATCTTTTTATGGCTGAAAAATGAGATTTTATGCATGCTCTCTCTCTCTCTTGATTATCAAGTAATTACAGCGTTTTTCTAGAATACATTTGGTACCCACATACTGATTAATGTTGTTGTCAGTTTATGTCATAAAGATGCCTCACCACATAAATGTCATACATGTCTTTAAAGGGAGAACAAAGACAGTAGCTCTTTTTATCGGTAACTATTTGGGGTGCTTGAACACCTGACATTTGGCTCACTTCCCATTCACTAGTGGTGTTTAGGCAGCCAATTAATCAATGTTCATCTGTCCACAGACATGGTAAGTTGCAGCAAATTTGGCCAGAAGGAGAATCAGAACCCCAGCTGATTTCCCTTCTCTTCACTCCATTCCAAGTTTGGACTGCAGACACAGGGAGAGAAGACAGTATTTTCTTTCCTGCCTTTTTAGGGCAGAAATTAAAAAAAACCCATTGCTTTTGTCCTTGCTCAGGATAGGGACAAAGAGAAAAAGAACAAAGAGAAATGGACTCTTTTTTTCGCCTTTACCAATGCAAACATTAAAAGAATTGTTTCTGTCCTGTAAGCCCTCTGACCAATCCTATAAAATATATATATTTCTCATAGCAGTATATTTTCCTTTAAAAATCATATTGGCAAAAGCCAGTTGCCAAAAGCACTCCTATGGGTGTAGGTAGCTGCATGATCACCTGACCACAGCCAAAAGGTCAAAACTACTTTAACAAAAGCTGAGTTAAGATAATGAGTTACTCCTGGCAACTTGGAGGTCTCATTTGAGTCACTAGAATGCTTGATTACCACACCTTGCTATAGAAATTGTTAAAGACAAAGAATATGGAAAGCCATTTTACTATCAGATACTGTCATTTCCCTATCTCTTCTGGAAACCAAGTCAGCAACAGATGGTTGCTTCTCTGCATCTCCTCTTCCCATTGTTATGAATTTTCCTAAAGCACCCACCTTTCCCCGGTCTAATGTCTCAGCCAAAATCTGAGCTACTCTGCATAAAGCCATTCTGTGCTTCCTGATTTAATCTGAGAGCAATTGTCCCAAGGTGTAGAACAATAGAAGAGTCACTAATTAGCGCAGTCCAGAGAATTTAGAAAAATGAAACTTAAAACTCACTTGTTCCCGCCCCTACCTGGGCAAAAGGGTATAAAAGTTTAGTTCACCCCAACACCAGTGCTCAATACTAGCCTGTACCTCCCTTGGTCTGGTCAGCTTGAGACACGATATCGTCCTTCGCCTGGATTCAGATGCTGGTCATTTGAATCCTTGCCTTCTACAAGATCTTCTTCAGCTGAATTTAGGTAACGTATCACCCTGAAAACCCCCCTCCATTTCTATCCTCCCATCTATATTTTAACACCTTTTTATATACCAGGAACTTGAATGTATGTGCTCTTGTGCCTTACTGTGTGTGTGTATTTTTGAACAAATTTATATAAAACGTTTAAACTCAATTTGGACTCTTGCATTACTCTGTGGAATATTCATTGCCAGAATTCCTTCCCCGTATTATACAGTCTAAAAGATCTCCTCTTGGCCCCTCTTGCTGCCAACGTGAGTGCTCATTCCCCTTTGCTACTTTTAAAACCATATGTGTGCTGTTACACTCTTAGCAGCTGGTGGAGATTCCCTTTAATAAAGCCCTTACCCCTGTTAGGCCAGTAACAGTCCGCACAAAACTTAAGAGGATGGAAGAGCTACCTTGAGCAAGTCTACTGGGTAACTATTTTGCTGAGGTGGTAGGATGAATAAGAACTGACCTGATTCCCAATCAGCTGCGAGTTGGCTTCTAACCAACAGGCAACTGGGTTTTTTTTACAGCAGTTGCTCCATGCATCTAGAATATATCCTTGACTAGCTCACAGTTCTATTGTCAGTTTTGAAAAAGGGAAATTTGACTGCAGTTTGGTTCAGGGGGTCCAAAGTTATGGACCCTCAAAGGGTCCATAACTTAGCAAAGAATGGGGGATGGGGCACCCCCTTTGAGGGTCCATAACTTTGGACCCCCTAAACCAAACTGCACCAAAGTGTGGGGGTACCATAAGGACAGTTTCCAGATGATACCCTGAAATTTTGGTGCCGATACATCCAAAAATACGCCCCTGAAGGAACATCCTACAAATTTGCCCAAGAATCTTTGTTCTGCATTGAGTTTTCTGTATTGCTGTCCATGGGGGTTGCAGGCTGGGGGGGGGACATTTCTGAAGGCACAGTCTCAAAACTTTCAGGGTCTCATCATGCCCTGATGATACCCCCCAGGTTTGGTGCAGTTTGGTTCAGGGGGGCCAAAGTCATGGACCCTCAAAACTGTAGCCCCCATCTCCTATTAGGTCACATTGGAAACAATGAGGGATGGGGCACCCCCTTTGGGAGTCCATAACTTTGGACTCCTTGAACCAAACCAAACCAAACTTGGGGAGTAGCATAAGGACAGTCTCCTGATGATATGCTGAATTTTTGGTGCTGATATGTCTAAAAATACACCCCCTGCAGGCACCAATGTCCTGGTGCAAAAAAAATTTGGTTGTGGTGGAGTGGCCGCCCGGGGGGGGCATCCAACTCAGGTTTTGCCCAGGGCTGCCTCGTTATGCCCCTGCTCCAATCATTAAATGAAATTCTTTAACAGGTATATTAATTCTGGTAATACCTGTGACTCAAATGATGCAACAGTAAATGAAAGTGATCTCCCCATCTCCTTACCACTGTAGAATATATTTCTAACAAAATCACCAAGCAAGCAATAAACAATTTAAAAGATGTATGCTTAACTCCTAAGAAGCTTTGTATCTCTGAAGGTACTTGGTGTGTTCTACATTTTTCCTGCCAGGGTTGCTTTTATGAGGGGAACACTAATGACAATGCAAGTCTCAACTAGGGTCACTGGTTCTGAAATTTTGGTTGAAGAGGTTTGTTTGTATAAAACCATTTAAAACCTCTCCGAAATTTTATGTAAAGCCCTCCAATCATTAAATGGGTTGGGAAATACCTATGGGTGGATTGGGAAATACCTATGCTAGAGTTTAGAGTGCTGTCACCCATCAGAGTAAACAGAGAATCTTGATGGGTCAATAATCTGGTCCAGCATAAGGCTATTTCATATGTTTCTATGGATAACAACTAGAAATTATGGAATGAAAAGAACATAAGGGCTTAGTGTCTATATATTGTGACACCATTCAATTAAGAATTGCAAAAAGCAGCTCCTGAAGTGCCACTCAATTAATACTTATTATGTACCTAAGTATATTTAGTTTCTTAAAGGCACATTAATTGGGAATATGCTGCAATTAGCCTTTAAGTATGTGATTAATATTCTAGTAAATGCTCATTTAGTGTTACTTGACATTCATTACCAATGAATAGATATTTAATTGAAGCCTGCTTTCTCCAGAGTGGGATAGCAGATCAGTGCTCCCTTCTGCTCTGCTATTTGATCTCTTCAGCCCACTCACCTTTAAGGCTGTAGAACTGTTCTCCTCCTCATGGTTCACTCAGCAAAGCAGAAAATAATCAGATTTGCAGCTCATAATAGCATTCAGACTAGTGGGCTGGGATTATAAATGTACCAAAGCACACCAAATTACAGCCAGCAAAATATTTTTTAGCTCTCCCATGCACGGATCCATAAAACACATTCAGAATTCTAATTTCCTTCCCTATTTTCCCTCCCCTTCAGTAACCACAGCTATATATGCTGAAGGCAAACCAGGCATAGAAAAGTCAGCAATCCATAAGTATGGTAATAATACTGCTGGGGTGGGGGTAGGGGTTTTGCTTTTAAAATTGCTTTCCAATGCATATGCTTGTGTCACTGGCTACCCAAATCAGAACAGCAGAAACACAAGTAGGAATGAATCAACATCTTAGTGCAGAGCCCCCTGACCAGATTGAAATGCTTTCAGTTTTTGTGGATCAAAGTTGCATTTTTAAAGAAGTTTTGAAGTAAGTGGTTTCTTAATGAGATTATTTTTCTGACTCTGTCTTCAAGGTCATCTCAGAGAGCCTAACTTGGAAAAAAGTGAGGCTATTTAGACAGCTACAATTGAGTATCCAAACCAGAGAAAACCAGGATCTATGGGCATCAAATGTTATCAGAGATGGCAAAAATAGTGGGGGAAAGCAGGCAAAAAGCACAGTATTTAAAATATGATACAATCATGGCTATTATACAGCTGATCCAAAACCACTTTGATACTTTAAACTTGTTTTTGCTTTGTCATGCCCCAAATGCCCTCATTCTTTGGTTTATTTGTGGACTCTCATTGCAACATTTCTTCATCATCACCAATTTGCAGAACATTGTGATGCTTCAATAATAGCCTGTGAAAAATTTTTGGGATTTTGGTGAAAATTAGGGTTTTTAAAAATATTGCTTACTTCTTCCTTAATGGAAGGTAAAATTGACCCTTTCCAGCTTCACATTTAACTTAAAATTTTAACTAGGGTTGGTAGATTGGAAAAAAATTCGGCCCAGGTTCGGGATCGGGCCCATTTCAGATGTGTGAGGTCGGATCTCCCGAGATCCGAGCCTGCCAGGCTCGGATCCACCCGAAATTACAGCAGCATCCGAGATTCTCGGATGCGTTTTTATTTTTTTGTGGTGTTGTTTTGCGTTTTGGCCTGCAGGAGGCGCATTTTTGAGTATCCAGCACCAAAGAATTCAGGGTACCTCCAGGAGACTCTCCTGATGATACTCCTCAAGTTTGGTGAAGTTTGGTTGAGGGGGGGCCAAAGTTATGGACCCTCAAATTGGGTGCCCCTTCCCCCATTGTTTCCACTGGGAGCTACAAGCAATGGGGCTGCCCTTTTTGAGGTCTATAACTGGCCTGTCCTAAACTTTGAGGTGTCTGTAAGGACAGTATCTCTATGATTACCCTGAAATTCTGGTTCGGATAGGTCCAAAAAATGAGCCTCTGTTTCAAAGCAATGCTAAGATTCTTCATTTCTCTGTGAATTTGCTCCCATGTCTCTCGAGGCCAGGAAATTTCTGGGGTGCCTGCAGGAGGCTCATTTTTTGGACCTATCTACACAATTTCTGGGTATCATGAAGAGACTCTCTGATGATACTCCCCAAGTTTGGTGAAGTTTGGTTGAGGAGATGGCCAGTTATGGACCCTCAAAGAGGATAGCTCCATCTGCTTGGCTCCCATTTGAAACAATGGGGAAGGAGTACCTTTGGGAGTGCATAGCAGGCCCCTTCAGCAAAACTTCGCAAACGAGTATCATCAGGAATCTCCTAACCTAATTTTGGTGTCACTAACTTTTAAAAATTTTGTGTCGTACAGGTATATTGCACATGGAGGTTCCACAAAATTTTTTAAAGTTAGTATTATAAAAAATTCAGGAGCTATCTTCAGGACACTTTCCTGATCATATCCCAAGTTTGGTTGAGGGCCAAAGTTAGGATTAGGATCTGTGAGGATCATGCTTTTTGACCATGTTTGGGGCACCTATTGGGCCATGAAGCATGGGATGTGTGATGATCAGGACTTGTGCCATGATGGTGGTGATTTTGGGGTGACCAGAGTGAAGCATTAGGATCCATGAGGATCCATGCTTTTAAACAGGTTGAGGGGCACTATTGGGCCATGAAGCATTGGATGTATGGTGCTTTGTGCAGACATGTGTCTAAGTACCTGTGCATGATGTGGTGAAGCCGGTTTGGGAGGTGACCAGTGAAAAAAGCATTAGGATCCGTGAGATCCATGCTTTGACCATGTTTTAGGGCACTGTTGGGCCATGAAGCACATCGGATGTATGATTGCTTTTAAGCGAGGTTGGCACTCCCCACTGAGAGGCTGGCGGCAAGCGCCAGCATGGCTTCTGCTGTGGCCCTCCAGCCTAACATCCTAAGGCGCTCTTGGGCCTTTCCTACTCCCTTCCATCCCCTTATGCCTTGGCGCTGCTCTCCATGGCGGCATCTAGTAGCAGCAGGCGTCCCCACGACCGCGCTCTGGTAAGAAGGGTGGGTCAAAGCGCCGTTCAGAAGAAGCCTGGAGATGCGTCTTGAGGGGAATGCGACAGCGACAGCGTCGGAAGCGCGGCTGCTGTGGCGCCCTGCGTGGAGGGAGGAGGAGCAGCTACTCTCTCCAAGTAGCGCGGGGCTTGCGGTAAGTGAGGAAAGGCCCTTCTTAATGGCGCCTTTGTAGGAATTTGGCAGGCGGCGGAGTAAGTGAGATCTTGGTAGCCTGGGATGCTGTGGCGCTGAGGAGCAGCGTGGCATAGAGGGAGAGCGGAGTGGGGAAGCCTAAGTTTTGTGCCATGATGTGGTGAGTGATTTTGGGGTGACCAGAAGTGAAAAAAAATTAGGATCGTAAGGATCCATGCTTTGAAGCCATGTTTGGGGGGCTCTGTTGGGCCATGAAGCAGCGGGGGTGTGATTGCTTTGTGCAGACATGTGTCTAAGGATTTGTGCCATGATGTGGTGGTGATTTTTGGGGTGACCAAGTGAAAAGAATTAGGATCCGTAAGGATCCATGCTTTGACCATGTTTTAAGGGCACTGTTGGGCCATGAAGCATCGGATGTGTGATTGCTGTGCAGACATGTGTCTAGGATTTGTGCCCATGATGTGAGTGAGTGATTTTGGGGTGACAAGTGAAAAAAGCATTATGATCCATGAGTATCCATGCTTTTTTGACCATATTTTAGGAGCACTGTTGAGCCATGAAGCATCAGATGTGTGATTACTTTGTGCAGACATTTTGCACCACTGCAGTTATACACAGAGCATGGGATGCATGATTGGTTTGGATTGAATTCGCAGGATCCATTGAACTTCAGGGAGATTCTTCCCAGCTCTGGGATCGCTTCCAGATGGAAGGCGGTGGGGTAAGAGAGGTTACCCAGAGCAGTTTGAAGCCACTGCCGGGGATGGGTGAATTCAGCTTCTCTGTTTCCTCCTTCGCCCGCCCACCACGCCACGTGCTCCGGCTGCCGCCAATCCTTCCAGTGGAAAAGCATGGAGGCAAAGTGTGGAGGCTGCCAGGTGCGGCTGCCTTTGCGAGCTCAGGCCGAGGGCTGCAGGGCCGCGCCACCCCAGCTGGCTCGGGCTTGCAGCAGGGGAAGGGGCCAATCGAGCGAGTGGCGTTCGGTCTGTAGATGCAGAGGAGGTGGGCTTGGCTTCTTGGCCCTCCGCCCCTCCCCGAACTGGCTGATCTCGGCAGAATTGCCGTTCGGGGAGGGGCCGAACCGCCAACCCTAATTTTAACTCACCTCCATCCCACTTTTCAGTGATTGGTCTGTCATCATTAAAATATCCCCCACCCCCAATCCCAAGATGGGTGATTTCACTGTTTTAAACAGTTCTGCAGTATCAGTGTAATACTGTAGTGCTGCACTGACAGTTCAAGCAGGTCCTCTGTATTTCCATCTTTCATTTTTTTAAAAAAGTCTCTATCCTCTTCCCTCATATAAAGAAAAAACATATCTCTGTCAGGAGATAGAGACTTGCTTAACTTGCATACAATACCAGTACAACACTACAATGATTTATCAATATTTTATAGCCTTAAAAAAGTGTGGGTGCTGTGAAGCCACTGATTACAGCATCACCCTCCCTTGAAAATCATGAGGAAAACAATAAAGTTACTGCTTCTGGAGGGTTTTCCGGGCTGTGTGGCTGTGGTCTGGTGGATTTTGTTCCTAACGTTTCGTCTGCATCTGTGGCTGGCATCTTCAGAGGTGTATCACCAGAGAAAAGTCTGTTTCTCACAGTGTCTAAGGCCCTTTCCGCACGGGCCAATAACGACGCCCTGGGGACTGCAAAAACGCCGTCCCCAGGGAGCCGTTCGCACAGGCAGCGCTGCCAAAACGCAGCAGCGCTGACCTGGCTCCCTCCCCCATCCCCCAGGGCGGCCTCAGGCCGCCTCCAAAAACCTCCCTCCTGGAGGGAGGTATTTGGAACAACAGCGAATTCCCGGCGGCGCGGTGTGAACGGCACCGCCAAGAATGCACTGTCGTCCCTGTCCCTCTCCCACTCACCTCGTCGCCTCCATTGCCCTGCTGGCCTCCGAAGGCTCTCCCTCGCTGTTCTCCGACCCCTGGAGGTTGGAAGGCAGCGTGGGCGGGTCTACGGAGGCCAGCAGGGCGACGGAGGCGACGGGAGAGGGATGGGGAAGAGGCGGGTCGGCCGGGCGACGGCGCTCCGCGCCGCTGTCATCCCAGCCGGTTCTGGGACCGTCCGCATGGATTACACCAACCCAACCCCTTCCGCCTCCATGCGGAAGGGGCCTAAGTGAGAAGGGAAATTAGATTATGCCAACCCAACCCCTTCCACCTCCGTGCGGAAGGGGCCTAAGTGAGAAGGGAAAGTTTAGTGTGGTATGTTGTCCATGTCCCAGGGTGGGGAACCAATAATTAACTGTTTGGGTGAAACTTGCTACGCAAAGGTGTGGTTGAGTGCGTTGCGGGTGGGGTTATCAGTCCATTTTTTAAGTACTGGGAGCCACACAGCCCAGAAAACTCTCCAGAACCAGTTGAATCCAGCCGTGAAAGCCTTCGACAATACAATAAACTTACTCCTTGACTGTAACATGCATTGGGGGGGGGCACATGTGTGGAAGAATCCTGCCCAGACTGATTGTGGATCAGTGCTTGTGGATCAACTCCCATGAAAATCAGCAGTAATTCAAGCATACGAAAAAATCAGTACTGACTTGGTTGATTCAACATAAGGCAGCTTCATGAGTTTGTTCAAATAAATGATCAATACAACTGAAGATGAGGGGCAGATAAAAAGGTAGGGTGTGTGGGAATAAAGAAAGGAGGAAACATTGAATGGTGAGAATGTAGGTGTTGGCAGGAGGAAAAAGCAGGAAATAGGGAGAATGGATGGATGGATAGAGGTTTCCTCTCAAGTCCTTGGGGGTTTCCCACCACACAAGTGGGTCTGGCAGCCAATGATACATACCTGGCCTATGGTTTCTCTTGATAGAAGCTTCCAGGGGGAGGGAAGGAGAGAAAGCTGAATATAAGGGGGAAGATAAAGGTCAGTTAGCTGGTGGGTGGGAATGAAAAGGGAAAAGTACTTTCAGGGATAGGAAAGAGGAAATAGTGTTGGAGGCAGAAATGAGATGCTCTCCACAAGTCCTTGTGGGTCCCCCCCCCCATTTGTACTTTTCTGTTGTAGATTAATGTCATTATTGAATAGTGTTGCCATCTGTGATCAGATATGAAGGAGCTGATATTATTCAGTGACTGATTTTTACTTCAGAGTTCACATTTAGTTCTTCTTCCCCATGTTACTATGAAAGAGTACATTAACTTTAACACTAAGACTTAGCAAACTGGATGGGATTTATATTACAATACTGCAGGGTGTTCCATGAGATATTATACAGCTTTGAAAAAACTATTCTATGTCCATTCCATCTGTTTGGTTTTTTCACAGTCTTGAAGACCCTGACAAAGTCTCTTGTGTAATATTCTGAGAGTCAGCATGATGTGTATGGTAAGAGCTAGAGTATTGGACTCAAACTTCAAAGACACAGGTTCAAATCCACACTCTACTGGAAAATGTATTGGGTAACTTTAGGTCAGTTATTCTCTTAGCCTCCCAGATTTGTTCTGAAAATAAAATGGGAAACAATATGCACTGTGATGAGCTCCTTGGAGGAAAGGTAGTGTAGTGAATACACACACATACACACATACACACACAAACACACACACACACACACACACAAAACAAAAAATCAATACAAGGTGGAACTCAGTGGCCAAGATGATCCACTTGAATTTATACAAGAATGACAACATAAGAACAGCTAAAAACTGGTGGGAACATTGTCCAGAGAAAGTAACGGAAAATAAGGTCAAGATCCTGTGGGACTTTTTAATCCAGACAAAGTGTTGGCACATAATATGCCTGACATCACAGTGATAGAGGAACAGGAAGTGACCATCACTGATATAGCAATACCCGGTGACACCAGGGTCATTGAAAAAAAACATGAGAAGGTCACTAAATACCATGATTTGAAAATCGTGTTTCAGCATATATGGCACAAACCTGCTGAGGTTGTCCCAATGGTAATCGGCACCCTGACCGCCATCTCCAAAACACTGGGGCAGCACTTGAAACATCTTCAAATCGACAAAATTAACATCTGTCAGATTCAGAAAGCAGCCCTGCTGGGATCCTGCCCTGGAACGCCCCCGCCACACCCTCTCCATGTCCCAGCCACACCCCTTTACTGATGTGTGCCCAGGCCATTGCCCCCCACCCCGTTGGCACTGCACCACTGATGGGACCAATCCTGAGGTCCCAGCTTCACCCAACATCTTCCTCACCTCCTACCCACTTTTCCCTAGATCTTTGTCTTGCCAGCCTCAGCAGGTCTCCTGTGGAGCAGCCCTAGATGTGCAGTCAGGGGCTGCCATCCTAAGGCTTCGTGGATGGCCAAACCAAGTAGGTGGGAATTCTTAGATGTCCACTGAAACTTCTTCTTCCCTGGCACTAGCTGATTATGTAATCAGTCAGCACTGAGAGGCCTACAGCTATAAAGGCTAGTGCTGGAGACTGCCCTGGCACTCAGAACCTAACATGCTCTCAATCTTCTTGATTGGGAATACTGTTTTTTTTAAATTAATATTCCCAAACATAGGAGCAGCAGTGGTGTAGGAGGTTAAGAGCTCATGTATCTAATCTGGAGGAACCGGGTTTGATTCCCAACTCTGCTGCCTGAGCTGTGGAGGCTTATCTGGAGAATTCAGATTAGCCTGACACTCCCACACATGCCAGCTGGGTGACCTTGGGCTAGCCACAGCTTCTCGGAGCTCTCTCAGCCCCAGCCACATCACAGGGTGTTTGTTGTGAGGGGGGAAGGGCAAGGAGATTGTAAGCCCCTTTGAGTCTCCTGCAGGAGAGAAAGGGGGGAATATAAATCCAAACTCTTCTTCTCTTTTGCATAGAGGATAGGTCCATCAGTGACTATTAGCCGTAATGACTAAAAGAAACCTCCACATTGAAAAGCATCCATTTTGGGGGAGAAGTGTTCTGCTCCTGATGCCAGTCTCAGAGACTAAGAAGCCCTTAGTTGGAAGAGGGATTTGACTCTCATCTTCATCAGAGAGTTGTTAAAAAGTAAATAACCTTAAATAGCAGACTCTTGTTTCATATAGTTGCCACAAAAAGGGCCATAAATCCTTCAATTACGTAAATCTTGGGTGTGAACATAGAAAATCTGTCTTGAGTCACAGATTCTTTTTTAATAATATAATTTTATTTGTTGATTTCAAAACATGTCAATTAACATTTAAAATTTCAGACTTAACAGATAACATTAAAATACCCAATTACATTTTACATTTTTTCTCAATTTCTTTCATATATTTAATTATTACTGTTATACAACATCTAATAAAACAAAATTTAAATTTGAAAATGTCCTGTAAACATTTTTGCTGTTATCTGACTTATTTGTTTAAATAAATTACTAATAAATTCCATGTTTTATAAAACTTTTCAGGATGTCCTCTCAACTTCCATATAAGTTTGTCTATGACCATAATATTAGTTATATTTCTTTCCCCAGTTTTCTAACTTTGGTATTTCATTTGTTTTCCATATCTTTGCTATTTCTATTTTGGCGATTGTTAATAAATAGATAAATAAGTTAATATTACTATTTACTATTGAGTCACAGATTCTGAGTCATAGATCATGCACTGAGGAGATGCACTACAGGCACCAGAAAGATAGTATCTCTTTCACTGTGACCATAGGGACACAAGCTTTATGCATATATTCTGGTAGTTCAGTAGTATGAAACAAAGAACAGGTTTGATAGGCCCTAAATCAATTTCTAAACCAACTGAGGCAGAGTGAACAAAACTATTCAGTACTACATCACTTGCTCATCTACTGGATGAAAATTCCCTGTTTGGATTGTATCAAGGCAATAGTCATGGAGTTACTATCATGATTTAAATCTGAAAACTGTCATTTTTTTCAAGCGACGTTTGGAAAGTATGCCTAGTACATTTTGTGCAAGGTATAAATAGTGGTAAATGGCATGAAAGGTGCATGCTGTTTGAAAGCCTATCTCTAGTTGTGATTCTGAGGACTCTGTGAGCTTTGATACCAGTGAGTTGCAGAGGAAAACCAAATGAAAGGTTCAGTTACTCTTTGCTGTTTGACATATTTTGATTGACATGACGTGATGCCTGGATTGCCTAAATCTGCAGTTTGAAAGCAAGAGGCAGAGAGCATGAGACCTTGCTACTCACTAGGACAGTTTCAAAATATGCTTTTTTCCTTCTTTTTGAAGTCAGCCACTGAATTTGATTTTTACTTGCTTACAGTGTCCTGCATTGAAACTGAGCAAGTTTGTTGAATGACCACAGCTTTATTTTTAACAATTGTTTCAGCAGTTCGAAAGGTTTTGACTCTACCTCATTTTATATAGCAATCTGCTCATGTCACCAAGCAGCTTCCTGAACTGCAAATAGAACCCTGCACTTTTCATTCTGGTCAGGAAAAAAACAATAAGAATCAAGCAGAGCATATGTATGTTTGGAAATAGCTTCCTGATCTTCCTACATTTCCTGTTTTATTTTTATTTTTATAATGTTTTTATTTTAAATCAAATCCCTAAACAGATAGAAATAAACATAGAACAACAATAGTGACAAGTCTACAGATAAACATCTATGAAAGCTTTTAAAATACCTAAAATAGGTACACATGCAATTATCATCTATATGCTATATATTCAAATGTTGATGAGATTGTAAGGTCCTCAATTCATTAGATTACTGGAGGTGGGCATTTATCATTCCTGCATTGAAATATAAGTATTTTACCAACAGAAGAAATGTTTCAGATAACCCATCTATCCAAATCCAAGGTTATATCAGTGATCAACTTGTTAACATTTAGCAAAATCATGCGCTCAATATTTCTAGGAATCAATATTCCATAATAAGTAATGACATCTGGGTACCACCAAAACTGTCTATCTACAATTACATTTCTTTAGCCAGATGCCACTTCATCCAATCTAGCCTGCACCTGATGAACATAAAGTAAGTATTTGGGCTTAAAAAGGAGGTTTTCTTTATGTGTATCTAAAAGCTTTCCTAAATGCCCCTCCTTCACTTATGGTCCTAGTGGTACAAACTTTTCTTCCTCAGTTCCTGACATCCCTTGCCTCCTTTGCGTATTTTAAACAAGAGGCATTGTTCTTGCTTTGATTTGGCTTCACTATGGCAAAATTTAGCCAAATCTGTGACTGCCTCTGTGAGACCACTGAAAACTAAATTCTTTAGTGGTGATGTCATGAAGCTGAAAATTGGTGCTGAGTAACAGTAAGGAAAATTGTTATTGCTCATAGGAACATCACTACCCACCAGGTTAGCACAGACTTTACCACTGATCACAGAGCACGAAAAAAAAATCACCAAAGAAAAATATGGTGATGTTGGGTGACAATTTTGTCTCATTCCATATCCTGTCTCATGACAGGATATTTTGTCTCATGACATCGGGCAGCCTCATCCAAAAGCCAGACACCTGGCTGCTCTCCCCAAAGAGACTTCCTGGAAGCATGGGGAGGCTCAAAAAATTAAAGAGCCTCCCTACGACCAAGAAGCCTCTATGGCAGTGATGGCGAACCTTTTCGAGACCGAGTGCCCAAACTGCAACCCAAAACTCACTTATTTATTGCAAACTGCCAACACTGCAATTTAACCTGAATACTGAGGTTTTAGTTTAGAAAAAACGGTTGACCCCAAGGTGCGTGTTACTCAGGAGTAAGCTCAGTGGTAGTTGGTGGCTTTGCTTTGAAGCAACCGTGCAACTCTTCCAACAGATGAATCATGACCCTAGGAGGGTTTACTCAGAAGCAAGCCCAATTGCTGCAACCGAGTTTACTCCCAGGTAAAGGATCGCGCTTTAGTTCTTCCCATGAAAATCAGTGGGATTTAACAGTGCTTAACAGGGTTACCTACACTGCTTCCCCAAAACTGGGTCTTAGGTTTAATGCTAATAATCTCCCTGAAATAATTACACTATTATCACACTGGGGGCCTGGTGGGGGAAGGGGGAGGGGTGCGGGGGGAGAGGGAAATAAAACTTTCACTTTCTGAAACCCAATTACCCCACTACCACAAAATAGAAGTAAAAAGGCAGTCAAGGAAGGCAATCCAAAGCAAGAATGCAGTGCGAGGGGTGGGATAACTTCAGGAAAGCTAAATTTGTGGAGCAGCCATCTGATCTGCGGTTTTTCCTTCACATGTCATCACAGCACTTGACTTCCCACAAAAATGCAACAGGAACAGAAAAATAAAGCATGGAGAATATTTTGAAATGGACCTCTCTGTCCCACATTTGCTTCTGTCAGAATGGCCCTAATTCTGACAAGGGGGGGGGAAGGGAGGCTCAGGGTGGTAAGGGATGCTCCGCTCCCTTTCCTGCCAGTTGGCCAGGGCCTGGTTTAGCTCAGTTCTTTATCGGTGTGAAATGCCTTTTGTCTTTTGTACTTTTTTTTTGATCCTGTGGGAACAGGATTGGCGTCGTGAGCCTAGGGACTTTGCAAGATCTCTCCTCCCCACCCTGGACTCCCAGGCACTAAAAGCCCCATCACTCTCTCTCCCAGGGGAGGGGGCCCTTAACAAACAGTTCACTCCAATCGGGGCAAGCACCTGAATCCCACCACTGTGCCTGCGCTGCTCTTGGCAGACACACTCCTCCCAATGGAAGCCCCTCACCCAGACTGCTGCTTTTTAATCCTACCCCCAAAGTTTTAGTTTGGTCCCAAAAGTTACACACCAAGAAAAGCATGCCAGCCTCCAGTCTCCCAAGCTTTGTGGAGGAGGGGGGTACTTGTGGGTGGTAGATGGTACTTACAGCAAATCAGGTTGACTCAAGAGGACTTCTCTGAAGCTCAGTCCCAGCTGGCAGAGCACCTTGCGCATGGCCAGCCTGTGCAGCATGACTCTGGCTGAGCGAGGGGGGAAGGGGGAGGGAGAGATGATGGCATGCATGCCCACAGAGACGGCTCTGAGTGCCGCCTTGGGCACCCATGCTATAGGTTTGCCATCACGGCTCTATGGGCCTCAATAGCCTTACAGTGCCCAAAAGCATGGCTTGTCTGGAGCACAGCCCACTGGAAAGGGTGAGGAGGGAACCGATTTATATCAGCTCCTCCCCTGGACATGGCCCTGGCCCACCCTCACTATGTCAGTGGCAGCAAGGCCCCTGGAACTCTGGCATGGCATTCAGCACCATGTTCCAGGGCTGGGGGTGGGGGGGATGGTGTTGGCTGTACACCGGCAAGATCACCCCTCTACTGGGATGAGTGCCAAGGGGAGAACAAATCTGCCTGCGCAGCAGCACACTACACTCAAGAGTAGATTCCCCACACTTTGGATGGGGCTCTAAATCTTCATGTACTTCAAACTATGGACCAATTCTTTGCAGAAATGTTACTGTTAATACAAGACTAAAAAAAATAAGTCAAACATTATGCCACAGAAGAAGGTACAAAATGCTTAGTGTATGTAGCCAATATGTCTTCTGAATGAAGCAAACAGTTGCAGCCAAACCTTCAGTAAAACCCATCCAGAAAATCTTAACATAGGAAATGGGAATTATGACAAACCAAGAGACATTGGATTCCAAAGCATGCATGCTAAAACTTCAGCTGTTTCTGCATGGTGGCAGAAGCAGCTGTCCACTGGCATAATTAATGTTGGTTGCGCCACGGGACCGTTCGTATGGTCTCGTGCGGGCAACCCTGAAGCTGCTGCGAACCACAGAGGTGGCTCCACATAGAGCTGCCTCCAGTCTGTGTGTTTTGTTTACCCTGTCTTCCCTCCAAGGCTCCAGAGGGAGGAAGTGACACGCCCATGCTGCCCTCTGACCCATGGGGGTCGGAGGGCAGCGTGGGTGTGGGTGTGTCCCTTCTCCCTCCAGAACCTCAGAGGAAGACAAGATAAATAAAAGATGCAAACAGGAAGTGTCTGAAAGCTGCGTGCTCATACTGGTGCCCTTCGCACGGCGCCAGCGGGAAGACACCATTTTCCAAAAAAACTCGCTCATGGAGCAAGTTTTGAAAGCAGCATTTTCCCACCATTTTGGTGGGGAGAGCACAGTGCTGTGCTGCAGCAGCAGCAGCAGCTGTGTGAACAGCGCCCCAGGGACGGTGTTTTTACTGTCCCTATGGTGCTGTTTTTGGACCATGCAGAAACAGTCTTAGCTTCCATAGAAAAACATTACTGTTTTCTTAGAGCATATTAGCACTCCAGAGAATCTTGTGCACCACAGCCTTTGAGCTATAATAATGAAAATCTATCTAAATCTATATATTTTTAAATTCTTCTTCTTTCCCTTTTTTCTTTGGCCTTTAGATTGGGCGCCTGTGTAAATGTGTATATGTGTTACACAATCTTGCTATTTTAATTATTTATTGTTATTAATTGCTGCTGAGTTTTAATGGATTAATTTTTATGTTGTATCAATTTACTGTTGAAACAGCCGTGTTGTGAGCCGCCTCGAGCCCTTCGGGGATGAGGCAGCCTATAAATGCAATAAATAAATAAAAAATATAGGTAGCCATGTTTTTCCTCCTTTTCACCACTGACAAAACATAGAGACATGTTTAAATTTGTATTAATGTGTACTTTAAATGTGCAATCTGGAACACAATTTGAACATATGCAAAGAATAAACTTCTCAAGTCATACAAAGTATGCATACTTCAGAAAACAGTGATTTTTTGAGACATATTTGCCAAGAAATGCTTGTCTTGGTGTTTTAGGAAAAAGTAAGGATCAAGCTGTTTCCTTCACACTTCCTATTTGTGTACTTTGAGCTGGCTGCTTGAGTTGGACTCTCTAGGGTTCACAGCAGGTGTGAAATGCAAGGTTACACAGTAAAGACCGTTTGGCCTTCATTTTATTACAAATTGTTCCTAGAATGTTTACCTTTGTTCTGTTGTTTGCTTTTGGTTGAGAGCTGAGCCCTTGTGGCTCACTCAGATATGCCCTAGAGTCTGCTGTCCTTCCAATTTTTCACCTGACGACAATGATTGTACAGTGTAATTAAAAGTCAATGCAAGCTTTTTGGATATATGCTATAATGAAAGAACCATCTGAAATTAGGACTTAAATAATAAAGGGTTCAGGGACATGCAGGCTGGTATTTGTTATGCATTTTAATAGAGGAGCTTTGCAGCTAATTGGAGGCTAAGTAAACCCCTTGGACACATTTCAAGTCACGTCAGTGTTTTTTTCTCCCCAAGGAATCTGATAGGCTATGTGGCTTAGAAGTGCCTTTTTCTATCTTAATTACCACATTGAGTTGTTCTAATGTTGGTTTACTTTAGAAGTATGTGTTATGATTATAAGCAAGCAAGAGATTTTTTTTCCCTATAGGCAACTGGAATCCAATTTCAAATTTAACACATTACTATCTATGAAAGTTAAAGGGGCAGAGAGAGAGAGAGAGAGAGAGAGAGAGAGAGAGAGAGAGACTAATTTAAGGGTAAAACTATATCCCCATTCTGTGCACATGGTGCATGTAATTTGAAGTAGACAACACAAATGAATGTGACCCACCTCCTCTATCAGCACATCTCCAGGGCTAAGAAAAGTTTCCAAGCAGCACGGGGCAATGTTATGTCTACTCTTGTATGTTGCTGTATATTCAAAAGAATGTAGGAGTGCCCTTCCCAAGAGCTGATATAATAAAAGGGTCAACTTTCATCATTGCTGAAAAAGCCTATGGTGAAAATTTTTCAGTGTATATTAGCATGGCCATGTGGGCTTTCATGGGGAAAAAAGCATTGAAACATCCAATGTTTTCAACACTACCACAAAATCTGTGAGCAATTTCAGTTGGTTGGTATGCAAAATGTTAGGGAGAAATAAAGGTCATTCTTTAGTTTTTGCCATCTAGTTTTGACAGTGCTCTTTACTAGTGGTGAGTTGTCACATTAGAGATGGATAACTTTTGTCTTAGAAGCAATAGGAAGTTGCTGAGCAATTACCGTGCATTCCTTGGCACAATCAAAGAAACTGAATTGAATTAAAAGGACTCAAAAGAATCTCCAGCTAATTTTTAATGTACAGCTTTTGGGATCAGAACTTATACATATGCAGAATATAATTATTTCATTGTATCCTTGTAGCAATTGTGGGGCAGCCAGCTGCCAGGTGAGGCCTGGGGATTCCCCTGAATTAGAACTCCTCTGCAGATTACTGAGATCAGTTCCCTTGGAGGATGGACTCTTGGGCATTGTATCCCACTGAGATCCTTGGATTCTTTGGCATTGTACCCCATTGAGGTCCTCAGACTCCATCCACAAATATCCAGGAGTTTTTCAGCCTGAGTATGGTAACCCTACTCCTCCCTTCAACCCCTACTGGTGACCAGGGGTGATCTGGCAACCCTAACCAGTTCTGAAATTAAAGAGATAGCTAATATCTTGACCAATCCGATTAACTTCGTATTTTTACAGTGAAGGGCAGATAGTCCAGTTCCATATAGCTGTAATTACCATAGAGTTTACAATGGTATAGTCAGTATACTATGCTGTCCCAGCACAATGTCACGAGAACATGACATCACTTCCAAATTTTCATGAAAGTGATGTCACATGGTCACTGTTAACCCTTTAAAATATTTTCTTTCTCATGCTGGCTTCTCATTGTTGCTTTTTCAAAGTTGCTTTCCCTTATCTCACCATGTTGGCTGTGCGGGAGAGGGAATGTTGAGTCCATGGAGAGGTTCAAGTACATTGCATGTGCTTTAATTGAGTGGCACTAACTGTCCATGGCCCATAGTGTTTTGTCCTTAGTGGTTAAGAGCAGTGAATTTTAATCTGGGGTACTGGTTTTGATTCCTCATTCCTCTACATAAACAGCAGACTCTAATTTGGTGAACCAGGTTTGTTTCCCTGCTCCTCCACATTACCTTGGGCTAGTCAGTTTTCTCAGAACTCTCTTAACCCCACCTACTTCACAAGATGCTTGTTGGGGGGAGATGAGGTAAGGTGATTGTAAGCCTCTTTGAACCTCCTTAAAGATAGAGAAATGTGGGGCTACAAAATAATTCTTCATCATCTTTGACCTACTTCTGCTCTTTTTACTTTTTTGGAGACATTCTGTTTCTAAACATGGCTTAAGAAACTTCAGGCTAAAATTGCTGAATACCTAACATTATTCAGGAACAGATAGAGTTAGCTGGTATAATTGGTCCTGCAGATTTGATGATAAACCTTTGAGCATTTAATAAAGAATTTCATAAAGCATCCAGTGCTAGACCACCAATTTGTATTTTGTGAATTAGAATTGTGAAGGAAACTTCACCTATCTGAAAAGAGTCTGCTTTTCATTTGACCTAAAATCACCTAACTGATATCTAGGAGAACCTGTGAAGTATTTGTTGTCGTGTACCTATCATTTTAGACTTCTGCAATGGTATACACAATGAATTGAAATAACATTTCACACCAATCCACAATGATGCCTTTAAGACCGTAACAGAGGTCTTGAATGATCGAGGCATTTCTTGAGTACTGGATGTTCTCTAGAAGCCAGTGACATGTTGACCCTCATTACTTCAGCATATGTGCAACCATTTGTTATGCTTCATTTCCAAGTGTGTTATTACAGTGAATGTATTTTAGCTTCGGTCTCTGATTCCAGTGAATTGCAAAAAACCCCATCACATTTTATTTTATAATCATACCATATTCTTTTCTTAGGCTTATATATAACATATCCTGCCCTGTTGTTCAACAAAGTACAGGAAGGAACTGTTTTTAACATTACACTTGGGAACGTGGATTCTAGTCTGCAATTCTCCAATTTATATCTACATCAATAATAAAAAAATTTAAGTCCTTCCATGATCAATATTCTCCCTTCAGTACTAGCCTTCCTTATCTGTATAAACATTTCCTTGCGCTGCCTTCTCATTATTTCTCAGAGGCTCGGATTCTTTTATCTTGCACTTTTTCAGTTCAATTCAGAATTTTTTTTGACATGATAAACCAAATGCCTCTGTTAAATAGATTCCTTTGGAAGCAACATTTGTCCTTTCTTTCTCCCCTATTCAGCTCAAAACCTAGTTCTTTGTCTTATTAGTACTATAACCCCATAATTCTGCAATATTCTATTCTTCCAATTCAATTCTTCCATTTCTTAACCTGTTTTTTTTCTTTCTTCTTCTACATGATTTCTACACATTTATTATTCCACTCAATTCTTGTTGGAGCAACTACAGCTTAATTTATCCCCAGAATACATTCTTTTCCATCTAACCACTTGTAAGTAATGGAAAAGAGTAAAGCAATATTTAGCTTATTTGAATGAAACTATAAAGGGGATTTCTTAAACTACATTTTGAACTCTGGGATAGATACCCCAAATACAAAATACATACATATTGTTAGGAATGACAGCCTGTGTACTGATCACTGTTTTCCCCTTCAGAACACTTGATATATATATCTGGTCCTCTGTCTGTGGTTCATACATGTACTCTTTCTCTTCATTTTAAAACCCAACAAAGGAACAGATTGCAGTATTACAGCATAATTCCACAGTGCAGCATAGAAGAATTAGTTCTGCAGTTTACCAGTGGGGCAAAGAATTCCCTCAAATGCAACACAACATAGATGTAAACCTTTCTAAGTCCATTGGAGTCAATAGTCTTATGGTGGTAAAACTCTATTTAGGACTACGCAGGCTATTAAAGTGATTCTCAAGATGCCCCAAATGAAGGGAAAAGGACTCAGAACTGCAAAATGGTGTAGAACAACAAAAGAAAGCAAAATACATATCTTTTTTTCCCATTTTGTATTTGAACCTGGGTCACTCCTGAATTTTTGAGATGAAACAATAACAGGCTATAGGTTGAAATGTAATGTTTCTCCATGCTGAATCCAAATGCTGCAAAGTTTCTGTACAGTTACTATTGTATATTGCTGGAAAATGTAGTAAAATATGACATCTTGCATATGTAGATGGTCTTGGAGATGGTGGACATAAGAAATGCAATTATATTTGTGCTATATCTTGGTCTTTAAAAACTAGCAAAGCTTCAGGCTAGAGCTCATACTGAGCAACAGTAAGGAACTGGGACACAGCAGAGGAAAGGAAATCTTTTACTCTCCCTTGTCTATGTTCATCAAGTGAGCTTTTTTGCTTTATTTTTATCACATCAAACTGAAATAGTGAAAATTGAACCTTTGGTGAATTTTTACATGCTTCACAAATATGAGGTGGTCTGCAGTGGCGCCAATAAATATACATGGTTATGCTGCCTCAACAAAAACCAAAAGAAGATTAAAAATAGATAAGAATGTTTAAAAAATGAAGTTTAAAAACAGGAATCAGTGAAACAGTGTCACAAACAACTCTGTATCAGATGTTTCCAAACACAGTTACATGCTACAAAGTTGTGAAGAAGAGGAGGAGGAGGAGGAAGAGGAGGAGGAGGAGGAAGAAGAAGAGCAGGAGGAATTTGGAGACTCAAAGGGATTTACAACCCTCCTCTCCCCACAACAGACACTTTGTGAGGTAGATGGGACTGAGAGAGACCTGTGATTAGCCCAAGGTCACCCAGCAGGAATGAAGGAGTGCAGAAACAAATCTAGTTCACCAGATAAGACTCTGCCCCTCATGTGGAGGAGTGGCAAATCAAACTCGACTCTCCAGATTAGAGTCTCAACTACTGTACTACACTGGATCTGAGAACAGCAATGCTTTTCAAACCCACAAAACTCTATATCTGTCTAACATGCTTAGCTTTATGATGACAATAAATCCAATGTACTCATGAGGCTAGGTCATAGACAGTTTATATGCCAGGAGTGAGATCTCAAAAATCCATTAAATCCTTGCTGTGGAACTGGTAATGAGAAATCATAAGGAAGGCAGCAAAGACAGTCGAAAATACACACATGGACATGTTCTCTGTCAGAAAACAAATAGGATCTTTTAAACTCATAATAGTTCACAGAAACTCAATCAGGATATCCTGAATGGAAAAGAGAATAATCAAATATACTATTAGCCTAAAAAGTTAAAATGCATTTGTGAAAGATTTACACTGATCAAATGTTGGGAGGGAAACTTTTCTCTCCCATACATTCAAGCAGGCTGGGTTGATGATGAGAAACAACCATAAAGAATGAAAATTGCAATTCACAACAGAACAACCAATAAATGTACCTTTAAGAATCTAGGAGGAGGCAAGGTAAATGTAAGTTGCATTATTAATTGTATTTTGGGGCAAGATGTACTTACTTGGCCATGAATGTAACTAATTTTATATATCACCAAAATCTGTACAGTTCTTGGGGTAGTCTTAAAAAGTGAGCTGTATTGCTCTGTGAAACTAACAGTTGCTTACACAACGGCTTCAAGTGTGCAAGAGACCATTTGTGATAAGATGAGCATATGAACATATGCACACACATGACATATTTTACATCTTTACTATATCTATTGTATGAAGGGTTGGGTAATCATACCAGATTAGTGTATGAATTGACCTATATATATACGTTTGCCATTAGAAAGAGTTACAAGATTTTTCAGTTTCTGTTTTTTAAAAAGTTGGAAATGTCTATGGTATTGTCCAAAATCAGGTTACAGAATGAGGGATACTCCCTAGAAAGGGCATACAACCTTAAATCCAGGGCTTGAAGTCTGGGGATTTTCAGGGGTTAGATGCAGTGGAGATCCAAGGAGCAGACCAAGGAGTTGGCAAAATAAGAAGAAAAAGCCTGGAACAGGGGTTCTAAGAAGGAATTCAGAGTTCTAAGACTCTGCTGGACTGGAGCTGTAAGGTAGAGTTTGCTGGGTATGGAGTCCTTCTTTTTACAAGACAGAGGGCCCTTCCACACATGCAGAATAATGTACTTTCAATCCACTTTCACAATCGTTTGCAAGTGGATTTTGCTATTCCACACAGTAAAATCCAGCTGCAAAATGCATTGAAAGTGGATTGAAAGTGCATTGTTCTGAATGTGGGGAAGGGACCAGAGGGTCTCTATGGTCTGTGTGCATAGAGGGGAAAGTTGACCATTCTGACTTTGGATTGCATCAAAATGAAAAGTTTTAATTTCACTGTCTGGTTTATAGTTAACTGCTGTCAAATTTCAGCAAGACAAATTGGGAAAAATATCTTGATTAGGCTAGTGTGAGCATTGGCACAAAGTAGCAGGATTAATATACTTTAATTGTATAGAAGTAGCTTCATCTGCAGGAATAAAAAAGTCTGGGTAACTTCTGAAATGGTAATGAGGGTAAATCAATGACTCAATGGCCATTCTTGATTGAGTGGAGAAGGAAGAGGAGGAAGGAAGAGTTGGTTAATTGAAATAGCAACACCCTTGACCTGGGCAGAAACCTCTGGGGCATGACAGGATACTGAATGATACTTCCAGTGTTGAAAGTGTGTTGGTAGTGAGAATGATATGTCAGTGAGTTGTGGGAGATTGCACTTATTCCACTTTCCTTGCAGCAACACTCTTGATTGAGTGGAGATTGATCTGAGATTGCAAATGCCTTAGCAAACCAGGTGCTCGGGAGCAGCAGCGGCAGAAGGCCATTGCTTTCACATCCTGTATGTGAGCTCCCAAAGGCCACTGGTGAGCCACTGCAAGTAGCAGGGTGCTGGACTAGATGGACTCTGGTCTGATCCAGCAGGCTCTTTCTTATGTTCTTATGTTCTTCTGCTTTATTTCTGGGAATTGCTGATGACATGGCTGAAATCAGATACTGAGATCCCCCAAGTTTCAGATTCCCTAGCATTTAGACTGTAAAGTGGGGTGCTTATTAAAACAACTGAGTCCAAAATAACAGGGGAATCTTACTGTGTAACTGTTCTCAGCTGGAGGAGGGGGTGGGGCTCCTCAAAGCAGGGAAAGGTAGTTTGGCTGGTGGATGGGAAGGAGAAGATGAAGCAGGACAATGGGAGAGGCTATCTGGGTTGCTAGGGAAGGGAAACTGAAAATAGCGGAGTGAGAAAAATAAAGTGACCTCACAAGT